>NC_134272.1:21475533-22124283 GCF_031893055.1 Leptodactylus fuscus
TCAGAAACAGTAAAAAAGGTCAGAGCCAGAATCAGTATGAGAGGTCAGAGCCAGAATTAGTATGAGTGGTCAGAGCCGAATCAGTATGAGAGATCAGAGCAAGATTCAGTATGAGAGGACAGAGCCGGAATCAGACTGTGAGGTCGGAGCCAGGAATCAGTATGAGAGATCAGAGCCAGAATCAGTCTGAGAGGTCAGAGCCAGAATTAGTCTGAGAGGTCTGAGCCCAGAATCAGTATGAGAGGTCAGAGCAGAATCAGTCTGAGAGGTCTAGAGCCAGAATTTGTATGAGAGATCAGAGCCAGAATCAGTATGAGAGGACAGAGCCGGAATCAGACTGTGAGGTCAGAGCCAGAATCAGTATGAGAGGTCAGAGCCAGAATCGGACTGAGAGGTCAGAGCCAGAATTAGTATGAGAGGTCAGAGCCAGGAATCAGTATGAGAGGTCAGAGCCAGAATCAGTATGAGAGATCAGAGCCAGAATCAGTATGAGAGGACAGAGCCGGAATCAGACTGTGAAGTCGGAGCCAGAATCAGTATGGGAGATCAGAGCCAGAATCAGTCTGAGAGGTCAGAGCCAGATTCAGACTGAGAGGTCAGAGCCAGAATTAGTATGAGAGGTCAGAGCCAGAATCAGTCTGAGAGGTCAGAGCCATAATCAGTATGAGAGGTCAGAGCCAGAATCAGTCTGAGAGGTCAGAGCAGAATCAGTCTGAGAGGTCAGAGCCAGAATCAGTATGAGAGATCAGAGCCAGAATCAGTATGAGAGGGACAGAGCCGGAATCAGACTGTGAGGTCGGAGCCAGAATCAATATGAGAGATCAGAGCCAGAATCAGTCTGAGAGGTCAGAGCAGAATCGGACTGAGAGGTCAGAGCCGAATTAGTATGAGAGATCAGAGCCAGAATCAGTATGAGAGGTCAGACCCGGAATAAGACTGAAAGGTCAGAGCCAGAATCAGTGTGAAAGATCAGAGCCAGAATCAGTATGAGAGGTCAGAGCCGGAATCAGTATGAGAGATCAGAGTCAGATTCAGTCTGAGAGGTCAGAGCCAGAATCAGACTGAGAGGTCAGAGCCAGAATTAGTATGAGAGGTCAGAGCCAGAATCAGTATGAGAGGTCCAGAGCCAGAATCAGTATGGGAGGTCAGAGCCAGAATCAGTCTGAGAGGTCAGAGCCAGAATCAGACTGAGAGGACAGAGCCGGAATCAGACTGTGAGTCGGAGCAGAATCAGTATGAGAGATCAGAGCCAGAATCAGTCTGAGAGGTCAGAGCCAGAATCAGTCTGAGAGGTCAGAGCCAGAATCAGTATGAGACATCAGAGCCAGAATCTGTATGAGAGGTCAGAGCCAGAATCAGTCTGAGAGGTCAGAGCTAGAATCAGTATGAAGAGATCAGAGCCAGAATCAGTATGAGAGGATAGAGCCGGAATCAGACTGTGAGGTCGGAGCCAGAATCAGTATGAGAGATCAGAGCCAGAATCAGTCTGAGAGGTCAGAGCCAGAATCAGACTGAGAGGTCAGAGCCAGAATTAGTATGAGAGGTCAGAGCCAGAATCAGTATGAGAGGTCAGAGCCAGAATCAGTCTGAGAGGTCAGAGTCAGAATCAGTATGAGAGATCAGAGCCAGAATCAGTATGAGAGGACAGAGCCGGAATCAGACTGTGAGGTCGGAGCCAGAATCAGTATGAGAGATCAGAGCCAGAATCAGTCTGAGAGGTCAGAGCCAGAATATGTCTGAGAGGTTAGAGCCAGAATTAGTATGAGAGGTCAGAGCCAGAATCAGTATGAGAGGTCAGAGCCAGAATCAGTATGAGAGGTCAGAGCCAGAATCAGTATGAGAGATCAGAGCTAGAATCAGTATGAGAGGACAGAGCCGGAATCAGACTGTGAGGTCGGAGCCAGAATCAGTATGAGAGATCAGAGCCAGAATCAGTCTGAGAGGTCAGAGCCAGAATCAGTCTGAGAGGTCAGAGCCAGAATCAGTCTGAAAGGTCAGAGCCAGAATCAGAATGAGATATCAGAGCTAGAATCTGTATGAGAGGTCAGAGCCAGAATCAGTATGAGAGGTCAGAGCCAGAAACAGTAAAAAGGTCAGAGCCAAAATCAGTCTGAGAGGTCAGAGCCAGAATCAGAATGAGAGGTCAGAGCCAGAAACAGTAAAAAAGGTCAGAGCAGAATCGGACTGAGAGGTCAGAGCCAGAATTAGTATGAGAGGTCCGAGCCAGAATCAGTATGAGAGGTCAGAGCCAGAAACAGTAAAAAAGGTCAGAGCCAAAATCAGTCTGAGAGGTCAGAGCCAGAATCAGAATGAGAGGTCAGAGCCAGAAACAGTAGAAAAGGTCAGAGCCAGAATTAGTATGAGAGGTCAGAGCCAGAATCAGTATGAGAGGTCAGAGCCAGAATCAGTCTGAGAGGTCAGAGCCAGAATCAGTATGAGAGATCAGAGCCAGAATCAGTATGAGAGGACAGAGCCGGAATCAGACTGTGAGGTCGGAGCCAGAATCAGTATGAGAGATCAGAGCCAGAATCAGTCTGAGAGGTCAGAGCCAGAATATGTCTGAGAGGTTAGAGCCAGAATTAGTATGAGAGGTCAGAGCCAGAATCAGTATGAGAGGTCAGAGCCAGAATCAGTATGAGAGGTCAGAGCCAGAATCAGTATGAGAGATCAGAGCTAGAATCAGTATGAGAGGACAGAGCCGGAATCAGACTGTGAGGTCGGAGCCAGAATCAGTATGAGAGATCAGAGCCAGAATCAGTCTGAGAGGTCAGAGCCAGAATCAGTCTGAGAGGTCAGAGCCAGAATCAGTCTGAAAGGTCAGAGCCAGAATCAGAATGAGACATCAGAGCTAGAATCTGTATGAGAGGTCAGAGCCAGAATCAGTATGAGAGGTCAGAGCCAGAAACAGTAAAAAAGGTCAGAGCCAAAATCAGTCTGAGAGGTCAGAGCCAGAATCAGAATGAGAGGTCAGAGCCAGAAACAGTAAAAAACGGTCAGAGCCAGAATCGACTGAGAGGTCAGAGCCAGAATTAGTATGAGAGGGTCCGAGCCAGAATCAGTATGAGAGGTCAGAGCCAGAAACAGTAAAAAAGGTCAGAGCCAAAATCAGTCTGAGAGGTCAGAGCCAGAATCAGAATGAGAGGTCAGAGCCAGAAACAGTAGAAAAAGGGTCAGAGCCAGAATTAGTATGAGAGGTCAGAGCCAGAATCAGTATGAGAGGTCAGAGCCAGAATCAGTCTGAGAGGTCAGAGCCAGAATCAGTATGAGAGATCAGAGCCAGAATCAGTATGAGAGGACAGAGCCGGAATCAGACTGTGAAGTCGGAGCCAGAATCAGTATGAGAGATCAGAGCCAGAATCAGTCCTGAGAGGTCAGAGCCAGAATCAGACTAAGAGGTCAGAGCCAGAATTAGTATGAGAGGTCAGAGCCAGAATCAGTCTGAGAGGTCAGAGCCAGAATCAGTATGAGAGGTCAGAGCCAGAATCAGTCTGAGAGGTCAGAGCCAGAATCAGTATGAGAGATCAGAGCCAGAATCAGTATGAGAGGACAGAGCCGGAATCAGACTGTGAGGTCGGAGCCAGAATCAGTATGAGAGATCAGAGCCAGAATCAGTCTGAGTGGTCAGAGCCAGAATCGGGACCGAGAGATCAGAGCCAGAATTAGTATGAGAGGTCAGAGCCAGAATCAGTATGAGAGGTCAGAGCAGAATCAGTCTGAGAGGTCAGAGCCAGAATCAGTATGAGAGGACAGAGCCGGAATCAGACCGTGAAGTCGGAGCCAGAATCAGTATGAGAGATCAGAGCCAGAATCAGTCTGAGAGGTCAGAGCCAGAATCAGACTGAGAGGTCAGAGCCAGAATTAGTATGAGAGGTCAGAGCCAGAATCAGTATGAGAGGTCAGAGCCAGAATCAGTATGAGAGGTCAGAGCCAGATCAGTCTGAGAGGTCAGAGCCAAAATCAGTATGAGAGATCAGAGCCAGAATCAGTATGAGAGGACAGAGCCGGAATCAGACTGTGAGGTCGGAGCCAGAATCAATATGAGAGATCAGAGCCAGAATCAGTCTGAGAGGTCAGAGCCAGAATCAGACTGAGAGGTCAGAGCCAGAATTAGTATGAGAGGTCAGAGCCAGAATCAGTATGAGAGGTCAGAGCCAGAATCAGTATGAGAGATCAGAGCCAGAATCAGTATGAGAGGTCAGAGCCAGAAACAGTAAAAAAGGTCAGAGCCAAAATCAGTCTGAGAGGTCAGAGCCAGAATCAGAATGAGAGGTCAGAGCCAGAACAGTAAAAAAGGTCAGAGCCAGAATCAGTATGAGAGGTCAGAGCCAGAATTAGTATGAGAGGTCAGAGCCAGAATCAGACTGAAAGGTCAGAGCCAGAATCAGTATGAGACATCAGAGCCAGAATCTGTATGAGAGGTCAGAGCCAGAATCAGTATGAGAGGTCAGAGCCAGAATCAGTATGAGAGGTCAGAGCCAGAATCAGTATGAGGGGTCAGAGCAGAAACAGTAAAAAAGGTCAGAGCCAAAATCAGTCTGAGAGGTCAGAGCCAGAATCAGAATGAGAGGTCAGAGCCAGAAACAGTAGAAAAAGGTCAGAGCCAGAATCGGACTGAGAGGTCAGAGCCAGAATTAGTATGAGAGGTCAGAGCCAGAATCAGTATGAGAGGTCAGAGCCAGAATCAGTCTGAGAGGTCAGAGCCAGAATCAGTATGAGAGATCAGAGCCAGAATCAGTATGAGAGGACAGAGCCGGAATCAGACTGTGAAGTCGGAGCCAGAATCAGTATGAGAGATCAGAGCCAGAATCAGTCTGAGAGGTCAGAGCCAGAATCAGACTGAGAGGTCAGAGCCAGAATTAGTATGAGAGGTCAGAGCCAGAATCAGTCTGAGAGGTCAGAGCCAGAATCAGTATGAAAGGTCAGAGCCAGAATCAGTCTGAGAGGTCAGAGCCAGAATCAGTATGAGAGATCAGAGCCAGAATCAGTATGAGAGGACAGAGCCGGAATCAGACTGTGAGGTCGGAGCCAGAATCAGTATGAGAGATCAGAGCCAGAATCAGTCTGAGTGGTCAGAGCCAGAATCGGACTGAGAGATCAGAGCCAGAATTAGTATGAGAGGTCAGAGCCAGAATCAGTATGAGAGGTCAGAGCCAGAATCAGTATGAGAGGTCAGAGCCAGAATCAGTCTGAGAGGTCAGAGCCAGAATCAGTATGAGAGGACAGAGCCGGAATCAGACCGTGAAGTCGGAGCCAGAATCAGTATGAGAGATCAGAGCCAGAATCAGTCTGAGAGGTCAGAGCCAGAATCAGACTGAGAGGTCAGAGCCAGAATTAGTATGAGAGGTCAGAGCCAGAATCAGTATGAGAGGTCAGAGCCAGAATCAGTATGAGAGGTCAGAGCCAGAATCAGTCTGAGAGGTCAGAGCCAAAATCAGTATGAGAGATCAGAGCCAGAATCAGTATGAGAGGACAGAGCCGGAATCAGACTGTGAGGTCGGAGCCAGAATCAATATGAGAGATCAGAGCCAGAATCAGTCTGAGAGGTCAGAGCCAGAATCAGACTGAGAGGTCAGAGCCAGAATTAGTATGAGAGGTCAGAGCCAGAATCAGTATGAGAGGTCAGAGCCAGAATCAGTATGAGAGATCAGAGCCAGAATCAGTATGAGAGGTCAGAGCCAGAAACAGTAAAAAAGGTCAGAGCCAAAATCAGTCTGAGAGGTCAGAGCCAGAATCAGAATGAGAGGTCAAAGCCAGAAACAGTAAAAAAGGTCAGAGCCAGAATCAGTATGAGAGGTCAGAGCCAGAATTAGTATGAGAGGTCAGAGCCAGAATCAGACTGAAAGGTCAGAGCCAGAATCAGTATGAGACATCAGAGCCAGAATCTGTATGAGAGGTCAGAGCCAGAATCAGTATGAGAGGTCAGAGCCAGAATCAGTATGAGGGGTCAGAGCCAGAAACAGTAAAAAAGGTCAGAGCCAAAATCAGTCTGAGAGGTCAGAGCCAGAATCAGAATGAGAGGTCAGAGCCAGAAACAGTAAAAAAGGTCAGAGCCAGAATCAGTATGAGAGGTCAGAGCCAGAATTAGTATGAGAGGTCAGAGCCAGAATCAGTCTGAGAGGTCAGAGCCAGAATCAGTATGAGAGATCAGAGCCAGAATCAGTCTGAGAGGTCAGAGCCAGAATCAGACTGAAAGGTCAGAGACAGAATTAGTATGAGAGATCAGAGCCAGAATCAGTCTGAGAGGTCAGAGCCAGAATCAGTATGAGAGATCAGAGCCAGAATCAGTATGAGAGGACAGAGCCGAAATAAGTATGAGAGATCAGAGCCAGAATCAGTATGAGAGGACAGAGCCGGAATCAGACTGTGAGGTCGGAGCCAGAATCAGACTGAGAGGTCAGAGCCAGAATTAGTATGAGAGGTCAGAGCCAGAATCAGTATGAGAGGTCAGAGCCAGAATCAGTCTGAGAGGTCAGAGCCAGAATCATTATGAGAGATCAGAGCCATAATCAGTATGAGAGGACAGAGCCGGAATCAGACTGTGAGGTTGGAGCCAGAATCAGTATGAGAGATCAGAGCCAGAATCAGTCTGAGAGGTCAGAGCCAGAATCAGACTGAGAGGTCAGAGCCAGAATTAGTATGAGAGGTCAGAGCCAGAATCAGTCTGAAAGGTCAGAGCCAGAATCAGTATGAGAGGTCAGAGCCAGAATCAGTCTGAGAGGTCAGAGCCAGAATCAGTATGAGAGATCAGAGCCAGAATCAGTATGAGAGGACAGAGCCGGAATCAGACTGTGAGGTCGGAGCCAGAATCAGTATGAGAGATCAGAGCCAGAATCAGTCTGAGAGGTCAGAGCCAGAATCAGACTGAGAGGTCAGAGCCAGAATTAGTATGAGAGGTCAGAGCCAGTATCAGTATGAGAGGTCAGAGCCAGAATCAGTATGAGAGGTCAGAGCCAGAATCAGTCTGAGAGGTCAGAGCCAGAATCAGTATGAGAGATCAGAGCCAGAATCAGTATGAGAGGACAGAGCCGGAATCAGACTGTGAAGTCGGAGCCAGAATCAGTATGAGAGATCAGAGCCAGAATCAGTCTGAGAGGTCAGAGCCAGAATCAGACTGAGAGGTCAGAGCCAGAATTAGTATGAGAGGTCAGAGCCAGAATCAGTCTGAGAGGACAGAGCCAGAATCAGTATGAGAGATCAGAGCCAGAATCAGTATGAGAGGACAGAGCCGGAATCAGACTGTGAGGTCGGAGCCAGAATCAGTATGAGAGATCAGAGCCAGAATCAGTCTGAGAGGTCAGAGCCAGAATCGGACTGAGAGGTCAGAGCCAGAATTAGTATGAGAGGTCAAAGCCAGAATAAGTATGAGAGGTCAGAGCCAGAATCAGTATGAGAGGTCAGAGCCAGAATCAGTCTGAGAGGTCAGAGCCAGAATCAGTATGAGAGATCAGAGCCAGAATCAGTATGAGAGGACAGAGCCGGAATCAGACTGTGAGGTCAGAGCCAGAATCAATATGAGAGATCAGAGCCAGAATCAGTCTGAGAGGTCAGAGCCAGAATCAGACTGAGAGGTCAGAGCCAGAATTAGTATGAGAGGTCAGAGCCAGAATCAGTCTGAGAGGTCAGAGCCAGAATCAGTCTGAGAGGTCAGAGTCAGAATCAGTATGAGAGAACAGAGCCAGAATCAGTATGAGAGGACAGAGCCGGAATCAGACTGTGAGGTCGGAGCCAGAATCAGTATGAGAAATCAGAGCCAGAATCAGTCTGAGAGGTCAGAGCCAGAATAAGTCTGAGAGGTTAGAGCCAGAATTAGTATGAGAGGTCAGAGCCAGAATCAGTATGAGAGGTCAGAGCCAGAATCAGTATGAGAGGTCAGAGCCAGAATCAGTATGAGAGATCAGAGCCAGAATCAGTATGAGAGGACAGAGCCGGAATCAGACTGTGAGGTCGGAGCCAGAATCAGTATGAGAGATCAGAGCCAGAATCAGAATGAGAGGTCAGAGCCAGAACAAGTAAAAAAGGTCAGATCCAAAATCAGTCTGAGAGGACAGAGCCAGAATCAGTATGAGAGGTCAGAGCCAGAATCAGTATGAGAGGTCAGAGCCAGAAACAGTAAAAAAGGTCAGAGCCAAAATCAGACTGAGAGGTCAGAGCCAGAATCAGAATGAGAGGTCAGAGCCAGAAACAGTAAAAAAGGTCAGAGCCAGAATCAGTATGAGAGGTCAGAGCCAGAATTAGTATGAGTGGTCAGAGCCCGAATCAGTATGAGAGATCAGAGCCAGAATCAGTATGAGAGGACAGAGCCGGAATCAGACTGTGAGGTCGGAGCCAGAATCAATATGAGAGATCAGAGCCAGAATCAGTCTGAGAGGTCAGAGCCAGAATCGGACTGAGAGGTCAGAGCCAGAATTAGTATGAGAGATCAGAGCCAGAATCAGTATGAGAGGTCAGACCCGGAATAAGACTGAAAGGTCAGAGCCAGAATCAGTGTGAAAGATCAGAGCCAGAATCAGTATGAGAGGTCAGAGCCGGAATCAGTATGAGAGATCAGAGTCAGATTCAGTCTGAGAGGTCAGAGCCAGAATCAGACTGAGAGGTCAGAGCCAGAATTAGTATGAGAGGTCAGAGCCAGAATCAGTATGAGAGGTCAGAGCCAGAATCAGTATGGGAGGTCAGAGCCAGAATCAGTCTGAGAGGTCAGAGCCAGAATCAGACTGAGAGGACAGAGCCGGAATCAGACTGTGAGGTCGGAGCCAGAATCAGTATGAGAGATCAGAGCCAGAATCAGTCTGAGAGGTCAGAGCCAGAATCAGTCTGAGAGGTCAGAGCCAGAATCAGTATGAGACATCAGAGCCAGAATCTGTATAAGAGGTCAGAGCCAGAATCAGTCTGAGAGGTCAGAGCCAGAATCAGTATGAGAGGTCAGAGCCAGAATCAGTCTGAGAGGTCAGAGCCAGAATCAGTATGAGAAATCAGAGCCAGAATCAGTATGAGAGGACAGAGCCGGAATCAGACTGTGAGGTCGGAGCCAGAATCAATATGAGAGATCAGAGCCAGAATCAGTCTGAGAGGTCAGAGCCAGAATCAGACTGAGAGGTCAGAGCCAGAATTAGTATGAGAGGTCAGAGCCAGAATCAGTATGAGAGGTCAGAGCCAGAATCAGTATGAGAGATCAGAGCCAGAATCAGTATGAGAGGACAGAGCCGGAATCAGACTGTGAGGTCGGAGCCAGAATCAGTATGAGAGATCAGAGCCAGAATCAGTATGAGAGGACAGAGCCGGAATCAGACTGTGAGGTCGGAGCCAGAATCAGTATGAGAGATCAGAGCCAGAATCAGTCTGAGAGGTCAGAGCCAGAATCAGACTGAGAGGTCAGAGCCAGAATTAGTATGAGAGGTCAGAGCCAGAATCAGTATGAGAGGTCAGAACCAGAATCAGTCTGAGAGGTCAGAGTCAGAATCAGAATGAGAGATCAGAGCCAGAATCAGTCTGAGAGGTCAGAGCAAGAATAAGTCTGAGAGGTTAGAGCCAGAATTAGTATGAGAGGTCAGAGCCAGAATCAGTATGAGAGGTCAGAGCCAGAATCAGTATGAGAGATCAGAGCCAGAATCAGTATGAGAGGACAGAGCCGGAATCAGACTGTGAGGTCGGAGCCAGAATCAGTATGAGAGATCAGAGCCAGAATCAGTCTTAGAGGTCAGAGCCAGAATCAGTATGAGAGATCAGAGCCAGAATCAGTATGAGAGGACAGAGCCGGAATCAGACTGTGAGGTCGGAGCCAGAATCAGTATGAGAGATCAGAGCCAGAATCAGACTGAGAGGTCAGAGCCAGAATTAGTATGAGAGGTCAGAGCCAGAATCAGTATGAGAGGTCAGAGCCAGAAACAGTAAAAAAGGTCAGAGCCAAAATCAGTCTGAGAGGTCAGAGCCAGAATCAGAATGAGAGGTCAGAGCCAGAAACAGTAAAAAAGGTCAGAGCCAGAATCAGTATGAGAGGTCAGAGCCAGAAACAGTAAAAAAGGTCCGAGCCAAAATCAGTCTGAGAGGTCAGAGCCAGAATCAGTATGAGAGGTCAGAGCCAGAATCAGTCTGAGAGGTCAGAGCCAGAATCAGTCTGAGAGGTCAGAGCCAGAATCAGTATGAGAGGTCAGAGCCAGAATCAGTCTGAGAGGTCAGAGCCAGAATCAGTCTGAAAGGTCAGAGCCAGAATCAGTATGAGACATCAGAGCCAGAATCTGTATGAGAGGTCAGAGCCAGAATCAGTATGAGAGGTCAGAGCCAGAATCAGTATGAGAGGTCAGAGCCAGAATCAGTATGAGGGGTCAGAGCCAGAAACAGTAAAAAAGGTCAGAGCCAAAATCAGTCTGAGAGGTCAGAGCCAGAATCAGAATGAGAGGTCAGAGCCAGAAACAGTAAAAAAGGTCAGAGCCAGAATCAGTATGAGAGGTCAGAGCCAGAATTAGTATGAGAGGTCAGAGCCAGAATCAGTCTGAGAGGTCAGAGCCAGAATCAGTATGAGAGATCAGAGCCAGAATCAGTATGAGAGGACAGAGCCGGAATCAGACTGTGAGGTCGGAGCCAGAATCAGTATGAGAGATCAGAGCCAGAATCAGTCTGAGAGGTCAGAGCCAGAATCAGACTGAAAGGTCAGAGACAGAATTAGTATGAGAGATCAGAGCCAGAATCAGTCTGAGAGGTCAGAGCCAGAATCAGTATGAGAGATCAGAGCCAGAATCAGTATGAGAGGACAGAGCCGGAATAAGTATGAGAGATCAGAGCCAGAATCAGTATGAGAGGACAGAGCCGGAATCAGACTGTGAGGTCGGAGCCAGAATCAGACTGAGAGGTCAGAGCCAGAATTAGTATGAGAGGTCAGAGCCAGAATCAGTATGAGAGGTCAGAGCCAGAATCAGTCTGAGAGGTCAGAGCCAGAATCATTATGAGAGATCAGAGCCATAATCAGTATGAGAGGACAGAGCCGGAATCAGAGTGTGAGGTTGGAGCCAGAATCAGTATGAGAGATCAGAGCCAGAATCAGTCTGAGAGGTCAGAGCCAGAATCAGACTGAGAGGTCAGAGCCAGAATTAGTATGAGAGGTCAGAGCCAGAATCAGTCTGAAAGGTCAGAGCCAGAATCAGTATGAGAGGTCAGAGCCAGAATCAGTCTGAGAGGTCAGAGCCAGAATCAGTATGAGAGATCAGAGCCAGAATCAGTATGAGAGGACAGAGCCGGAATCAGACTGTGAGGTCGGAGCCAGAATCAGTATGAGAGATCAGAGCCAGAATCAGTCTGAGAGGTCAGAGCCAGAATCAGACTGAGAGGTCAGAGCCAGAATTAGTATGAGAGGTCAGAGCCAGTATCAGTATGAGAGGTCAGAGCCAGAATCAGTATGAGAGGTCAGAGCCAGAATCAGTCTGAGAGGTCAGAGCCAGAATCAGTATGAGAGATCAGAGCCAGAATCAGTATGAGAGGACAGAGCCGGAATCAGACTGTGAAGTCGGAGCCAGAATCAGTATGAGAGATCAGAGCCAGAATCAGTCTGAGAGGTCAGAGCCAGAATCAGACTGAGAGGTCAGAGCCAGAATTAGTATGAGAGGTCAGAGCCAGAATCAGTCTGAGAGGACAGAGCCAGAATCAGTATGAGAGATCAGAGCCAGAATCAGTATGAGAGGACAGAGCCGGAATCAGACTGTGAGGTCGGAGCCAGAATCAGTATGAGAGATCAGAGCCAGAATCAGTCTGAGAGGTCAGAGCCAGAATCGGACTGAGAGGTCAGAGCCAGAATTAGTATGAGAGGTCAAAGCCAGAATAAGTATGAGAGGTCAGAGCCAGAATCAGTATGAGAGGTCAGAGCCAGAATCAGTCTGAGAGGTCAGAGCCAGAATCAGTATGAGAGATCAGAGCCAGAATCAGTATGAGAGGACAGAGCCGGAATCAGACTGTGAGGTCGGAGCCAGAATCAGTATGAGAGATCAGAGCCAGAATCAGTCTGAGAGGTCAGAGCCAGAATCAGACTGAGAGGTCAGAGCCAGAATTAGTATGAGAGATCAGAGCCAGAATCAGTATGAGAGGTCAGAGCCAGAAACAGTAAAAAAGGTCAGAGCCAAAATCAGTCTGAGAGGTCAGAGCCAGAATCAGAATGAGAGGTCAGAGCCAGAAACAGTAAAAAAGGTCAGAGCCAGAATCAGTATGAGAGGTCAGAGCCAGAATTAGTATGAGTGGTCAGAGCCCGAATCAGTATGAGAGATCAGAGCAAGAATCAGTATGAGAGGACAGAGCCGGAATCAGACTGTGAGGTCGGAGCCAGAATCAGTATGAGAGATCAGAGCCAGAATCAGTCTGAGAGGTCAGAGCCAGAATTAGTCTGAGAGGTCAGAGCCAGAATCAGTATGAGAGGTCAGAGCCAGAATCAGTCTGAGAGGTCAGAGCCAGAATTTGTATGAGAGATCAGAGCCAGAATCAGTATGAGAGGACAGAGCCGGAATCAGACTGTGAGGTCAGAGCCAGAATCAGTATGAGAGGTCAGAGCCAGAATCGGACTGAGAGGTCAGAGCCAGAATTAGTATGAGAGGTCAGAGCCAGAATCAGTATGAGAGGTCAGAGCCAGAATCAGTATGAGAGATCAGAGCCAGAATCAGTATGAGAGGACAGAGCCGGAATCAGACTGTGAAGTCGGAGCCAGAATCAGTATGGGAGATCAGAGCCAGAATCAGTCTGAGAGGTCAGAGCCAGAATCAGACTGAGAGGTCAGAGCCAGAATTAGTATGAGAGGTCAGAGCCAGAATCAGTCTGAGAGGTCAGAGCCATAATCAGTATGAGAGGTCAGAGCCAGAATCAGTCTGAGAGGTCAGAGCCAGAATCAGTCTGAGAGGTCAGAGCCAGAATCAGTATGAGAGATCAGAGCCAGAATCAGTATGAGAGGACAGAGCCGGAATCAGACTGTGAGGTCGGAGCCAGAATCAATATGAGAGATCAGAGCCAGAATCAGTCTGAGAGGTCAGAGCCAGAATCGGACTGAGAGGTCAGAGCCAGAATTAGTATGAGAGATCAGAGCCAGAATCAGTATGAGAGGTCAGACCCGGAATAAGACTGAAAGGTCAGAGCCAGAATCAGTGTGAAAGATCAGAGCCAGAATCAGTATGAGAGGTCAGAGCCGGAATCAGTATGAGAGATCAGAGTCAGATTCAGTCTGAGAGGTCAGAGCCAGAATCAGACTGAGAGGTCAGAGCCAGAATTAGTATGAGAGGTCAGAGCCAGAATCAGTATGAGAGGTCAGAGCCAGAATCAGTATGGGAGGTCAGAGCCAGAATCAGTCTGAGAGGTCAGAGCCAGAATCAGACTGAGAGGACAGAGCCGGAATCAGACTGTGAGGTCGGAGCCAGAATCAGTATGAGAGATCAGAGCCAGAATCAGTCTGAGAGGTCAGAGCCAGAATCAGTCTGAGAGGTCAGAGCCAGAATCAGTATGAGACATCAGAGCCAGAATCTGTATGAGAGGTCAGAGCCAGAATCAGTCTGAGAGGTCAGAGCTAGAATCAGTATGAGAGATCAGAGCCAGAATCAGTATGAGAGGATAGAGCCGGAATCAGACTGTGAGGTCGGAGCCAGAATCAGTATGAGAGATCAGAGCCAGAATCAGTCTGAGAGGTCAGAGCCAGAATCAGACTGAGAGGTCAGAGCCAGAATTAGTATGAGAGGTCAGAGCCAGAATCAGTATGAGAGGTCAGAGCCAGAATCAGTCTGAGAGGTCAGAGTCAGAATCAGTATGAGAGATCAGAGCCAGAATCAGTATGAGAGGACAGAGCCGGAATCAGACTGTGAGGTCGGAGCCAGAATCAGTATGAGAGATCAGAGCCAGAATCAGTCTGAGAGGTCAGAGCCAGAATATGTCTGAGAGGTTAGAGCCAGAATTAGTATGAGAGGTCAGAGCCAGAATCAGTATGAGAGGTCAGAGCCAGAATCAGTATGAGAGGTCAGAGCCAGAATCAGTATGAGAGATCAGAGCTAGAATCAGTATGAGAGGACAGAGCCGGAATCAGACTGTGAGGTCGGAGCCAGAATCAGTATGAGAGATCAGAGCCAGAATCAGTCTGAGAGGTCAGAGCCAGAATCAGTCTGAGAGGTCAGAGCCAGAATCAGTCTGAAAGGTCAGAGCCAGAATCAGAATGAGATATCAGAGCTAGAATCTGTATGAGAGGTCAGAGCCAGAATCAGTATGAGAGGTCAGAGCCAGAAACAGTAAAAAAGGTCAGAGCCAAAATCAGTCTGAGAGGTCAGAGCCAGAATCAGAATGAGAGGTCAGAGCCAAAAACAGTAAAAAAGGTCAGAGCCAGAATCGGACTGAGAGGTCAGAGCCAGAATTAGTATGAGAGGTCCGAGCCAGAATCAGTATGAGAGGTCAGAGCCAGAAACAGTAAAAAAGGTCAGAGCCAAAATCAGTCTGAGAGGTCAGAGCCAGAATCAGAATGAGAGGTCAGAGCCAGAAACAGTAGAAAAAGGTCAGAGCCAGAATTAGTATGAGAGGTCAGAGCCAGAATCAGTATGAGAGGTCAGAGCCAGAATCAGTCTGAGAGGTCAGAGCCAGAATCAGTATGAGAGATCAGAGCCAGAATCAGTATGAGAGGACAGAGCCGGAATCAGACTGTGAGGTCGGAGCCAGAATCAGTATGAGAGATCAGAGCCAGAATCAGTCTGAGAGGTCAGAGCCAGAATATGTCTGAGAGGTTAGAGCCAGAATTAGTATGAGAGGTCAGAGCCAGAATCAGTATGAGAGATCAGAGCCAGAATCAGTATGAGAGGTCAGAGCCAGAATCAGTATGAGAGATCAGAGCTAGAATCAGTATGAGAGGACAGAGCCGGAATCAGACTGTGAGGTCGGAGCCAGAATCAGTATGAGAGATCAGAGCCAGAATCAGTCTGAGAGGTCAGAGCCAGAATCAGTCTGAGAGGTCAGAGCCAGAATCAGTCTGAAAGGTCAGAGCCAGAATCAGAATGAGACATCAGAGCTAGAATCTGTATGAGAGGTCAGAGCCAGAATCAGTATGAGAGGTCAGAGCCAGAAACAGTAAAAAAGGTCAGAGCCAAAATCAGTCTGAGAGGTCAGAGCCAGAATCAGAATGAGAGGTCAGAGCCAGAAACAGTAAAAAACGGTCAGAGCCAGAATCGGACTGAGAGGTCAGAGCCAGAATTAGTATGAGAGGTCCGAGCCAGAATCAGTATGAGAGGTCAGAGCCAGAAACAGTAAAAAAGGTCAGAGCCAAAATCAGTCTGAGAGGTCAGAGCCAGAATCAGAATGAGAGGTCAGAGCCAGAAACAGTAGAAAAAGGTCAGAGCCAGAATTAGTATGAGAGGTCAGAGCCAGAATCAGTATGAGAGGTCAGAGCCAGAATCAGTCTGAGAGGTCAGAGCCAGAATCAGTATGAGAGATCAGAGCCAGAATCAGTATGAGAGGACAGAGCCGGAATCAGACTGTGAAGTCGGAGCCAGAATCAGTATGAGAGATCAGAGCCAGAATCAGTCTGAGAGGTCAGAGCCAGAATCAGACTAAGAGGTCAGAGCCAGAATTAGTATGAGAGGTCAGAGCCAGAATCAGTCTGAGAGGTCAGAGCCAGAATCAGTATGAGAGGTCAGAGCCAGAATCAGTCTGAGAGGTCAGAGCCAGAATCAGTATGAGAGATCAGAGCCAGAATCAGTATGAGAGGACAGAGCCGGAATCAGACTGTGAGGTCGGAGCCAGAATCAGTATGAGAGATCAGAGCCAGAATCAGTCTGAGTGGTCAGAGCCAGAATCGGACCGAGAGATCAGAGCCAGAATTAGTATGAGAGGTCAGAGCCAGAATCAGTATGAGAGGTCAGAGCCAGAATCAGTCTGAGAGGTCAGAGCCAGAATCAGTATGAGAGGACAGAGCCGGAATCAGACCGTGAAGTCGGAGCCAGAATCAGTATGAGAGATCAGAGCCAGAATCAGTCTGAGAGGTCAGAGCCAGAATCAGACTGAGAGGTCAGAGCCAGAATTAGTATGAGAGGTCAGAGCCAGAATCAGTATGAGAGGTCAGAGCCAGAATCAGTATGAGAGGTCAGAGCCAGAATCAGTCTGAGAGGTCAGAGCCAAAATCAGTATGAGAGATCAGAGCCAGAATCAGTATGAGAGGACAGAGCCGGAATCAGACTGTGAGGTCGGAGCCAGAATCAATATGAGAGATCAGAGCCAGAATCAGTCTGAGAGGTCAGAGCCAGAATCAGACTGAGAGGTCAGAGCCAGAATTAGTATGAGAGGTCAGAGCCAGAATCAGTATGAGAGGTCAGAGCCAGAATCAGTATGAGAGATCAGAGCCAGAATCAGTATGAGAGGTCAGAGCCAGAAACAGTAAAAAAGGTCAGAGCCAAAATCAGTCTGAGAGGTCAGAGCCAGAATCAGAATGAGAGGTCAGAGCCAGAAACAGTAAAAAAGGTCAGAGCCAGAATCAGTATGAGAGGTCAGAGCCAGAATTAGTATGAGAGGTCAGAGCCAGAATCAGACTGAAAGGTCAGAGCCAGAATCAGTATGAGACATCAGAGCCAGAATCTGTATGAGAGGTCAGAGCCAGAATCAGTATGAGAGGTCAGAGCCAGAATCAGTATGAGAGGTCAGAGCCAGAATCAGTATGAGGGGTCAGAGCCAGAAACAGTAAAAAAGGTCAGAGCCAAAATCAGTCTGAGAGGTCAGAGCCAGAATCAGAATGAGAGGTCAGAGCCAGAAACAGTAGAAAAAGGTCAGAGCCAGAATCGGACTGAGAGGTCAGAGCCAGAATTAGTATGAGAGGTCAGAGCCAGAATCAGTATGAGAGGTCAGAGCCAGAATCAGTCTGAGAGGTCAGAGCCAGAATCAGTATGAGAGATCAGAGCCAGAATCAGTATGAGAGGACAGAGCCGGAATCAGACTGTGAAGTCGGAGCCAGAATCAGTATGAGAGATCAGAGCCAGAATCAGTCTGAGAGGTCAGAGCCAGAATCAGACTGAGAGGTCAGAGCCAGAATTAGTATGAGAGGTCAGAGCCAGAATCAGTCTGAGAGGTCAGAGCCAGAATCAGTATGAAAGGTCAGAGCCAGAATCAGTCTGAGAGGTCAGAGCCAGAATCAGTATGAGAGATCAGAGCCAGAATCAGTATGAGAGGACAGAGCCGGAATCAGACTGTGAGGTCGGAGCCAGAATCAGTATGAGAGATCAGAGCCAGAATCAGTCTGAGTGGTCAGAGCCAGAATCGGACTGAGAGATCAGAGCCAGAATTAGTATGAGAGGTCAGAGCCAGAATCAGTATGAGAGGTCAGAGCCAGAATCAGTATGAGAGGTCAGAGCCAGAATCAGTCTGAGAGGTCAGAGCCAGAATCAGTATGAGAGGACAGAGCCGGAATCAGACCGTGAAGTCGGAGCCAGAATCAGTATGAGAGATCAGAGCCAGAATCAGTCTGAGAGGTCAGAGCCAGAATCAGACTGAGAGGTCAGAGCCAGAATTAGTATGAGAGGTCAGAGCCAGAATCAGTATGAGAGGTCAGAGCCAGAATCAGTATGAGAGGTCAGAGCCAGAATCAGTCTGAGAGGTCAGAGCCAAAATCAGTATGAGAGATCAGAGCCAGAATCAGTATGAGAGGACAGAGCCGGAATCAGACTGTGAGGTCGGAGCCAGAATCAATATGAGAGATCAGAGCCAGAATCAGTCTGAGAGGTCAGAGCCAGAATCAGACTGAGAGGTCAGAGCCAGAATTAGTATGAGAGGTCAGAGCCAGAATCAGTATGAGAGGTCAGAGCCAGAATCAGTATGAGAGATCAGAGCCAGAATCAGTATGAGAGGTCAGAGCCAGAAACAGTAAAAAAGGTCAGAGCCAAAATCAGTCTGAGAGGTCAGAGCCAGAATCAGAATGAGAGGTCAAAGCCAGAAACAGTAAAAAAGGTCAGAGCCAGAATCAGTATGAGAGGTCAGAGCCAGAATTAGTATGAGAGGTCAGAGCCAGAATCAGACTGAAAGGTCAGAGCCAGAATCAGTATGAGACATCAGAGCCAGAATCTGTATGAGAGGTCAGAGCCAGAATCAGTATGAGAGGTCAGAGCCAGAATCAGTATGAGAGGTCAGAGCCAGAATCAGTATGAGGGGTCAGAGCCAGAAACAGTAAAAAAGGTCAGAGCCAAAATCAGTCTGAGAGGTCAGAGCCAGAATCAGAATGAGAGGTCAGAGCCAGAAACAGTAAAAAAGGTCAGAGCCAGAATCAGTATGAGAGGTCAGAGCCAGAATTAGTATGAGAGGTCAGAGCCAGAATCAGTCTGAGAGGTCAGAGCCAGAATCAGTATGAGAGATCAGAGCCAGAATCAGTCTGAGAGGTCAGAGCCAGAATCAGACTGAAAGGTCAGAGACAGAATTAGTATGAGAGATCAGAGCCAGAATCAGTCTGAGAGGTCAGAGCCAGAATCAGTATGAGAGATCAGAGCCAGAATCAGTATGAGAGGACAGAGCCGGAATCAGACTGTGAGGTCGGAGCCAGAATCAGACTGAGAGGTCAGAGCCAGAATTAGTATGAGAGGTCAGAGCCAGAATCAGTATGAGAGGTCAGAGCCAGAATCAGTCTGAGAGGTCAGAGCCAGAATCATTATGAGAGATCAGAGCCATAATCAGTATGAGAGGACAGAGCCGGAATCAGACTGTGAGGTTGGAGCCAGAATCAGTATGAGAGATCAGAGCCAGAATCAGTCTGAGAGGTCAGAGCCAGAATCAGACTGAGAGGTCAGAGCCAGAATTAGTATGAGAGGTCAGAGCCAGAATCAGTCTGAAAGGTCAGAGCCAGAATCAGTATGAGAGGTCAGAGCCAGAATCAGTCTGAGAGGTCAGAGCCAGAATCAGTATGAGAGATCAGAGCCAGAATCAGTATGAGAGGACAGAGCCGGAATCAGACTGTGAGGTCGGAGCCAGAATCAGTATGAGAGATCAGAGCCAGAATCAGTCTGAGAGGTCAGAGCCAGAATCAGACTGAGAGGTCAGAGCCAGAATTAGTATGAGAGGTCAGAGCCAGTATCAGTATGAGAGGTCAGAGCCAGAATCAGTATGAGAGGTCAGAGCCAGAATCAGTCTGAGAGGTCAGAGCCAGAATCAGTATGAGAGATCAGAGCCAGAATCAGTATGAGAGGACAGAGCCGGAATCAGACTGTGAAGTCGGAGCCAGAATCAGTATGAGAGATCAGAGCCAGAATCAGTCTGAGAGGTCAGAGCCAGAATCAGACTGAGAGGTCAGAGCCAGAATTAGTATGAGAGGTCAGAGCCAGAATCAGTCTGAGAGGACAGAGCCAGAATCAGTATGAGAGATCAGAGCCAGAATCAGTATGAGAGGACAGAGCCGGAATCAGACTGTGAGGTCGGAGCCAGAATCAGTATGAGAGATCAGAGCCAGAATCAGTCTGAGAGGTCAGAGCCAGAATCGGACTGAGAGGTCAGAGCCAGAATTAGTATGAGAGGTCAAAGCCAGAATAAGTATGAGAGGTCAGAGCCAGAATCAGTATGAGAGGTCAGAGCCAGAATCAGTCTGAGAGGTCAGAGCCAGAATCAGTATGAGAGATCAGAGCCAGAATCAGTATGAGAGGACAGAGCCGGAATCAGACTGTGAGGTCAGAGCCAGAATCAATATGAGAGATCAGAGCCAGAATCAGTCTGAGAGGTCAGAGCCAGAATCAGACTGAGAGGTCAGAGCCAGAATTAGTATGAGAGGTCAGAGCCAGAATCAGTCTGAGAGGTCAGAGCCAGAATCAGTCTGAGAGGTCAGAGTCAGAATCAGTATGAGAGAACAGAGCCAGAATCAGTATGAGAGGACAGAGCCGGAATCAGACTGTGAGGTCGGAGCCAGAATCAGTATGAGAAATCAGAGCCAGAATCAGTCTGAGAGGTCAGAGCCAGAATAAGTCTGAGAGGTTAGAGCCAGAATTAGTATGAGAGGTCAGAGCCAGAATCAGTATGAGAGGTCAGAGCCAGAATCAGTATGAGAGGTCAGAGCCAGAATCAGTATGAGAGATCAGAGCCAGAATCAGTATGAGAGGACAGAGCCGGAATCAGACTGTGAGGTCGGAGCCAGAATCAGTATGAGAGATCAGAGCCAGAATCAGAATGAGAGGTCAGAGCCAGAACAAGTAAAAAAGGTCAGATCCAAAATCAGTCTGAGAGGACAGAGCCAGAATCAGTATGAGAGGTCAGAGCCAGAATCAGTATGAGAGGTCAGAGCCAGAAACAGTAAAAAAGGTCAGAGCCAAAATCAGACTGAGAGGTCAGAGCCAGAATCAGAATGAGAGGTCAGAGCCAGAAACAGTAAAAAAGCTCAGAGCCAGAATCAGTATGAGAGGTCAGAGCCAGAATTAGTATGAGTGGTCAGAGCCCGAATCAGTATGAGAGATCAGAGCCAGAATCAGTATGAGAGGACAGAGCCGGAATCAGACTGTGAGGTCGGAGCCAGAATCAGTATGAGAGATCAGAGCCAGAATCAGTCTGAGAGGTCAGAGCCAGAATTAGTCTGAGAGGTCAGAGCCAGAATCAGTATGAGAGGTCAGAGCCAGAATCAGTCTGAGAGGTCAGAGCCAGAATTTGTATGAGAGATCAGAGCCAGAATCAGTATGAGAGGACAGAGCCGGAATCAGACTGTGAGGTCAGAGCCAGAATCAGTATGAGAGATCAGAGCCAGAATCTGTATGAGAGATCAGAGCCAGAATCAGTATGAGAGGACAGAGCCGGAATCAGACTGTGAGGTCAGAGCCAGAATCAGTATGAGAGGTCAGAGCCAGAATCGGACTGAGAGGTCAGAGCCAGAATCAGTATGAGAGGTCAGAGCCAGAATCAGTATGAGAGGTCAGAGCCAGAATCAGTATGAGAGGTCAGAGCCAGAATCAGTCTGAGAGGTCAGAGCCAGAATCAGTATGAGAGATCAGAGCCAGAATCAGTATGAGAGGACAGAGCCGGAATCAGACTGTGAAGTCGGAGCCAGAATCAGTATGAGAGATCAGAGCCAGAATCAGTCTGAGAGGTCAGAGCCAGAATCAGACTGAGAGGTCAGAGCCAGAATTAGTATGAGAGGTCAGAGCCAGAATCAGTCTGAGAGGTCAGAGCCATAATCAGTATGAGAGGTCAGAGCCAGAATCAGTCTGAGAGGTCAGAGCCAGAATCAGTATGAGAGATCAGAGCCAGAATCAGTATGAGAGGACAGAGCCGGAATCAGACTGTGAGGTCGGAGCCAGAATCAATATGAGAGATCAGAGCCAGAATCAGTCTGAGAGGTCAGAGCCAGAATCGGACTGAGAGGTCAGAGCCAGAATTAGTATGAGAGATCAGAGCCAGAATCAGTATGAGAGGTCAGACCCGGAATAAGACTGAAAGGTCAGAGCCAGAATCAGTGTGAAAGATCAGAGCCAGAATCAGTATGAGAGGTCAGAGCCGGAATCAGTATGAGAGATCAGAGTCAGATTCAGTCTGAGAGGTCAGAGCCAGAATCAGACTGAGAGGTCAGAGCCAGAATTAGTATGAGAGGTCAGAGCCAGAATCAGTATGGGAGGTCAGAGCCAGAATCAGTCTGAGAGGTCAGAGCCAGAATCAGACTGAGAGGACAGAGCCGGAATCAGACTGTTAGGTCGGAGCCAGAATCAGTATGAGAGATCAGAGCCAGAATCAGTCTGAGAGGTCAGAGCCAGAATCAGTCTGAGAGGTCAGAGCCAGAATCAGTATGAGACATCAGAGCCAGAATCTGTATGAGAGGTCAGAGCCAGAATCAGTCTGAGAGGTCAGAGCCAGAATCAGTATGAGAGATCAGAGCCAGAATCAGTATGAGAGGACAGAGCCGGAATCAGACTGTGAGTTCGGAGCCAGAATCAGTATGAGAGATCAGAGCCAGAATCAGTCTGAGAGGTCAGAGCCAGAATCAGACTGAGAGGTCAGAGCCAGAATTAGTATGAGAGGTCAGAACCAGAATCAGTCTGAGAGGTCAGAGTCAGAATCAGTATGAGAGATCAGAGCCAGAATCAGTATGAGAGGACAGAGCCGGAATCAGACTGTGAGGTCGGAGCCAGAATCAGTATGAGAGATCAGAGCCAGAATCAGTCTGAGAGGTCAGAGCCAGAATATGTCTGAGAGGTTACAGCCAGAATTAGTATGAGAGGTCAGAGCCAGAATCAGTATGAGAGGTCAGAGCCAGAATCAGTATGAGAGGTCAGAGCCAGAATCAGTATGAGAGATCAGAGCCAGAATCAGTATGAGAGGACAGAGCCGGAATCAGACTGTGAGGTCGGAGCCAGAATCAGTATGAGAGATCAGAGCCAGAATCAGTCTGAGAGGTCAGAGCCAGAATCAGAATGAGACATCAGAGCTAGAATCTGTATGAGAGGTCAGAGCCAGAATCAGTATGAGAGGTCAGAGCCAGAAACAGTAAAAAAGGTCAGAGCCAAAATCAGTCTGAGAGGTCAGAGCCAGAATCAGAATGAGAGGTCAGAGCCAGAAACAGTAAAAAAGGTCAGAGCCAGAATCGGACTGAGAGGTCAGAGCCAGAATTAGTATGAGAGGTCCGAGCCAGAATCAGTATGAGAGGTCAGAGCCAGAAACAGTAAAAAAGGTCAGAGCCAAAATCAGTCTGAGAGGTCAGAGCCAGAATCAGAATGAGAGGTCAGAGCCAGAAACAGTAAAAAAGGTCAGAGCCAGAATCGGACTGAGAGGTCAGAGCCAGAATTAGTATGAGAGGTCAGAGCCAGAATCAGTATGAGAGGTCAGAGCCAGAATCAGTCTGAGAGGTCAGAGCCAGAATCAGTATGAGAGATCAGAGCCAGAATCAGTATGAGAGGACAGAGCCGGAATCAGACTGTGAAGTCGGAGCCAGAATCAGTATGAGAGATCAGAGCCAGAATCAGTCTGAGAGGTCAGAGCCAGAATCAGACTGAGAGGTCAGAGCCAGAATTAGTATGAGAGGTCAGAGCCAGAATCAGTCTGAGAGGTCAGAGCCAGAATCAGTATGAGAGGTCAGAGCCAGAATCAGTCTGAGAGGTCAGAGCCAGAATCAGTATGAGAGATCAGAGCCAGAATCAGTATGAGAGGACAGAGCCGGAATCAGACTGTGAGGTCGGAGCCAGAATCAGTATGAGAGATCAGAGCCAGAATCAGTCTGAGTGGTCAGAGCCAGAATCGGACTGAGAGATCAGAGCCAGAATTAGTATGAGAGGTCAGAGCCAGAATCAGTATGAGAGGTCAGAGCCAGAATCAGTATGAGAGGTCAGAGCCAGAATCAGTCTGAGAGGTCAGAGCCAGAATCAGTATGAGAGGACAGAGCCGGAATCAGACCGTGAAGTCGGAGCCAGAATCAGTATGAGAGATCAGAGCCAGAATCAGTCTGAGAGGTCAGAGCCAGAATCAGACTGAGAGGTCAGAGCCAGAATTAGTATGAGAGGTCAGAGCCAGAATCAGTATGAGAGGTCAGAGCCAGAATCAGTATGAGAGGTCAGAGCCAGAATCAGTCTGAGAGGTCAGAGCCAGAATCAGTATGAGAGATCAGAGCCAGAATCAGTATGAGAGGACAGAGCCGGAATCAGACTGTGAGGTCGGAGCCAGAATCAATATGAGAGATCAGAGCCAGAATCAGTCTGAGAGGTCAGAGCCAGAATCAGACTGAGAGGTCAGAGCCAGAATTAGTATGAGAGGTCAGAGCCAGAATCAGTATGAGAGGTCAGAGCCAGAATCAGTATGAGAGATCAGAGCCAGAATCAGTATGAGAGGTCAGAGCCGGAATAAGACTGAAAGGTCAGAGCCAGAATCAGTGTGAAAGATCAGAGCCAGAATCAGTATGAGAGGTCAGAGCCAGAATCAGACTGAGAGGTCAGAGCCAGAATTAGTATGAGAGGTCAGAGCCAGAATCAGTATGAGAGGTCAGAGCCAGAATCAGTATGAGAGGTCAGAGCCAGAATCAGTCTGAGAGGTCAGAGCCAGAATCAGTATGAGAGATCAGAGCCAGAATCAGTATGAGAGGACAGAGCCGGAATCAGACTGTGAGGTGGGAGCCAGAATCAGTATGAGAGATCAGAGCCAGAATCAGTCTGAGAGGTCAGAGCCAGAATCAGACTGAGAGGTCAGAGCCAGAATTAGTATGAGAGGTCAGAGCCAGAATCAGTATGAGAGGTCAGAGCCAGAATCAGTCTGAGAGGTCAGAGTCAGAATCAGAATGAGAGATCAGAGCCAGAATCAGTCTGAGAGGTCAGAGCAAGAATAAGTCTGAGAGGTTAGAGCCAGAATTAGTATGAGAGGTCAGAGCCAGAATCAGTATGAGAGGTCAGAGCCAGAATCAGTATGAGAGGTCAGAGCCAGAATCAGTATGAGATATCAGAGCCAGAATCAGTATGAGAGGACAGAGCCGGAATCAGACTGTGAGGTCGGAGCCAGAATCAGTATGAGAGATCAGAGCCAGAATCAGTCTGAGAGGTCAGAGCCAGAATCAGTATGAGAGATCAGAGCCAGAATCAGTATGAGAGGACAGAGCCGGAATCAGACTGTGAGGTCGGAGCCAGAATCAGTATGAGAGATCAGAGCCAGAATCAGACTGAGAGGTCAGAGCCAGAATTAGTATGAGAGGTCAGAGCCAGAATCAGTATGAGAGGTCAGACCTAGAAACAGTAAAAAAGGTCAGAGCCAAAATCAGTCTGAGAGGTCAGAGCCAGAATCAGAATGAGAGGTCAGAGCCAGAAACAGTAAAAAAGGTCAGAGTCAGAATCAGTATGAGAGGTCAGAGCCAGAAACAGTAAAAAAGGTCCGAGCCAAAATCAGTCTGAGAGGTCAGAGCCAGAATCAGTATGAGAGGTCAGAGCCAGAATCAGTCTGAGAGGTCAGAGCCAGAATCAGTCTGAGAGGTCAGAGCCAGAATCAGACTGAAAGGTCAGAGCCAGAATCAGTATGAGACATCAGAGCCAGAATCAGTATGAGAGGACAGAGCCGGAATCAGACTGTGAGGTCGGAGCCAGAATCCGTGTGAGAGATCAGAGCCAGAATCAGTCTGAGTGGTCAGAGCCAGAATCGGACTGAGAGGTCAGAGCCAGAATTAGTATGAGAGGTCAGAGCCAGAATCAGTATGACAGGTCAGAGCCAGAATCAGTATGAGAGGTCAGAGCCAGAATCAGTCTGAGAGGTCAGAGCCAGAATCAGTATGAGAGATCAGAGCCAGAATCAGTATGAGAGGACAGAGCCGGAATCAGACCGTGAAGTCGGAGCCAGAATCAGTATGAGAGATCAGAGCCAGAATCAGTCTGAGAGGTCAGAGCCAGAATCAGACTGAGAGGTCAGAGCCAGAATTAGTATGAGAGGTCAGAGCCAGAATCAGTATGAGAGGTCAGAGCCAGAATCAGTATGAGAGGTCAGAGCCAGAATCAGTCTGAGAGGTCAGAGCCAGAATCAGTATGAGAGATCAGAGCCAGAATCAGTATGAGAGATCAGAGCCAGAATCAGTATGAGAGGACAGAGCCGGAATCAGACTGTGAGGTCGGAGCCAGAATCAATATGAGAGATCAGAGCCAGAATCAGTCTGAGAGGTCAGAGCCAGAATCAGACTGAGAGGTCAGAGCCAAAATTAGTATGAGAGGTCAGAGCCAGAATCAGTATGAGAGGTCAGAGCCAGAATCAGTGTGAGAGATCAAAGCCAGAATCAGTATGAGAGGTCAGAGCCGGAATAAGACTGAAAGGTCAGAGCCAGAATCAGTGTGAAAGATCAGAGCCAGAATTAGTATGAAAGGTCAGAGCCAGAATCAGTATGAGAGGTCAGAGCCAGAATCAGTCTGAGAGGTCAGAGCCAGAATCAGTATGAGAGGTCAGAGCCAGAATCAGTATGAGAGGACAGAGCCGGAATCAGACTGTGAGGTCGGAGCCAGAATCAGTATGAGAGATCAGAGCCAGAATCAGTCTGAGAGGTCAGAGCCAGAATCAGACTGAGAGGTCAGAGCCAGAATTAGTATGAGAGGTCAGAGCCAGAATCAGTATGAGAGGTCAGAGCCAGAATCAGTCTGAGAGGTCAGAGTCAGAATCAGAATGAGAGATCAGAGCCAGAATCAGTCTGAGAGGTCAGAGCAAGAATAAGTCTGAGAGGTTAGAGCCAGAATTAGTATGAGAGGTCAGAGCCAGAATCAGTATGAGAGGTCAGAGCCAGAATCAGTATGAGAGATAAGAGCCAGAATCAGTATGAGAGGACAGAGCCGGAATCAGACTGTGAGGTCGGAGCCAGAATCAGTATGAGAGATCAGAGCCAGAATCAGTCTGAGAGGTCAGAGCCAGAATCAGTATGAGAGATCAGAGCCAGAAACAGTATGAGAGGACAGAGCCGGAATCAGACTGTGAGGTCGGAGCCAGAATCAGTATGAGAGATCAGAGCCAGAATCAGACTGAGAGGTCAGAGCCAGAATTAGTATGAGAGGTCAGAGCCAGAATCAGTATGAGAGGTCAGAGCCAGAAACAGTAAAAAAGGTCAGAGCCAAAATCAGTCTGAGGGTGCATTCACACTGAGTAAACGCTAGCTTATTTTGTAGAGTAAAATTACACTTGTATATTTTGCTATCCCATTGACTTCAATGACATTTTACAGGCGTATTTTTACAGGCGTATTTTTTACAGGCGTATTTTTTACAGGCGTATTTTGACACTTGTAAAAAAATATCATTGAAGTCAATGGGATAGCAAAATTTACGAGTGTAATTTTACTCTACAAAATAAGCTAGCGTTTACTCAGTGTGAATGCACCCTGAGAGGTCAGAGCCAGAATCAGAATGAGAGATCAGAGCCAGAAACAGTAAAAAAGGTCAGAGCCAGAATCAGTATGAGAGGTCAGAGCCAGAAACAGTAAAAAAGGTCCGAGCCAAAATCAGTTTGAGAGGTCAGAGCCAGAATCAGTATGAGAGGTCAGAGCCAGAATCAGTATGAGAGGTCAGAGCCAGAATTTGTATGAGAGGTCAGAGCCAGAATCAGTATGAGGGGTCAGAGCCAGAAACAGTAAAAAAGGTCAGAGCCAAAATCAGTATGAGAGGTCAGAGCCAGAAACAGTAAAAAAGGTCAGAGCCAGAATCAGTATGAGAGGTCAGAGCCAGAATCAGTCTGAGAGGTCAGAGTCAGAATCAGTATGAGAGATCAGAGCCAGAATCAGTATGAGAGGACAGAGCCGGAATCAGACTGTGAGGTCGGAGCCAGAATCAGTATGAGAGATCAGAGCCAGAATCAGTCTGAGAGGTCAGAGCCAGAATATGTCTGAGAGGTTAGAGCCAGAATTAGTATGAGAGGTCAGAGCCAGAATCAGTCTGAGAGGTCAGAGCCAGAATCAGTCTGAAAGGTCAGAGCCAGAATCAGAATGAGACATCAGAGCTAGAATCTGTATGAGAGGTCAGAGCCAGAATCAGTATGAGAGGTCAGAGCCAGAAACAGTAAAAAAGGTCAGAGCCAAAATCAGTCTGAGAGGTCAGAGCCAGAATCAGAATGAGAGGTCAGAGCCAGAAACAGTAAAAAAGGTCAGAGCCAGAATCGGACTGAGAGGTCAGAGCCAGAATTAGTATGAGAGGTCCGAGCCAGAATCAGTATGAGAGGTCAGAGCCAGAAACAGTAAAAAAGGTCAGAGCCAAAATCAGTCTGAGAGGTCAGAGCCAGAATCAGAATGAGAGGTCAGAGCCAGAAACAGTAAAAAAGGTCAGAGCCAGAATCGGACTGAGAGGTCAGAGCCAGAATTAGTATGAGAGGTCAGAGCCAGAATCAGTATGAGAGGTCAGAGCCAGAATCAGTCTGAGAGGTCAGAGCCAGAATCAGTATGAGAGATCAGAGCCAGAATCAGTATGAGAGGACAGAGCCGGAATCAGACTGTGAAGTCGGAGCCAGAATCAGTATGAGAGATCAGAGCCAGAATCAGTCTGAGAGGTCAGAGCCAGAATCAGACTGAGAGGTTAGAGCCAGAATTAGTATGAGAGGTCAGAGCCAGAATCAGTCTGAGAGGTCAGAGCCAGAATCAGTATGAGAGGTCAGAGCCAGAATCAGTCTGAGAGGTCAGAGCCAGAATCAGTATGAGAGATCAGAGCCAGAATCAGTATGAGAGGACAGAGCCGGAATCAGACTGTGAGGTCGGAGCCAGAATCAGAATGAGAGATCAGAGCCAGAATCAGTCTGAGTGGTCAGAGCCAGAATCGGACTGAGAGATCTTAGCCAGAATTAGTATTAGAGGTCAGAGCCAGAATCAGTATGAGAGGTCAGAGCCAGAATCAGTATGAGAGGTCAGAGCCAGAATCAGTCTGAGAGGTCAGAGCCAGAATCAGTATGAGAGGACAGAGCCGGAATCAGACCGTGAAGTCGGAGCCAGAATCAGTATGAGAGATCAGAGCCAGAATCAGTCTGAGAGGTCAGAGCCAGAATCAGACTGAGAGGTCAGAGCCAGAATTAGTATGAGAGGTCAGAGCCAGAATCAGTATGAGAGGTCAGAGCCAGAATCAGTATGAGAGGTCAGAGCCAGAATCAGTCTGAGAGGTCAGAGCCAGAATCAGTATGAGAGATCAGAGCCAGAATCAGTATGAGAGGACAGAGCCGGAATCAGACTGTGAGGTCGGAGCCAGAATCAATATGAGAGATCAGAGCCAGAATCAGTCTGAGAGGTCAGAGCCAGAATCAGACTGAGAGGTCAGAGCCAGAATTAGTATGAGAGGTCAGAGCCAGAATCAGTATGAGAGGTCAGAGCCAGAATCAGTATGAGAGATCAGAGCCAGAATCAGTATGAGAGGTCAGAGCCGGAATAAGACTGAAAGGTCAGAGCCAGAATCAGTGTGAAAGATCAGAGCCAGAATCAGTATGAGAGGTCAGAGCCAGAATCAGTATGAGAGGTCAGAGCCAGAATCAGTCTGAGAGGTCAGAGCCAGAATCAGTATGAGAGATCAGAGCCAGAATCAGTATGAGAGGACAGAGCCGGAATCAGACTGTGAGGTCGGAGCCAGAATCAGTATGAGAGATCAGAGCCAGAATCAGTCTGAGAGGTCAGAGCCAGAATCAGACTGAGAGGTCAGAGCCAGAATTAGTATGAGAGGTCAGAGCCAGAATCAGTATGAGAGGTCAGAGCCAGAATCAGTCTGAGAGGTCAGAGTCAGAATCAGAATGAGAGATCAGAGCCAGAATCAGTCTGAGAGGTCAGAGCAAGAATAAGTCTGAGAGGTTAGAGCCAGAATTAGTATGAGAGGTCAGAGCCAGAATCAGTATGAGAGGTCAGAGCCAGAATCAGTATGAGAGGTCAGAGCCAGAATCAGTATGAGATATCAGAGCCAGAATCAGTATGAGAGGACAGAGCCGGAATCAGACTGTGAGGTCGGAGCCAGAATCAGTATGAGAGATCAGAGCCAGAATCAGTCTGAGAGGTCAGAGCCAGAATCAGTATGAGAGATCAGAGCCAGAATCAGTATGAGAGGACAGAGCCGGAATCAGACTGTGAGGTCGGAGCCAGAATCAGTATGAGAGATCAGAGCCAGAATCAGACTGAGAGGTCAGAGCCAGAATTAGTATAAGAGGTCAGAGCCAGAATCAGTATGAGAGGTCAGAGCCAGAAACAGTAAAAAAGGTCAGAGCCAAAATCAGTCTGAGAGGTCAGAGCCAGAATCAGAATGAGAGGTCAGAGCCAGAAACAGTAAAAAAGGTCAGAGCCAGAATCAGTATGAGAGGTCAGAGCCAGAAACAGTAAAAAAGGTCCGAGCCAAAATCAGTCTGAGAGGTCAGAGCCAGAATCAGTATGAGAGGTCAGAGCCAGAATCAGTCTGAGAGGTCAGAGCCAGAATCAGTCTGAGAGGTCAGAGCCAGAATCAGACTGAAAGGTCAGAGCCAGAATCAGTATGAGACATCAGAGCCAGAATCTGTATGAGAGGTCAGAGCCAGAATCAGTATGAGAGGTCAGAGCCAGAATCAGTATAAGAGGTCAGAGCCAGAATCAGTATGAGGGGTCAGAGCCAGAAACAGTAAAAAAGGTCAGAGCCAAAATCAGTCTGAGAGGTCAGAGCCAGAATCAGTCTGAGAGGTCAGAGCCAGAATCAGTATGAGAGGTCAGAGCCAGAATCAGTCTGAGAGGTCAGAGCCAGAATCAGTATGAGAGATCAGAGCCAGAATAAGTATGAGAGGACAGAGCCGGAATCAGACTGTGAGGTCGGAGCCAGAATCCGTATGAGAGATCAGAGCCAGAATCAGTCTGAGTGGTCAGAGCCAGAATCGGACTGAGAGGTCAGAGCCAGAATTAGTATGAGAGGTCAGAGCCAGAATCAGTATGAGAGGTCAGAGCCAGAATCAGTATGAGAGATCAGAGCCAGAATCAGTATGAGAGGTCAGAGCCGGAATAAGACTGAAAGGTCAGAGCCAGAATCAGTGTGAAAGATCAGAGTCAGAATCAGTATGAGAGGTCAGAGCCAGAATCAGACTGAGAGGTCAGAGCCAGAATTAGTATGAAAGGTCAGAGCCAGAATCAGTATGAGAGGTAAGAGCCAGAATCAGTCTGAGAGGTCAGAGCCAGAATCAGTATGAGAGATCAGAGCCAGAATCAGTATGAGAGGACAGAGCCGGAATCAGACTGTGAGGTCGGAGCCAGAATCAGTATGAGAGATCAGAGCCAGAATCAGTCTGAGAGGTCAGAGCCAGAATCAGACTGAGAGGTCAGAGCCAGAATTAGTATGAGAGGTCAGAGCCAGAATCAGTATGAGAGGTCAGAGCCAGAATCAGTCTGAGAGGTCAGAGTCAGAATCAAAATGAGAGATCAGAGCCAGAATCAGTCTGAGAGGTCAGAGCAAGAATAAGTCTGAGAGGTTAGAGCCAGAATTAGTATGAGAGGTCAGAGCCAGAATCAGTATGAGAGGTCAGAGCCAGAATCAGTATGAGAGGTCAGAGCCAGAATCAGTATGAGAGATAAGAGCCAGAATCAGTATGAGAGGACAGAGCCGGAATCAGACTGTGAGGTCGGAGCCAGAATCAGTATGAGAGATCAGAGCCAGAATCAGTCTGAGAGGTCAGAGCCAGAATCAGTATGAGAGATCAGAGCCAGAAACAGTATGAGAGGACAGAGCCGGAATCAGACTGTGAGGTCGGAGCCAGAATCAGTATGAGAGGTCAGAGCCAGAATCAGACTGAGAGGTCAGAGCCAGAATTAGTATGAGAGGTCAGAGCCAGAATCAGTATGAGAGGTCAGAGCCAGAAACAGTAAAAAAGGTCAGAGCCAAAATCAGTCTGAGAGGTCAGAGCCAGAATCAGAATGAGAGGTCAGAGCCAGAAACAGTAAAAAAGGTCAGAGCCAGAATCAGTATGAGAGGTCAGAGCCAGAAACAGTAAAAAAGGTCCGAGCCAAAATCAGTCTGAGAGGTCAGAGCCGGAATCAGTATGAGAGGTCAGAGCCAGAATCAGTCTGAGAGGTCAGAGCCAGAATCAGTCTGAGAGGTCAGAGCCAGAATCAGACTGAAAGGTCAGAGCCAGAATCAGTATGAGACATCAGAGCCAGAATCTGTATGAGAGGTCAGAGCCAGAATCAGTATGAGAGGTCAGAGCCAGAATCAGTATGAGAGGTCAGAGCCAGAATCAGTATGAGGGGTCAGAGCCAGAAACAGTAAAAAAAGTCAGAGCCAAAATCAGTCTGAGAGGTCAGAGCCAGAATCAGAATGAGAGGTCAGAGCCAGAAACAGTAAAAAAGGTCAGAGCCAGAATCAGTATGAGAGGTCAGAGCCAGAATTAGTATGAGAGGTCAGAGCCAGAATCAGTCTGAGAGGTCAGAGCCAGAATCAGTATGAGAGATCAGAGCCAGAATCAGTATGAGAGGACAGAGCCGGAATCAGACTGTGAGGTCGGAGCCAGAATCAGTATGAGAGATCAGAGCCAGAATCAGTCTGAGTGGTCAGAGCCAGAATCGGACTGAGAGATCAGAGCCAGAATTAGTATGAGAGGTCAGAGCCAGAATCAGTATGAGAGGTCAGAGCCAGAATCAGTATGAGAGGTCAGAGCCAGAATCAGTCTGAGAGGTCAGAGCCAGAATCAGTATGAGAGGACAGAGCCGGAATCAGACCGTGAAGTCGGAGCCAGAATCAGTATGAGAGATCAGAGCCAGAATCAGTCTGAGAGGTCAGAGCCAGAATCAGACTGAGAGGTCAGAGCCAGAATTAGTATGAGAGGTCAGAGCCAGAATCAGTATGAGAGGTCAGAGCCAGAATCAGTATGAGAGGTCAGAGCCAGAATCAGTCTGAGAGGTCAGAGCCAGAATCAGTATGAGAGATCAGAGCCAGAATCAGTATGAGAGGACAGAGCCGGAATCAGACTGTGAGGTCGGAGCCAGAATCAATATGAGAGATCAGAGCCAGAATCAGTCTGAGAGGTCAGAGCCAGAATCAGACTGAGAGGTCAGAGCCAGAATTAGTATGAGAGGTCAGAGCCAGAATCAGTATGAGAGGTCAGAGCCAGAATCAGTATGAGAGGTCAGAGCCAGAATCAGTCTGAGAGGTCAGAGCCAGAATCAGTATGAGAGATCAGAGCCAGAATCAGTCTGAGAGGTTAGAGCCAGAATTAGTATGAGAGGTCAGAGCCAGAATCAGTATGAGAGGTCAGAGCCAGAATCAGTATGAGAGGTCAGAGCCAGAATCAGTATGAGATATCAGAGCCAGAATCAGTATGAGAGGACAGAGCCGGAATCAGACTGTGAGGTCGGAGCCAGAATCAGTATGAGAGATCAGAGCCAGAATCAGTCTGAGAGGTCAGAGCCAGAATCAGTATGAGAGATCAGAGCCAGAATCAGTATGAGAGGACAGAGCCGGAATCAGACTGTGAGGTCGGAGCCAGAATCAGTATGAGAGATCAGAGCCAGAATCAGACTGAGAGGTCAGAGCCAGAATTAGTATGAGAGGTCAGAGCCAGAATCAGTATGAGAGGTCAGAGCCAGAAACAGTAAAAAAGGTCAGAGCCAAAATCAGTCTGAGAGGTCAGAGCCAGAATCAGAATGAGAGGTCAGAGCCAGAAACAGTAAAAAAGGTCAGAGCCAGAATCAGTATGAGAGGTCAGAGCCAGAATCAGTCTGAGAGGTCAGAGCCAGAATCAGTCTGAGAGGTCAGAGCCAGAATCAGACTGAAAGGTCAGAGCCAGAATCAGTATGAGACATCAGAGCCAGAATCTGTATGAGAGGTCAGAGCCAGAATCAGTATGAGAGGTCAGAGCCAGAATCAGTATGAGAGGTCAGAGCCAGAATCAGTCTGAGAGGTCAGAGCCAGAATCAGTATGAGAGATCAGAGCCAGAATCAGTATGAGAGGACAGAGCCGGAATCAGACTGTGAGGTCGGAGCCAGAATCCGTATGAGAGATCAGAGCCAGAATCAGTCTGAGTGGTCAGAGCCAGAATCGGACTGAGAGGTCAGAGCCAGAATTAGTATGAGAGGTCAGAGCCAGAATCAGTATGACAGGTCAGAGCCAGAATCAGTATGAGAGGTCAGAGCCAGAATCAGTCTGAGAGGTCAGAGCCAGAATCAGTATGAGAGATCAGAGCCAGAATCAGTATGAGAGGACAGAGCCGGAATCAGACCGTGAAGTCGGAGCCAGAATCAGTATGAGAGATCAGAGCCAGAATCAGTCTGAGAGGTCAGAGCCAGAATCAGACTGAGAGGTCAGAGCCAGAATTAGTATGAGAGGTCAGAGCCAGAATCAGTATGAGAGGTCAGAGCCAGAATCAGTATGAGAGGTCAGAGCCAGAATCAGTCTGAGAGGTCAGAGCCAGAATCAGTATGAGAGATCAGAGCCAGAATCAGTATGAGAGGACAGAGCCGGAATCAGACTGTGAGGTCGGAGCCAGAATCAATATGAGAGATCAGAGCCAGAATCAGTCTGAGAGGTCAGAGCCAGAATCAGACTGAGAGGTCAGAGCCAGAATTAGTATGAGAGGTCAGAGCCAGAATCAGTATGAGAGGTCAGAGCCAGAATCAGTATGAGAGATCAGAGCCAGAATCAGTATGAGAGGTCAGAGCCGGAATAAGACTGAAAGGTCAGAGCCAGAATCAGTGTGAAAGATCAGAGCCAGAATCAGTATGAGAGGTCAGAGCCAGAATCAGACTGAGAGGTCAGAGCCAGAATTAGTATGAAAGGTCAGAGCCAGAATCAGTATGAGAGGTCAGAGCCAGAATCAGTCTGAGAGGTCAGAGCCAGAATCAGTATGAGAGATCAGAGCCAGAATCAGTATGAGAGGACAGAGCCGGAATCAGACTGTGAGGTCGGAGCCAGAATCAGTATGAGAGATCAGAGCCAGAATCAGTCTGAGAGGTCAGAGCCAGAATCAGACTGAGAGGTCAGAGCCAGAATTAGTATGAGAGGTCAGAGCCAGAATCAGTATGAGAGGTCAGAGCCAGAATCAGTCTGAGAGGTCAGAGTCAGAATCAGAATGAGAGATCAGAGCCAGAATCAGTCTGAGAGGTCAGAGCAAGAATAAGTCTGAGAGGTTAGAGCCAGAATTAGTATGAGAGGTCAGAGCCAGAATCAGTATGAGAGGTCAGAGCCAGAATCAGTATGAGAGGTCAGAGCCAGAATCAGTATGAGAGATAAGAGCCAGAATCAGTATGAGAGGACAGAGCCGGAATCAGACTGTGAGGTCGGAGCCAGAATCAGTATGAGAGATCAGAGCCAGAATCAGTCTGAGAGGTCAGAGCCAGAATCAGTATGAGAGATCAGAGCCAGAAACAGTATGAGAGGACAGAGCCGGAATCAGACTGTGAGGTCGGAGCCAGAATCAGTATGAGAGATCAGAGCCAGAATCAGACTGAGAGGTCAGAGCCAGAATTAGTATGAGAGGTCAGAGCCAGAATCAGTATGAGAGGTCAGAGCCAGAAACAGTAAAAAAGGTCAGAGCCAAAATCAGTCTGAGAGGTCAGAGCCAGAATCAGAATGAGAGGTCAGAGCCAGAAACAGTAAAAAAAGGTCAGAGCCAGAATCAGTATGAGAGGTCAGAGCAAGAAACAGTAAAAAAGGTCCGAGCCAAAATCAGTCTGAGAGGTCAGAGCCAGAATCAGTATGAGAGGTCAGAGCCAGAATCAGTCTGAGAGGTCAGAGCCAGAATCAGTATGAGAGGTCAGAGCCAGAATCAGACTGAAAGGTCAGAGCCAGAATTAGTATGAGACATCAGAGCCAGAATCTGTATGAGAGGTCAGAGCCAGAATCAGTATGAGAGGTCAGAGCCAGAATCAGTATGAGAGGTCAGAGCCAGAATCAGTATGAGGGGTCAGAGCCAGAAACAGTAAAAAAGGTCAGAGCCAAAATCAGTCTGAGAGGTCAGAGCCAGAATCAGAATGAGAGGTCAGAGCCAGAAACAGTAAAAAAGGTCAGAGCCAGAATCAGTATGAGAGGTCAGAGCCAGAATTAGTATGAGAGGTCAGAGCCAGAATCAGTCTGAGAGGTCAGAGCCAGAATCAGTATGAGAGATCAGAGCCAGAATCAGTATGAGAGGACAGAGCCGGAATCAGACTGTGAGGTCGGAGCCAGAATCAGTATGAGAGATCAGAGCCAGAATCAGTCTGAGAGGTCAGAGCCAGAATCAGACTGAAAGGTCAGAGACAGAATTAGTATGAGAGGACAGAGCCGGAATAAGTATGAGAGATCAGAGCCAGTATCAGTATGAGAGGACAGAGCCGGAATCAGACTGTGAGGTCGGAGCCAGAATCAGACTGAGAGGTCAGAGCCAGAATTAGTATGAGAGGTCAGAGCCAGAATCAGTATGAGAGGTCAGAGCCAGAATCAGTCTGAGAGGTCAGAGCCAGAATCATTATGAGAGATCAGAGCCATAATCAGTATGAGAGGACAGAGCCGGAATCAGACTGTGAGGTTGGAGCCAGAATCAGTATGAGAGATCAGAGCCAGAATCAGTCTGAGAGGTCAGAGCCAGAATCAGACTGAGAGGTCAGAGCCAGAAATAGTATGAGACGTCAGAGCCAGAATCAGTATGAGGTCAGAGCCAGAATCAGTCTGAGAGGTCAGAGCCAGAATCAGTATGAGAGGTCAGAGCCAGAATCAGTATGAGAGGTCAGAGCCCGAATCAGTATGAGAGATCAGAGCCAGAATCAGTATGAGAGGACAGAGCCGGAATCAGACTGTGAGGTCGGAGCCAGAATCAGTATGAGAGATCAGAGCCAGAATCAGTCTGAGAGGTCAGAGCCAGAATCAGTCTGAGAGGTCAGAGCCAGAATCAGTCTGAGAGGTCAGAGCCAGAATCAGTATGAGACATCAGAGCCAGAATCTGTATGAGAGGTCAGAGCCAGAATCAGTATGAGAGGTCAGAGCCAGAAACAGTAAAAAAGGTCAGAGCCTAAATCAGTCTGAGAGGTCAGAGCCAGAATCAGAATGAGAGGTCAGAGCCAGAAACATTAAAAAAGGTCAGAGCCAAAATCAGTCTGAGAGGTCAGAGCCAGAATCAGTATGAGGTCAGAGCCATAATCAGTCTGAGAAGTCAGAGCCAGAATCAGTCTGAGAGGTCAGAGCCAGAATCAGTCTGAGAGGTCAGAGCCAGAATCAGTCTGAGAGGTCAGAGCCAGAATCAGACTGAAAGGTCAGAGCCAGAATCAGTATGAGACATCAGAGCCAGAATCAGTATGAGAGGTCAGAGCCAGAATCAGTCTGAGAGGTCAGAGCCAGAATTAGTATGAGAGGTCAGAGCAAGAATCAGTCTGAGAGGTCAGAGCCAGAATCAGAATGAGAGGTCAGAGCCAGAATCAGTCTGAGAGGTCATAGCCAGAATCAGTATGAGAGGACAGAGCCGGAATCATACTGTGAGTTCGAAGCCAGAATCAGTATGAGAGATCAGAGCCAGAATCAGTCTGAGAGGTCAGAGCCAGAATTAGTCTGAGAGGTCAGAGCCAGAATCAGTCTGAAAGGTCAAAACCAGAATCAGTATGAGACATCAGAGCCAGAATCTGTATGAGAGGTCAGAGCCAGAATCAGTCTGAGAGGTCAGAGCCAGAATCAGTATGAGAGATCAGAGCCAGAATCAGTATGAGTGGACAGAGCCGGAATCAGACTGTGAGGTCGGAGCCAGAATCAGTATGAGAGATCAGAGCCAGAAGCAGTCTGAGAGGTCAGAGCCAGAATCAGACTGAGAGATCAGAGCCAGAATTAGTATGAGAGGTCAGATCCAGAATCAGTATGAAAGGTCAGAGCCAGAATCAGACTGAGAGGTCAGAGCCAGTATTAGTATGAGAGGTCAGAGCCAGAATCAGTATGAGAGGTCAGAGCTAGAATCAGTATGAGAGGTCAGAGCCAGAATCAGTCTGAGAGGTCAGAGCCAGAATCAGTATGAGAGATCAGAGCCAGAATCAGTATGAGAGGACAGAGCCGGAATCAGACTGTGAGGTCGGAGCCAGAATCAGTATGAGAGATCAGAGCCAGAATCAGTCTGAGAGGTCAGAGCCAGAATCAGACTGAGAGATCAGAGCCAGAATTAGTATGAGAGGTCAGATCCAGAATCTGTATGAAAGGTCAGAGCCAGAATCAGACTGAGAGGTCAGAGCCAGTATTAGTATGAGAGGTCAGAGCCAGAATCAGTATGAGAGGTCAGAGCTAGAATCAGTATGAGAGGTCAGAGCCAGAATCAGTCTGAGAGGTCAGAGCCAGAATCAGTATGAGAGATCAGAGCCAGAATCAGTATGAGAGGTCAGAGCCAGAATCAGACTGTGAGGTCGGAGCCAGAATCAGTATGAGAGATCAGAGCCAGAATCAGTCTGAGAGGTCAGAGCCAGAATCAGACTGAGAGGTCAGAGCCAGAATTAGTATGAGAGGTCAGAGCCAGAATCAGTATGAAAGGTCAGAGCCAGAATTAGTATGAGAGATCAGACCCAGAATCAGTCTGAGAGGTCAGAGCCAGAATCAGTATGAGAGGTCAGAGCCAGAATCAGTATGAGACATCAGAGCCAGAATCTGTATGAAAGGTCAGAGCCAGAATCAGTCTGAGAGGTCAGAGCCAGAATCAGTATGAGAGATCAGAGCCAGAATCAGTATGAGAGGACAGAGCCGGAATCAGACTATGAGGTCGGAGCCAGAATCAGTATGAGAGATCAGAGCCAGAATCAGTATGAGAGGTCAGAGCCAGAATCAGACTGAGAGGTCAGAGCCAGAATCAGTATGAGAGGTCAGAGCCAGAATCAGTATGAGAGGTCAGAGCCAGAATCAGACTGAGAGGTCAGAGCCAGAATCAGTATGAGAGGTCAGAGCCAGAATCAGTATGAGAGGTCAGAGCCAGAATCAGTATGAGAGGTCAGAGCCAGAATCAGTATGAGAGATCAGAGCCAGAATCAGTCTGAGAGGTCAGAGCCAGAATCAGTATGAGAGATCAGAGCCAGAATCAGTATGAGAGGACAGAGCCAGAATCAGACTGTGAGGTCGGAGCCAGAATCAGTATGAGAGATCAGAGCCAGAAAAAGTCTGAGAGGTCAGAGCCAGAATCAAACTGAGAGGTCAGAGCCAGAATTAGTATGAGAGGTCAGAGCCAGAATCAGTATGAGAGGTCAGAGCCAGAATCAGTACGAGAGGTCAGAGCCAGAATCAGTATGAGAGGTCAGAGCCAGAATCAGTATGAGAGATAAGAGCAAGATTCAGTATGAGAGGACAGAGCCGGAATCAGACTGTAAGGTCGGAGCCAGAATCAGTATGAGAGATCAGAGCCAGAATCAGTCTGAGAGGTCAGAGCCAGAATCAGTCTGAGAGGTCAGAGCCAGAATCAGTATGAGAGATCAGAGCCAGAATCAGTATGAGAGGACAGAGCCGGAATCAGACTGTGAGGTTGGAGCCAGAATCAGTATGAGAGATCAAAGCCAGAATCAGTCTGAGAGGTCAGAGCCAGAATCAGTATGAGAGGTCAGAGCCAGAATCAGTCTGAAAGGTCAGATCCAGAATCAGTATGAGAGGTCAGAGCCAGAATCTGTATAAGAGGTCAGAGATAGAATCAGTATGAGAGGTCAGAGCCAGAAACAGTAAAAAAAGTCAGAGCCAAAATCAGTCTGAGAGGTCAGAGCCAGAATCAGAATGAGAGGTCAGAGCCAGAATCAGTATGAGAGGTCAGAGCCAGAATCAGTCTGAAAGGTCAGAGCCAGAATCAGTATAAGACATCAAAGCCAGAATCTGTATGAGAGGTCAGAGCCAGAATCAGTATGAGAGGTCAGAGCCAGAATCAGTATGAGAGGTCAGAGCCAGAAACAGTAAAAAAGGTCAGAGCCAAAATCAGCCTGAGAGGTCGGAGCCAGAATCAGAATGAGAGGTCAGAGCCAGAAACAGTAAAAAAGGTCAGAGTCAGAATCTGTATGAGAGGTCAGAGCCAGAAACAGTAAAAAAGGTCCGAGCCAAAATCAGTCTGAGAGGTCGGAGCCAGAATCAGTATGAGAGGTCAGAGCCAGCATCAGTATCAGAAGTCAGAGCCAGAATCAGTCTGAGAGGTCAGAGCCAGAATCAGTCTGAGAGGTCAGAGCCAGAATCAGCATGAGAGGTCAGAGCCAGAATCAGTCTGAGAGGTCAGAGCCACAATCAGTATGAGAGATCAGAGCCACAATCAGTATGAGAGGTCAGAGCCGAAATAAGACTGAGAGGTCAGAGCCAGAAACAGTGTGAAAGATCAGAGCCAGAATCAGTATGAGAGGTCAGAGTCAGAATCAGTATGAGAGGTCAGAGCAAGAATTAGTATGAGACGTCAGAGATAGAAGCCGTCTGAGAGGTCAGAGCCGGAGTCAGACTGAGAGGTCAGAGCAGGAATAAGTCTGAGAGGTCAGAGCCAAAATCAGTCTGAGTGGTCAGAGCCAGAAGAAGTCTGAGAAGTCAGAACCAGAATCAGTATGAAACGTCAGAGCCAGAAGCAGTCTGAGAGGTCAGAGCCAGAATCAGTCTGAAAGGTCAGAGCCAGAATCAGTATGAGACATCAGAGCCAGAATCTGTATGAGAGGTCAGAGCCAGAATCAGTATGAGAGGTCAGAGCCATTATCAGACTGAGAGGTTAGAGCCAGAATTAGTATGAGAGGTCAGAGCCAGAATCAGTATGAGAGGTCAGAGCCAGAATCAGTATGAGAGGTCAGAGCCAGAATCAGTCTGAGAGGTCAGAGCCAGAATCAGTATGAGAGATCAGAGCCAGAATCAGTCTGAGAGGTCAGAGCCAGAAGAAGTATGATAAGTCAGAGCCAGAAGTAGCATGAATCATCAGAGCCAGAAGCAGTCTGAGAGGTCAGAGCCAGAATCAGTATGAGAGGTCAGAGCCAGAAGCAGTATGAAAGGTCAGAGCCAGAAGCAGTAGGATAGGTCAGAACCGGAATCAGTACTTGACGTCAGAGCCAGAAGCAGTATTAGACATCAGAGCCAGAAGCAGTCTGAGAGGTCAGAGTCAGAATCAGTCTGAAAGGTCAGAGCCAGAATCAGTATGAGACATCAGAGCCAGAATCTGTATGAGAGGTCAGAGCCAGAATCAGCATGAGAGGTCAGAGCCAGAATCAGTCTGAGAGGTCAGAGCCAGAATCAGTCTGAGAGGTCAGAGCCAGAATCAGTCTGAGAGGTCAGAGCCAGAATCAGTTTGAGAGGTCAAAGCCAGAATCAGTCTGAGAGGTCAGAGCCAGAATCAGTCTGAGAGGTCAGAGCCAGAATCAGTATGAGAGATCAGAGCCAGAATCAGTATGAGAGGACAGAGCCGGAATCAGACTGTGAGGTCGGAGCCAGAATCAGTATGAGAGATCAGAGCCAGAATCAGTCTGAGAGGGCAGAGCCAGAATCAGACTGAGAGGTCAGAGCCAGAATTAGTATGAGAGGTCAGAGCCAGAATCAGTATGAGAGGTCAGAACCAGAATCAGTGTGAGAGGTCAGAGCCAGAATCAGTCTGAGAGGTCAGAGCCAGAATCAGTATGAGAGATCAGAGCCAGAATCAGTATGAGAGGACAGAGCCGGAATCAGACTGTGAGGCCGGAGCCAGAATCAGTATGAGAGATCAGAGCCAGAATCAGTCTGAGAGGTCAGAGCCAGAATCAGTCTGAGAGGCCAGGGCCAGAATCAGTCTGAAAGGTCAGAGCCAGAATCTGTATGAGAGGTCAGAGCCAGAATCAGTATGAGAGGTCAGAGCCAGAAACAAAAAAAAAAGGTCAGAGCCAAAATCAGCCTGAGAGGTCAGAGCCAGAATCAGAATCAGAGGTCAGAGCCAGAAACAGTAAAAAAGGTCAGAGCCAAAATCAGTTTGAGAGGTCAGAGCCAGAATCAGTATGAGAGGTCAGAGCCAGAATCAGTCTGAGAGGTCAGAGCCAGAATCAGTCTGAGAGGTCAGAGCCAGAATCATTCTGAGAGGTCAGAGCCACAATCAGTATGAGAGATCAGAGCCAGAATCAGTATGAGAGGTCAGAGCCGGAATAAGACTGAGAGGTCAGAGCCAGAATCAGTGTGAAAGATCAGAGCCAGAATCAGTATGAGAGGTCAGAGCCGGAATCAGTATAAGAGATCAGAGTCAGAATCAGTATGAGAGGTCAGAGCAAGAATTAGTATGAGACGTCAGAGCTAGAAGCAGTCTGAGAGGTCAGAGCAAGAATTAGTATGAGACGTCAGAGCTAGAAGCAGTCTGAGAGGTCAGAGCCGGAATCAGACTGAGAGGTCAGAGCAGGAATAAGTCTGAGAGGTCAGAGCCAAAATCAGTCTGAGAAGTCAGAACCAGAAGTAGCATGAAACGTCAGTGCCAGAAGCAGTCTGAGAGGTCAGTGACAGAATCAGTATGAGAGGTCAGAGCCGGAATCAGTATTTGACGTTAGAGCCAGAAGCAGTATTAGACGTCAGAGCCAGAAGCAGTCTGAGAGGTCAGAGCCAGAATCAGTCTGAAAGGTCAGAGCCAGAATCAGTATGAGACATCAGAGCCAGAATCTGTTTGAGAGGTCAGAGCCAGAATCAGTATGAGAGGTCAGAGCCACAATCAGACTGAGAGGTCAGAGCCAGAATTAGTATGAGAGGTCAGAGCCAGAATCAGTATGAGAGATCAGAGCCAGAATCAGTATGAGAGGACAGAGCCAGAATCAGTCTGAGAGGTCAGAGCCAGAATCAGTATGAGAGATCAGAGCCAGAATCAGTCTGAGAGGTCAGAGCCAGAAGAAGTATGATAAGTCAGAGCCAGAAGTAGCATGAATCATCAGAGCCAGAAGCAGTCTGAGAGGTCAGAGCCAGAATCAGTATGAGAGGTCAGAGCCAGAAGCAGTATGAAAGGTCAGAGCCAGAAGCAGTAGGATAGGTCAGAACCGGAATCAGTATTTGACGTCAGAGCCAGAAGCAGTCTGAGAGGTCAGAGCCAGAATCAGTCTAAAAGGTCAGAGCCAGAATCAGTATGAGACATCAGAGCCAGAATCTGTATGAGAGGTCAGAGCCAGAATCAGTATAAGAGGTCAGAGCCAGAATCAGTCTGAGAGGTCAGAGCCAGAATCAGTATGAGAGATCAGAGCCAGAATCAGTATGAGAGGTCAGAGCCGGAATAAGACTGAGAGGTCAGAGCCAGAATCAGTATGAAAGATCAGAGCCAGAATCAGTATGAAAGATCAGAGCCAGAATCAGTATGAGAGGTCAGAGCCGGAATCAGTATGAGAGATCAGAGTCAGAATCAGTATGAGAGGTCAGAGCCAGAATCAGTCTGAGAGGTCAGAGCAAGAATTAGTATGAGACGTCAGAGCTAGAAGCAGTCTGAGAGTTTAGAGCCGGAATCAGACTGAGAGGTCAGAGCCGGAATCAGTCTGAGAGGTCAGAGCCAAAATCAGTCTGAGAGGTCAGAGCCAGAAGAAGTATGAGAAGTCAGAACCAGAAGTAGCATGAAACTTTAGAGCCAGAAGCAGTCTGAGAGGTCAGAGCCAGAATCAGTATGAGAGGTTAGAGCCGGAATTAGTATTTGACGTCAGAGCCAGAAGCAGTATTAGACGTCAGAGCCAGAAGCAGTCTGAGAGGTCAGAGCCAGAATCAGTCTGAAAGGTCAGAGCCAGAATCAGTTTGAGACATCAGAGCCAGATTCTGTATGAGAGGTCGGAGCCAGAATCAGTATGAGAGGTCAGAGCCTGAATCAGTATGAGAGGTCAGAGCCAGAATCAGACTGAGAGGTCAGAGCCAGAATTAGTATGAGAGGTCAGAGCCAGAATCAGTATGAGAGGTCAGAGCCAGAATTAGTCTGAGAGGTCAGAGCCAGAATCAGTATGAGAGGTCAGAGCCAGAATCAGTATGAGAGGTCAGAGCCAGAATCAGTATGAGAGGTCAGAGCCAGAATCAGTCTGAGAGGTCAGAGCCAGAATCAGTATGAGAGATCAGAGCCAGAATCAGTCTGAGAGGTCAGAGCCAGAAGAAGTATGATAAGTCAGAGCCAGAAGTAGCATGAATCATCAGAGCCAGAAGCAGTCTGAGAGGTCAGAGCCAGAATCAGTATGAGAGGTCAGAGCCAGAAGCAGTATGAAAGGTCAGAGCCAGAAGCAGTAGGATAGGTCAGAACCGGAATCAGTACTTGACGTCAGAGCCAGAAGCAGTATTAGACGTCAGAGCCAGAAGCAGTCTGAGAGGTCAGAGCCAGAATCAGTCTGAAAGGTCAGAGCCAGAATCAGTATGAGACATCAGAGCCAGAATCTGTATGAGAGGTCAGAGCCAGAATCAGCATGAGAGGTCAGAGCCAGAATCAGTCTGAGAGGTCAGAGCCAGAATCAGTCTGAGAGGTCAGAGCCAGAATCAGTCTGAGAGGTCAGAGCCAGAATCAGTTTGAGAGGTCAAAGCCAGAATCAGTCTGAGAGGTCAGAGCCAGAATCAGTCTGAGAGGTCAGAGCCAGAATCAGTATGAGAGATCAGAGCCAGAATCAGTATGAGAGGACAGAGCCGGAATCAGACTGTGAGGTCGGAGCCAGAATCAGTATGAGAGATCAGAGCCAGAATCAGTCTGAGAGGGCAGAGCCAGAATCAGACTGAGAGGTCAGAGCCAGAATTAGTATGAGAGGTCAGAGCCAGAATCAGTATGAGAGGTCAGAACCAGAATCAGTGTGAGAGGTCAGAGCCAGAATCAGTCTGAGAGGTCAGAGCCAGAATCAGTATGAGAGATCAGAGCCAGAATCAGTATGAGAGGACAGAGCCGGAATCAGACTGTGAGGTCGGAGCCAGAATCAGTATGAGAGATCAGAGCCAGAATCAGTCTGAGAGGTCAGAGCCAGAATCAGTCTGAGAGGCCAGGGCCAGAATCAGTCTGAAAGGTCAGAGCCAGAATCTGTATGAGAGGTCAGAGCCAGAATCAGTATGAGAGGTCAGAGCCAGAAACAAAAAAAAAAGGTCAGAGCCAAAATCAGCCTGAGAGGTCAGAGCCAGAATCAGAATCAGAGGTCAGAGCCAGAAACAGTAAAAAAGGTCAGAGCCAAAATCAGTTTGAGAGGTCAGAGCCAGAATCAGTATGAGAGGTCAGAGCCAGAATCAGTCTGAGAGGTCAGAGCCAGAATCAGTCTGAGAGGTCAGAGCCAGAATCATTCTGAGAGGTCAGAGCCACAATCAGTATGAGAGATCAGAGCCAGAATCAGTATGAGAGGTCAGAGCCGGAATAAGACTGAGAGGTCAGGGCCAGAATCAGTATGAAAGATCAGTGCCAGAATCAGTATGAGAGGTCAGAGCCGGAATCAGTATGAGAGATCAGAGCCAAAAATAGTAAAAAAGGTCAGAGCCAAAATCAGTCTGAGAGGTCAGAGGCAGAAGAAGTATGAGAGGTCAGAGCCAGAAGAAGTATGAGAGTTCAGAGCTGGAATCAGTATTTGACGTCAGAGCCAGAATCATTGTGAGAGGTCAGAGCCAGAATCAGTCTGAGAGGTCAGAGCCAGAATCAGTCTGAGAGGTCAGAGCCAGAATCAGTCTGAGAGGTCAGAGCCAGAATCAGTTTGAGAGGTCAAAGCCAGAATCAGTCTGAGAGGTCAGAGCCAGAATCAGTCTGAGAGGTCAGAGCCAGAATCAGTATGAGAGATCAGAGCCAGAATCAGTATGAGAGGACAGAGCCGGAATCAGACTGTGAGGTCGGAGCCAGAATCAGTATGAGAGATCAGAGCCAGAATCAGTCTGAGAGGGCAGAGCCAGAATTAGACTGAGAGGTCAGAGCCAGAATTAGTATGAGAGGTCAGAGCCAGAATCAGTATGAGAGGTCAGAACCAGAATCAGTGTGAGAGGTCAGAGCCAGAATCAGTCTGAGAGGTCAGAGCCAGAATCAGTATGAGAGATCAGAGCCAGAATCAGTATGAGAGGACAGAGCCGGAATCAGACTGTGAGGTCGGAGCCAGAATCAGTATGAGAGATCAGAGCCAGAATCAGTCTGAGAGGTCAGAGCCAGAATCAGTCTGAGAGGCCAGGGCCAGAATCAGTCTGAAAGGTCAGAGCCAGAATCTGTATGAGAGGTCAGAGCCAGAATCAGTATGAGAGGTCAGAGCCAGAAACAAAAAAAAAAGGTCAGAGCCAAAATCAGCCTGAGAGGTCAGAGCCAGAATCAGAATGAGAGGTCAGAGCCAGAAACAGTAAAAAAGGTCAGAGCCAAAATCAGTTTGAGAGGTCAGAGCCAGAATCAGTATGAGAGGTCAGAGCCAGAATCAGTCTGAGAGGTCAGAGCCAGAATCAGTCTGAGAGGTCAGAGCCAGAATCATTCTGAGAGGTCAGAGCCACAATCAGTATGAGAGATCAGAGCCAGAATCAGTATGAGAGGTCAGAGCCGGAATAAGACTGAGAGGTCAGAGCCAGAATCAGTGTGAAAGATCAGAGCCAGAATCAGTATGAGAGGTCAGAGCCGGAATCAGTATGAGAGATCAGAGTCAGAATCAGTATGAGAGGTCAGAGCAAGAATTAGTATGAGACGTCAGAGCTAGAAGCAGTCTGAGAGGTCAGAGCAAGAATTAGTATGAGACGTCAGAGCTAGAAGCAGTCTGAGAGGTCAGAGCCGGAATCAGACTGAGAGGTCAGAGCAGGAATAAGTCTGAGAGGTCAGAGCCAAAATCAGTCTGAGAGGTCAGAGCCAGAAGAAGTCTGAGAAGTCAGAACCAGAAGTAGCATGAAACGTCAGTGCCAGAAGCAGTCTGAGAGGTCAGTGACAGAATCAGTATGAGAGGTCAGAGCCGGAATCAGTATTTGACGTTAGAGCCAGAAGCAGTATTAGACGTCAGAGCCAGAAGCAGTCTGAGAGGTCAGAGCCAGAATCAGTCTGAAAGGTCAGAGCCAGAATCAGTATGAGACATCAGAGCCAGAATCTGTTTGAGAGGTCAGAGCCAGAATCAGTATGAGAGGTCAGAGCCACAATCAGACTGAGAGGTCAGAGCCAGAATTAGTATGAGAGGTCAGAGCCAGAATCAGTATGAGAGATCAGAGCCAGAATCAGTATGAGAGGACAGAGCCAGAATCAGTCTGAGAGGTCAGAGCCAGAATCAGTATGAGAGATCAGAGCCAGAATCAGTCTGAGAGGTCAGAGCCAGAAGAAGTATGATAAGTCAGAGCCAGAAGTAGCATGAATCATCAGAGCCAGAAGCAGTCTGAGAGGTCAGAGCCAGAATCAGTATGAGAGGTCAGAGCCAGAAGCAGTATGAAAGGTCAGAGCCAGAAGCAGTAGGATAGGTCAGAACCGGAATCAGTATTTGACGTCAGAGCCAGAAGCAGTCTGAGAGGTCAGAGCCAGAATCAGTCTAAAAGGTCAGAGCCAGAATCAGTATGAGACATCAGAGCCAGAATCTGTATGAGAGGTCAGAGCCAGAATCAGTATGAGAGGTCAGAGCCAGAATCAGTATAAGAGGTCAGAGCCAGAATCAGTCTGAGAGGTCAGAGCCAGAATCAGTATGAGAGATCAGAGCCAGAATCAGTATGAGAGGTCAGAGCCGGAATAAGACTGAGAGGTCAGAGCCAGAATCAGTATGAAAGATCAGAGCCAGAATCAGTATGAAAGATCAGAGCCAGAATCAGTATGAGAGGTCAGAGCCGGAATCAGTATGAGAGATCAGAGTCAGAATCAGTATGAGAGGTCAGAGCCAGAATCAGTCTGAGAGGTCAGAGCAAGAATTAGTATGAGACGTCAGAGCTAGAAGCAGTCTGAGAGTTTAGAGCCGGAATCAGACTGAGAGGTCAGAGCCGGAATCAGTCTGAGAGGTCAGAGCCAAAATCAGTCTGAGAGGTCAGAGCCAGAAGAAGTATGAGAAGTCAGAACCAGAAGTAGCATGAAACTTTAGAGCCAGAAGCAGTCTGAGAGGTCAGAGCCAGAATCAGTATGAGAGGTTAGAGCCGGAATTAGTATTTGACGTCAGAGCCAGAAGCAGTATTAGACGTCAGAGCCAGAAGCAGTCTGAGAGGTCAGAGCCAGAATCAGTCTGAAAGGTCAGAGCCAGAATCAGTTTGAGACATCAGAGCCAGATTCTGTATGAGAGGTCGGAGCCAGAATCAGTATGAGAGGTCAGAGCCTGAATCAGTATGAGAGGTCAGAGCCAGAATCAGACTGAGAGGTCAGAGCCAGAATTAGTATGAGAGGTCAGAGCCAGAATCAGTATGAGAGGTCAGAGCCAGAATTAGTCTGAGAGGTCAGAGCCAGAATCAGTATGAGAGATCAGAGCCAGAATCAGTATGAGAGGACAGAGCCGGAATCAGACTGTGAGGTCGGAGCCAGAATCAGTATGAGAGATCAGAGCCAGAATTAGTCTGAGAGGTCAGAGCCGGAATCAGTCTGAGAGGTCAGAGCCAGAATCAGTCTGAGAGGTCAGAGCCAAAATCAGTCTGAGAGGTTAGAGCAAGAAGAAGTATGAGAAGTCAGAACCAGAAGTAGCATGAAACGTCAGAGCCAGAAGCAGTCTGAGAGGTCAGAGACAGAATCAGTATGAGAGGTCAGAGCCGGAATCAGTATTTGACGTCAGAGCCAGAAGCAGTATTAGACCTCAGAGCCAGAAGCATTCTGAAAGGTCAGAGCCAGAATCAGTCTGAAAGGTCAGAGCCAGAATCAGTATGAGACATCAGAGCCAGAATCTGTATGAGAGGACAGAGCCAGAATCAGTATGAGATGTCAGAGCCAGAATCAGTATGAGAGGTCAGAGCCAGAATCAGTCTGAGAGGTCAGAGCCAGAATCAGTGTGAGAGATCAGAGTCAGAATCAGTTTTGGAGGTCAGAGCCGGAATAAGACTGAGAGGTCAGAGCCAGAATCAGTATGAAAGATCAGTGCCAGAATCAGTGTGAGAGGTCAGTTCCGGAATCAGTATGAGAGATCAGGGCCAGAAATAGTAAAAAAGGTCAGAGCCAAAATCAGTCTGAGAGGTCAGAGCCAGAAGAAGTATGAGAGGTCAGAGCCAGAATCAGTATGAGAGGTCAGAGCTGGAATCAGTATTTGACGTCAGAGCCAGAATCAGTATGAGAGGTCAGAGCCAGAATCAGTCTGAGAGGTCAGAGCCAGAATCAGACTGAGAGGTCAGAGCCAGAATCAGTCTGAGAGGTCAGAGCCAGAATCAGTATGAAAGGTCAGAGCCAGAATCAGTATGAGAGGTCAGAGCCAGAATCAGTATGAGAGGTCAGAGCCAGAATCAGACTGAGAGGTCAGAGCCAGAATCAGTCTGAGAGGTCAGAGCCGGAATCAGTCTGAGAGGTCAGAGCCAGAATTAGTCTGAGAGGTCAGAGCCAGAAGAGGCATAAGAAGTCAGAGCCAGAATCAGTATGAGAGGTTAGAGCCGGAATTAGTATTTGACGTCAGAGCCAGAAGCAGTATTAGACGTCAGAGCCAGAAGCAGTCTGAGAGGTCAGAGCCAGAATCAGTCTGAAAGGTCAGAGCCAGAATCAGTTTGAGACATCAGAGCCAGATTCTGTATGAGAGGTCAGAGCCAGAATCAGTATGAGAGGTCAGAGCCTGAATCAGTATGAGAGGTCAGAGCCAGAATCAGACTGAGAGGTCAGAGCCAGAATTAGTATGAGAGGTCAGAGCCAGAATCAGTATGAGAGGTCAGAGCCAGAATTAGTCTGAGAGGTCAGAGCCAGAATCAGTATGAGAGATCAGAGCCAGAATCAGTATGAGAGGACAGAGCCGGAATCAGACTGTGAGGTCGGAGCCAGAATCAGTATGAGAGATCAGAGCCAGAATTAGTCTGAGAGGTCAGAGCCGGAATCAGTCTGAGAGGTCAGAGCCAGAATCAGTCTGAGAGGTCAGAGCCAAAATCAGTCTGAGAGGTTAGAGCAAGAAGAAGTATGAGAAGTCAGAACCAGAAGTAGCATGAAACGTCAGAGCCAGAAGCAGTCTGAGAGGTCAGAGACAGAATCAGTATGAGAGGTCAGAGCCGGAATCAGTATTTGACGTCAGAGCCAGAAGCAGTATTAGACCTCAGAGCCAGAAGCAGTCTGAAAGGTCAGAGCCAGAATCAGTCTGAAAGGTCAGAGCCAGAATCAGTATGAGACATCAGAGCCAGAATCTGTATGAGAGGACAGAGCCAGAATCAGTATGAGATGTCAGAGCCAGAATCAGTATGAGAGGTCAGAGCCAGAATCAGTATGAGAGATCAGAGTCAGAATCAGTTTTGGAGGTCAGAGCCGGAATAAGACTGAGAGGTCAGAGCCAGAATCAGTATGAAAGATCAGTGCCAGAATCAGTGTGAGAGGTCAGAGCCGGAATCAGTATGAGAGATCAGAGCCAGAAATAGTAAAAAAGGTCAGAGCCAAAATCAGTCTGAGAGGTCAGAGCCAGAAGAAGTATGAGAGGTCAGAGCCAGAATCAGTATGAGAGGTCAGAGCTGGAATCAGTATTTGACGTCAGAGCCAGAATCAGTATGAGAGGTCAGAGCCAGAATCAGTCTGAGAGGTCAGAGCCAGAATCAGTCTGAGAGGTCAGAGCCAGAATCAGACTGAGAGGTCAGAGCCAGAATCAGTCTGAGAGGTCAGAGCCAGAATCAGTATGAAAGGTCAGAGCCAGAATCAGTATGAGAGGTCAGAGCCAGAATCAGTATGAGAGGTCAGAGCCAGAATCAGACTGAGAGGTCAGAGCCAGAATCAGTCTGAGAGGTCAGAGCCGGAATCAGTCTGAGAGGTCAGAGCCGGAATCAGTCTGAGAGGTCAGAGCCAGAATCAGTCTGAGAGGTCAGAGCCAGAAGAGGCATAAAAATTCAGAGCCAGAATCAGTATGACAGGTCAGAGCCAGAATCAGTATTTGACGTCAGAGACAGAAGCAGTATTAGACGTCAGAGCTAGAAGCAGTCTGAGAGGTCAGAGCCAGAATCAGTCTGAAAGGTCAGAGCCAGAATCAGTATGAGAGATCAGAGCCAGAATCAGTATGAGAGGTCAGAGCCAGAATCAGTATGAGATGTCAGAGCCAGAATCAGTATGAGAGGTCAGAGCCAGAATCAGTCTAAAAAGGTCAGAGCCAGAATCAGTATGAGAGATCAGAGTCAGAATCAGACTTAGAGGTCAGAGCCAGAATCAGTCTGAGAGGTCAGAGCCAGAATCAGTCTGAGAGGTCAGAGCCAGAATCGGACTGAGAGGTCAGAGCCAGAATCAGTCTGAGAGGTCAGATCCGGAATCAGACTGAGAGGTCAGAGCCGGAATCAGTCTGAGAGGTCAGAGCCGAAATCAGTCTGGGAGGTCAGAGCCAGAAGAAGTATGAGAAGTCAGAACCAGAAGTAGCATGAAACGTCAGAGCCAGAAGCAGTCTGAGAGGTCAGAGCCAGAATCAGTATGAGAGGTCAGAGCCAGAAGCAGTATGAAAGGTCAGAACCGGAATCAGTATTTGACGTCAGAGCCAGAAGCAGTATTAGACGTCAGAGCCAGAAGCAGTCTGAGAGGTCAGAGCCAGAATCAGTCTGAAAGGTCGGAGTCAGAATTAGTATGAGACATCAGAGCCAGAATCTGTATGAGAGATCAGAGCCAGAATCAGTATGAGAGGTCAGAGCCAGAATCAGTATGAGAGGTCAGAGCCAGAATCAGTATGAGAGATCAGAGCCAGAATCAGTATGAGAGGTCAGAGCCGGAATCAGACTTAGAGGTCAGAGCCAGAATCAGTCTGAGAGGTCAGAGCCAGAATCAGTCTGAGAGGTCAGAGCCAGAATCGGACTGAGAGGTCAGAGCCAGAATCAGTCTGAGAGGTCAGATCCGTAATCAGACTGAGAGGTCAGAGCCGGAATCAGTCTGAGAGGTCAGAGCCGAAATCAGTCTGGGAGGTCAGAGCCAGAAGAAGTATGAGAAGTCAGAACCAGAAGTAGCATGAAACGTCAGAGCCAGAAGCAGTCTGAGAGGTCAGAGCCAGAATCAGTATGAGAGGTCAGAGCCAGAAGCAGTATGAAAGGTCAGAACCGGAATCAGTATTTGACGTCAGAGCCAGAAGCAGTATTAGACGTCAGAGCCAGAAGCAGTCTGAGAGGTCAGAGCCAGAATCAGTCTGAAAGGTCAGAGTCAGAATCAGTATGAGACATCAGAGCCAGAATCTGTATGAGAGATCAGAGCCAGAATCAGTATGAGAGGTCAGAGCCAGAATCAGTATGAGAGGTCAGAGCCAGAATCAGTATGAGAGATCAGAGCCAGAATCAGTATGAGAGGTCAGAGCCGGAATAAGACTGAGAGGTCAGAGCCAGAATCAGTATGAAAGATCAGAGCCAGAATCAGTATGAGAGGTCAGAGTCGGAATCAGTATGAGAGGTCAGAGCCGGAATCAGTATGAGAGGTCAGAGCCTGAATCAGTATGAGAGGTCAGAGCCAGAATCAGTATGAGAGGTCAGAGCCAGAATCAGTATGAGAGGTCAGAGCCAGAAGCAGTAAAAAAGGTCAGAGCCAAAATCAGTCTGAGAGGTCAGAGCCAGAAGAAGTATGAAACGTCAGAGCCAGAAGCAGTGTGATAGGTCAGAGCCAGAATCAGTATGAGAGATCAGAGCCAGAAGCAGTATAAAAGGTCAGAACTGGAATCAGTATGAGAGGTCAGAGCCAGAATCAGTCTGAGAAGTCAGAGCCAGAATCATTCTGAGAGGTCAGACCCAGAAGCAGTCTGAGAGGTCAGAGCCAGAATCAGTATGAGACGTCAGAGCCAGAATCAGTCTGAGAGATCAGAGCCAGAATCAGTCTGAGAGGTTAGAGCCAGAATCAGTCTGAGAGGACAGAGCCAGAAGTAGTATGAAAGGTCAGAGCCAGAATCAGTATGAGAGATCAGTGCCAGAATCAGTATGAGAGGTCAGAGCCGGAATCAGTATGAGAGGTCAGAGCCAGAAGCAGTAAAAAAGGTCAGAGCCAAAATTAGTTTGAGAGGTCAGAGCCAGAAGAAGTATGAAACGTCAGAGCCAGAAGCAGTCTGATAGGTCAGAGCTAGAATCAGTATGAGAGGTCAGAGCCAAAAGCAGTATAAAAGGTCAGAACCGGAATCAGTATGAGAGGTCAGAGCCAGAAGCAGTCTTAGAGGTCAGAGCCAGAATCAGTCTGAGAAGTCAGAGCCAGAATCATTCTGAGAGGTCAGAGCCAGAATCAGTCTGAGAGGTCAGAGCCAGAAGTAGTATGAAAGGTCAGAACTGGAATCAGTATGAGAGGTTAGAGCCAGAATCAGTATGAGAGGTTAGAGCCAGAATCAGTCTGAGAGTTCAGAGCCAGAATCAGTCTGAGAGGTCAGAGCCAGAAGTCGTATGAAAGGTCAGAACTGGAATCAGTATGAGAGGTTAGAGCCAGAATCAGTATGAGAGATCAGTGCCAGAAACAGTATGAGAGGTCAGAGCCAGAAGCAGTATGAGACATCAGAGCAAGAAGCAGTCTGAGAGGTCAGAGCCAGAATCATTCTGAGAGGTCAGAGTCAGAATCAGTATGAGAGGTCAGAGCCAGAATCAGTCTGAGAGGTCAGAGCAAGAATTAGTATGAGACGTCAGAGCTAGAAGCAGTCTGAGAGGTCAGAGCCAGAAGCAATATAAGAGGTCAGAGCCAGAATCAGTATGAGAGATCAGAGCCAGAAGCAGTCTGCTAGGTCAGAGCTAGAATCAGTATGAGAGGTCAGAGCCAAAAGCAGTATAAAAGGTCAGAACCAGAATCAGTATGAGAGGTCAGAGCCAGAATCAGTCTGAGAGGTCAGAGCCAGAAGTAGTATGAAAGGTCAGAACTGGAATCAGTATGAGAGGTTAGAGCCAGAATCAGTCTGAGAGTTCAGAGCCAGAATCAGTCTGAGAGGTCAGAGCCAGAATCAGTCTGAGAGGTCAGAGCCAGAAGTAGTATGAAAGGTCAGAACTGGAATCAGTATGAGAGGTTAGAGCCAGAATCAGTATGAGAGATCAGTGCCAGAAACAGTATGAGAGGTCAGAGCCAGAAGCAGTATGAGACATCAGAGCAAGAAGCAGTCTGAGAGGTCAGAGCCAGAATCATTCTGAGAGGTCAGAGTCAGAATCAGTATGAGAGGTCAGAGCCAGAATCAGTCTGAGAGGTCAGAGCAAGAATTAGTATGAGACGTCAGAGCTAGAAGCAGTCTGAGAGGTCAGAGCCAGAAGCAATATAAGAGGTCAGAGCCAGAATCAGTATGAGAGATCAGAGCCAGAATCAGTCTGAGAGGTCAGAGCCAGAATCAGTCTGAGAGGTCAGAGCCAGAATCAGTCTGAGAGGTCAGAGCCAGAAGCAGTATGAAAGGTCAGAACCAGAATCAGTATGAGAGGTCAGAGCCAGAATCGGTATGAGAGGTCAGAGCCAGAATCGGTATGAGAGGTCAGAGCCAGATTCAGTCTGAGATATACACTCACCGGCCACTTTATTAGGTACACCTGTCCAACTGCTCGTTAACACTTAATTTCTAATCAGCCAATCACATGGCGGCAACTCAGTGCATTTAGGCATGTAGACATGGTCAAGACAATCTCCTGCAGTTCAAACCAAGCATCAGTATGGGGAAGAAAGGTGATTTGAGTGCCTTTGAACGTGGCATGGTTGTTGGTGCCAGAAGGGCTGGTCTGAGTATTTCAGAAACTGCTGATCTACTGGGATTTTCACGCACAACCATCTCTAGGGTTTACAGAGAATGGTCCGAAAAACAAAAAACATCCAGTGAGCGGCAGTTCTGTGGGCGGAAATGCGTTGTTGATGCCAGAGGTCAGAGGAGAATGGCCAGACTGGTTCGAGCTGATAGAAAGGCAACAGTGACTCAAATAGCCACCCGTTACAACCAAGGTAGCCAGAAGAGCATCTCTGAACGCACAGTACTTCGAACTTTGAGGCAGATGGGCTACAGCAGCAGAAGACCACACCGGGTGCCACTCCTTTCAGCTAAGAACAGGAAACTGAGGCTACAATTTGCACAAGCTCATCGAAATTGGATAATTGAAGATTGGAAAAACGTTGCCTGGTCTGATGAGTCTCGATTTCTGCTGTGACATTCGGATGGTAGGGTCAGAATTTGGCGTCAACAACATGAAAGCATGGATCCATCCTGCCTTGTATCAACGGTTCAGGCTGGTGGTGGTGGTGTCATGGTGTGGGGAATATTTTCTTGGCACTCTTTGGGCCCCTTGGTACCAATTGAGCATCCTTGCAACGCCAAAGCCTACCTGAGTATTGTTGCTGACCATGTCCATCCCTTTATGACCACAATGTACCCAACATCTGATGGCTACTTTCAGCAGGATAATGCACCATGTCATAAATCTGGAATCATCTCAGACTGGTTTCTTGAACATGACAATGAGTTCACTGTACTCCAATGGCCTCCACAGTCACCAGATCTCAATCCAATAGAGCATCTTTGGGATGTGGTGGAACGGGAGATTTGCATCATGGATGTGCAGCCGACAAATCTGCGGCAACTGTGTGATGCCATCATGTCAATATGGACCAAAATCTCTGAGGAATGCTTCCAGCACCTTGTTGAATCTATGCCACGAAGAATTGAGGCAGTTCTGAAGGCAAAAGGGGGTCCAATCCGTTACTAGCATGGTGTACCTAATAAAGTGGCCGGTGAGTGTATGTGTATATATGCGCTCGCAAATACAGGGTGTCCAAAAAAAATGTATATACATTTTAGCAGCTGATAACTCAATTATTTATTCTTTCCTTACAGACTGAACCGATTACGAGCGCTCCCATTGAAGTTAAAGGGAAGTGTTCGGCAGCCTGCCGTAGCGCTTGCGTGTACGGCTGTGATACACGCTCGGCGTTACTCTGTGTGAATGTTCCCTTACACATGGTTGTGCACGTCAGTTTCACAACCTGAACAGTTGAGAGGCCATCGGGTCTAAATAGATATTATTACTTTTTATACTTTTTTGTACCAACCATATTTTAAAAATTACTACACTATCATCGGTTTTTGCTCGGTGCTGTTTTGTTTTGTGTTCTCTTTGAGGTTTAATATGATGGAAGTTCTTGGTTGTCTTGATCTGGTCCTAGTCTTCGCTGAAGTCCTCGCCTGTCTTGGATTGTGTTCAGTCCTGGTCTTGGGTTGTGTCTGGCCTTGTCCTGGATTGTGTCTATTCATGTCCTTGGGCTGTATCTAGTCATGTATTGGGCTGTGTGTAGCCTGGTCTTGGGCTGTGTCTAGAGACTCTAGACCTATTCTTGGGCTGTCTGACCCTGTCCTGGATCGGGTCTAGTTCTGTCTTGGACTGTATCTAGTCCTGGTCTTGGGCTGTGTCTGACCTTGTCCTGGATTGAGTCTAGTCCTGTCCTTGGACTGTATCTAGTCCTGGTCTTGGGCTGTATCTAGTCCTGTCTTGGACTGTATCTAGTCCTGTCTTGGACTGTATCTAGTCCTGTATTGGGCCGTGTCTAGACCTATTCTTGGGCTGTGTCTGACCCTGTCCTAGATTGTGTCTAGCCCTGTCTTGGACTGTATCTAGTCCTGTCTTGGACTGTATCTAGTCCTGTCTTGGCCTGGTGTAGCCTGCTTTTGGGCCGTGTCTAGACCTATCCTTGGGCTGTGTCTGGCCTTGTCCTGTATTGTGTCTAGTCCTGTCTTGGGCTGTATCTAGTTCTGACCTAGGGCTCTGTTTAGCCTGGTCTTTGGATGCTTCTTACTCTTGTCTTGGGCTCCGTATACTCCTGATCTAATATTATCTATAGTCAGAGTGTTTTGAGCATGCATTATCCCTAGCCTCACACAGCGGCGTCTCAGTAGTCAGCACTGCTACATCTGTCAGACCCCATAGGAATGTTATTATCCATATTCTGCACCGATTCTATGCTGACGGCTTAAAGTGACAGAGCAGACTTTCATATAACCTTCATGGAGTGCATCTGTCAGGGGTTTGTGTGATGCTGCGGTGCCGCACGTGTCTCATTCAGTCCATTCTTTGTTACACACACACACACACATATATATATATACATATATATATATATATATATATATATATATATATATATATATATATACATACTGTACATATCATGGAGGCTTCAGACCTGGGAGGTCAATTATTACCATCTCCTAGTACATGCTCGGCGTTCTACCTCCCAGAGGACACAATCCGCAGCAGAACCATCACCCAATTATATCGACAACCCAGCAGGAGCCACAGTTATTATTATTTCTTTCTAGTCATGTCCAATGTAAGCATTATAAAAAAAGTATTTGCCCCCTTCCAGAATCATTATTTATGAGTGTAAATGTACTTCAGTACTTTCCTCCTGTATTTGTAGTGCAGAAGTCTCGCCCCTGGCCATTGGGGGTAGCTGGTTCCATAGATTCAAAAAGCCCCAAGATGTCTCCGTAGGACAGAGGCAGGGTCTTCAGTATGGCACCTGTGAACCGAGTAGGGTCCAGTACGTAGACAATGGGGCTGAGCCACAGAACTACCATTGGAGAGGCTAGACAATGTTGCAGACAGAAAAATGGAAAAGAGTCCATGTTGCTAGTTGGGATGGGTACAGCACAGATCCAGTTGTGAACCCTCAACAACATGGAAGACGTCATCTTATCAAGAGACTGAGTTGGCCTGGAACCTGGAGGACAAACCTGGGTTTGTCCTTGTAACGTAAGAAACCAGCTTGTAGGCCGTGGGTTGAAGACCAGAGGCAAAGACAGCAGAGACACTGCACTTATTTAGAGATCCCTGGGTGGAAGTGGTGATCCTGACACCGCCAAAAACGGCCTATAGAGTCACCTGTAGGGGTGGGATGAAGTCGCTTCTCCCCAGTTCTGTTGATCTACTTGTTAAATATTTGGCAGGTTTGCAAAGACAGTGATAAAAGGTTCCACCGATGTGATTCTGAGCCTCCGGTAGAGCAGGAAGCCATAGGCCTCCTGCCCTACCACTCTGATATATAGGTTAAAAGTACCCTGCGGTCTAGAAGGTGCGAGGAAAACAGACAAGTCACGTGTCCTGGTGCAGGTGGTGGAATAATCACTGCCTTGTGTCCCCCGTGTCGGGTCACTCATGTCCTCTCAGAACTCCCGGTACCTTGTATGTGGCTCACAATCTGGAAGAAGAAGCAGCGTCACCGCGGGATGGCGGAGGTGAGTATAATATTCACACATCGGGGGGGGTTATAATAAGGGGACATTGTGGGGGATTATATTATTGGGGGAATCAGGTTACATTACAGGAGGGTATAAAAACATGGTGGCATAAGGTGACATTGATGGTCTTAGAGCACATTTGGGGATTGGTTATATCATGGGGGTATCAGGGGATATTGGGGGAATATTAATACAAAGAGACACCATTTATATCAGGCTACAGTCATACTACCTTCTTTCTATCTTGAAACACTATGCTAAAAAAGTGCAATGCCACAAAAAATATTTAACAAAAATATATCAGACTTTATTTAAATACATGTTAAAACATATATAAGAAAAGAGATAATGAGGTGGTACAACCATACAAAAAATGGAGGCCCAATTGAGATAATACTATATATTAGTAAGTAAATGACACTCTCATTGCATACATATAAGGATATATACAATATCCATAATTTTTAGAGTGCAAATACAACATAGAATTATCATAGTACAAAAATATTAATTATCTATCGGAAGACCTCCATATAGTAAACGCACCCCAGGGACCTCCAAACAAGGACACAGGTCGCAGCATGGGCATGTTATACTGTATGGGGGAGCACTGCTGGGCTTGCTATACTGTGGGGGGACACACTGCTGGGCATGTAATACTGTGTGTGTGTGTGTGTGGGGGACACTGCTGGGCATGTAATACTGTGTGTGTATGGGGGGGACACTGCTGGGCATGTAATACTGTGGGGGGGGGGCACTGCTGAGCATGAAATACTGTGTGTGTGTGTGTGGGGGGGACACTGCTGGGCATGTAATACTGTGGGGGGGCACTGCTGAGCATGAAATACTGTGCACGCCACTGCCCTCCCCCTTAGATGCAGCAGTACCCCCAAAGATCTCCTGCTCCCCCTTAAATGCCAGAAACACCCAAAGAACCCCGTCTCCCTCCATGCCAACGACTCCTATACCACCCTAAACATCAATCCAATCCCCCAGACCCTCCGGGATACAGTCCCATATAAAACATCACTCTCTTTTCAGCCTCATCCAACATGCAGTCCCGTGTAACTACATAACTCACCCCCCCAGCCTTACCCAACGTGCAGCACCATGTAACTAACTCGCTCCCCCCTCAGCCTCATCCAATGTGCAGTCCCATGTAACTACATCACTCCCCCCTCAGCCTCATCCAACGTGCAGTCCCATGTAACTACATCACTCCTTCCCTCAGCCTCATCCAACGTTCAGTCCCATGTAACTACATCACTCCCCCCTCAGCCTCATCCAACGTGCAGTCCCATGTAACTACATCACTCTCTTCCCCCTCAGCCTCATCTAACGTGCAGTCCTATGTAACTACATCACTCCCCCCTCAGCCTCATCCAACGTGCAGTCCTATGTAACTACATCACTCACTCCCCTCAGCCTCATCCAACATGCTGTCTCATGTAAAACAAACCTCTCTCTCCCCTTCCATCCTCCATTACCACGCTACAATCCTCTCTGCTTTCTGTTCTCCAGCTCCATGTGCTCTGCTCCGGCTTCCTCTACACAGCACAGAGCAGTGATGGACGAAACTCCGCCCTCCTCTGAAAGGCCACGTCCCTTCCTTTGACATCATACCTACCAGGAGCAACTCCACTCTAGTCACGACCGTGGCCAGGATTCATTGTATCTTATAGAAGATTTCTGTTGTATGGAGGAGAGGAAGCTACAGTAAAGAGAAAATAAAACACAGGTACCTGCTGGGGTTATTATTCCTAGTAATGTCAGACATACAGGGTTATTAATTTAGTTTTAGTAACTCCATGTGCCTCACATTAATAACAGTTAACCCCATCATGTCCCTCATATTAACCCCTGTGTGCCCCATATAAGGGTTACTAATATGTGAGACATATGGAGGTAATAATAAAGTGCCTTAATAATGCTTAATGTAATAATTATTACCTCCATGTCTCTCACATGTCAGTAACCCTTATATGAGGCACACAGGGGGTTAATGTGAGGGACATGATGGGGTTAACTGCTATTAACCTGAGGCACATGGAATTAGTAAGCTGTAATACACATGACCAGACTTTTTATCTGCAATGGTGGATTTCCCCCCCTCGGCTTATACTTGAGTGAATAAGTTTTCCCAGTTTTTTGTGGTAAAATTAGGGGCCTCGGCTTATATTCGGGTCTGCTTATACTCGAGTATATACAGTACTAATTTTAACTTTATTGTTTTTATTCCACTTCTTCTCCATCCCTTCATACTCTTTTCCCTTTCTTTTTCTCCCTTTCTCGCCTGGATCATATACGCAGCGTTATTTTGCGGCCGCAAAATCACGGCCGCAAAATAACGCGGCGTATATGATCCTAACTCCCATTGAAATCAATGGGAGCTTTTACGGCGCGCAAACTCTCACTCGCCGTATACGTGCCAGATCACGCTGCACGTTACATTGTGTGAAGGCACCCTAACACGCAATGGGAAGGAAAGAGTTTTCATAGCACTCACACACATGGGGTGAAGAGAGTCTGTCACTGTCAGTACTGCCCAGTGCTGTCACGGTCTCATACATGGGATGGGACTTATTCTCTAACATGGAACTCACCACAGATAGTAGCCTTCTGTCACCCACCACCTGCACTGGGCCCAAGAGAGAGCTGGTCCTTCTAATCAGCTTGTCAAGTCTATTTCTGTCCCTGGCTGATATACTACTCCCCCAACAGGCCACTCTGAAGAAGATGGCTGATGCCACTACAGAGTCGAAAAAGGCCCTAAAAAGTGTCCCCTGGACTCCAAAGGCCCTCAGCCTCCTGAGCAGGTAGAGCCTGCTGTGGCTCTTTCTGTGCATCCAGGTGATCAGCCCAGTCCAGCTTATTATTATTATTATTAATTATTATTATTATTATTATTATTATTATTATTATTATTATTATTTATTTCTATAGCACCATTAATTCCATGGTGCTTTACATTTAGGGGTTACATACAATACACAAAATATACAGGTAGATATAATACTAACAGTGACCGACTGGCACAGTGGGGTAGAGGGCCCTGCCCGTGAGGGCTTACAATCTATAAGCTTATTCTTGAGGAGCACACCCAGGTACTTATAGGTCTTGACTATCTCAATGCCTGTCCCCTGGATGTCCACTGGTTTTGGAGCACTTCTGCATTTACTGAAGTCCACCACCATCTCCTTGGTCTATCCAGCATTATTCCTGAGGTGTTTCCGCTGGTACCATTCCACAAAATCCTGGTATAAGTCCTGGGGGTCCATAGCTGAGCTCACTAGAGGGCAGAGATGTGTGAGAAACAATTTCTCTAAGACCTTCATCAAGTGGGATGTCAATGCTACAGGTCGGTAGCCGTTAAGGTCCATCGGATGAGGTGTGTTTGGAACTGGAACCACACAAGATGATTTCCATATATATTACACTCATATTGACCCTTGTGTGTAATAACACCACACAGCTGGTCCCCGCACATCTTAAGTAGCCTCAACCTTCTGCTTTCCCCATTTTGATCCATCTGAGTCCATTTCTCACTTGTTCACTTGTGAAGATCAGACTATGGCCAGATAACTGATTACTGGATTTACTGGATTTACTGGTCTGGAGGTGAGAATTAACAGCAGGGGGTGAGGTCAGTGTGGGAGAGAGGATTTAGTGGGACAAGTTGAATTTCTCATGAAAATAAAAAATATTGAAAATGGAACGAACTATTTAAAAGTTTTCAGAAGTGGGAAAATGTAAAAAAATTCATTGGTATCTGTCACACTTATGTTACTGACACCAGAGTCTTATGGACAGCAGTATATCTACAGTATTTACAGTTGAGATCCTTCTGCAATGTCCAAGGTTGACCTTTGCTAAAACATTATCATGTTATGAATGCCATAAAATAAAACTTTTTGCAAAAATTGATTATTTTTTTTTATATATATTTTTGAAACTTATTATGATAAACTTAGGAACACAGCTTATCCTTCTAAAAAAAAAAATCTCCCCACTATGACTATATCAATGGAACAATAAAAAAGTTATATCTCCAGAAACATGGACGTATAATTTTTTTTAAAAAAACTACTGTTATACCACAAAGGCCAACGCTATGTTAAACATATAGTTTATTGGCTGTGTAATATTTTGCTATGGAAATGATTTGGCTGTAGTCACTTGAATCTTCCCCAAAAAAAACCAGACCGGTCACATTCTGATCTCAAGGAGTGGGATACAGATAAGGAGAAGGAAGAGAGGAAGACTCCACCACCCACCTCCCACCACACTGACTGAGGACTTAGTCGTAACCAAAGGATTTTACAAAATATCTGCAAGGAGCAACACCACAAAACCAAATGACCATGAGCGGCGTCCTGTGTCTCGCCGGCCTCCTGCTGATCTCCGGTAAGTGACTTCTACGATCACTGGGATTTGCCAACATTTGTCCATAAATCCCATTGTTGTGTTCTTTATGACTATACAGATGGTGACTCAGATTTCAGGCTCCATGGCTCAGACAAAACCGTGCAGGCGCCGTGCTCCTCCGAGTATATTCATATGTTCGTACTAGATTGATAGATCATTCATCGATTTCTCAAGGACTTGTTTCAAAATGTTACTTAAATATTTGTGTGTGTGTTTCTAGCAACGGGTGAGATGTTACATTACAATATTGGGATTATCTGGCCTTTATTGTTTCAAATACGAACGATGGATATTAAGATATGAATAGGAAAAAGATGTTCAGCCTGGCTCGCTATTAAAAAAACAAACTGCACCAATTGGTGGAAGGCAGCCATCCTATGAGTCAATGTCTGACCCTTTAACATGCCTTGCAAGATTACAAGATTGCATGATGAGAGATGAAAGCCAAAACAGAGCTTTATTCGCACAAAGTTGTTTCATCAGGGCAGAGCAGAGGACTGGTTTGGTTGGGATTATAATCAATATGGCAAAGGACAGAACCCAGAAATTTATATGTGGGAACCCGGAAATGGTATCTACTCTTAAGTCTATAGTCCTCTGGCCATTTCCACAGTGGTGATTTGGGGCGACCCCTGGAACTTTGTCCTCTCTCTCAGCAACTATTGGGGAAATGCTGTGTATGTTTCAGCCATGCATATCAGATTTCCCCTCTAGGGCAACAGTGGAGATGTTCAATTCCAAAAAAGTGTTTGGTTTTTTTTTTGCAAGCAATGGGGTTTGTTGGCATGAGACTGCCTGTTGTATCCTAACTACCACTAACTAACATCTTAAACCTCTAAAAAGTTCCTGCCTTCCAATATATCTACCAGCTAACTGAAACATGCTCAAACAATAGCTAAAGGCTGGGTATAACTAGCAATGAGTCAGTTATATACCATATATGTATATGGAATTCATTATGATTATGGGCAGTTTGGGGTTTGGCCGCTGCATTCCCAAGATTGGCTTTGGCCAGTATTAGTGGGGACTGGCTGTGGGAGATATCTCTAGTTCACTAATACTATAAAATACAGCTCCATCACCCAATCCCCATCCTAGATACATTATAATGTCCCTTTTTTGGCCCTCCTAATACTCCACCATCCTCACAATACCAAAAGCAGTCATGGAAACTCTGTTGCCTCCTGTGTTCCGCCTCTCCCCTTCTATGTATATTGTAATGCACACTTTGTGGGCCCCTTGAGATAATTTTGTAAGAGAAATGTAGAAACTAATATGTTCTATTGTGTTTCCAGGCTACATCCCTCCAGTCATCCCTAACTTTACAGCCCAACCAACATGCGGAAACCCAGTGCTTGGTAATCGAATTGTTGGTGGCACAGGTGCAAGGGAAGGAGCATGGCCATGGCAAATCAGTCTACACTTTAAAGGTTCCCACCTCTGCGGTGGGTCTTTGTTCTCCGAGAAGTGGGTGATCTCTGCCACACATTGCTTTCTAATGTAAGTTACCTACAGAAAGAGACTCCTGGGTCTGGGTGCGACTGCACCCTCTGTAAATCTCAAGTTACACCCCCATCCCCATTCCAGGGCATCATTAGTTCCAGTCCAGGGTCCAAGTGAAATCTCATTTTTTTTGCTGCTACATGAATAACATTGTGAGAGGTGAAGGTGTTCAACATCATTGTGTAACATGACTTCTGCTTTCACTCTTTAGGTCTAAAAATCCCTCTGACTACACTGTCGTTCTTGGTGCGTATCAGCTGAGTATCCCCAGTGTTCACCAGGTTGTGTCCACCGTACAAAGTATTATTGTGAACTCCTTGTTCAGCGGAGTGGGCTACCCGGGAGACATCGCCCTGATTGAGCTCTCCAGTCCTATTAATTACACTAAATACATCCTACCAGTGTGCATCCCATCACCATTCATGAGCTTCCCAGATGGCACCAAGTGCTGGACTACTGGATGGGGCAGTATAGATTCTGGTGGTAAGAAAACTCATGACATGTACAGTAGTCTGATCGTGTGGTGTACTGTACCACAAAACACTACAACTGTGACAGCATCACAAAAGTCCACATATCATCACAACTTAAGTCATTCACCATTGTATCTAACAAATGAGAAAAACTAAAGCTCCAACAACTCCCCTATATAGGGATCACAATGTACATTTTTCCCTATCAGTATGTCTTTGGAGTATGGGAGGAAATCCATGTAAGCATAGAGAGAACATAGAAACTCCTTGCAGATGTTGTCCTTGGCAGTATTCGAATCCAGGAATCCAGCACTGGAAGGCTGCAGTACTAACCACTGGGCCCCCGTGTTACCCCTTGCAAAAATATATTTAAACTGGTATAACAGTATTCTCAAACAAGGGAGGTGTGGTTATAGATCAATTAAACATGACATGTTTTATGGGTATGTGATTATCCCCTTCTCAACATCCGCCGTAATAATACAGTGTATGTTGGCTCTTTAAAAATGGCGGCCACTTGGGAGTCATGCAGCTGCCATAGCTGCTGAGTTTCTGCTGCTTTATATAGGAAAGACCCAGCACTAATGCCAGCGATCAGTGGCTGCACTGATCTCTGGCATTAATCCCTCAGGTGCCTTGGTCAAAGCTGACTGAGGCGCATGTGGGTACCGCCATTTTGCCAGGGATCGCCAGCACCCGGGGCAAGCTCAGGGGTCAGCATCCCGTTACCTTATGAAGGCTCCCAGGCCTGTCTTTCATTTACTTTCATTTCAGACTGCGCATGTCCACAGGCCACAATACTGTGCAAGCGGCCATTTTCTCATGGCCTGTGGGCATGCGCAGTCTGCTCTGCCCAAGGCCTTAGAAGTTACAAGCCACTGCTGGAAGAAGAGGCTCAAGGTGACACCGCTGAAGAAGAGGAGGCGGCGCTGGAGAGAGTTCTCTTGCAGCAATGGGGACGCCCCCAGTGCTGCAAGAGAGCTCATTAGCATACCGACAAGAACCGGGATTGTAGGCGAACGGCGGCGCAGAGAAGACAACGAAAGTCAGGAGGCGAATAGCCTTTCTTATGGCTATTCCGACGTGGTACTTAGAAAAAATCATGTCTGAGTGATAGGATCCCTTTAAAGGCGGCATCATTAAGAACAATTTGTCCCGAAAACATCAAACATTAAGACCTCGTATGGCTCTGAGAGCGGAGAAATAAAAAAAGTTATGGGGTTTATAAGGAAGGGAGGGGGGAGTCAAAAATGAAAATTGATAAATCCCTCTGGTGGGAAGGAGTTTAAAGTTATGTTTTAGACTTTATAGGCTGGGACTTTACCATTGTATCTAAGTCTATGATACATGCTACTTCTTCAATTGCGCACTCAGCACTACATACCCCTTCATGGGGTCAATGTATCTAAGCTATAGAAATATCACATCCCCCAGGGATCCATAGAGCCCAACAACCCACCATTTTATCATGGGAGACAAATCCTATGATCCTATGGTATATTATGATACTAGAGAAACATAAAGCCCATCATTGGCCCACCAAGTAATATCCTAGCTGTGGCAGTCATCAGGGGACTTCTAGGTGATCTCCCCCATTGTATGACTATTGTCCTAGGTCTCTACGGTATTGTCTACTACATGACCATGACATTGCTCTTCTTCTCTGCAGTGAATCTTCCATACCCAAAGACTCTCCAGCAGGTCATGGTGCCTCTTATTAGTAATAGCGCCTGCGAGAAGATGTACCACATCGGCTCTAACACTCCTGTCAACCAACAGATCGTTCCCAGTGACCAGATCTGTGCCGGCTACCAGGCTGGCAATAAGGACTCTTGCCAGGTGGGTGACTTATCTTCCCCTGAATTCCATTGATCTGAACTATGATATTGTAAGTCATAAAAAGCGGCTTGTAATGCACCCCAGTATTGCCCTATACTGATACAGTCTCATGTATGTGATATTTTCAGGAACCTCTGTACAAATATGCCCATATATACCAGACACAATACCTGGAGTACAGTATATATAGGATAATAGCTGTTTAGTATTTTTATGTTATGCTATTTATTTCATTTCAGGGAGACTCCGGGGGTCCCCTCGTCTGCAAAATTAGTGGTATTTGGTACCTAGCTGGCGTTGTGAGTTGGGGAGATGGATGTGCTCTACCTAACCGGCCAGGAGTATACACCTATATCCCACACTACTACAAATGGATCTCCTCGTATGACACCCCGATCACCCCATCCTCATCCTCTGGGTTTACGGCATCAGCATTACTACTGACCATCTGTCTATTGCTGCAGATACAGCTGTATACAATCTGAATACAACCCATATTAGAAGATAAGCTACACTTGTCATTCAATAAATGATGTATTATATACCCATACCGGCTGGTATCACATATGGCATTTCTATATGTTCTATATGTCTGTATCTATACCTGAGAACACTACAAAAAGGTGAGTGACTATTCTTCAGGTATTTCTATGGGGATTCACACGATGTAACGTGCAGCGTGATCTGGCACGTATACGGCGTATGAGAGTTTGCGCGCCGTAAAAGCTCCCATTGATTTCAATGGGAGTTAGGATCGTATACGCCGCATTATTTTGCTGCCGTGATTTTGCGGCATACATCCCCAGATATGGAAATGTGCAAGTGTTATCAGGGTCCTAGTACAATGTAAAGATTGTGAAGGATATCAGTATGAAGTGTAGCCTGTCATGCAAAAAATAAGCCCTTATACATGTCCCTGAACAGAAGAATAAAAAAGGTTGCCTTTTGGAAAGTGGGGAGTAAAAAACAAAGAGTGAAAAATGGGTTTGGCAGGAACAAGTTAAATTGACTTTACTGAGCACATGACACGGCTCCCGGAGAGAGTGCAGTAAGTTTATTACAGAGAAGCGACTGTTGTAGTCACCACAATAATAAAAAGCACTAAACTATATACAGTAAGTCAAATAAAGAGTCAAATATAACCAGCTTTATTATTTACTCATTACCATGACAAAGGTCGCTTGCACAATTTGTGTTGGTCAGATGGATGTTCCTCAGGAACAGGTCCAACTACTTTCTGAGCTAAGAGTGAGGGATTCACACGCTGCAGTCATACAAGAATACACCGCCATACTGAGCGGGAGAACATCAACAAGAAGGTGCGAGCCGTGACCATGAATCGCGTTGGGTATATTGTCAGCCTTCTGCTGATCTCTGGTAAGTAACTTCGACCATCAGATGATCAATTATCAGATCTGATCACAGACACAAATCTCTTGTCTATATCTTCATGTGAACTGAGAATCAGGTCGTGAAAGGCGAATCTCTAATCCCAAGACTCGATTCACTGATTATTGTTTATGGCGAAAATGATTGCAGAAAAGCAAAATACCGGAGCACGCGCTGGCCACCAAGTCACTGATCTACTGGCCATCATCTCTCTATACCTATTTCAAAGAAAATGGTGCCATGCCGGAACAGTTACAGAAATGATAGAAATAATGGAAGTGGCCATATCTAGGGGAAGAATGTGCAGAGAACATGTTATTATCCAGTGTTAGAAACGCAGAGCTCTCTGTATATGTCATAAGTATAAAACACAGCCAGCAAATCTGAAAACTACTCCTGTGGTGGTTATAATACTGGCCCCAGTGTTGTATCTATCTATCTATCTATCTATCTATCTTCTATCTATCTATCTATCTATCTATCTATCTATCTATCTATCTATCTATCTATCTCCTATCTATCTATCTATCTATCTATCTATCTATGTCATATCTATCTTCTATCTATCTATCTATCTATCTATCTATCTATGTCCTATCTATCTATCTATCTATCTATCTATCTATCTATCATCTATCTATCTATCTATCTATCTATCTATCTTCTATCTATCTATATATCTTCTATCTATCTATCTATCTATCTATCTATCTATCTATCTCCTATCTATCTATCTATCTATGTCCTATCTATCTATCTATCTATCTATCTATCTATCTATATATCTATCTATCTATCTATCATCTATCTATCTCCTATCTATCTATCTATCTATCTATCTATCTATCTATCTATCTATCTCCTATCTATCTATCTATCTATCTATCTATCTATCTATCATCTATCTATCTATCTCCTATCTATCTATCTATCTATCTATCTATCTATCTATCTATCTATTATCTATCTATCTATCTATCTATCTATCTATCTATCTCCTATCTATCTCCTATCTATCTATCTATCTATCTATCTATCTATCTATCTATCTATCTATCTATCTATCTATCTATCTATCAATCATCTCTCTCTCTCTATCATCTATCTATCTATCTATCTATCTATCTATCCATCTATCTATTATCTATCATCTATCTATCTATCTATCTATCTATCTCATATCTGTCTATCTAAATGCAAATATTACAACACAAAACTGCGCACAGCACTAGGACATATAAAAATAGAGATGTAAATGGCATTACTGCTATTGTTAAAATCAACTAATATGATCTATAAGCCATACATATAAATTATACTATAAGGTTCACATCTGCATTCGGGTTTCCGTTTAGTGGGTCCGGTTGGGGACCCCCTGAATGGAAACCTAATCCATTTACCCGGGAAAACCTGTGCAATTATATAATACACACAAAAAAAATTCAATTAATTGATCAACTGAGTTGATGAAAGGGCATTTATAGCTTAATGGTGACACTAAAACTTTATGTCGCAAAGTAATAGAAATTTGAAAGCTAAAATGTCCCATTGTATTTATCAGTCTCCACCACCATGGCTCAGCAATGTGGTAGTCCGGTGCTCAGTGAGAGAATCGTTGGTGGCTCAGAAGCAAACGAAGGAGCATGGCCATGGCAAGTTAGTCTGAAGTACCAAGGCTACCATGTCTGCGGTGGATCCTTGATCTCCAACCAGTGGGTGCTCACTGCTGCACATTGCATTGTAGCGTAAGTACCTTTGTCATCTATCTATCTATCTATCTATCTATCTATCTATCTATCTATCTATCTATCTATCTATTTGTGAAGTAATACCAATAATATGCACTATATACAATCTATATACTGTATACATTATACATTATATATTTAACTGCTCATGTCCCCTTATAAATAATAGCCCCTGCTTAAACCCGGAAGACCCCATTATATTCTTTCCGCGGGTAACCTCTTCTTAAGCATAATGGGTTTCCTTTTTTTGGCTCCCCAAGCAGACCCAAAGAACAGAGACCCGAACACCCAAGTGTCATCTGTAATGATAGTTATGGCTCTAAACCTTCATTGCATGCTATAAATCCCACTTACCACCAGAAAGAAGAAGGGGGTTTCTCAGTTTGGGTATGTTCTCACAGCGGAAAATGGATTCCGCGTGCGAACATACCATGCAGCTAGCCGCGACGGAATGCCGATGCAGTGCATCGGTATCCCGTTGCGGCATTCTGCTCCAGATTAGGTCCGAATGAATGGGGCTAATCGAGAGGGGGTCTTGCGCCGAGGACGCACCGGCTGAGTCAGCTGCGGAATCCCTGGGAAGAAGGGGCATGTGAATTTGGAGAATTTGTGAGTGAAGATGTTCATCTTTTTTGTGTCTCTTTTCACTGTTCAGGCCTATAAATCCCTCGGACTACTCAGTCGGTCTTGGCGAATACCAGCTGCAAAACACCAGTCCAAACCAGTTTCTGTCCAATGTACAAAGAATTATTGAGAGCTCCCTGTACAGTGGAGCGCACACCCAAGGGGACATCGCCCTGATTGAGCTATCCAGTCCTATTACCTATACTCAGTACATCCTGCCAGTGTGTGTCCCAACGTCCTCTATGAGCTTCTCTGATGGCACCGACTGTTGGGTTACTGGATGGGGCGATACAGGATCTGGTGGTAAGAAAATCCAGGAGTCACATAATATTCTAAGCCAGCCATGTGTTATACTGGACTGTCCCAGACAACCAAACAACCCTCAGTATTTATCCATGTATCTAATCTTATGACATATAATAAGATGAGAGGGAACCACTTAGCACTACACAACCCCATCATTTTACTCTTGTATCTAGATGTCAGATAACACCATGAGAAACCTTGCTACTATACAGTAGTGCATCTTCCATCATTGACCAGTTTTTTAAGCCTATATTGAGTATTACTATCCCAGAGGCCATACTGTACTACAACCATCATTTGTTAGTGTATCTAAGCTTATGATGCATAAGCTTCATCGTAGGTCCATATTTTACCACATTGTGTACTGACCAAGGCTCTCATCAGGAATTTTGAGGACCTATATAAGCAAATTTCATAACCCACCAGGTGGTAGACATAAAAACCGGGGAGAGCCCTTCATAGAGTGATTCCCAAGTGGAATCCCATGGCTAGAGATGAGTGAACCAGTTCAGATCGAACCAGAATCAACCTGAATTTTTCAAAAGATTTAGAACTGAAACATTTGGGGTTCGTCAACCAAAAAACGCTTTCATGCTCTGGGGTCTAATCAGATTCCTGAGTATAATAAGCCAAAAGTGTCTGCTTGCAACCTTTTCCGGCCTTTGGCTGACGTCCTGTGCCCCGGGGTCACGTAAGGCTCAATCAACTCATTGCAATTCATGTGCTCCATATATTTTAGTGCACAAAAATGACAGAAAATGATCATACTTTATTTGCTAAATATAGTGTTCATTTTATTGTGTGAGACATAGCAGTTATGGCGATAACCAACATATGCCTGTTATATACTGTGTTGCCTGTCTCCCATATAATAGGTCCTGGGTTTTAAGCCTAAAGCAAATGACCTTGTAAAAAATATTTTAAAAAATGGAGGATCCTGACATCGGAAGTGCCATTACTATTCACTGCACTGAGCTGATATCAGGGTGCAGAGTATACTAATGAATGGGGCCAAGACCCCTTTCCATTGAGCTGAGACAGGGTCCCTGACACCAGAATTTTTTGTGACAATGTGCTTGATTTTGATGATTGTTCTTCTTTTTCTGTAGTGAGTCTTCCACCCCCACAGACTCTTCAGCAGGTCATGGTGCCTATTATCAGTAATAGTGTCTGTGATCAGATGTACCACATCGACTCCGACATTGATGCCAGCGAACAGATCATTCCAAGTGACCATATCTGTGCTGGGTACCAGGCTGGTCAGAAGGACTCTTGCCAGGTGGGTGACTTATCTTCCTACTAATTCCAGGAGTCTTTGTATTAGAATTTTAGGGAGTCTTTTTTTCCTCCTCCCTCCCTCCTATATGGTGTATCCTGAGCTGTACTGGTAAGCTTTTGTGTATATGTATTACTACATATCCCAGATACAACCAATCAATATATTATAATGACTCTTTAGATTTGTCTTCACCATGTTATTTAGCTGACTACCATTCTTCATTTCAGGGTGACTCCGGAGGACCTCTTGTCTGTAAAGTAAATGGGGTTTGGTATCAAGCTGGCGTTGTGAGTTGGGGAGAAGAGTGTGGAAAGTCTAACCGGCCTGGAGTTTACACCTATGTCCCAAATTACTACAATTGGATGGACAGTTATGAAGCATTGTCATCATCTTCTATGTTTGTGGCATCATCATTACTATTCACCATCTGTCTACTGCTACACACAGGGCTGTATTTACCGTCAGGACTGCCCTAGGTACCAAGTCTGAATACTCTCCCACAGATGTCTCCACCTGTAACTCAGCTTCAATTTGGTTAAAGATTCCAGTTTGTCATGAAACCAATGTACTGAGATATCAAACCATACTTGGAATACTCCTTGGAAGCCAACACATCTGCTGGATGCTCCACATAGACAATATACCATAGATTGCATATCACAAAAGCTGCTGATCCCCTTCCATAACTATTGTATGTGAGAGGTAATATAGTGGATAATAAAAGAACAGGTCCCTCAAGTACAACCTATCACCCCACAATGTTGATCCAGAAAATGCCTATTGGCTCATGTTAGAGGGACAAAATTCCTTCCTGATGCCAAGATACAGATCCTTGAATGTATGTCATATCTGGAGAAATCTCTGGCACTGTGTTCAAACAAAAGTCACATCAGCTTTACACAAAAAAGTCACGGACAAGGATCACATTGAAATGTTTGTTTTTTTTTTTGTAATCCACCAATTAATTGGATCCTGTTATGGTGAAGTTATATAACTCTCATGAAGTCTACAGCTTTATAATTTTTGCATGGCACACGGACCACTTAATCTTTTTTTTAAAAAAAAAAAATCATCACATGATACATAACAGATTACTAACTCATGTTTCAAGAAAAGTGTCCAGGCCCTTTCTGGACCAACAAGATGGAAGACATGAGCCCATCGTGAAGACCAGATTCCTGGAAAGGAGACTAAATGCTAAGGAGAAAGAAGGAAAGGTGAATATTAGGATTTTAACATACCTTTCTCTGGTCTCCGGGGTCTGAAGACATCAATGAGTATAACAAGCCAAATCACAAAAATTTTAAGTATGGCCAAACCCACAGTCTTTGAAAAGCTTTCTAATGAACCTGACTTGTTCCAAACCGTTTTACTCATCTCTACTGTCCACCAATATCCCGATTAATCCAGTGATGAATGAGCTCTCCGGAGAAGGACGTCCTGACAACAGCCACAGTGTGAGCTGAATTTTGGACTAGTTACTGCCAGATGAACCACTTAGGTTGAGGCCTTACGTTTCGGCAACAAAGCTTTTTTTGTTGCAGCTGTCATTGCGTTTTTCTGAGCCAAAGCCAGGAGCGGATTAAGCAGAAGGTAGAAGTATAAGTGCATCCTATATATGTCCCATTTCCTTTGGTAGCCATTCTTGGCTTTGACTCAAAAAACAGCAACAAAATCTGCAACAAAAAAAGCTGTGTTTCCGCAACGTGGGGCTTTAGCCATTGGGTGTTGCTCTTAAGGTGTATAATAATGATACTAGCATTTAAAGATGTATGCGACCATCATAGGCAAAAGAATGGAAGGCTGCAAGGAACACGTTGCGTTGTCATTTCAATTCCGATGTGAAGGACAAGTTATGTGTTATATCTATGTCTACTATTAATATATATGTGTATCAAAAATTCAATTACAGTGGCTCCCAATGGTACATCAATGTGTTAAGGATAGAGTTTGGAGCTGTGTTGGAGGGGTTTACTGTCTTACACACATACTTACATCTACACACTTCTGATGTACTTTGTTTTTTGTTGTAACCTTCAACATTTTGCAAGTGTCTTTTTGTTTTCGGTGTGTAACACCCCCTCTGAGGGAATCCGCTGGGGGGGCAATAAGGATTACAGAAATGGTTGTAGTAGTGACCGCTTCACCAGATTGATCACGCAGCGCCTCCACCTGAATCTTCACCAGGCTTGTGAACACCGTGTTGGTGAGACTCCACCACCAGGGGTCTATTCGGGAGAACCCCCATATCCCACCTGTAATTTCACTATTATGAATGACTGTAGTAAATCAAACACAAACCACACCGAGAAGATTTATTGTTTTCTTAAGATGTGTATTAATAAATGGAATCAAAGATGCAATACATATAATACTGCAATAAACAATGTACAAAAGCCTGCAGCACATATGGCGTATGCAGTATTAATGGCCTGACAATATCACCATGCTAAACAACAAGGCCCTGTGAGGGGATGACTCTCAGCTTGGCATACAGTAAGCAGTCAGTACATGGTATATCCTGAGGATAAACCATAACAAATTATACCTGGAACACCCCTTTAATATAACTCCCCTAATGCGCAACACTTTAAAGAGGTTGTGCAGTATATTTTTTTTATTTTTTATAATTAATCCAGAGGAGGTGAACCCATCCCCCCCCTCAAAAAAAAACAAAAAACAAAAAACAAAAAAAACATTCTAAACATACTCACCTATCCCCAGTGCTCCAGTGTCCTCCCAGCACAGTCCGGTCCTGCAGCTCTGCTGACTTCTTAAGTCTTCACAGACTGTGACATTCCAGGTGCCTTCCCTTAGGCTGTGGATTGGTCTCAGGGGTCACGTGATGTCACAGGTAGGCACATGCAGAGGGAACTTCAGCAGGAGCGCTGCATGACCGAACTGCACTGGGAAACACTGGGGACAGGAGAGAAAGTTTAGGGGTTTTTTTTCACCTGTAATTTTTTAAAAAAGAAGTTATCCTGCCTAACCCCTTTAATGTCTTCCAGGCTATTGGCTTCCATCACTGCAGGATATTAAACTGGGGGCAACTAGAGGGGGACATTAAACCGTAACAGTAGCTGGAGGAAGACATTAAACTGGGGGCAGTTAGAGGCGGACAGTTGTGCAGGATAACTTCTTGAGCGCTCCCATTGAAGTGAATGGGAAGTGTTCGGGAGCCGTCCGCTGCGCTCGCGTGTACGGCTGTGAATGAGTATTTTTACAAGCCCGGTGTAACTCTGTGTGCACGCAGCCTAAGAAAGTTTTTCAATGACTGTGGGTTTGGCCATACTCAAAATTTTTGTGATTTGGCTTGTTATACTTATTGATCTCTTCAGACCCCCGGAGGCCAGGGAAAGGTGTGTTAAAATCCTAAACGCTAACATTCGCCTTTCCTTCTTTCTTCTTAGCATTTAGTCTTCTTTCCAGGAATCTGGTCTTCGCGATGGGCTCATGTCTTCCATCTTGTTGGTCCAGAAGGGGCCTGGACACTTTTCTTGAAACTTGGGTCAACAACCTGCTTTGTATCATGCAATGGTTTTTTTTTTTTAAAAAAAAAAAAAAAGATCAATTGATCCGTGTGCCATGCAAAAATTATAAAGCTGTAGACTTCATGAAAGTTATATAACCTCACCGTAACAGTATCCAATTAATTGGTGGATTTAAAAAAAACAAAAAAAAAAACATTTCAATGTGATCCTTGTCCGTGACTTTTTTGTGTAAAGCTGATTCTTCTCTGGTGGATAGGACTTTTGTTTGAACGCAGTGCCAGAGATTTCTCCAGATATGACATACATTCAAGGATCTGTATCTTGGCATCAGGAAGGAATTTTGTCCCTCTAACACAGGGGTAGGGAACCTTCAGCTCTCCAGCTGCTGTGAAACTACAACTCCCAGCATGCTCCATTCACTTCCATGGGAGTTCCAAGAACAGCAGAGCCAGTATGCATGCTGGGAGTTGTAGTTTTGCAAGAGCTGGAGAGCCGTACATTCCCTATCCCTGCTCTAACATGAGCCAATTGGCATCTTCTGGATCAACATGGCGGGGTGATAGGTTGTACTTGAGGGACCTGTTTTTTTTTATTATTCCACCTTATCCACTATATTACCTCTCACATACATTAGTAATGTCAGGGGATCAGCAGCTTTTGTGATATGCAATCTATGGTATAATGTCTATGTGGAGCAACCAGCAGATGTGTTGGCTTTCAAGGAGTTTTCCAAGTATGGTTTGATATCTCAGTACATTGGTTTCATCACAAACTGGAATCTTTAACCAAATTGAGACTGAGTTACAGGTGGAGACATCTGTAGGAGACTATTCAGACTTGGTACCTAGGGCAGTCCTGATGGTAAATACAGTCCTGTGTGTAGCAGTAGACAATTGGTCAATAGTAATGATGATGCCACAAACATAGAAGATGATGACAATGCTTCATAACTGTCCATCCAATTGTAGTAATTTGGGACATAGGTGTAAACTCCAGGCCGGTTAGACTTTCCACACTCTTCTCCCCAACTCACAACGCCAGCTTGATACCAAACCCCATTTACTTTACAGACAAGAGGTCCTCCGGAGTCACCCTGAAATGAAGAATGGTAGTCAGCTAAATAACATGGTGAAGACAAATCTAAAGAGTCATTATAATATACTGAATGGTTGTATCTGGGATATGTAGTAATGTTTGTGCAGAGGTTACACCAAAAACTGTAGGGTACAGGAAATATCATATGCACAATACCTTACCAGTACAGCCCAGGATACACCATGTAGGAGGGTGGGGTGAGGAAAAAAAGACTCCCTAAAATTCTAATACAAAGACTCCTGGAATTAGTAGGAAGATAAGTCACCCACCTGGCAAGAGTCCTTCTGACCAGCCTGGTACCCGGCACAGATATGGTCACTTGGAATGATATTTTGGCTGGCACCAACATCGGAGCCGATATGGTATATCTGATCACAGACACTATTACTGATAATAGGCACCATGACCTGCCGGAGAGTCTGTGGGGATATAAGATTCACTGCGGAGAAGAAGAGCAACCATTAAGGTCATGCATAGGGTCACAAAAGTTCTACCGTCCGAGACCCTGTCTCAGCTCAATGGAAAGGGGTCCTGGTCCCATTCATTAGTCTACTCTGCACCCTGGTATCAGCTCAGTGCAATGAATAGTAATAGCCCTGCTGTTCCGATGTCGGGATTCCCCATCTGTTTAAATCTTTTTTCACAAGGTCCATCCCTTTAGTTTTAAAACGCAGGACCTTTTATATGGAAAGCAGGCAGTAAATGTGTTGAACCACAATCTCAAGTATTTTAATTGAAAAGATTTTCATTGACCATCTCCAATAGGATTGAGCGATCGGAATCAGGAAAGATAGGATCCCGATCGGCGATCGAGCAAATTTCACGATCGGGATCAAGATCAGCTGGAAAATGATCGAAAATCAGATTTTAAAAACGATCCTGAAATCTCAAGATCGGCTCAACCCAAATCATAAAACATAGTATATAACAGGTATATGTTAGTTATTGCCATAGCTGCTATATCTCACACAATAGCAATGGGGAATATTTAGCAAATAAGGTATGATCATTTTCTATTGTTTTTTTACACCAAAATATATGGCACACATGACCCCGGAGCACAGGACGTCACCAATAGAACTGCTGGATGTCTCAAGTATGCCCAGGAGAGGTGAGGCAGGTGAGTATAACTATTTGTTGTGTTGCCGCACCTCCCCAGGACCTCTGTTTATTATACACTGGGGTCTGAAGATAGTGTTTTGTGGGTGCGAACCCCAAATATTTCATTTTTGGGATGAACACTAGGGTTGAACCGATCTTGACTTTTCAGGATCGATTTTAAAATCTTATTTCCAATCATTTTTCATTCGAACCCGATCTCGATCCCAATTCCGATCCCAATGCAAGTCAATGGGATTTTTTTTATTAATCGGAGATCGGATTTTAAAAGCAATCCTATTCACTATACAGCATGGAATCTAACAATTGAACACTTTAATTGTTAGAATCCATGCTGTGTAGTGAATCACTAAGTAGCCAGAGGATTTTTTTTTAATCTTCTGGCTACTTAGTCCCCCCTGGTGTCCACTTACCTGCAGAGATGGCTGCTCCGGTGCCCGGTCCTTCTTTCTTCTTTGCTTCGCTGCCGCTCCATGCTGCTCCCTGCTCCCTCCCTGCCAGGTTAGGAGAGTGTGGGCGGGTTAGGAGAGTGCCCCGTACCCGCCCACACTCTCCTAAGCCACAAGCCCCGCCTTCCTAGCTCTTTAAACACTAAGGAGGCGGGGCAGTGAGAAGACCAGCGTGGAGCGGTAGCAAGAGGCAGAAGGAGAACACACCGGGCACCGGAGCAGCCATCTCTGGAGGTAAGTAGCTACTACAGATGTTTAGTTTAGTCTCCCATTAGAATGAATGGAGGCAGCTGGCGCGCAGGGGGTTAAGGCTGTGTGTCGGCTGCTTCCATTCATTCCTATGGACCTGCAGTGGAGCCTTCACACTGAGTATACAGCGTACTCAGTGTGAAGGCTAAACAAAGCATTGTGGGAAAAGATCACCGATCTCGATTCCACCTAAAAAGATTGTGTTCGGAATTCCGATCACGATAGCTCGACCCTAATGAATAGAGATGAGCGAGTACTGTTCGGATCAGCCGATCCGAACAGCACGCTCCATAGAAATGAATGGATGCACCTGGTACTTCTGCTTGGACGTAGCCGGTGCGCTTAACCCCCCGCGTGCCGGTTATGTCCATTAACTTCTATGTGAGCGTGCTGTTCGGATCAGCTGATCCGAACAGTACTCTCTCATCTCTACTAATGAACACAAAAGTTTTGAAAACTTTGGTTGATTTCGATTCAATCTGAACAGGTTCACTCAACTCTAGCCATGATCTGCCACTTGGGAATCACTCTACATGGATAAATGCTGAGGATTGTAGGGTTGTTTAGGTCTCTGGGACAGTACAGTATGACACATGGTTAGCCTATAATATTGTGTGACTCCTGGGTTTTCTTACCACCAGATCCTGTATCGCCCCATCCAGTAACCCAACAGTCGGTGCCATCAGAGAAGCTCATAGAGGACGTTGGGACACACACTGGCAGGATGTACTGAGTATAGGTAATAGGACTGGATAGCTCAATCAGGGCGATGTCCCCTTGGGTGTGCGCTCCACTGTACAGGGAGCTCTCAATAATTCTTTGTACATTGGACAGAAACTGGTTTGGACTGGTGTTTTGCAGCTGGTATTCGCCAAGACCGACTGAGTAGTCCGAGGGATTTATAGGCCTGAACAGTGAAAAGAGACACAAAAAAGATGAACATCTTCACTCACAAATTCTCCAAATTCACATGCCCCTTCTTCCCAGGGATTCCGCAGCTGACTCAGCCGATGCGTCCTCGGCGCAAGACCCCCTCTCGATTAGCCCCATTCATTCGGGCCTAATCTGGAGCAGAATGCCGCAACGGGATACCGATGCCCTGCATCGGCATTCCGTCGCGGCTAGCTGCATGGTATGTTCGCACGCGGAATCCATTTTCCGCTGTGAGAACATACCCAAACTGAGAAACCCCCTTCTTCTTTCTGGTGGTAAGTGGGATTTATAGCATGCAATGAAGGTTTAGAGCCATAACTATCATTACAGATGACACTTGGGTGTTCGGGTCTCTGTTCTTTGGGTCTGCTTGGGGAGCCAAAAAAAGGAAACCCATTATGCTTAAGAAGAGGTTACCCGCGGAAAGAATATAATGGGGTCTTCCGGGTTTAAGCAGGGGCTATTATTTATAAGGGGACATGAGCAGTTAAATATATAATGTATAATGTATACAGTATATAGATTGTATATAGTGCATATTATTGGTATTACTTCACAAATAGATAGATAGATAGATAGATAGATAGATAGATAGATAGATAGATGACAAAGGTACTTACGCTACAATGCAATGTGCAGCAGTGAGCACCCACTGGTTGGAGATCAAGGATCCACCGCAGACATGGTAGCCTTGGTACTTCAGACTAACTTGCCATGGCCATGCTCCTTCGTTTGCTTCTGAGCCACCAACGATTCTCTCACTGAGCACCGGACTACCACATTGCTGAGCCATGGTGGTGGAGACTGATAAATACAATGGGACATTTTAGCTTTCAAATTTCTATTACTTTGCGACATAAAGTTTTAGTGTCACCATTAAGCTATAAATGCCCTTTCATCAACTCAGTTGATCAATTAATTGAATTTTTTTTGTGTGTATTATATAATTGCACAGGTTTTCCCGGGTAAATGGATTAGGTTTCCATTCAGGGGGTCCCCAACCGGACCCACTAAACGGAAACCCGAATGCAGATGTGAACCTTATAGTATAATTTATATGTATGGCTTATAGATCATATTAGTTGATTTTAACAATAGCAGTAATGCCATTTACATCTCTATTTTTATATGTCCTAGTGCTGTGCGCAGTTTTGTGTTGTAATATTTGCATTTAGATAGACAGATATGAGATAGATAGATAGATAGATAGATAGATAGATAGATGATAGATAATAGATAGATAGATAGATGATAGATGATAGATAGATAGATAGATAGATAGATAGATAGATAGATAGATAATAGATAGATAGATAGATGATAGAGAGAGAGAGAGAGAGAGATGATTGATAGATAGATAGATAGATAGATAGATAGATAGATAGATAGATAGAGAGTATAATTAAAAGGACTGGATAGCTGAATCAGGGCGATGTCCCCCAGGGTGTGCTCTCCACTGTACAGGGAGTTTTTAATAATTCTTTGTACATTGGACAAAACCTGGTGAGGACTGGTGTTCTGTAGTTGGTATTCACCAAGACCGACTGCATAGTCCGAGGGATTTATAGACCTAAGTAGTGAAAAAGAACACAAAAGAGATGAACGTCGTCACCTACCACAATGTTATTCATGCAGCAACAGGAACTGATAATTTTCTGGAACCCTGAGGTGGAGCTAATGATGTGAGCAAGTGATGTCACCAAAGAAGACACATCTAAAGGGTTAAGAGAATTTATCCTCTAATAGGGTTAAGCGATTGGGATCGGAAAAGATCAGATTCCGATCCCGATCTTTTCCAGCGGGATCAAGGTCGGAAGTTATCTCAAGATTGGCTCAACCCTAAAAGTGACTTTTCCCATAGAGAAGCATTGACTAGGGCTGAGCGATCAGGATCGGAAAAGATCAGATTCCGATCAGTGAACAAGCAAATTTCACGATCGGGATCGGCTGGAAAATGATCGGAAATTGGATTTTAAAATTGATCCTGAAATCTCAAGATCAGCTCTACCCTACCTTCCAACCATAGGATAGAGGCTAACTATCTGATTGATGGGCGTCTGACCACTGGGTGATCTCCCCTCATTGTTTGACTGCAGCCAGGTTGAATATAGGAGGGTCCTTTGGTATAGCGTGTTCCCATTCCCTGGGAGCGTTGTATATAGCAGAGTGCGGTACTTTGGCCATCTCTTCAGATAAGTGAATTGTTACAAAATTTCCAAAAATATGGGGTTGAGATTTGGATTCACAATTCACAAATAATTATTATACTTTGAGGTCGCTTCAGACCCCAGAGAATAAAAATGAAGGCCCAGGCAATGTGCAGGAAAAAGGCCAAACACTGACACTCCCATTTCCTCATCTCTCCTGACTCCACTTCTTCTTCCAATCCTCTCTTGAGCCTTTCTTCTGACCTCCTGTGCACTAGTTCACCACTGAGACCTGTGATTAGAACTCAGTAGCCACATGGGATATGGCAATGTCATGACAGGTTTGTCAAAGTGTCATGGCATTGCTGCGACCCATTGCTGCGAGCAGTGACCCAGCACCATGACATCACCAGGAAGCCAGAAGATGGCACAAGAGAGGATAATGCTTTGGCAGAGACCCAGAGAGGACAGAAAAGGTATCAGTGTTTAGTCAAACCTGAGATTTTTGGAAAATTAGGAACCCTAATAATAATCAGGACTCTACATTGTATTCTATAAATACCTGCTTACCTCCTGGAGGAAGAAGTGATCTCCTAGTGTAGACGAGATACTGAAATTTGTAGGTGAACCTTGCGAATATTCATGAAAAAAATTATAATTTTTATCATCTTTTCTGCCTCCACCCCCTCCCAACTACAGGGCTGGCTCGCATGGGGAAGCTCCATTTCCAAAATATCTGCATGCTCCACATGCCACATACCGTTGAAGTCTATGGCAGAGCAGGGAGCTATAAAAGTCCCTGCTCTGCCAAGGAAGGATTAAACATACAGTGACGTCATCACGCTACCTGAATCGGAGTTCATCACGCTACCTGCACTGAACCTACATCGGAGTCCAACAGCCAGGAAAGACCTTAACTGATTCACTCATTAGGGGATTGTGGTAAGGTGAGTATAAGATTTATTGTTTTCTGCAAAAAGGGGCAGTGACTGCTAAGGAGATAATAATAATAATAATAATAATGATGATGATGATGATAATAATAATAATAATAATAATAGCAATAATAATAATGATAATAATAATAGTAATAATAATAATGATAATAATAATAATAGTAGTAGTAATAGTAATAATAATAATGATAATAATAATAGTAATAATAATAATGATAATAGTAGTAGTAATAATAATAATAGTAATAATAATAATAATAGTAATAATAGTAATGATAATAATAGTAATAATAATAAGAATAATGATAATAATAATAGTAGTAGTAATAATAATAATAATAATATAATGATAATAATGATAATAGTAATAATAATAATAATAATAATAATAATAGTAATAATAATGATAATAATAGTAATAAGAATAAGAATAATGATAATAATAATAGTAGTAGTAGTAGTAGTAGTAGTAGTAATAATAATAATAATAATGATGATGATGATGATGATGATAATAATAATAATAATTAGAGATGAGCGAACACTAAAATGTTCGAGGTTCGAAATTCGATTCGAACAGCCGCTCACTGTTCGAGTGTTCGAATGGGTTTCGAACCCCATTATAGTCTATGGGGAACATATACTCGTTAAGGGGGAAACCCAAATTCGTGTCTGGGGGGTCACCAAGTCCACTATGACACCCCAGGAAATGATACCAACACTACATCAGAGCCGAGGGTGCGCTTGAACCCTTGTGCAGCCTCGGCTCTGCTACATCAGAGCCGAGGGTGCGCTTGAACCCTTGTGCACACTCTGCTTCATAAAGCTAATAGAATGCATTGGCCAGCGCTGATTGGCCAATGCATTCTATTAGCCCGATGAAGTAGAGCTGAATGTGTGTGCTAAGCACACACATTCAGCACTGCTTCATCACGCCAATACAATGCATTAGCCAGTGCTGATTGGCCAGAGTACGGAATTCGGCCAATCAGCGCTGGCTCTGCTGGAGGAGGCGGAGTCTAAGGTCGGACCTGAATGGAGACTGGTGTGGAGCGATCTTAGACTCCGCCTCCTCCAGCAGAGCCAGCGCTGATTGGTCGAGTTCCGTACTCTGGCCAATCAGCGCTGGCCAATGCATCCCTATGGGAAAAAGTTTATCTCACAAAAATCACAATTACACACCCGATAGAGCCCCAAAAAGTTATTTTTAATAACATTCCCCCCTAAATAAAGGTTATCCCTAGCTATCCCTGCCTGTACAGCTATCCCTGTCTCATAGTCACAAAGTTCACATTCTCATATGACCCGGATTTGAAATCCACTATTCGTCTAAAATGGAGGTCACCTGATTTCGGCAGCCAATGACTTTTTCCAATTTTTTTCAATGCCCCCGGTGTCGTAGTTCCTGTCCCACCTCCCCTGCACTGTTATTGGTGCAAAAAAGGCGCCAGGGAAGGTGGGAGGGGAATCGAATTTTGGCGCACTTTACCACGCGGTGTTCGATTCGATTCGAACATAGCGAACACCCTGATATCCGATCGAACATGTGTTCGATAGAACACTGTTCGCTCATCTCTAATAATAATAATAATAATAATAATAGTAGTAGTAATAATAATAATAACAATATGAGTGGTTGCAAAAATCTATTAGGCAGAAAACATACACGTATACATTTCTATATGAATTCTGTATAATGTGTATTATTGGTATTACTTCACATCTAGATAGATAGATGACAGAGGTGACAACTTACTCTAGAAAGCAATGTGCGGCAGTGAGCACCCACTGCTTGGAGATCAAGGATCCACCGCAGACATGGTTACCTTGGTATTTCAGACTAACTTGCCATGGCCATGCTCCTTCGTTTGCATCTGAGCCACCAACAATTCTCTCACTGACTACGGGACTACCACAAGCTTGCTGAGCCATGGTGGTGGAGACTGATAAACACAATGGGACATTTTAGCTTCTACATTTCTCTTACTTGTGACATAAAGTTTCAGTGTCAGCCTGTAAGCCACGTAGAGCATTTCAATCATTAATTTACATAGCGTGACATCATTAAGCCATAAATGCCCTTTCATGACCTCAGTTGGTGTCTTTGCCCTTTGCTATGCTGAAAACTATCAAAGCAAGAAACAAGGATGGGTGAATGGGTTTTCCACATGTCCTTAAATGGACCACAATGGCTATGATGTTGTTACTTCTTTCAATGGTTGAGTGGATTTTTAACCCTCAAGCTTTGATTTGGGATCTCTATGTCCATCTGTATCTCATCTGTATCCAATGGTCCATTATATTGACTCTATCTTGGGTAGATGACTACAGTGTGTCCATCACCAAGAAAACATCTAACTGGCTACTCCAACTTTCCTATCCTTTATTCACAGAACAGAGGAGATTTTCTGATCTGTGGGGGTCTGATTATTGAGATGCCCATGAATCAGGAGTCCAAAGATCCCATCCCCCCATCTAACTGAACCAGATACACAGACATGTTGCCGGTTTGTTCCTTCCTCCCCATGAGTCTACCCGAAATAGACAATTACAGTGCCTGGCGATCTTCTGCAGTTCAATGTGCCTGTGCATCCTGCCTTTCCTTTCAGATGGGGGAATAGACACATGTTCTCCTAATTGGTCCCAGTGGTTGGTCCAAACCTAACAGATTTCCCCAATTCTATGCCCTAGTGAACACTTGACTTTTTATTATCCAGCTTTAATATGACTTTTGAGGTTATCGACTGCAGGCTGTAAGAGAAGGATAAAGACCATGGTTACCCCTTGATTGATCAATATGATAGCCAGAGAGATAGATAGATAGATAGATAGATAGATAGATAGATAGATAGATAGATAGGAGATAGATAGATAGATAGATAGATAGGAGATAGATAGATAGATAGATAGATAGATAGATAGATAGATAGATAGATAGATAGATGAGATAGATAGATAGATAGATAGATAGATAGATAGATAGATAGGAGATAGATAGATAGATAGATAGATAGATAGATAGATAGATAGATAGATGAGATAGATAGATAGATAGATAGATAGATAGATAGATAGATAGATAGATAGATAGAAGAGATAGATAGACAGACAGACAGACAGAAAGAAAGAAAGAAAGAAAGAAAGAAAGAAAGAAAGAAAGAAAGAAAGAGAGAAAGAAAGTTGAAGATATGATCTATAGAGAGAGCGATAGACCAGAGACTTTGTATCCATGATCAGATTTGATGATTGATCATCTGACGTTACTTACCAGAGATCAGCAGAAGGTTGACAATATACCCAACGCGATTCATGGTCATGGCTCGCACCTTCTTGTTGTTGTTCTCCCGCTCAGTATGGCGGTGTATTCTTGTATGACTGCAGCGTGTGAATCCCTCACTCTTAGCTCAGAATGTAGTTGGACCTGTTCCTGAGGAACATCCATGTGACCAACACAAGATCGAATATCAGGCCATTTGAAGAATTCGATTCCAATCGAATACCACGAAGCAAACGCACTAAAAATGTGTATCCCCTCCCACCTTCCATGGCGCTTTTTTTGCACCAATAACTGTGCAGGGGAGGTGGGACAGGAACTACGACAACAGAGGCATAAAAAAAATCGGAAAAAGTAATTGGCTGGCTAAATCAGGTGACCTCCAATTTATACGAATGGTGGATTTAACATTCGGTTAATTTGAGACTGTGAACTATGTGACTGTGAGACAGAGACAGATCTACAGGCAGGGTTAGCTAAGGATTACCTTTATTTAGTTGAGAATGTTACTCACCCAGCTCCTTGGGACTCTATCTGGTCGGGATCCCTGTCAGCTTGCGATATACATTGACCAGCATTGATTGGCCGGATGCCATACAGAGTACAGCATTCAGCCAATCAACTCTGGTTCTGCCAGAGGCTCGTCTATGAGGAGGCGGAGTCTAAGATCGGACCAGAATGGACTCCGAGATGTTGAGTGTGCGCTGAGCCCTCCTGCACACTCAGCTCTGCTATATCTCGGTGTAGCCGAACTGGCCATGTGCTGAGCTCGGCTGCATCTCCGGAGTAGGCAAGCTGAGCGCACGGCCAGCTCTGCTTCATCTCCAGTGTAGCAGTGCTGGCCGTGCGCTCAGCTCGGCTGCATCTCTGGAGTAGCTGAGCTGATCGCATGGCCAGCTCTGCTTCATCTCCGGTGTAGCAGCGCTGGCCGTGCTCTCAGCTTGACTGCACCTCGGAGTAGCCAAGCTGAGCGCACGACCAGCTCTGCTACATCTCGGCATAGGAATGCATTGACCAGTGTTGATTGGCCGAATACCATACAGAGTACAACATTCGGTCAATCGACGCTGGTTCTGCCAGAGGAGGCGGAGTCTAAGATCGGTCCACAGCAGTCTCCATTCCGGTCCGATATTAGACTCCGCCTCCTCACAGACGAGCCTCTGGCAAACCCATTTTTTTATTTTTATTTTTTACTCCCCACCTTCCAAAAGCCATCTTTTTTAAAATTCTACTGTTCACAAAGATGTATAAGGGCTTACTTTTTGCAGGACAGACTACACTTCATACTGGTACCATTTATTAATCTTTACATTATACTAGGACCCTGTGAATAAAAATCAGATTCTTGAAGTTGTCACATTGTGACTGATAACTTTTGTATATTTGCATACACGGGGTTCCATAAGGCAATTTTTTTTGGGGGCGGGGGGGGGGCAGATACTTCTTATTTCCCTGCTGGACTCGAGTGCCATTGAATTCCACCAAACTGATGTCAGTTAGAAGTTTTTCAGGTTGAAGAAGGCGATTAGATTGGAGGCCATCAACTGTAAAAGATTTCAGAAGGGTTCTGTAGATGTCCAGGGACTTCTGTGTTATATGGGGTCACATCTCAGTGTTGGCCATGTGTTTTGTTCTTTGTATGCTTGTCAAGAGTCTTACACCCTGTGAGTAATATACTCCTTGTGATGAGATCTAGACATTAACTGGTAGAATATGAGCCAGCAGAGACTGGTCTGAGCCAAGCCTTGGTTTCAGCTTCTTGTGTTTATTGTCTTTCTGCTTACTTAGACTGTTTTGGTTTTGCATAATAGCAGGAAACTTTTTTTTTATCTGAGTATTGTTGTTTTTTTCTTATCTCTTAAGAGTTTACATTGGGTAAATTCTTCATTTCTTCTTGGTTTTCAGTTCAACTTGTGCCCTTCAGCCATTAATGTAGCATTCTTCTTGGGTGGAAAGTTCTTATTTGGTTATAAGTAGAGATGAGCGAATAATACTCGATCGAGTACCACTCGCTGTTCGAATGTAAAAGTTCGATGCAGATGCAGCATTGATTGGCCGAATGCTATACAGTCGGCCAATCAACGCTGGTTCTTCTCCTACCTTTAGAAGTCTTCTCCTTGCAGGGTCCCCGCGGTGTCTTCCGGCTCTTCATTCACTCTGCCAGGCATCGGGCCTGGGCAGAGCCGACTGCGCATGTCCGCTTGTAGTGCGGGCAGGCGCAGTCGGCTCTGCCCAGGCCCGATGCCTGGTAGAGTGAATGAAAAGCTGGAAGATGCCGCGGGGACCCTGCAAGGAGAAGACTGCATGGAGGATCCAGCCCGACCCTCACTCATGGACTTGGTAAGTATAATTTGATTGAACGTTGCCTACCCCTGAAACGAGCATTTCCCCCCCATAGACTATAATAGGGTTCAATATTCGATTCGAGTAGTCGAATATTGAGGGGCTACTCGAAACGAATATCGAATCTCGAACATTTTACTGTTCGCTCATCTCTAGTTATAAGTGAATTGTGCCCATTACTTGACATCTGATCCCTGACTTCAGGTTAAGCAGGCCAAGTCTCTGATGCCTAAGTAGAACCACGTTTCTGTTCAGATATCCAAGTAGAACCAAATCTCTGGTCAGAGGATTAGATGTAGAGGATGTCCCCTTGTCACTATCAATGGCCTAGGTGTAGCGGATGACACCACGCCACTGTCACCAGCTAGGTGTAGAGGATGTCCCCTTGTCGCTGTCACCAGCCTAGGTGTGGAGGATGTCCCATTGTCACCATTACCGGCCTTAGTATAGAGGGTGATGCCTTGTCACTGTCACCGGCCTATAAGTAAAGAATTTCCTCTGGTCACTGTCAACAGCCTAGGTGTAGTGGATGACACCATGTCAGTGTCACTGGTTTAGGTGTAGCAGATGACACCTTGTTACTGTCACCAGCCTAGGTGTAGAGCATAACGCCTTGTCACTGGCCTAAGTGTAGAAAATGTCCTCTTGTCCACTGTGCCTGGCCTAGGTTAGAGGATAACATCATCAGCCTAGGTGTGAGAAGATCATTACAGAGTTTATGGGCCACAACTGTAAATGATATAATTGGAGTGTAATTCTTACCCGTTTGTGACCCATGGGGTATATCAGGAGGACTTGCCGTTTCTTATAAAATATTGGAAATTTATTGAAGTCGTCATATAAAGGGATGGGACGGGATGGACCTGTGTCTTCATCCAACTTCATCTACTATGTAACATGACAACGTCCCGAGACAGTGCAGAGATGTAGTTCTTGCAGTCATCACAATAAAATGTGTGACACCAAATCAAATAAAGTGTAATATATAACCAGTTTTATTTGATGTGGGACGATCTTATAACCATGACAAAGGTTATTTGCACATCCTGGATGTGTTCACATGGATATCCCTCAGGAACAGGTCCAGCCACATTGTGATCAGAAGGTGAGGGAATACACACACTGCAGTCATACAAGAAGACGCCATCACACTGACTGGAGGTCTAGTCTTGACCAAAGGACATTTTAAAAGAACATCATCCATAAGGTGCAACACAAGAAAACTGAGCGACCATGAACATTGTGGGCTGTGTCACCGGCATCCTGCTGCTTTCCGGTAAGTAACTCCTACTATCAGAAGATCACTCACCAGGTTTGATCACAAACACATTGGCCGTGATTTCTATCAGTAGGTGGATGGGGAATCGGATGGTGACAAGGTGAAGCTCTAATTCTAGGAATCGATTCACTTATAATTTATTGTCTATGGGAAATATGAATAACTGTAAAACAATGTTCAAAGCAAACTAACTGAGCACATGTGAGAAACCAGTTTACTGATCTGGTCGGGCAGGTCCATAACAACATGGTCGACTGCTTCAAAATAACACTGAACACTGGCTGACACTGAAACTTTGTATGTCACCGAGTAAGAAACATAGAAGCTTAAATGTTCCATTGTCTTTCTCAGTCTACACCACTGCGGGTCAACCATCATGTGGAAACCCAGTGATCAGCGGTCGGATCGTTGGTGGCAAAGATGCAAGTGCAGGAGCGTGGCCATGGCAAATCAGTCTGAAGTACAAAGGCTCCCACATCTGCGGTGGGTCCTTGATCTCCAAAAAATGGGTGCTCACTGCGGCACATTGCTTCGTATTGTAAGTTGTCACCTACAGATAGGATCTACCTGATCAAACAAGGCGATCATTGTCACAGTATGTCATGTTTGGCTGGAAAAACTAACTATAATGTCCTCTACTGGAACAGTTGGACATAACTGGCAGAGTAAAAATGGGTCAATGACAAAGTGATGTCGGGCCTTGTGAGATATTTATAAGGTTACCCAAACCACTGGGGACTAAGTTGATTATTATACTTTGGAGTCTATCTTAGGATATGTAAAATAAAAAAAATACCATATTTTTCAGACTATACTTGCATTACTACTTGTAAGCCCCCCAAAACTGCCCCCAGACCAGTGGGTAACTTGTTTGTTGCAGGCTGGCTCCTGCATGGCGAGATCTAAGGAGCCGACCTGTTTCTGTGACAGCCGGGAGCCTTATGAAGACTTCCCGGCCTGTCATAGTAATATTTCTATTGCAGCTGGTCTATGACCAGCCTCAATAGTACAGTATAAAATCTCTCATAGACTGCAATACAGTTGGATTGCAGTCTATGGGACTTGCAATCAAATGATCTAAGGTTCAAGCCCTGTAGGGAGGGGCTTAAAAAAAAATAAAAGTTCTGAATCATCCCCTTTCCCTAGAACACATCTAAAAGTAGAAATGCCCTATCTACACATTTATAAAAATATTTTTCCTGTAGGGTGTCGTACCTGGAAAAAGAATCAAAATTTACGAACTGCTGTTTTCTTCACTGTTTAGCTGCTCATTTCAATAAAAAGCGATCAAAGGAATAGACATTCCCCAAAATGGTACAGCTAAAAGTACATATGGCCCTGCTAAAAAAAAAGATGCCCTATGCCCTATGCTAAACTTCAACTCCCACATATTAAATATTTTACCACATTTTTTGCTTCAAAATTTTTATCACATTTTTTTCCTCTATAGCCTAGGTGCGTCTTATAGTCCAAAAAATACTTATTGACCTCTCCTGGGCTCTGTCACGACATGCTCTGGTGTTCTGGTCTTGGTCCTAAAGAAGAAGACCTAAACATCAGGCCTTCGATTATTATTAGAGATGAGCGAGTAGTTAAATATTCGATATTCGTTTCGAGTAGCCCCTCAATATTCGACTACTCGAATCGAATATCGAATCCTATTTTACTCTATGGGGGAAAAATGCTCGTTTCAGGGGTAGGCAACATTCGATCAAATTGAACTTACCAAGTCCACGAGTGAGGGTCGGGCTGGATTCTCCGAGAAGTCTTCTCCGTGCAGCGTCCCCGTGGCGTCTTCTGGCTCTGAATTGACTCTGCCAGGCATTGGGCCTGGGCAGAGCCGACTGCGCATGTCCGCACTACAGGAAAATGGCCGCTTACAGTCAAAAGGGCCATTTTCTTGTAGTGCGGGCATGCACAGTCGGCTCTGCCCAGGCCCAATGCCTGGCAGAGTGAATTCAGAGCCAGAAGACGCCGCGGGGACGCTAAGCGGAGAACACTTCTAAAGGTAGGAGAAGAACCAGTGTTGATTGGCCGACTGTATAGCATTCGACCAATCAATGCTGGTTCTGCATTGAATTTTTCCATTCGAATAGCGAGTGGTACTCGATCGAGTACGAGTATTTCAAATACCGTAGTATTCGATCGAATACCTACTCGATCGAATACCTACTCACTCATCTCTAATTATTACACCTAAAGAGACCCCAAACTACAATAATCAAGTCCGGTAGATTCAAGTTTAGCCAAACTCAAAACTTTGGGAAAATTAAAAGTGTACCCTCTTTGCTACAAACCAATTTATCCAATTTCTAGTAATCGTGAGGGTTGGGGTTAGGAAAGATGATTGTCATGGCTGTCACCAGGAGAGAGAAGTCATCTCCTAGTGTAGAAAGCAGCACTTGCTACTAGGACTTGGTCGTCAGATGGGAAGTACCAGCAGTAGAGTCCTGCTTTGAGGTGTTAGTAGACCTGAGATGACATATTGCCTTAATGTGCCTTCTCTGGTGACATCATTGGGTGCACATGATGACATTATTAGCTCCACCCAGGGTTCCAGAAAAATCTCAGTTCTAGCTCCTCCCTGAATATTGTTGTGTTAAGTGAAGATGTTCATCTACAGTATATTGTATAACACAGTATCTTGTTTCACTCCTTAGGTCTAAAAATCCTTCCATCTACACAGTTGGTCTTGGCGAGCACCAGCTAAAGAAAAACAACCCTAACAAGGTTGTGTCCAATGTGAAAAATATTACTGTGAACAAACTGTACAAAGCAGCGGGCGGCCCGGGGGACATCGCCCTGATAGAACTGTCCAGTCGTATTACATATACTGATTACATCCTGCCAGTGTGTACCCCAACACCAAACATGACATTCTCTGATAGCGACAACTGCTGGGTGACCGGATGGGGAAATATAGGATATGGTGGTAAGAAAACGATGATGTATGACTTTGGCCCTAGGTCCTGGTGCTACTGAGTCGTGTACTGCATGACGTTGACCATTGGTCTTCTTCTCCACAGTGACTCTTCCATACCCACAGACTCTCCAGCAGGTCAAGGTGCCTATTATCAATAATAGTGACTGTGATCTGATGTACCACATGAACTCTAACAATCCTGCCAGCCAACAGATCATTCCCAGTGACCAGATCTGTGCCGGGTACAAGCAAGGCAATAAGGACTCCTGCCAGGTGGGCGACGACTTATCCTCCTAATAATTCCACATTATCATAATAGGAGGTTTTATTTCCTGCCCACTCAAGGTCTGTCTTGCAAGGTTGTGAACTACTAGTAAGGGCTTGTGTATGTGATATTTTCTGTGCCCCGTAGGCTTTGGGTAACCTCTGCATAAATATTGCAATGTATCCCCGATACAACAATTGGAGTACAGTAGATAAGTACTCTTTGGTATGCTGCTAAACATGCTATCTTTCTTCATTTCAGGGTGACTCCGGGGGACCTCTGGTCTGTGAAATTAATGGGACTTGGTACCAACCTGGCATTGTGAGTTGGGGAGATCAGTGCGCCCTGCCAAACCGGCCAGGAGTGTATACCTATGTCCCTGAATACTACGACTGGATCTGCTCATATGGAGCATTGTCATCGTCTTCTGTGTTTACGGCATCGACATTACTACTGACCATCTGTCTACTGCTGCACATCAGGCTACACAAACAGTCAGCGCTGTCCTAGCTATCAAGTCTGAATACTCCCCTACAGATGTCTCTACCGAGCAAATCGCTGCGTTGTTTCTGTATCTCCATGAGAGTGAATGGGAGTTGTGGAGATGGTGTAGCAGATTGTGCTATGCTGTTGCTGTATCTCCTATTTACCTCTATGAGAGGTACGGAAACAGCATTACGCTTGGCTGTTTTCATAACTAACATCCCAGGGATCAGGAGTTCTGTATTCCCGCCTCGATATTTGGCCAAGATAAGAATACCCCTTTAGCTTTAGAATGGTTGAGGACTCCAGTTTCTCATGAAGCCAGTGCACTTTGATATTAGGTGGCATGCACACGACGTAATGCGGAGTTGATTCTGACACGATAACTCGTGTAATAATCAGCGCTGCAAAACGGAATCCCATTGACTTCCATGGGTTCCGTTTAGCGCGTGTGACACATTGAAATCAATGGGTTAAAAAGCCTTTTATTGATTTCAATGTGTTACGTGCGCTAAACGGAACCCATTGAAGTCAATGGGATTCTGTTTTGCAGCGCTGATTCTGATACGAGTTATCGTATCACCATTGAAAGGCTGAAAAACATAAAGCAACCGCTAGGTGGCAGCACATAGACACATATAGGATAGATAGCATCACCTGTTGCACCTAAGTGATGTGATGTCCTGTCAAAAAGGAAGGTAACAGCAGCATAGTAATAGATGAAACGACTGAATAAAGATACTGTTCTATAACATAAACCACCTAATAAACCATTCCAAATGGCAGGTAAGGGCCCCCGTTATAGATTTGCAATTGGGGTCAAGAGCTTCAAGTTACACCTCTGGCTACAAGACCTACTTAAGGAACGTGCCGCTTTGTCATTTCAATTTTGATGCAACTTTTGTTTACTTTTTTGATTGTATTAATATATGTTCATCACATATTGGATTTCAATGGCTCCCAATGGGCCACTAGTCAGAGTTCAGGAGTATATAGGAGGGGTCTGCAGCCACTTGCCTCTGGTCTCTCATATACACAGATACTTGAGCCCTTAACTTTTTGTACTGTGCTCATTAAATATTTTTTGCTTTTATCCTATCCGGAGGACTCTAGATACTTTTACTGTTGGTCACCCTCGTACATTTCCTACACCAACAATTACAATATGACAAGTTATATATAACAATTTGGTGGGCCGGTCATACAGATTTATTTCCTCCCCCACCTATTTCCATTAAGCCACGTCTCTTTGTCGTGCAAGCTGCACAAAGTGGCAAATGCGGTGTAAGATTTTTCCCGGTAAACAGAATTCTTGCCCATTTATCTTTGCAAATTTTTCAACAATTTTTCAATTTTTCTGTGTAGCAAAAGCCCAAGTGGTGTTATCCTACAGGACAGGTCAATGGAGGATGATTTTAGATTGTGCTAATTATCAAATGCTTGAAGAACGTTTCACGACCTTTCACCACCCCCAACTCTTTCCATTCTTTAGTAGGTGCTGTTCCTTTCTCTCTAGCCCCCACCATTCCAGAGCAATCAGTGCTGTTACTTTCAACTCCACTATGTTCTCTACTGTCAAGTGGGCGATCCTAGACTATCAGCTCCTGTCTGACTCTGCCCACCTGAGAAAGTGTCAAGTTTAACTTTCCTATGGCTGTACAGTAAAAAGATTTCTAGAATTGTAAGGAAAGGTGACAGGGATACAAGCAATATATTTTGTAATACAGATTCTCATCATTCACATTACTCCTTGTCCCCATTAGGGCTCACAATCTAAACTTAGAAATACAGTTCGCCATGAGGTGCTAAAGCACAGAGTCCTTACTGGGTCTAGAGTCAGGGAAATCACCATTCCTCTAGACCTTCAGGTCCAAACTGCATGAAGCACCTCAGGGTGCCCATTCTATTGAAGACAATGTCCTCCGCCCTATTCCAAAACATTGAGGGACCACTCAAAAAAAGGGGCAGTCGAGCCAAAGCTACAGACGGTCGTCTTCATCCTGTATTCTTATTTATCCACATTATAAATGTATCTACATCTCCATATATTTCAACAGTCTTTTTACCATTGAAAAGACATAGGTCAATACTTTCACAGCATCGATCTAACAGGTCAGTCTGTTTCTGGCAGGGTTTGCTCATAAAACAAATTGATGTTATTACAACTCATTCAGGGCATACTAATGCAGAGAGTCTAATATGCACCTCTGTACAGATCATTATTATTTATATTATTACCTGTCCCCATTAGGGCTCACAATCTAAACTTAGAAATACAGTTCGCCATAAGGTGCTAATGCACAGAGTCCTCACCGGATCTAGGGTCAGGGAAATCACCATTCCTCTAGACCTTCAGGTCATGGAAGAGCCCAAACTGCAAGAAGCACCTCATGGAGCCCATTCTAATAAAGACAATGTCCTCCATCCAATTCCAAAACATTGAGGGACCACTTAAAGAAAGGGGCAGTCGAGCCAAAGCCAGAGACAGTCGTCTTCATCCTGTTTTTGTATCTATTCACATTACAATTTATGTGAATTTGTTTCCCCTGTAAGAAAGAAAAATACCTACCTGACAGCGCACTTCTATTGTCACCTGTATCTTACTTTGTAAACCTCCACCAGCCTTCTATGTGCTCTCTAATGGCTTCTTATTCCTGCTATTGTCAAAACCAAGTGATGTCATCAATATGTAGAACTGCAATGATGATGTCATTTATAACAAATTACATCTGTTAGGAATAGATGAGCTCATCTCTAGTCAGAGCTTTATCCGCACCCATTGTTGTTTAATTGCCTTGGTGACAAAGATCTCACTTTTAAGAGGGACAGTGTCCGAAATCTTGCACATGCACCCTCCTCCCTGCTTCTTGGGACATACACTGTGAAGCCAGGTGTACTAGTGTCAGATTTCGGATGCTGTTCCTCTGAAGTGAGACCTTCTGTGCCATGTCAGTCATACAATGATAGATGTGATTAATTCTCTGGCACATGACTGGTTAATGCTGCGGACTCCCCCTAGTGTTTGGATGGGTAATAAATATCTTGACTAAAAGTGTTTTTAACGTGAATTATATTGATTTTGACAATAGTATCACTAGGAAGCTGCTATAGGGAAAGCGTCACCAAAATTATTTTATTACTGAAAATTGCGGTTTATTAATGTTTGGATTTTTTAATACATTTTTATTTTCTGTATTTCCAGCAACTGAAATTCAGAAAATTGTGAATGAAAATAAAAAAATAAGTCTGAAGATTTCCCATTGTTGGCCAGTAGAGGAAGCATCATGTGTGTACTATGTCAATGCACCAGACAGTACACGGATGATTTCTAATTGTAATATGATGACAACAAGAATCCTTGTCTAGCAGACTCAGCACAACTACATGTATATTACACACACAGCTCAACTACATACAGTTCCTGCATACAGCTAGCTACACACAAACCTCAACTACATACATATCACACACACAGATTAACTTCATGCACATCAAACAGTCAACTACATGTATATCACACACACTGCACAACTACATGTACATCACACACAGCTAACTACATACATATCACACACAAACCTCAACTATATACATATGAAACACAGCTCTACTGCATGCGCATCAAACAGCCACCTACATGCACAGCACTCACACAGCCAGTGCCATAACTACCAGGGTAGCTGCTACCACAGGACCCAGGACATTAGGGGCCCGGCGACAGCCGCTACCGCTGCGTTTTTGTTTTCTTAATAGGCCGTTAGTCTTTTCAGACCTCTGAGTATAATGATCGGACGCCCGGGAGAGGTAAGGTAACATAAATAACACAGTTACTTACCTCTCCGGGCTCCAGACAGGCATTGGGGTCTTAAAACGACAATGCACTGCATCGGAATCCCGTCACGGCTAGCCGCGTGGAAGTTTGCATGATGGAAACCATTTTCTGCCATGTGAACATACCCCAACTATGACACTGGGGACCTGCAGCTCTGCTCCTTCTCACTTGAATACTAGCAGAGATACGTCCAGCTCTATACCATGTATACATCCTCTGGCAGGTAGAGGCTGCCGGGTCACTGATCGGTCCAGGTACCCCCCACCATCAGATACTGATGACCCCTCCTATGGATAGATCATCACCATCCATATACATAGGATAACTCCTCCAATACATTACATAGGTGATGCTCCCTCTAGTGGCCAAGAATGAGAAATATATTGAATTACTTTTAAACTTTTGTCATATCTGTAAAAAGAATGTCAATTAAGATAAGATAAGATATTCCTTTAATAGTCCCACAATGGGGAAATTTCAGTGATACAGTTTCATAGATGGTACAGTAGTATATAACAAGAGAGAAACACATACAAGCTCATGGCAGATAGAGTAATACTAGGAATCATAGCAACTAAAAAAGAAAGAAACACAGACACACTGCAGGATCATTTAGTGCAGATTGATGTTAATAATAATAATTATAATAATAATAATAATAATAATAATAATAATACAGCCGACTTGGTTGTAGGACACGAGGAGGGGGGTCACAGCATGTGGATATAACAAGCAGAAATTTTGCAGAGGTGGGGGATATATCATGATAACATGTGGCAGTTCCTTTGGTAGGTGGTGAGATCTCCTGCTCACAGCTGATAGTTCGGTATCTTGCATCAGCACTATTGTCCTTTTAACCACAAAAAATGCCCCAAATGTCCTTCATCACAAGCCGTCCTCCTCCTCCTTACCACAGTGTTTACTGCCCCAAGGAAGTCAGAGACCATCCAGGTATACATGGTGCTGCTCTCTTGCCAAGTTTCCATAACTCCTGGGGTAGGTGGGTGATGGTTCCCAGGCTGTAACAGAGTCCCACGTGTCCACAGTAATAGAAAGAAATACCAGTCAGCTGTAGCATCTTCACACATCAGCAATTGACACCAGAAATCATCTCCTTGAACGAAGAAGTCTGCATTTCCATGTAGGTTTCTCTTCCATGCCGCATGTTGAGCCATGCTGTCCTAGCTGGGGGGATGGTAACAGGCACATGTGGAAACCAGCTGAACCAGGTCTTGAGTCCATGCTTTACAATGGAAACAAGAGGAACAAAAAAAAAACTCCACAGGGTCTTCCATTCGATTTATAGTTGCTAAATTCATAGTGCTAGATTGCTTGGTTACCGGATTCTTGAAGATACAGAGAAAAAGAGTGAAAAAGGAAAGAAAAGTTTGCTCCCAGCTTGGAGCACTGCATCAAGGCAGCCAGCCTCTCAGGGGGCGGTGCCTAAAAAAAAAAAAAAAAAATTACCAAACATTAGTAAGCAGAAGTGTCCATTAACAATAGTGGTGAGGATTTACAACATAAAACACAGGTGACAGTGCAGTGTCCCAGAACAAGATGCTAATGTTCTGTTTAAAAAGTCATTATGTCACCATATTATCTCTTATATTGTCAGGTAGGAATGTCTAATATCAGACATTCTTTTTGTGTGCTGTATATTCTACTGCATTTTTTAGTATACACTTAGCATTGTCTGCAGCAGTGTAGAGGTTAACTAGCTTTGCACCTTGTTTTAACTTTGCAAACCCACATGTTTGAGCATCTTGCAACTTCATTCACATGTTTTGCTTTCAGCCTATAGGAGCACAAGCTGCTTCTAGGGCGAGCTGAGACTTGTCGCCAGTCCAGCCCCTGCGTTCACGGCCGCAAAATAGTGCCGCGTATACGATCCACGCTCCCATTGAAATCAATGGGAGTGTGAACGGCCCGCAAAAGCTCACGTGGCGTCTACATGCCACATCACGCGGCATGTTACTCCGTGATGAACTCTCCCTAACCTGGCTTCCAGCCAGTCCACATGTCTGCCAGCATTGCTCCAGGCTGGTCAGAACCTCACATGGGCTATATACCACTATCAGTCCATCCCGACTACTGAATTCCTGCCAGTCTGCGCCTGGGAGATCATCTTAAAGTCTAATCCTATTCTATTGGCCTAAATCAAAGGAATAACCTGTTGGATAAAGAAGTCCTCTGCCTGGATCCACACTTCTCATGGGTTCCCCAGCTGGATCCAACCTAAGCGGCTTCCACGTCGTTGATTCACCGCTTTAGCACCCTGCTATAGGGCATTGCTCTAGCACCTACTCTGTAAGTACTCTCTTGCACCACATTGCACAGTATAGCCAAGCTGTGTTGAATCTCCCAAGGCAGAGCTAAAGCTGCACTGGACTGTATATCTATTAACTATTATCTACCTAGAATCTGTATACCTGCTATTCTAGTAGATATGGGACTGTGACTGAAGTGCTGCAATTACATGTGATAAGTGTAAAAGCTATACCGCTATTTGCTACTAAAGAGACTGTGATATCTGTACATTGCATGCACAAGAGATTTTTCAAGTAAAGTTCTTCAAAACCGTTGTTACTGGACTTTGTCACAGAAGTCATTCCAGCCTGTACACTGTAGTAACAGCTAAAGTGATAGGAAAGGTGCATGTATGTGACAGGGGAACAGGGTTGTATACCACTCAGGCCTGTGACATAACCGTGACTACTACCCCCATCAGCCCTGGACTACCACCACCATCGTGCACCCCCTTGCTCACTACATAAGTCTCAAAATATCTGGTCCTTTTTGAAGAAACTTGATGTGAATAGGACCCAATTTGGACAATCTGTATTGCCTGCCCTCTGCTGGATGAATGTGGATACTGCATGTGTAGTAAATTTTAAGTTCTGTAAAGACACAAACCGTATAGGGAAGGGACTGCAGGACTACGGGAGTAAAGAGCATTTTAATAAAGTGACAAGGTGGGGTTGTTGCCATACCTTCATCCATTTGTATAGTACGAAGAACAGCAAACATATCGGATTCCCTGGAGCACCTTATTCTGGTTACTCTAGGCTTGAGGAGATGTTGGACAGGGCAAAAGCTACTGTGGGTAAGGTCAGGCGGGCTGTCACCTAAAGGGGGAAGCAAACCACAGCATTGCACTCACTCTTTGATCAGACTCAACCCCAGCCCACCTGACTTGAAGATGGTGAAGAGGACGACACTGCAAAGGGACAAGACACCCTCTGGCAGGACAAGTTCTGAGAATTTGTCATCGGCACTTTGGGGTACACAAGAACAGAGTAGTCCATCAGATAGGGCCTCTGAGTGCTCCCGGAACACAGGGACTGGGTTTATTACAGTGGCGAGATCAAGACAGGGTGCACAGATGGATTTGTCAGTAGACAGCAAAGCTGGGAGGGGGTGCTTCCTTCAGGATGGGACACAAGATGGCGACTTCTTCCCATGCAGCACAGGAGCCACAGAAAGCAGACTTGCAGCATGCGCACATGTTGGCCGTGGGGAATGGAACTCTTGCCAGGGGCGGGTAAATTCCTTCAGCTACTGCCGCTGGTGTTGGGTGTAAAGGTGGTGTGGATTTCAAGCAGTGCTGCTGGGCAATTTGGTGGCTTGATCTAGGGAAAGTAGAGTTGGGGAGGGGGGACTTCTGCAGTGGTCCCCCAGTAGGTATCTCAAGGCTATAGCAATGACAAGTAGGAGGACTTCATCCGCCAGAAGCATTTATGGGGAGTCTAGAAGAAGTTGGGGATTGTACTGCAGCAAGCACAGCCGAGGGCACTTCATGGCTAAGGGATCGCCCAAGTGGTCTCTTGTAAGCGGTAGTGATACTGACTCCCTGTCCAACTTTCATTAGATGGCGATTACCCGCGGCGTCAGCACAGATGGAATCTGGAGTTGGGTTGGGCAGGATGTCGGGACTTTTTGATAACCCCACCATTCCCCAACTTGAGGGTATCTCCATTGGGACTAGTTGCTAAAAATGAGCCAGGTAAATATCTCCTCAAAGACCACTTACGGTACCCTCCAGGGAATCGGTTAATGAGAGGATGAAGTGACAGTGTTGTACACCTCCTTTGGTCAGGTTAGTTAGGGCTGTAAGTCCGGGGGCCCTCGTTGCCAAGTCGGAGATTAAATCTACTTACACTTTTTACCCATAAGTCATTCCTGTTTTCACCTGCTGGGTTGTCTCATTAACCCTTTTATTTATGATCTTTTTTAGGTCCCCTACAATATATGAGAAAGAAGCAGATAAAAGCATAAGAAACCAATGTAATACTGTATATTACCCATATAAATATCTGGAAGGCTACACAAAACGTATAATTCAATTCTGAGCTTTAGGGTCCATTCACAAAATCACGGCCGCAAAATAACGCGGCGTATACGATCCAGGCTCCCATTGAAATCAATGGGAGCTTTTACAGTGCTCAAAATCTCACACGCCATATACGTGCCAGGTCACGCGGCACTTACTCCGTGTGAATGGACCTTTATGTTGTAAAATGGATATTGGAGACCTAGAGAGGGTTAGCAGTGGTCAACTAAATTATTATAATGAGAGGATAGAAAATTGGTTGCAAATTTTGCTTAGAAACCGATCTTGTAATAATCTTCCAAACATTTCGGGATTTGCCAAACTCAAAATTTTTGAGGTTTGCCACCCATGAACCACTATTATATTCTAGTGTCTCTCCAGACCCCAGGGTATAATAAGTGCAGGCCCAGGCTAAGCTAGTAAATATAACCAACAGTCATACTCACCTCTCCTGGGCTCATGGACAACAATGCGTCCATCAATACCTTGGCTTAGACACAAGCGCCATTAGGTTGCAGCGATTCTCGTGACCTCTGAGGCCCAATCATAGACATCATTAGTTTTCCAGGGTGGCTGGCGTCATTTAGGAAGGTGGAAAGACCCAGAGAAGATGCCATGTGCTGCGATGGAGGAGAGGTGAATAAGAGTATTTGTTATGTTTATTCACCGCACCTAGACCTCTGCATATTATACACTGGGGTCTGAAGAGACTTCAGAGTATAATAGTAGCAATTTTGGCTCAGACCAAAGAAGTTCACCCCAGAATTAAAATTTTGGATGAACCCCGGTAGAACTTGATGGACATATGACTTTTTTCAACCATACTAACTATGACACTATGTAACCCACGTATATTTGGTGAAATGAATCTCACAAGGTTCATCCAACACTAGCTATAAATAAGATGAAAGATTGAGAAAGACAGAACTTGTCATTTTTCATACTATGTAACTATGGCGAAAAGTAAAATAATGCTGCCCAGCTGTGTGATGACGTTGAGTTTCCCCAGGAACAGGTCCAGCCACATTCTGAGCACGAGGTGAGAGACTCAGTAGCGCTGTAGTCAGTGTGAGCTATAGACGCCATCACACACCGCCGTCCTGACCAAAAGATGTTTTATGTGAACAGCAACCAAAAGGTGCGACTCAACAAAACCAAGAAGCCATGAACAGAGTCCTGTGTCTGGCCATCTTCATGCTGCTCTCTGGTAAGTGACTTCTACAGTCACCGGCTCATTCAATGGGATTTATAAAAGGACAATCTCTAATCCAATCTCTATCAGTATACAGATGGAGAATTAGATTGTCCCAAACAGAGGAAGTATAGTTTCCAGGAATTACAATAATATAATATGTTACTAATTTATTGATCTTCTCTGGAGGTCTTAAAGGGATTTTCCCATGAACATATCCATAGATAAGTTTGTAGACAATTAATAGGCTGACATTTTTGCAAATATAGATAAATAATTTACACACTTTTAAAGATTTTCTGTAACCATCTTAGCCTTGATGTCCTCATTGCAAACACGTTGTCAGATAGAGACCCTACATGTATGAGAAGATAACCTGACCACAATAAGGACATCATGGCTGGTTATCAGGAGGACACTACATGTATGAGAAGATAACCCGACCACAATAAGGACATCATGGCTGGTTATCAGGAGGACACTACATGTATGAGAAGATAACCCAACCACAATAAGGACATCATGGCTGGTTATCAGGAGGACACTACATTTATGAGAAGATAACCCGACCACAATAAGGACATAATGGCTGGTTATCAGGAGGACACTACATGTATGAGAAGATAACCTGACCACAATAAGGACATCATGGCTGGTTATCAGGAGGACACTACATGTATGAGAAGATAACCCGACCACAATAAGGACATCTTGGCTGGTTATCAGGAGGACATTACATGTATGAGAAGATAACCCGACCACAATAAGGACATCTTGGCTGGTTATCAGGAGGACATTACATGTATGAGAAGATAACCTGACCACATTAAGGACATCATGACATCATGTAAGGAGTGAGACAATACATTGTAATATTAGGATTTTGTGGTCACACCTATTATTGCTTTAGCAGAGGTGATGTCCATATATATATATATATATATATATATATATATATATATATATATGAAATCTCCAACATCTACATCCAGAAAACAGATCCGCTAAGTTAAATCTAAATATTCAGACCCCAGACCAGACTGCACAACTTCTTCACCTACGGCGGGGCCTCACAAAGTCCTGATTTTTGCCAGTATCAGGACTTAGGGGTGTCCCTGGGAGAAGGGGTTTTAAAAGTTATTTACTGAATTGGATTTCCATTGTGTCTATGTAAAAATTATTTCTAACAATCTTCTGGGTGACTATCCTGACCCATATAAACCCACCAGCCACAACGTGCACCACTAAATGTGACTATCACTGTCAATTCCTAGACTGCTGAATATCCAATTTGCCTAATGAATATGGTGATGAAAGAATAAGTGATGACAACCAGCACATCATCTGCCTTGTTTTATAAGGTCAATTTGACTTTCCGATTTCTAGGACATTTGGGTGATCATCCCAGTAGCAGCTATAATGGAGGCCATATCGGTCACCTTACAGAATGCGGACATTATTCTATGGAAACTAGAGTAGACACCAAACTGAAGGACTGTAGAATTTGCTATGTGGCATTTTTGTATTTTTTCTCCGAGGCAGGGTCTCTGCTACGTAGATACCTTTATAACAATACACGGATCAACAAATTCTTTTGTAAATGTTGGATGAAAGGGAGTGTCAGGAATGTGCAAGTGATGACATCACCGTGATCTTTATGTCCTGGAGGTATTGCATATATAGATGTCTATGAGGGACAGTTCATGAGTTCATAAGTTTTGCAAAGTATTGTATATTAGAGTGGGTAAAAATGTAGCAAACAAAAACTTAATAAAGTGTTGCCAAGTAAAAAAAAAAAAGTTTTTTCCATTTACAAAATGTTTTTCAGGATTTTTTTTTTTTTAAATTAACACATAATTGACATTGCCTATTTAGCCTTGGCTCCCATTCACACCAGTGCTTGCTATTGCCTTGTGCATACTTGCTCCTTACTGTCACTATTTCGGCTTGCATTCTTATCCTTGACCTTTGGCTTTCCTCACTGACTATTCTTTTGGACTCTGATTTGGCACTGCATCGCTCGACTGTTACTGACCCTTGGCTAGCTGACCTCTCTTTGTTGTTGTCCGTCTTGTCTCTGTTTTGTGTTTCACATATACAGGGAGGGACTGTCTTTGTGGTTGCCGCCTATTACGTAGGATAAGGCCTGGCAATAGGAAGGGACAGTTGGGGGATTCAGCTTAGGGCTCACTGTCTCTTGTGTCCTGTCCCAGGGTTCAACAGCTACTGGGGAATTGCTGTCCTAGCAATTCCCTAACAATAATTCCCTGAATTGCTTTTTGGTGCTAATTCATCTCCCAAACACTGGAAAAGAGACTATGAAGAAGAGAAATGTAACCTAAAAGTGTCTCAAATTTACAAGGTTAAGGAGATGTCGTCACTCCTTAGGGAGAGACCACCATGTAGGTGTGTGGAGTCTTATTAAGCCATAGACGCTCCTCTGTAAGGGATCATGGGAAGAATATGCAAATCTGTCTTCCATGATGTAAATAGGAAGACAGTGCCTCAGTCATGCAGCCCACTAAATGGTGCTCCCTTTAACATCATGTTCGACCTTACATCATGGAAGACAGATTTGCATATTCTTCCCATGATACCCTACAGTGGATCGTCTTACGGGTGTCCGCGAATAACCGCTGTTTTAGTGGTTTGGTTCTGTGTCATTCGAATCCCTCAACACAGATGTGAACCTAGCCTAAAGCTGGTATTGCCATAATCATAATCACCCAGAAAATGCATAGTGCTCATAACACACAATGGATGTTGAAAGAGCAAAACAAACATAAAACAATAAATGGGGAAATTGCTGATTCCCTCTCCCCTCCCCCAAAAATAAAATATCTTATATGTTTACCAATGGTGCCAAATAAAAATATAACATACAGTTATGTCATGGAGAAATAAATATGGTATAGGTCTTGGAAGGTGTGAAAGGAAAAAACATTGTTCCATTAAGGGGTGTTCCAGCTCATCAAAATGATTCAATAGGGCTGCATAAGGGCACATTAACCTATTAAAGGTTTACCTCGCCCCAATATCCTGTTGCTCCATTTCAGACCCTGCCCAGGTTCCTGCTGCACTATACTACCCAGTGTCCGACACAGGAAATGCTCACAGATTCTCTTTCAGCCAATCACTAGCTGAGGAACGTCAACACTGTGATTGGCTGAAGCGAATATTTCCTGTGTATCGGTAGACAGCAAGAAATGATACACAGCGCTGACCCAGACAGTGCCAAGACCAAAGCAAGGGGGGTATCGTCACTCCTTGGGGAGAGACCACCATATAGGTGTGTGGAGACTTATTAAGCCTTTAGCACTCTACTTTGCAAGGGACTATAGGAAGAATATGCAAATCTGTCTTCCATGATGTAATTAGGAAGTCAGGTGCCTCAGTGTTGCAAACCAATAGAGGGCGCTCACTGGAATGTGCAAGTCTGTCTTCCCTGATGTAATTAGGAAGACAGAATCTCAGTGAAATAACCCAATAAAGGCTGCACTTTGCAAACCAAAGGCCTCTTGGAAGGTTGAGCATGATGTTAAAGGGAGCAGCCTTTATTGGGCTATTTTCACTGAGATTCTGTCTTCCTAATTACATCATGGAAGACAGATTTGCATATTCTTCCCCAAGACCAAAGCAGAAAGGAATGGGGAGAAGGGGTCAAAGGTCACAAAGAGGACACATTAGCAGACAGGGGGTCGGGGAGGGTCAACAGCAAGTTTTAGCAAATGAAGAGACTGACTAAATAACTGTTACCAAAACTGATGTTTTCAGTTCTCAGCTGAGCGGAGGGCCCGCTTGAGTGGGCCCAATATCTACCTGAGATGGCAGGGTGCTGGTACAAGCCTTGCCTAAGACTCCTTCACTAAAAAGGAGTCTCATTTTCATCAATCAAAAGATTGAGCAATGCATATTTTTTTTGCTACTAGAAGTTGATTCACAACATCCTCTGTCTCAATGTGACTTACATTAGTGAAGGAATCAAGGTGATCTTTGGTCGCTCAACGAGAGTCGCAGTCAAAGTCACCATGTCTAGCTTTATGGACAGGCATGATGAAAATGAATAATGTGTTTAGGTCATGGGTATACGGTCTAGTATTGAAACTTTTTATGCAACCAAGTAAGAGAAATGTAAAAGCTTAAATATTCCATTATGTTTGTTACTCTATCCCCTCCTCCAGTCATCTCCATCTTCACCCCTTCCATTGAAGCATCGTGTGGAATCCCAGTGATTGGTAATCGAATTGTTGGTGGCACAAGTGCGAATGAAGGAGCGTGGCCATGGCAAATCAGTCTGAAGTACAAAGGATCCCACATCTGTGGTGGGTCCTTGGTCTCCAACCAGTGGGTGCTCACCGCCGCACATTGCTTTATGTTGTAAGTAGTAGAAGGGATTGACTTAGTCTACAGCACAAACTCAGTTGCCAGTGTGGTCCTAAATGTTAAGGTGGTAAATCTGACAACAATGAATTTTACTGGAGCCATTGTACGTGAAACAGAGTAAAATATGGTCATTAGGATGGTGGGTGGGGAAAGGATATATGACAACCATGGTTTTGAGTCTCCACGTATTCTTTGTATTCCCCCTTATCGCCTGTAGAAAGAAGTGATCTCCTAGTATAAAGGATTGCTATGTTTACTTGGTGGTTGGATGGGAGGTCCAAAGAATGGACACATAATTGAATCTGTTAGTAGAATATATTGCCTTCAATTGAGAAGGAGATGGTCTACCAATCTGTGCTTGGTGACATCACTGGGTTGACTTGATGACATCATTAGCTCTAGACAAAGGGCTGCATGAGTAAAATATTTCTATTTTGTAACATGGTGTTTGGTTTCACTCCTTAGTTCTAGCAATGCTTCCGACTACATTGTTGGTCTTGGCCAGTATCAGCTACAGAATACCAGTGCTCATCAATTTCTGTCCTCTGTACGAAGAATTTTTGTGAACACCTTGTACAGTGGATCGGCCACCCCGGGGGACATCGCCCTGATAGAACTGTCCAATCCTATTACGTATACTGAGTACATCCTGCCAGTGTGTGTCCCAACCACATCTATGAACTTTTCTGAAGGCACCAACTGCTGGGTTACTGGATGGGGCACTACAGGATCTGGTGGTAAGAAACTCAGGAGTCACATAATATTCTAAGCAAATCATATTTCAGACTGTTTCAGAGGGCCACACAACACCTAGGCTATATGTGTCAGGATACGGAGTCGCCGCGGTCTCCTTGCTGCGCGGCGTCTCCCTGGGAGACGTGTTAGGAGTTCTATTGGGTGTGCTTAGGTCATTAAGGGTTAATCTTTTCCTTGCCTTCAGTCTCCATGCCGTTAGCCATCAGGTGTGTTCTTTGCTGCTATTTAAACCCCACCCAGGCATGGATCCTTGCCAGCCATTCACTTTGTGTTTCCTGGTCCCCCTGCTCAGTCTGTTTCCCTGTCTGTTTGTATTCCATATGTTTCTTGGTTTGTATCCCGGCTTGTATTTTTGACTATCCCTTGTCTTTTGATTCGGTACCTTTATTATTATCTCCTGGCTCGACCTCTTGCTCGTCTGACCTCGCCTTCTCTTCTGTGTCTTGCTGGGACTTGTGGTCCTCCCTGGTTCCATGCTGTTTAGTCTTTTGTTTTGCATTGCATTTACACTGTGCTTTCTATTTAGGTGTGACCCCGTGACTCCAGTCCCTAGGACTTTCAGGGCCTCCTCTCCCCTTATCCTAGCCGCCGGGATAGAAGCGTAAGGAGTCGTGGTAGGCACACTTCAATTAGGAAGTGCATTGGTCTGCCTCATCTCAGATATTACAGCATAGTCATAGCCGCAGGGCCTACGACCCCTTTTGTCATTAGTTGCACAGTGTTGCTTTCCCAGCTGTGTCACTTTGCACTGCCTGACCCTGACTCCAATCCTTACAATATGTACCTAGGCTATATATCAGGACATCACATAGCCAATATTTCCCATCCTGTACCAGTTTAGTGTGGTACACAGTCCAGTCATTTTAATGTGACCACCTCCTACTTTTGACGTCAACGTTATATAACCAATCGCAGAAGGCACGTGTCATCAGCCATCTGGGTGCACTGATCATTGTGGAAGGTAAGATGGATCAACACAAGTATGCATCTATCCTTGTGGACCATGTTCACCCCTACATGCAAATTGTTTTTCCTCAGGATGATGGCATCTACCAGCAGGACAATGCGACATGTCATAAAGCTCGCAGTGTACGTGCGTGGTTGGAGGAGCACCAGGATGAGTTTACCGTACTCCCTTGGCCAACCAATTTCCCATTACTTGAACCCAATTGAGAATCTTTGGGACCACCTTGATCAGGTTGTTCATGCCATGAATGCTCAACTGCATAACCTAGCGCAGCTGGTCATGGCACTGAAGTTGGCATGGCTCAACATCCCAGTGATATCATCACAACATCCCCTCTCTTCCTGCACGTCTCGCAGCGGTCCGCTCTGCCAAAGGTGATTATTCTGGACTTTGACAGGTGGTCACATTAATATTACTGGACTGTGTATTATCCCAGAGTACTAAACAGATCTTCTTTGTCCACCAAGAAAAATCATACTATAGTGGTCAATATGATTCTTGTAGGTCGACGTTCACCATTTCTTGAGCTTGGTCCTAAGACTTTATGATACTGTATTGTGTATAGCACATGACATTGACCGTTCCTTTTCTTTTTTGTAGTGAATCTTCCATACCCACAGACTCTCCAGCAGGTCATGGTGCCTATTATCAGTAATAGGGCCTGTGATCAGATGTACCACATCAATTCCGTCATCAGTGCCAATGAACGAATCATACCAACTGATCAGATCTGTGCTGGGTACCAGGCTGGACAGAAGGACTCCTGCCAGGTAGGTGACTTAAGTATACTCATCACCTTCATCCCACCTCGCACAGCCCCTCTACCTGACCCATCTGTCAAAGTTAATGGGACCACACCTATCCCAGTCCCACAGATCCGCTGCCTTGGGATAATCTTTGACTCTGACCTTTCCTAATATATAAAAAACAAAAAAACTTTGCAAGTCTTCAGTAGATGATACCTTTTTTAATGGCTAACTCATAATGATGACAGAATATAACGTTTTGAAGCTTCCTCTGAGCTTCTTCTTCAGTTATATCTGAAGAAGAAGCTCAGAGGAAGCTTTGAAATGTTATATTCTGTCATCATTATGAGTTAGCCATTAAAAAAGGTATCATCTACTGAAGACTTGCAAAGTTTTTTTGTTTTTTATATTTTATAACCACTGGCTAACACGGTACCAAAACAAACATTTTCCTCTGACCTTTCCTTTAAGCCATACTTCCAAACCCTCAACACCTCCTGCCGCCTCCACTCAAGAACATCCATAAGATACGCTCCTTCCTCACCTCTGAACCTACAAAAATACTTGTCCATGCCTTCATAATCTCCTGCTTTGACTACTTTGACGCCCCTCTCCACAGCCTCTCACCAAATGCTCTCATTCCCCTCCACCTGAAACTGTGCCGCTCACTTAATACCGTACACCTTTCCCCCTGTTCTTTATCAGCCGCTCCGCTCTACCAATCCCATCACCATTTCCCAGCAAGTTCAAGATGTTAAGTCTGACATACAAAATTATCCACAACCTGTCCGCTCCATATATCTCTGACCTACTCTCCTGCTACCTGCCCACACGTAACGCCCAATCCTCCCAAGACCTCCTATTCCTCTGCTCTTATCTACTCTTCGCACAACCATCTCCAATATTTTTCCTGTTCATCCCCCATACTCTGGAACTCACTACCATGACACATAAGACTGACCCCCACAATCACAGGCTTCAAGAAGAACCTGAAAACTCACCTATTCAGGAAGGCCTCCAACCTCCAATAACAGTATTTTCACCATACCACCATCCTAACAGTCTCTCCCCTCACCTTCTGTCTCTACCCCTCTTCCCTCATAGATTGCAAGCCCTTCCGGGCAGGGACCTCTATCCCACTGTGCCAATTGATCATTGTTAGTATTGTATTTGTTTTGTACACTTTGTGTACTGTATGTAAACCCTCAAATGTCCAGCACCATGGAATTAATATAATAATGTCCAGCACCATGACATTAATATAATAATGTCCAGCACTATGGAATTAATATAATAATATACAGCACCATGACATTAATATAATAATGTCCAGCACCATGGAATTAATATAATAATATACAGCACCATGACATTAATATAATAATGTCCAGCACCATGGAATTAATATAATAATGTACAGCACTATGGAATTAATATAATAATGTCCAGCACTATGGAATTAATATAATAATGTCCAGCACCATGACATTAATATAATAATGTCCAGCACTATGGAATTAATATAATAATATACAGCACCATGACATTAATATAATAATGTTCAGCACCATGGAATTAATATAATAATGTACAGCACTATGGAATTAATATAATAATGTACAGCACCATGGAATTAATATAATAATGTCCAGCACTATGGAATTAATATAATAATATACAGCACCATGACATTAATATAATAATGTCCAGCACCATGGAATTAATATAATAATGTACAGCACTATGGAATTACTATAATAATGTACAGCACCATGGAATTAATATAATAATGTACAGCACTATGGAATTAATATAATAATATACAGCACCATGACATTAATATAATAATGTCCAGCACCATGGAATTAATATAATAATGTACAGCACTATGGAATTACTATAATAATGTACAGCACCATGGAATTAATATAATAATGTACAGCACTATGGAATTAATATAATAATATACAGCACCATGACATTAATATAATAATGTCCAGCACCATGGAATTAATATAATAATGTACAGCACTATGGAATTAATATAATAATGTACAGCACCATGGAATTAATATAATAATGTACAGCACTATGGAATTAATATAATAATATACAGCACCATGACATTAATATAATAATGTCCAGCACCATGGAATTAATATAATAATGTACAGCACCATGGAAATTTTGTCAATTAAAACAATGAAGTGAATGAAGAAAAGAGAAATTTAAATCCCATCAATGTGACCTTTGTCCTTTGGAGAAGGAGTCCTGGAAGTGATGATATGTCCCACACAGATATGGCCCTGATCTCAATATCATTCAGTTTATCTGGGATGAAGAGACAGAAGGATTGGAGGAAGCCTTCATCTATAGAAGATCTGTGCTTAGTTCTCCAAGATGGCGGGAACAACCTCCCTGCCGAGTTCTGCCAAAAACTGTCTGCTAGTATACCCAGTAGAATTGTTGGAAGGTAAAAAACAAATATCACACTCCAAATATTCATGTGATTTACATTTCCCTTTTCTTTTTAAAAAAAAATAAATAAATTCTTAACCCTTCTATTTCTGAAAGCATTTGTAGATTTTTATCCACCCTGCCTAATACTTTTTGCACGTTAATGATCACCGTTAGAGATGAGCGAACACTAAAATGTTCGAGGTTCGAAATTCGATTCGAACAGCCGCTCACTGTTCGAGTGTTCGAATGGGTTTCGAACCCCATTATAGTCTATGGGGAACATAAACTCGTTAAGGGGGAAACCCAAATTCGTGTCTGGAGGGTCACCAAGTCCACTATGACACCCCAGGAAATGATACCAACACCCTGGAATGACACTGGGACAGCAGGGGAAGCATGTCTGGGGGCAAAAAAGTCACTTTATTTCATGGAAATCCCTGTCAGTTTGCGATTTTCGCAAGCTAACTTTTCCCCATAGAAATGCATTGGCCAGTGCTGATTGGCCAGAGTACGGAACTCGACCAATCAGCGCTGGCTCTGCTGGAGGAGGCGGAGTCTAAGATCGCTCCACACCAGTCTCCATTCAGGTCCGACCTTAGACTCCGCCTCCTCCGGCAGAGCCAGCGCTGATTGGCCGAAGGCTTGCCAATGCATTCCTATGCGAATGCAGACTTAGCAGTGCTGAGTCAGTTTTGCTCAACTACACATCTGATGCACACTCGGCACTGCTACATCAGATGTAGCAATCTGATGTAGCAGAGCCGAGGGTGCACTAGAACCCCTGTGCAAACTCAGTTCACGCTAATAGAATGCATTGGCCAGCGCTGATTGGCCAATGCATTCTATTAGCCCGATGAAGTAGAGCTGAATGTGTGTGCTAAGCACACACATTCAGCACTGCTTCATCAAGCCAATACAATGCATTAGCCAGTGCTGATTGGCCAGAGTACGGAATTCGGCCAATCAGCGCTGGCTCTGCTGGAGGAGGCGGAGTCTAAGGTCGGACCTGAATGGAGACTGGTGTGGAGCGATCTTAGACTCTGCCTCCTCCAGCAGAGCCAGCGCTGATTGGCCGAATTCCGTACTCTGGCCAATCAGCGCTGGCCAATGCATTCTATTAGCCCGATGAAGTAGAGCTGAATGTGTGTGCTAAGCACACACATTCAGCACTGCTTCATCACGCCAATACAATGCATTAGCCAGTGCTGATTGGCCAGAGTACGGAATTCGGCCAATCAGCGCTGGCTCTGCTGGAGGAGGCGGAGTCTAAGATCGCTCCACACCAGTCTCCATTCAGGTCCGACCTTAGACTCCGCCTCCTCCGGCAGAGCCAGCGCTGATTGGCCGAAGGCTGGCCAATGCATTCCTATGCGAATGCAGACTTAGCAGTGCTGAGTCAGTTTTGCTCAACTACACATCTGATGCACACTCGGCACTGCTACATCAGATGTAGCAATCTGATGTAGCAGAGCCGAGGGTGCACTAGAACCCCTGTGCAAACTCAGTTCACGCTAATAGAATGCATTGGCCAGCGCTGATTGGCCAATGCATTCTATTAGCCCGATGAAGTAGAGCTGAATGTGTGTGCTAAGCACACACATTCAGCACTGCTTCATCACGCCAATACAATGCATTAGCCAGTGCTGATTGGCCAGAGTACGGAATTCGGCCAATCAGCGCTGGCCAATGCATTCTATTAGCCCGATGAAGTAGAGCTGAATGTGTGTGCTAAGCACACACATTCAGCACTGCTTCATCACGCCAATACAATGCATTAGCCAGTGCTGATTGGCCAGAGTACGGAATTCGGCCAATCAGCGCTGGCTCTGCTGGAGGAGGCGGAGTCTAAGATCGCTCCACACCAGTCTCCATTCAGGTCCGACCTTAGACTCCGCCTCCTCCGGCAGAGCCAGCGCTGATTGGCCGAAGGCTGGCCAATGCATTCCTATGCGAATGCAGACTTAGCAGTGCTGAGTCAGTTTTGCTCAACTACACATCTGATGCACACTCGGCACTGCTACATCAGATGTAGCAATCTGATGTAGCAGAGCCGAGGGTGCACTAGAACCCCTGTGCAAACTCAGTTCACGCTAATAGAATGCATTGGCCAGCGCTGATTGGCCAATGCATTCTATTAGCCCGATGAAGTAGAGCTGAATGTGTGTGCTAAGCACACTCATTCAGCACTGCTTCATCACGCCAATACAATGCATTAGCCAGTGCTGATTGGCCAGAGTACGGAATTCGGCCAATCAGCGCTGGCTCTGCTGGAGGAGGCGGAGTCTAAGGTCGGACCTGAATGGAGACTGGTGTGGAGCGATCTTAGACTCCGCCTCCTCCAGCAGAGCCAGCGCTGATTGGCCGAATTCTGTACTCTGGCCAATCAGCACTGGCTAATGCATTGTATTGGCGTGATGAAGCAGTGCTGAATGTGTGTGCTTAGCACACACATTCAGCTCTACTTCATCGGGCTAATAGAATGCATTGGCCAGCGCTGATTGGCCGAATTCCGTACTCTGGCCAATCAGTGCTGGCCAATGCATTCTATTAGCTTGATGAAGCAGAGTGTGCACAAGGGTTCAAGCGCACCCTCGGCTCTGATGTAGCAGAGCCGAGGCTGCACAAGGGTTCAAGCGCACCCTCGGCTCTGATGTAGGAGAGCCGAGGGTGCACTTGAACCCTTGTGCACCCTCGGCTCTGCTACATCAGAGCCGAGGGTGCGCTTGAACCCTTGTGCACACTCTGCTTCATCAAGCTAATAGAATGCATTGGCCAGCGCTGATTGGCCAATGTATTCTATTAGCCTGATGAAGTAGAGCTGAATGTGTGTGCTAAGCACACACATTCAGCTCTACTTCATCGGGCTAATAGAATGCATTGGCCAGCGCTGATTGGCCAGAGTACGGAACTCGACCAATCAGCGCTGGCTCTGCTGGAGGAGGCGGAGTCTAAGATCGCTCCACACCAGTCTCCATTCAGGTCCGACCTTAGACTCCGCCTCCTCCAGCAGAGCCAGCGCTGATTGGCCGAATTCCGTACTCTGGCCAATCAGCACTGGCTAATGCATTGTATTGGCGTGATGAAGCAGTGCTGAATGTGTGTGCTTAGCACACACATTCAGCTCTACTTCATCGGGCTAATAGAATGCATTGGCCAATCAGCGCTGGCCAATGCATTCTATTAGCGTGAACTGAGTTTGCACAGGGGTTCTAGTGCACCCTCGGCTCTGCTACATCAGATTGCTACATCTGATGTAGCAGTGCCGAGTGTGCATCAGATGTGTAGCTGAGCAAAACTGACTCAGCACTGCTAAGTCTCTGCATTCGCATAGGAATGCATTGGCCAGCCTTCGGCCAATCAGCGCTGGCTCTGCCGGAGGAGGCGGAGTCTAAGGTCGGACCTGAATGGAGACTGGTGTGGAGCGATCTTAGACTCCGCCTCCTCCAGCAGAGCCAGCGCTGATTGGTCGAGTTCCGTACTCTGGCCAATCAGCGCTGGCCAATGCATTCTATTAGCCCGATGAAGTAGAGCTGAATGTGTGTGCTTAGCACACACATTCAGCTCTACTTCATCAGGCTAATAGAATACATTGGCCAATCAGCGCTGGCCAATGCATTCTATTAGCTTGATGAAGCAGAGTGTGCACAAGGGTTCAAGCGCACCCTCGGCTCTGATGTAGCAGAGCTGAGGGTGCACAAGGGTTCAAGTGCACCCTCGGCTCTCCTACATCAGAGCCGAGGGTGCGCTTGAACCCTTGTGCAGCCTCGGCTCTGCTACATCAGAGCCGAGGGTGCGCTTGAACCCTTGTGCACACTCTGCTTCATCAAGCTAATAGAATGCATTGGCCAGCACTGATTGGCCAGAGTACGGAATTCGGCCAATCAGCGCTGGCCAATGCATCCCTATGGGAAAAAGTTTATCTCACAAAAATCACAATTACACACCCGATAGAGCCCCAAAAAGTTATTTTTAATAACATTCCCCCCTAAATAAAGGTTATCCCTAGCTATCCCTGCCTGTACAGCTATCCCTGTCTCATAGTCACAAAGTTCACAGTCTCATATGACCCGGATTTGAAATCCACTATTCGTCTAAAATGGAGGTCACCTGATTTCGGCAGCCAATGACTTTTTCCAATTTTTTTCAATGCCCCCGGTGTCGTAGTTCCTGTCCCACCTCCCCTGCGCTGTTATTGGTGCAAAAAAGGCGCCAGGGAAAGTGGGAGGGGAATCGAATTTTGGCGCACTTTACCACGTGGTGTTCGATTCGATTCGAACATGGCGAACACCCTGATATCCGATCGAACATGTGTTCGATAGAACACTGTTCGCTCATCTCTAATCACCGTTCTTAGTATTCGCCTAATCATGTTATTTATTGGACTATCATTCTTGATTTCAGGGTGACTCCGGAGGACCTCTGGTCTGTAGAATCAATGGGGTTTGGTATCAAGTTGGTATTGTAAGTTGGGGAACAGATTGTGCCCTGCGTAACCGGCCAGGAGTTTATACCTATGTCCCTGACTACTACACCTGGATCTACTCATATGTAGTTACAGATATCATGTCCTCATCTACTCCTCTGGTTACTATGCCCAGATCCTCATCTACTCCTCTGGTTACTATGCCCAGATCCTCATCTACTCCTCGGTTTACTCTATCCTCTGTGTTTATGGCATCGGCATTACTATTGACCACCTGTTTTCTGCTGCACTAGAACTGTTTTTTACGATCGGTGGTGACCTAGGCATCCAGTCTGCATAGACCTCGTATTGGCAGTCCAGCTTCTTCTGCATGTGGGTTAGCACAGTCTTCACAACACCCTTGTGTTAAACTGTTTTCTAAAATTCATGGCAAAGCTATAACAAAAATGCTTAGTGTAAATGTACTGATGAATTGCTTCCATGGTACGCCAGTATTAATAAAGGCAGAAGAACCTATTGTGGAAATACAGTAGAAGAGGGAACAGCTCTACTCTACGAGGAGTCTACAGATGCAACGCTCTGGTCCACTTTGTGCAGCCACCGAGATGGAGAATAGAAGAACTGATGACAAATGTTTTCTCAAAATAATTTAAATAAAAAGCTAAGAAATGGTCAAATGTTATAACAAATAAGTTTTTGAAGCAAGACAGTCATAGAAACAGAGGCAAATATACTAATCCTTGGTAATAATTTAGGAAGGACAATCTGAATATTCTCCACCAAACATTAGAGCTGGAACAATACAGTCAGGCAGACAATGTTCTCCAGGCATTCACCAAACCCAAAGTGGTCCATCAGAAGCCAAGTAGAGACATGTGATTTGTCAGTGTACAGAACACATTTCCACTGCTCCAGAGTCCAGTGTTGGCATTGTACATTACACCGCTCCATCCGATGCTTCTCATTGTGCTTTATATTACTCTATCTGACATTTGGTATTGTGCTGTACACTCCTCCATCTGACACTTAGCATTGTACTTTACACCGCTCCATCTGATACTTGGCATTGTACTTTACACCACTCCATCTGATACTTGATATTGTACTTTACACCCCTCCATCTGACATTAGGCAATGTGCTTTACACCCCTCCATCCACTACTAAGTATTGTGCTTTACATCACTCCATCTCCTGAATATCTAGAACTTCAGTTTCCAAAGGTGCAGATAGTGCTACATGTCCAGAGATGGTCATGAGATTGGAAATTCATATGGTTTCTGATCAGTAGATTTATTTGCAGAACTTTTTGAAATCTCTACATTCCTGCAAAACATGTTTGTATTAAATATTGGAATTTTGTTACTTCCTCCTATTGATTGCGTTGGGAATTTTAGAATGGCTTCTTTGGTTTTCAGTGTCTGTTCTTCAATTGATCCATCTAAGTCCCAGTCTAAGTCCCAGTCTAAGTCTAAGACCCAGGGTTACCTCCAGTAGAGATTACCCATATGTGATTTACATCTTCTCCTTGTCCTCAGTAAACGTATTCACACAGATTTATGTACATTAGACAAAGAGTTGGTACAGTTATTGGTGAGTTTGTCTTGTAGAGTTGGAGGTCTACTATTTTGTTTTGTTGGCCCACCTGCGTTCTTTCTCTCCAGTCTTCGGCCTCTCAAAGCCCCAATGATCTGACTTTGTGAATTTGAGTGGGAGCCATGGGTCATTGGGTGGTCTTTCTGGCATGACTATGATACACCATCAGTTATTACATAATTTATGGATGACATCTCTGATACGTGGAAGGCTCCTTAAAGGGCTTGTCCAAAAACCAAGGCATTAGTATGAGATTTGTGGGGGTCTGACACTCTTACACCACGGTTGACTCTACTGCCAGAAGCCCTATACAAAGTACAAAGCTACAGTCCCTGGTATAACCACTACAGTATATGGAAGTGGAAGCTGTATACTGTAAACATCTTGTACACATCTTGTTCCAGGTTGAAGTTATCGACATCCAAAAATATCTGCCTTTACTCAAAGACTACCAAAAATAGAGACTGTAATATTTTACTGCTAGTTCAGGTAGTTCCCCGAGTTCCCGGTCATGTGTTTTAATACAAGTTCCCTTTCTTTGTTCATATCCGATGAGATCTCCCTCGTGTGATTTACATCTTGTTGCTCATCCTCATAAACGTGTCCTAATCATATGAACAGATTATCTATTTCTAGAAGTTCAGCTGTTATAGATATTGTAAATTGCTTACTACGCAATTCTATGAAAGGTATACCCTTGATAAGACGTCACTGTACGAGTGTTTTGTGATATCAGAAGACAAAGTCACTGGAAAACTGCCTATAATTGCTGAAGACTCAAATATTCTCATTGTGCCTGAGATGATAAACGGTAGTCTGATTAGAAGGGGTTAAAGTACAGTGATCTCAACATGGGGGATGGGGAAAGAAATTAATAAGACTGGTGTTTCCTACTTACAGTCTTATTCCTTTCCTCCTGGAGACTGCCGGAACAGCTGCTGTTCATGTGATTCGGGCACCAAGTCAGATACAGACAACATATCCAGCAGATAAGTCATGAAAATAAAAAATATTTTTTAAAAAATCCAAAAAATAGACAATTTTTTGGTGATACACTTCCTTTAAGACTAGAGGCCTAAGGCTTCTACTAATTCTGGCAAATCTCAGGAGAACCCTGTATATCGCAATTGGAATTTCACCAGTTTTCTGGTGCAAGTCATACCAGATGTGTTGGGCCATGGCTCTTCTGCATTCATCATTGTCCCACTCCGACCAATTTTCTCAAAAGTGATGATCAAGTCATAAGGTAGACCAAGCGAAACATTTTTTGTCACAAAATGGACATGTACCAAAAAATGTGACCAAATGTACTCCAGGAAAACTGGCGTACTGAGATGTATAGATTCCAGTCATAGTGCCCAAGAGCTCGGACCCCTCCCTGCCCATCATGCTCTATGGTTTATCCAATTACCAATCCATTAAAATCCATAAGAGAAAAATCTAATGAAGAATTGGTATTGGCCATTAAGGGGGCATTCACACGGAGTAACGCCGGGTGTGTACCACAGCTGTACACGCCGGCGTTACGGCAGACTGCCGAACACTTTCCATTCACTTCAATGGGAGCGCTCGTAACAGCGGCATTTACGAGTGCTCCCATTGAAGTGAATAGGAAGTGTTCGGCAGTCTGCCGTAACGCCGGCGTGTACAGCTGTGGTACACGCCCGGCGTTACTCCGTGTGAATGCCCCCTAATAATTCACCGGGGAAAGATCATTATTGGAAATGTGGAATTTGTTGCATAATATTAATGATTAGAGATGAGCGAACAGTGTTCTATCGAACTCATGTTCGATCGGATATTAGGCTGTTCGGCATGTTCGAATCGAATCGAACACCGCGTGGTAAAGTGCGCCATTACTCGATTCCCCTCCCACCTTCCCTGGCGCCTTTTTTGCTCCAATAACAGCGCTGGGTAGGTGGGACAGGAACTACGACACCGGTGACGTTGAAAAAAGTAGGCAAAACCCATTGGCTGCCGAAAACATGTGACCTCTAATTTAAAAGAACAGCGACGCCCAGCTTCGCGTCATTCTGAGCTTGCAATTCACCGAGGACGGAGGTTTCCGTCCAGCTAGCTAGGGCTTAGATTCTGGGTAGGCAGGGACAGGCTAGGATAGGAAGGAGAAGACAACCAACAGCTCTTGTAAGAGCTAAATTCCAGGGAGAAGCTTGTCAGTGTAACGTGGCACTGACGGGCTCAATCGCCGCAACCCAGCTTTCCCAGGATCCTGAATGGAATACACTGTCAGTGTATTCCCGTATACCCGATATATACCCCGATACCCGTTCCAACGGTGTGCCCCCCCACCTTCACCCCAGAAATACCCTGCAAGTCCCCTAGCAATAGAATTGGGGCTATATACACCCACAATTTTTACTACTGGTATACAGTGCCATTGTCTGACTGGGAATTCAAAGAATATATTGGGAATACAAATACCCTCATTTCTTGCTACTGCCATATAGTGCCAGTTTCTGACTGGTAATTCAAAGAATATATTGGGGTTACGTGCACCCACAATTTTTACTACTGGTATACAGTGCCATTGTCTGACTGGGAATTCAAAGAATATATTGGGAATACAAATACCCTCATTTCTTGCTACTGCCATATAGTGCCAGTGTCTGACTGGGAATTCAAAGAATATATTGGGGTTACGTGCACCCACAATTTTTACTACTGGTATACAGTGCCATTGTCTGACTGGGAATTCAAAGAGTATATTGGGAATACAAATACCCTCATTTCTTGCTACTGCCATATAGTGCCAGTTTCTGACTGGGAATTCAAAGAATATATTGGGGTTACGTGCACCCACAATTTTTACTACTGGTATACAGTGCCATTGTCTGACTGGGAATTCAAAGAATATATTGGGGTTATAAATACCCTCATTTCTTGCTACTGCCATATAGTGCCAGTTTCTGACTGGGAATTCAAAGAATATATTGGGGTTACGTGCACCCACAATTTTTACTACTGGTATACAGTGCCATTGTCTGACTGGGAATTCAAAGAGTATATTGGGAATACAAATACCCTCATTTCTTGCTACTGCCATATAGTGCCAGTTTCTGACTGGGAATTCAAAGAATATATTGGGGTTACGTGCACCCACAATTTTTACTACTGGTATACAGTGCCATTGTCTGACTGGGAATTCAAAGAGTATATTGGGAATACAAATACCCTCATTTCTTGCTACTGCCATATAGTGCCAGTTTCTGACTGGGAATTCAAAGAATATATTGGGGTTACGTGCACCCACAATTTTTACTACTGGTATACAGTGCCATTGTCTGACTGGGAATTCAAAGAATATATTGGGGTTATAAATACCCTCATTTCTTGCTACTGCCATATAGTGCCAGTTTCTGACTGGGAATTCAAAGAATATATTGGGGTTACGTGCACCCACAATTTTTACTACTGGTATACAGTGCCATTGTCTGACTGGGAATTCAAAGAATATATTGGGGTTATAAATACCCTCATTTCTTGCTACTGCCATATAGTGCCAGTTTCTGACTGGTAATTCAAAGAATATATTGGGGTTACGTGCACCCACAATTTTTACTACTGGTATACAGTGCCATTGTCTGACTGGGAATTCAAAGAGTATATTGGGAATACAAATACCCTCATTTCTTGCTACTGCCATATAGTGCCAGTGTCTGACTGGGAATTCAAAGAATATATTGGGGTTACGTGCACCCACAATTTTTACTACTGGTATACAGTGCCATTGTCTGACTGGGAATTCAAAGAGTATATTGGGAATACAAATACCCTCATTTCTTGCTACTGCCATATAGTGCCAGTTTCTGACTGGGAATTCAAAGAATATATTGGGGTTACGTGCACCCACAATTTTTACTACTGGTATACAGTGCCATTGTCTGACTGGGAATTCAAAGAGTATATTGGGAATACAAATACCCTCATTTCTTGCTACTGCCATATAGTGCCAGTTTCTGACTGGGAATTCAAAGAATATATTGGGGTTACGTGCACCCACAATTTTTACTACTGGTATACAGTGCCATTGTCTGACTGGGAATTCAAAGAGTATATTGGGAATACAAATACCCTCATTTCTTGCTACTGCCATATAGTGCCAGTTTCTGACTGGGAATTCAAAGAATATATTGGGGTTACGTGCACCCACAATTTTTACTACTGGTATACAGTGCCATTGTCTGACTGGGAATTCAAAGAATATATTGGGGTTATAAATACCCTCATTTCTTGCTACTGCCATATAGTGCCAGTTTCTGACTGGGAATTCAAAGAATATATTGGGGTTACGTGCACCCACAATTTTTACTACTGGTATACAGTGCCATTGTCTGACTGGGAATTCAAAGAATATATTGGGGTTATAAATACCCTCATTTCTTGCTACTGCCATATAGTGCCAGTTTCTGACTGGTAATTCAAAGAATATATTGGGGTTACGTGCACCCACAATTTTTACTACTGGTATACAGTGCCATTGTCTGACTGGGAATTCAAAGAGTATATTGGGAATACAAATACCCTCATTTCTTGCTACTGCCATATAGTGCCAGTGTCTGACTGGGAATTCAAAGAATATATTGGGGTTACGTGCACCCACAATTTTTACTACTGGTATACAGTGCCATTGTCTGACTGGGAATTCAAAGAGTATATTGGGAATACAAATACCCTCATTTCTTGCTACTGCCATATAGTGCCAGTTTCTGACTGGGAATTCAAAGAATATATTGGGGTTACGTGCACCCACAATTTTTACTACTGGTATACAGTGCCATTGTCTGACTGGGAATTCAAAGAGTATATTGGGAATACAAATACCCTCATTTCTTGCTACTGCCATATAGTGCCAGTGTCTGACTGGGAATTCAAAGAATATATTGGGGTTACGTGCACCCACAATTTTTACTACTGGTATACAGTGCCAATTTCTAACTAGGAATTCAAAATGCGCAAGGCTCCCGGAAAGGGACGTGGACGAGGCCGTGGGCGAGGTCGGGGGAATGGTTCTGGGGAGCAAGGTAGCAGTGAAGCCACAGGGCGTCCCGTGCCTACTCCTGTGGGGCAGCAAGCATTGCGCCACTCCACAGTGCCAGGGTTGCTTGCCACATTAACTAAACTGCAGGGTACAAACCTTAGTAGGCCCGAGAACCAGGAACAGGTCTTGCAATGGCTGTCAGAGAACGCTTACAGCACATTGTCCAGCAGCCAGTCAGACTCTGCCTCCTCTCCTCCTATTACCCAACAGTCTTGTCTTCCTTCCTCCCAAAATTCCGAAGCTTTACAGAACAATAACCCAAACTGTCCCTGCTCCCCAGAGCTGTTCTCCGCTCCTTTCATTGTCCCTCAACCTGCCTCTCCACGTCACGATTCCACGAACCTAACAGAGGAGCATCTGTATCCAGATGCTCAAACACTAGAGTCTCCTCCATCTCCGTTCGATTTGGTGGTGGATGACCAGCAACCCACCCTCATCGACGATGATGTGACGCAGTTGCCGTCAGGGCATCCAGTTGACCGGCGCATTGTGCGGGAGGAGGAGATGAGACAGGAGTTGGAAGAGGAAGTGGTGGATGATGAGGACACTGACCCGACCTGGACAGGGGGGATGTCAAGCGGGGAAAGTAGTGTGGATGTTGAGGCAGGTGCAGCACCAAAAAGGGTAGCTAGAGGCAGAGGCAGAGGTCAGCAGCTTAGGCGAAGCCAGGCCACACCCGGAATCTCCCAAGATGTTCCAGTTCGTACCCAGCCCCGAAAAACTCCCACCTCGAGGGCACGTTTCTCGAAGGTGTGGAGTTTTTTCAAGGAATGCGCCGAGGACAGATATAGTGTTGTCTGCACAATTTGCCTCTCGAAATTGATTAGGGGCTCTGAGAAGAGCAACCTGTCCACCACTTCAATGCGCCGTCATTTGGAATCCAAGCACTGGAATCAGTGGCAGGCAGCAACGGCAGGACAAAGGCCGACTGCCGTTCACGCCACTGCCACTGCCTCTGCCTCTGCCTCTGCCACTGCCACTGCTGACTGTGCTGGCGATGCACTCCAGAGGACGAGCCAGGACACCACTTCATCTGCCTCCGCCACTTTGTTGACTTCTACCTCATCCTCCCCTGGTCCTGTCTTATCTCCTTCTCCTGCACCATCAAAGGCACCATCAGGCGTTTCTTTACAACAACCCACCATCTCTCAGACATTGGAGCGGCGGCAGAAATACACTGCTAACCACCCACACGCGCAAGCCTTGAACGCCAACATCGCTAAACTGCTGGCCCAGGAGATGTTGGCGTTCCGGCTTGTTGAAACTCCCGCCTTCCTGGACCTGATGGCAACTGCGGCACCTCGCTATGCCGTCCCTAGCCGTCACTACTTCTCCCGGTGTGCCGTCCCCGCCTTGCACCAGCACGTGTCACTCAACATCAGGCGGGCCCTTAGTTCCGCGCTTTGCACAAAGGTCCACTTGACCACCGACGCGTGGACAAGTGCATGCGGACAGGGACGCTACATTTCACTGACGGCACACTGGGTGAATGTAGTTGAGGCTGGGACTGCTTCCCAAACTGGCCCGGTGTACCTCGTCTCCCCGCCTAACATTCCTGGCAGGGACACGAGAAGAACACCCCCCTCCTCCTCCTCCTCCTCTACCGCCTCCTCCTCCGCCACCGCCTCCTCCTCCGCCACCGCCTCCTCCTCCGCTGTTAGATTGACCCCAGCTACGAGTTGGAAACGTTGCAGCACTGGCGTTGGTAGACGTCAGCAGGCTGTGCTGAAGCTGATCAGCTTGGGGGACAGACAGCACACTGCCTCCGAGGTGAGGGATGCCCTCCTCGATGAGACGGCAATATGGTTTGAGCCGCTGCACCTGGGCCCAGGCATGGTCGTTTGTGATAACGGCCGGAACCTGGTAGCAGCTCTGGAGCTTGCCGGACTCCAACATGTTCCATGCCTGGCCCACGTCTTCAACCTAGTGGTGCAACGTTTCCTAAAGAGCTACCCCAATGTTCCAGAGCTACTGGTGAAAGTGCGGCGCATGTGCGCCCACTTTCGCAAGTCGACAGTAGCCGCTGCTAGCTTAAAATCTCTCCAGCAACGCCTGCATGTGCCACAACACCGGCTTTTGTGCGACGTCCCCACACGCTGGAACTCAACGTTTCAGATGTTGAATAGAGTGGTTGAGCAGCAGAGACCTTTGATGGAATACCAGCTACAAAACCCTAGGGTGCCACAAAGTCAGCTGCCTCAGTTTCACATCCATGAGTGGCCATGGATGAGAGACCTTTGTGACATCCTACGGGTCTTTGAGGAGTCCACAAGGAGGGTGAGCTCTGAGGATGCGATGGTGAGCCTTACAATCCCGCTCTTGTGTGTTCTGAGAGAATCCCTGATTGACATCAGGGATAACTCAGATCACACAGAGGAGTTAGGGATAGCATCCGATCCGTCACAGCTGGAGAGTAGGTCCACACATCTGTCCGCTTCACTGCGTTTAATGGAGGAGGAGGAGGAGGAGGAGGAGGAAGAAGAGTTGTCCGATGATGTGATGGTGATACAGGAGGCTTCCGGGCAACTTCGAATCGTCCCATTGTTGCAGCGCGGATGGGTAGACATGGAGGATGAGGAGGAAATGGAGATTGAACTTTCCGGTGGGGCCAGAGGAGTCATGCCAACTAACACTGTGGCAGACATGGCTGAGTTCATGTTGGGGTGCTTTACAACCGACAAGCGTATTGTCAAAATCATGGAGGACAACCAGTACTGGATCTTTGCTATCCTTGACCCCCGGTATAAAAACAACATCTCGTCTTTTATTCCGGTAGAGGGGAGGGCCAATCGCATCAATGCTTGCCACAGGCAATTGGTGCAGAATATGATGGAGATGTTTCCAGCATGTGACGTTGGCGGCAGGGAGGGCAGTTCCTCCAGTAGGCAACCAAGTTCTCACCGGTCCACACAAACGAGGGGCACACTGTCTAAGGTCTGGGACACCTTGATGGCACCCCCTCGCCAAAGTGCCGCCACGGAGGGTCCTAGTGTCACCAGGCGTGAGAAGTATAGGCGCATGTTGCGGGAATACCTTTCCGACCACAGCCCTGTCCTCTCCGACCCCTCTGCGCCCTACACGTATTGGGTGTCGAAGTTGGACCTGTGGCTTGAACTTGCCCTATATGCCTTGGAGGTGCTGTCCTGTCCTGCCGCCAGCGTCCTATCTGAGAGGGTGTTCAGTGCAGCCGGTGGCATCATCACTGACAAGCGCACCCGTCTGTCAGCTGAGAGTGCCGACCGGCTCACTTTGATAAAAATGAACCACCACTGGGTAGAGCCGTCATTTTTGTGCCCACCTGTGTAAAGCACCCCAACATGAAACTCCATGTCTGTACTCAACCTCTCCAATTCCTCCGCATCCTCATACTCATCCACCATAAGCGTTGCACAATTCTGCTAATACTAGGCTCCCTCCACCCTGATTTCCCCCAACTCTGCTGGTTAGAGGCTCCCTCCACCATGAATTTGCCCAAACTGGGCTGTTTAGAGGCTCCCTCCACCATGAATTGGTCCAAACTGGGTTTTTTAGAGGCTCCCTCCACCATGAATTTGCCCAAACTGGGCTGTTTAGAGGCTCCCTCCACCATGAATTGGTCCAAACTGGGCTGGTTAGAGGCTCCCTCCACCATGAATTTCCCAAAACTTGGCTGTTTAGAGGCTCCCTCCACCATGAATTTGCCCAAACTGGGCTGTTTAGAGGCTCCCTCCACCATTAATTGGTCCAAACTGGGCTGGTTAGAGGCTCCCTCCACCATGAATTTGCCCAAACTGGGGTGGTTAGAGGCTCCCTCCACCATTAATTGGTCCAAACTGGGCTGGTTAGAGGCTCCCTCCACCATGAATTTCCCAAAACTTGGCTGTTTAGAGGCTCCCTCCACCATTAATTGGTCCAAACTGGGCTGGTTAGAGGCTCCCTCCACCATGAATTTGCCCAAACTGGGCTGTTTAGAGGCTCCCTCCACCATTAATTGGTCCAAACTGGGCTGGTTAGAGGCTCCCTCCACCATGAATTTGCCCAAACTGGGCTGTTTAGAGGCTCCCTCCACCATGAATTGGTCCAAACTGGGGTGGTTAGAGGCTCCCTCCACCATGAATTGGTCCAAACTGGGGTGGTTAGAGGCTCCCTCCACCATTAATTGGTCCAAACTGGGCTGGTTAGAGGCTCCCTCCACCATGAATTTGCCCAAACTGGGGTGGTTAGAGGCTCCCTCCACCATTAATTGGTCCAAACTGGGCTGGTTAGAGGCTCCCTCCACAATTAATTGGTCCAAACTGGGCTAATTAGAGGCTCCCTCCACCATGAATTGGTCCAAACTGGGTTTTTTAGAGGCTCCCTCCACCATGAATTTGCCCAAACTGGGCTGTTTAGAGGCTCCCTCCACCATGAATTGGTCCAAACTGGGCTGGTTAGAGGCTCCCTCCACCATGAATTTCCCAAAACTTGGCTGTTTAGAGGCTCCCTCCACCATTAATTGGTCCAAACTGGGCTGGTTAGAGGCTCCCTCCACCATTAATTGGTCCAAACTGGGCTGGTTAGAGGCTCCCTCCACCATTAATTGGTCCAAACTGGGCTGGTTAGAGGCTCCCTCCACCATGAATTTCCCAAAACTTGGCTGTTTAGAGGCTCCCTCCACCATTAATTGGTCCAAACTGGGCTGGTTAGAGGCTCCCTCCACCATGAATTTGCCCAAACTGGGCTGTTTAGAGGCTCCCTCCACCATGAATTGGTCCAAACTGGGTTTTTTAGAGGCTCCCTCCACCATTAATTGGTCCAAACTGGGCTGGTTAGAGGCTCCCTCCACAATTAATTGGTCCAAACTGGGCTAATTAGAGGCTCCCTCCACCATGAATTGGTCCAAACTGGGTTTTTTAGAGGCTCCCTCCACCATGAATTTGCCCAAACTGGGCTGTTTAGAGGCTCCCTCCACCATGAATTGGTCCAAACTGGGCTGGTTAGAGGCTCCCTCCACCATGAATTGGTCCAAACTGGGGTGGTTAGAGGCTCCCTCCACCATTAATTGGTCCAAACTGGGCTGGTTAGAGGCTCCCTCCACCATTAATTGGTCCAAACTGGGCTGGTTAGAGGCTCCCTCCACCATGAATTTGCCCAAACTGGGGTGGTTAGAGGCTCCCTCCACCATTAATTGGTCCAAACTGGGCTGGTTAGAGGCTCCCTCCACAATTAATTGGTCCAAACTGGGCTAATTAGAGGCTCCCTCCACCATGAATTGGTCCAAACTGGGTTTTTTAGAGGCTCCCTCCACCATGAATTTGCCCAAACTGGGCTGTTTAGAGGCTCCCTCCACCATGAATTGGTCCAAACTGGGCTGGTTAGAGGCTCCCTCCACCATGAATTTCCCAAAACTTGGCTGTTTAGAGGCTCCCTCCACCATGAATTTGCCCAAACTGGGCTGTTTAGAGGCTCCCTCCACCATTAATTGGTCCAAACTGGGCTGGTTAGAGGCTCCCTCCACCATGAATTTGCCCAAACTGGGGTGGTTAGAGGCTCCCTCCACCATTAATTGGTCCAAACTGGGCTGGTTAGAGGCTCCCTCCACCATGAATTTCCCAAAACTTGGCTGTTTAGAGGCTCCCTCCACCATTAATTGGTCCAAACTGGGCTGGTTAGAGGCTCCCTCCACCATGAATTTGCCCAAACTGGGCTGTTTAGAGGCTCCCTCCACCATTAATTGGTCCAAACTGGGCTGGTTAGAGGCTCCCTCCACCATGAATTTGCCCAAACTGGGCTGTTTAGAGGCTCCCTCCACCATGAATTGGTCCAAACTGGGGTGGTTAGAGGCTCCCTCCACCATGAATTGGTCCAAACTGGGGTGGTTAGAGGCTCCCTCCACCATTAATTGGTCCAAACTGGGCTGGTTAGAGGCTCCCTCCACAATTAATTGGTCCAAACTGGGCTAATTAGAGGCTCCCTCCACCATGAATTGGTCCAAACTGGGTTTTTTAGAGGCTCCCTCCACCATTAATTGGTCCAAACTGGGCTGGTTAGAGGCTCCCTCCACAATTAATTGGTCCAAACTGGGCTAATTAGAGGCTCCCTCCACCATGAATTGGTCCAAACTGGGTTTTTTAGAGGCTCCCTCCACCATGAATTTGCCCAAACTGGGCTGTTTAGAGGCTCCCTCCACCATTAATTGGTCCAAACTTGGCTGTTTAGAGGCTCCCTCCACCATGAATTTGCCCAAACTGGGCTGTTTAGAGGCTCCCTCCACCATTAATTGGTCCAAACTGGGCTGGTTAGAGGCTCCCTCCACCATGAATTTGCCCAAACTGGGGTGGTTAGAGGCTCCCTCCACCATTAATTGGTCCAAACTGGGCTGGTTAGAGGCTCCCTCCACCATTAATTGGTCCAAACTGGGCTGGTTAGAGGCTCCCTCCACCATGAATTTGCCCAAACTGGGCTGTTTAGAGGCTCCCTCCACCATGAATTGGTCCAAACTGGGCTGGTTAGAGGCTCCCTCCACCATGAATTTCCCAAAACTTGGCTGTTTAGAGGCTCCCTCCACCATTAATTGGTCCAAACTGGGCTGGTTAGAGGCTCCCTCCACCATGAATTGGTCCAAACTGGGGTTTTTAGAGGCTCCCTCCACCATGAATTGGTCCAAACTGGGGTTTTTAGAGTCTCCCTCCACCATGAATTGGTCCAAACTGGGGTTTTTAGAGTCTCCCTCCACCATGAATTGGTCCAAACTGGGGTTTTTAGAGGCTCCCTCCACCATGAATTTGCCCAAACTCTGCTGGTTAGAGGCTCAATCCACCCTGATTTTCAAAACAAATGTTGGTGCCAACCTCAACTTACTACAAGGGCCAAATTCACTGCTGGTGACAAGCTCTCCTCACTGCAAGTGCCAAATACACATGTTTCAAGGTGTTTTCCTACTGTCAGAGAGGTGGTATTGAGTGTGTAAAGTGTGTAGTTGTTAGGCTGTGATGTTGGGGTAATAGAGGGTCTTTGGTGTGTTAGATGCCCCCAGACATGCTTCCCCTGCTGTCCCAGTGTCATTCCAGAGGTGTTGGCATCATTTCCTGGGGTGTCATAGTGGACTTGGTGACCCTCCAGACACGGATTTGGGTTTCCCCCTTAACGAGTATCTGTTCCCCATAGACTATAATGGGGTTCGAAACCCGTTCGAACACACGAACATTGAGCGGCTGTTCGAATCGAATTTCGAACCTCGAACATTTTAGTGTTCGCTCATCTCTATTAATGATATGAATATTTTTTTATCAAGTTATTTATATAAGGTGTCAGGACCTGGGGGTGCTGGGTGGTTGGCATAGACACCGACTTCAAGGTAACAGTCCAAATATTGAGCTTTATTCAGTCCAACAAACAATGGAACATGCAGTCGCAAAAGAAAATACAAAACAAGCCCCTGCCCGTCTGGGCTCTAACTAAACATAAGTTGGTTGCCTCACCTAAAAATAGAAATCAATTGAGATTGTCAGGTTCATCTCCAGCAGTAGCAACCTCTGTGGTGGCTTTCCAACCAAGTTTTGCTAAAATTTGTTCTTCAAGTAGACTTCTTAGGGACTGTTCCCACGATGTAACGCGGCGCTCATTCTGACATGTAAACACGTGTCAGATTGAGCGCTTCAAAACAGAATCTCATTGACTTCAATGGGTTCCATTTAACGCGCGTAACACATTGAAATCAATGAGTTAAAAAGCCTCCCATTGATTTCAATGTGTAGCGCGCGTAAGACGGAACCCATTGAAGTCAATGGGATTCTGTTTTGAAGCATTCGGCCAATCAACGCTGGTTCTGCTGGAGGCTTGTCTGTGAGGAGGTGGAGTCTAAGATCGGATCACAGCAGTCTCCATTGTGGTCCTATTTTAGCCTCCGCCTCCTCACAGACGAGCCTCTGGCACAACCAGCGTTGATTGGCCGAATGTTGTACATTGGCCAATCAACGCTGGTCAATTAATTCCTTTGAGAAACGTAAGCTCCCTCATAACAGCAAGCTGCCAGCTCTCCTGACTAGCAAGGACGAGCCTGCTGCAGAACCAGCGTTGATTTGCCGCAGGCTCATCTTTGCTAGTTGGGAGAGCTGTCAGCTTGCGATTACGAGGGAGCTTACTTTTTATCAGCGCAACTGCAAGCGCTGTGCAGTTAAAGCGCACAGACCCCATAGACTATAATGGGGTCCGTGCGCTTTAACTGCACAGCGCTCCTCCTAAACACTCTCCTCCTGCTACTCGTGGACTTGGTGACTCTCCTTTAGTTGAATAGTGGTTTCCCCTGAAACGAGCACTTTTTCCCATAGACTATAACGGGATTCGATATTCGATCGAGTAGTCGAATATTGAGGCTCTACTCGAAACGAATATCGAATCTCGAATATTTCAGGGCTAGTTCACACGTGAACAAAGGGGTGGATTTTGACAGCGGATTTCCCTTCAAAATCCGGCCCTTTACAATAGTGGTCTATGTAGATTGCATTTTTTTTTCTGCTAGCAGAAAAAAAGAAGCGACGTGACCTTTCTTCAGACGGAAGCCGCGGCGCGCTGAGAAAAATAAAAGGGTGAGAAAGATGAGTAATACTTTATGAACAGTAAAATGTGGAAAGAGAGCATAAAAGAGATTGATTATTGTCTTCTTGTAGTCCAAAGTTTAAAGTGAGAACTTCCTGCTGTCGGCGCCTCTTATATATATCTGATGAGCTCTGGAGACTTACCAACTCATCTTCCAAGGGGACACAACAGAGTGTACATCTGCTGGGAAGAAATGGGAAATAACCTGCTCTATGTTCTGGTGGCCCTACATGTTGGTAAGGGAGTCTTCATATCTCCATGTATATAGCTTCCATGGTCTTGTATAGGACTGCAGGTAGCATCGACTACATTATTTTCTGAATGGCTCTTACTCCACCATCTGCTCTCCTCATAATTCCTTTTGGTGTTCACATCTCCCATGTAAACTCCTTCTGTATCATTTTGCAGGAAAAAAAAAATTTGCAAAAAATTAGTCATGTGAAACCCCCCATTCATATACAGTATATATGCCGTGTAATGTTGACTCGGGCAACACTTCAGTCCGGTTAGTCGCAGTCTAGTTAGATAATAAATCAGCACACATTTTTACCATGTACTACTAATTTATAGGGGCAGCAATTTTTGGGTGATTTTCTGTAATATTAAATGAAACTGGTCACTTTGCTATGAATACTTCTCTTAGGATAGAGAAGGTTTGGTTTTCACTATGTCGCTGTAATACTTGGCATAGCGTTTCGAGAGCTCACTGTATAGAGGTATTAGTCCAGCTGTTACTTACAGAAGTCCTCCGATGACTCTGCTATAGTAGGCCTTATCACTGATGGTGACTTAAACCGGGACTTTGTTGAATGGTGCCAGCAGAACCACCTCAGGATTAATGCTGGGAAAATCAAGGAGATGGTGGTGGACTTTAGTAAACGGAGAAGTGCTCCGACTCCGGTGGAGATCCAGGGGACATGTATTGAGATAGTCAGGACCTATAAGTACCTGGGTGTGCTCCTCAATAATAAACTAGACCGGGCTGATCACCTGGACGCGCTGCACAGAAAGGGCCACAGCAGACACTACCTGCTCAGGAGGCTGAGGGCCTTCGGAGTCCAGGGGCCACTTCTTAAGGCCTTCTCCAACTCTGTGGTTGCCTCAGCCATCTTTTTCAGTGTGGCCTGCTGGGGGAGCAGTATATCAACCAGGGACAGAAATAGACTTGACAGGCTGATCAGGAGGGCCAGCTCTGTCCTGGGGAGCCCCCTGGACCCAATACAGGTGGTGGGTGACAGACGGATACTGTCTGTGGTGACCTCCATGCAGGAGAACAAATCCCACCCCATGTATGGGACCTTGATGGGACTTGGCAGCACTGTAAGTGACCATCTGCTTCACCCCAAGTGTGAGAAGGAGCGCTATCGCAGGACCTTCCTTCCAACCGCGACCAGGCTGTATAATCTACATCAGACCAAGCGAAGATCACTCCGCACAGAAAACTAATAATGATTATGATTAAGATGTCTTCCTTCTTTCTTCTTCTGTTCCTTAGCTGCTATGGACTCCTAGTATATCTTCTCTTCTCAGCATACGTGTGTCTACGTCTGTAATATATTACTGTGTATTATCCTGTATCTGTATTACTAGGCTGCTGTAACATGCTGAAATTTCTCCACTGTGGGACTATTAAAGGATTATCTTATCTTATCTTATCTTATCTTAGTCCACACATCTAGTTGTCAGGCTCCTGCCCAGACGGTGTGTCGTTTGACATGAATGGCCACAGTCATGGCCACATTGGGGGACAATCCCAATCATTGTGCTCCAGTGCTCCAATTTCCAGTTTTGCTGATTTGCACAGATTGAATCCCATAAGTGTGAAATTTGCTACAATCCAAAATTTCAGAAAAATTTGTAAATAATTTGATTATGTTGGGTTCACACCAGCATTCAGGTCTCTGTTATCAGGTTTCCCTCTTCTTCCGGCAGAAGACGTAAACCTGTCAGACAGTGTCCGGCTGTGAGCGCCGGTGAACGTTTTGTGCTCCCCGCGGCGAAACCGCTTTTTTAAACCAGACATGCAGGACTTTGTGTTCAGTTAAAAAAAAAAAAACAGTTTCACCGCAGAGAGCATAAAACGCTCACCGGCGCTCATGGCCGGACAGTTCTCAAACCCATTCAAATGAATGGGTTTGAAACATGACTGCAGATTTCCGTCTCCTGCCCAGTTTCGAGCAGGAAACGGAAACCTGCATAACGGAGACCCCGGGCGCAGATGTGAACGAGTCCTTAATCACGCGACATGAATGATTTGGTCAATTTTATTTATGTCCAGACCAGGAATCACAGTTGATTTGACAGTTGATTCTTGCGTGTATCCAGGACTTGTGTGAACTGAATTTACAGAAAGGCGATTTATGATCCTGCGAGTTCCACAACCACCATGAATCTACAGTTCTGTACTTTCACAATCACAGCTCTCATATAAATCACATGGGGCTGTCAATCCCGTTCAGACGAACAATGGTCGAGCCATAAAATGTGACTGTTACATGGACTATGTTTTTAAGCTTGGACACTGCTATGTTAAATGAACTTTAGACCCATATCCATAATCAATGATGATGCCACGTTCTCGGACAAAGATTTGGCTAACGGTCTGGCTGCAATTACATCTTAAGCTATTTGCAGCTGCCATTTTGGATTTCTATTAAAAAAAATCCATATCTCAAAACCGGAGGAGTCTATATTCAACTCATCAGTAGAGATGAGGGAACAGTAAAATATTCGATATTCGTTTCGAGTAGCCCCTCAATATTCGATTCGACTACATTTGAATATTGAATCCTATTATACTCTATGGGGGGAAAATGCTCGTTTCAGGGGTAGGCAACGTTCGATCAAATTACACTTACCAAGTCCACGAGTGAGGGTCAGGCTGGATGCTCCGAGAAGTCTTCTCCGTGCAGCGTCCCCGCGGCGTCTTCCGGCTCTGAATTCACTCTGCCAGGCATCGGGCCTGGGCAGAGCCGACTGCGCATGCCCGCACTACAAGTGGGCATGCGCAGTCGGCTCTGCCCAGGCCCGATGCCTGTCAGAGTGAATTCAGAGCCAGGAGACGCTGTGGGGAAGCTGCACAGAGAAGACTTCTAAAGGTAGGAGAAGAACCAGCGTTGATTGGACTGTATAGCATTCGGCCGATCAATGCTGGTTCTGCATCAAACTTTTCCATTCGAATAGCGAGTAGTACTACTACTACTACTCGCTCATCTCTACTCATCAGCTATAGGCCATTTCCAGAGGGATCCCCTCGATACCATCACTTGATACCTCTACAATTAATTTTTTTTACAGTAAATACATTTGTAAGATGGATAAAAAATATTACAGTCCAATGGTTGTGATTTTTGGGCTGTGACTGGTATCTATAGCTCCTCACTCCAGAATAGTGGAAGTCCCCAAATACTGTGTGGGGCACTCCCTTAATTTCCTTAAGGCACTTGAATCTGAGGGAATGCACCAAGTAGCCCTTGACTGGTGAGTTTATTAGATCGAGAGTGAGTCAAGCCCTTGGTCATCAAACAACCAAAGAGATTTTAAAAAAGTGGATGTTGTGTCTTCAGTGATGTGATGTTGGAGGTCCGGGTCAATATATTAACGTTATGTATATTTCCTTTCAGCTCTTCTCATCCCAGCAGATGCCAACTCTGTCTGTGGCTCCCCACAGGTTACAGACCGTATAGTTGGTGGCACCGATGCCGTTCAAGGAGAATGGCCGTGGCAGGTGAGCCTGCTTTACTTCGAACAAGGAAGTATCTACCATTCATGCGGAGGTTCCCTGATCTCATCCAAGTGGGTACTGACTGCTGCCCATTGCTTTAATAGGTAAGTGCCAGGTTCACTCATCCACATCCCTGAAGACCTGTGTCATGGAGGCTTTATATGTCTTATTGTTCTTTCTTTTATAGTTTAGTGTTTTAATACATATACAGATGTGTCTCGAGATAACTAGCTTTTCAAAGAATATTGTTTTGTGATATTGTATTACAAAATGATATCTAGAGATGGGTGGACTGACTTGTACTAAGCCCAACTCAAGCCAAATATTCCAAATTGTTTGTTAGCTTTTTTTATTAAACCGAACAAATGGAGTTTTGTCTTTGACAAATTTAACGGGTTGCCACATTAAACTCTGGGGTCTCTTTAGACACCAGAGTATAATCGGTGGAGGCCGTTAGAAGTTGAATTTAAAAAAATAAATAAATTCATACTCACGTTCCTTACTTCTTTTGGATCTTCTTTTGGCATCTGGCGCTCTCCTGGTCACCTCATACACTAGGTGTCACCACTGAGGCCTATGATTGGACCACTAGCGATCACATCGGCATGCCGAGCATGATGTCCTAAACCCCGGTTGTCACAGGCCTCAGTGGTGACACCCAGTGCCTGAGGTGACCAAGGAAGTGGAGAGAGTGTCGGGCACAGCAGGGAGACCCAAAAGAAGTGAGGGAAGATGAGTATTAGGGCCAGTTCACGCGGAGTTAACGCGCTCGCCTTCTGGCACGTATACACAAAACAGATCCCATTCATTTCAATGGATCGTTACGGGTGTATAAAATGTTGTATTTCACTGTTTTACTGACAGTCCGGATACTTCCTTCCAAGGCAGTGAGAAAGCTGACTCATAAGGAGCCAAGCTCATTACAAGAATGTTGGGGTTCACCACACACAAAACGTTATGATATTCCAGGATCTCTTTAAACCCCAAAAGTATAATAGTCGAAAGCCCTGGAACTCATCCTCTCCATTCCGATCCTCTCTGGGACTCAATTTTTTTCCTTGTTGCCTCCTGACCCTTTCTAGCCTACTGACTGGCGTCAGCAGTTTCGAGGGGACTACTTAGGTTTGTGCTTGAGCCTCAACTCTCATGCTGATGCAAGTGTCATGACATTGACAGAGAGGCAAGGGAAAGTGAAAAAGGGTTTTTTATTACTTTTTCCTTCAGTCTCTTATTATTATATTCTGGGGTCTGAATAATAGAACTTTTTACTGAGACTCACAGGTCAACCTCACAAATATTCACAAAATAAATCTCGCTTGGTCCCCCCTCATTACCAGCCAACTCCTAAAATCAATGAAAGTGCAGATACGAATCGGGGGAAGGCTGAACAGGATCAGGTCAATATAAACACTTGTAAACTGGCAAAAAGTCAGATTTATCGATTAGGTTCCAAGCACAGACAGCTGCAACAAAAGTAAATCCTCGCCTCTCTAAAAGTTACTATATGGCCACCTTCACACAGTCAGTATTTGGTTGTATATTGGATTGGTAATTGGTAGTCTTCTGTGTTTTGGACCTTTTCTGGTTGGCTTACCCATTCTGATTATAAAATACTGACCATGTGAATTAAATATGGGATGAGATACAGTCACTGGATGTAACATATTGTTGTGTCTTTTCATAAAATATCTGATCATATTGTCTGCTCCACAGTGATCCCTTTATTGTGAACTATGGCGTGCTGCCAGGTGCCTACAAACTTCAACTTGACGTTTCTAATTTAACCATCTACACTATACGGAGAATTGTAATTCATCGCGAGTACACAGGGGCAGTGAAGAGCAAAGGGGACATTGCTCTGCTAGAGCTCTCTGTTCCTGTGAACTACACCAAGTCCATTATGCCCATCTGTTTGCCATCATCCTCTGTCACCTTCCCCTGTGCCATGGACTGCTGGGTAACTGGTTGGGGTGCAATATACTCAGGAGGTGAGGATCACTTACAACTGATGGTGATGATGGTGGTGTGGATTATGGTGATAGTTGTATATGATGATAATAGTGGTGTGTATTATAATAGGGGTATGGTGATGATAGTGATGGATGCAAATGATGGTGTGGATGATAGTGCTGATATTGGTGTGTATTATGGTGATAGTGGTGTGTATTATGATGATGAGATTTATGTCAATCATGGTGATAGCAGTATGGGTTATGTCAATAGTTGTTCTGTCCCCACATGAAGTCGATTGAAGGTGTAACTAATAGTGGCCGTGTGACTTTCCTACCTTCGTATCCAAGCAGTGGAGCAGACCGGACCGGCAGGAGCTCAGGATAGATGGATTCAAACGTAGACACGATGATATGATGAACCAACGTGGGTTTATTTGACCCAAGAACAGCGACAAACGATAACACGATACTGTAATAGCCTTGGTAGTAGTGGTGTTGATCCAGTCCTGTTGGTGTCTTTCCTGAGGTTAACTGCTGGTCAAAAACGGATGCCTTCACAAGCCTAAGTATTAGCAAGTCCTGTCACACAGCTATGAAAAACTAAAATGGCTGCAGGGAGTGACATGGACCAGGGCTTTGCCTAAAACCACACCCAGAGAGAAAAAACCTTTATTAACAAGAACAAGGGCGTGCAGCATGAAAATTCTGGCCAACAGATGGCAGCAACAACAATGCATAGAAATAACATGAAAGGGAAATAGTAATACAGGACATTTAACTAATAAGTATGAGGAGAACAGCACAATAGTGGTGTGGATGATGGTGATATTCATGGTGTAAATTATGGTGATACTGGTGTGCATTATGATAATAGTAGTTTAGATGATGGTGATAATGTTAGTGTGGATTTTGTGGACAGTGTTACGGATGATGGTGACGATAGAGGTATGGATTATCATGATAGTTGTGGTGAAAATGTTGATGAGAGTAATGGTGGTGATGGTGAATCTTTGTGCGGTGCCATTAATAATAAGGATGATGATATTAATGAAGATGATTAGAGATGAGTGAACAGTAAAATGTCCGAGGTTCGATATTCGTTTCGAGTAGCCCCTTAAATATTTGACTACTCGAATCGAATATCGAACCCTATTACAGTCTATGGGGGAAAAAATGCTCGTTTCAGAGGTAGGCAACGTTCGATCAAATTATACTTACCAAGTCCACGAGTGAGGGTCGGGCTGGATCCTCCGAGAAGTCTTCTCCGTGCAGCGTCCACGCGGCGTCTTCCGGCTCTGAATTCACTCTGCCAGGCATCGGCCTGGGCAGAGCCGACTGCGCATGCCCGCACTACAAGCCGATGCCTGGCAGAGTGAATGAAGAGCGGGAAGACGCCGCGGGGAAGCTGCATGGAGAAGACTTCTAAAAGTAGGAGAAGAACTAGCATTGATTGGCCGACTGTATAGCATTCAGCCAATCAATGCTGGTTCTGCATCGAACTTTTACAATCGAACAGCGAGTGGTACTCGATCGAGTACAAGTATTTCGAATACCGTAGTATTCGATCGAATACCTACTCGATTGAGTACTACTCGCTCATCTCTAAAGATGATGATAGTCCTAAGGGCAATTGTGACAATATGGAAGATGTTAATGGTTTAAACAATGATGTAGGAAGTGTCCCTAGGTCTGAGGTTATAATCAAGGGTGTAGCTATAGGGGTATATATCTAGCAATTGCTAGTGGCTTAGGAGCCTTAGGGGATCTGAAGACCACTCTGCACCATAAAATAACACCAGTATTATAGATAGCACATGTCAAATGGGAGCCCCATTACTTATTTTGCTTTTGCACCCAGAAGCTTCATTGTATGTCCCTGGTTATAAATATGGGCAGGGTGCTGACCCCGTACAACATAACATTGTTCAAATAGTAATGGCTGCCCTAGATATACCCAAGACTCTAGACATGGACAGAAATTTGGCCCCATCCTACATGACGTTATTGAGAAGATAAAGTGACTCAATGATGTGACTGCTTATTTTCTCAGTGAGTTTGCCGTCCCCGATGACCCTCCAGAAGGTGATGCTCCCACTGATCGACCACAGGACCTGTGATTCCATTTATCATGTAAACTCCGTAACCAGCAGTTCTGTTACCATCATCCAAGACACCATGATATGTGCTGGATATTCGAAAGGAGGAAAAGACTCCTGTCAGGTGAGACCCCATTACAGGAACCATAGAAGTTTATGCTAAAATGTTCTAGGTTCAATATTCGTTTCAAGTAGCCCCTCAATATTCGACTACTTGAATTGAATATTGAACCCTATTATAGTGTATGGGTGGAAAATGCTCGTTTCAGGGGTAGGCAACGTTCGATCAAATTATACTTACCAAGTCCACGAATGAGGGTCGGGCTGGATCCTCCGAGAAGTCTTCTCCGTGCAGCGTCCCCGCGGCATCTTCCGGCTCTTCATTCACTCTGTCAGGCATCGGGCCTGGGCAGAGCCGACTGCGCATGCCCGCACTACAAGCGGAAATGCGCAGTCGTCTCTGCCCAGGCCCGATGCCTGGCAGAGTGAATGAAGAGCCAGAAGACGCCGCGGGGAAGCTGCACGGAGAAGACATCTAAAGGTAAGAGAAGAACCAGCGTTGATTGGCCGACTGTATAGCATTCGGCTAATCAATGCTGGTTCTGCATCAAACTTTTACATTCGAACAGCGAGTGGTACTCGATCGAGTACGAGTATTTAGAATACCGTAGTATTCGATCGAATACCTACTCGATCGAGTACTACTCGCTCATCTCTAGTCCTAAGGTTTCTGAATGTGAGAGTAAGGGACGTTTTTCTGTCCCAAAACACATAGGATTTTTATGCCATTAACCACAGTACCCATGGTTTGTTACTGTGTGTTTTTTTTAATCCTTATATGATTTAAAGTTACATTTTATTTTTATATGCGGGTGCTGATACTTTTATCGCTACTTATTGGAGTTTCTGGCATTGCCACAAACAAATTTTTATTATATTCTGGGGTCTCTTCAAACCCAAACACCGATACTCAGCTATCTTCTACTACTAGTGCTCTGCCACAGCGTCCGTTCCTTTCTTGTACTATTTTCAACCTTCTTCAGGCCTCCTTGGTGTTGTCACTGGTCGCCACTGAAGACTGTGATTTTGCCTCAGTGGTCACGTGGAGTTTATCATTGTCTTGAGGCTTTCATCAAAGTGTCCCGATGTTGATGTGTGACAAGGTTGCTCCAAAACAAAACTTGTGGACGAACAGATATTTGCAAAATGTATCTCATGAGATTTATCCATCATTATTAATCATATTGTTATCTTACAGGGAGACTCTGGAGGACCTCTTGTGTGTAAGGTCAATGGAGCCTGGTATCAAGCTGGTGTTGTAAGCTGGGGAGAAGGATGTGCTTTACCTAACCGCCCTGGGGTGTACACCCTGGTATCCGCCTATCAGTCCTGGATCCAGACATACGTACCAGAACTGAGTTTCCACAAGTTGACCAATATCACACAACCAAGTGCAAAATGCAGTGGAAACATGAACGTGTCCTGTTATATGCTGACCCTTCTCATTGTAGCAGTCTCACTGGCCACTCGTAGTTAACAAATTCTGCAAGTTTCATTTCTTCATTGACATCAGATTTGAAACTTTTCCATTTAACCCCTTAAAAAAATGTGCAAAATGTTTTCCTGTAGAATAAAAATATATTTTATTTCATTTTTTTATTCATGCAATAAAGAAAGTTGTATTTTGGTGTCTGAAATTGAGTCCTTCTGTTAGGATCACATCCTCCATCTTGTAATCTTGTAATCTTGTAATCTTGTAATCTTTTATATATAAACTTTATAAGAATATCCTTTAGGGGATAAGGCGTGTGGAATGTTAATAGATGGTTTATAACTCCTTATCTGTTTGTGGTAAGGGTCTCATCTTTGAAGGTGTGTGTAGAAACAGGTTCTATAACCTGTTGATCGTCAGCCCAAGACCAGAGTGGTCAGACAGCATGTGATCATTATCTCTCTTGCTGTGATATACATCTAGAATTAGTGTAAGATGTTGGTTTACACATAAATATTTTAGAGTCTTCTTTATTTCATGAGAAAGGTCATCCCAGTTTGGAAAGTAATAATGAGATGCAGATTACATTAGGCCTTATCCAATAGTCATGTGCCACACCTTATGTTATAACTCTTCAACCAATCATGTCATTAGAATAGTCCAACCTGCTTTTGTCTGTATTGTATTTAAACTACCTTTTTGCACCATTAAAATCAGAACTCACTTGATACATTATCAGCTGTGTGTGTGTGTGTGTGTGTGTGTGTGTGTGGCTTCTCCAGGCCCAAAAGGATGGGTGTAGCTCATCAAGGCCTGTTATTTAATTTGGAGCTCTGCAACATACTCTATTATGAGGACCCCTTGATGTCCCTAACACTTCTATAGAAGAATTCAGGTCCTGGTCTTCACCAGACATTGTGAGAACAGGGAATTTATTGAATATGGATGACAATATAGGTGCACAGTAAACTTACCTTTAGTAATCAGTGCCATTTTTTATTTATTATTAACTATTGGATCCATCAGGCAAGGCCTAAATGCTCATGACAAAAACATAGTTATGTCTCTATACAAATCACTCTGCTATAGTAGGCCTTATCCCTGATGGTGACGATAGGGAATACAGAGACTTAAACCGGGACTTTGTAGAATGGTGCCAGCAGAACCACCTCAGGATTAATGCTGGGAAGACCAAGTTGATGGTGGTGGACTTTAGTAAGCGGAGAGGTGCTCCGACCCCGATGGAGATCCAAGGAACATGTATTGAGATAGTCAGGACCTTTAAGTATCTGGGCGTGCTCCTCAATAATAAACTAGACTGGGCTGATCACCTGGAGGCGCTGCACAGAAAGGGCCACAGCAGACTCTACATGCTCAGGAGGCTGAGGGCCTTCGGAGTCCAGGGGACACTTCTTAGGGCCTTCTTCAACTCTGTGGTTGCTTCAGCCACCTTTTTCGGTGTGGCCTGCTGGAGGTGCAGTATATCAACCAGGGACAGAAATAGAGTGACAGGCTGATCAAGAGGGCCAGCTCTGTCCTGGGGAGCCCCTTGGACCCAGTACAGGTGGTGGGTTACAGAAGGATACTGTCTATGGTGACCTCCATGCTGGAGAACAAATCCCACCCAATGTATGGGACCTTGATGGGACTTGGCAGCACTGTAAATGACCATCTGCTTCACCCCAAGTGTGAGAAGCAGCGCTATCGCAGGTCCTTCCTTCCAACCGCGATCAGGCTGTATAGTCTACATCAAACCAAGCGAAGATCACTCCGCACAGAGAACTAATGATTATGACGATGAAGTCTTCCTTCTTTCTTTTCTCTTCCTTAGCTGCTATGGACTCCTAGTATCTTCTCAGCATATGTGGGTCTACGTCTGTATTATATTACTGTGTATTATCCTGTACCTGTATTACTATGCTGCTATAACATGCTGAAATTTCCCCAATGTGGGACTATTAAAGGATGATCTTATCTTATTACTGCCACATATAGACTTTTGTGGCTTCCAGTATACAAGAAGGACATAACTAAACTGGAGAACGTGCAGAGAAGGTGACCAGAAAAATTAGGGTAATGGGTAGTTTGTAGGACAGAGACAGATTAACAAACTTGGGGTTATTCAGTTTAGAAAAAAAGACGTCTATTGGAAGATCTAATAGCAATGTACAAATACATGAAGGGGCGGCACAAAGAACTATGTAATGATCTTTTCACACCTAGACCAATGACTGTGACAAGGGGACATTCTCTATATCTAGGCCAGTGACAAGTGCACATCCTCTACACCTCTGCTGGTGACAGTGACAAGGGCACATCCTCTACACCTAGACCAGTGACAAGGGCACATCCTCTACACCTAGACCAGTGACAAGGGTACGTCCTCTACACCTAGACCAGTGACAAGGGCACGTCCTCTACGCCTAGACCAGTGACAGGGGCATGTCCTCTACACCTAAGCCCGTGACAGGGGCACATCCTCTACACCTAGATTGGTGACAGTGACAAGGGGACGTCCTCTACACCTAGACCAGTGCCAGGGGCATGTCCTCTACACCTAGGCCAGTGACAGTGGCAAGGGCACGTCCTCTACTCCTAGGCCGGTGACAGGGGCACATCCTCTATACCTAGGCCGGTGACAGTGACAAGGGAACGTCCTCTACACCTAGGCCGGTGACAGTGGCAAGGGAACGTCCTCTAAACCTAGGCCGGTGACAGTGGCAAGGGAACGTCCACTACACCTAGGCCGATGACAGTGGCAAGGGAACGTCCTCTACACCTAGGCCGGTGACAGTGGCAAGGGAACGTCCTCTACACCTAGGCCGGTGACAGTGACAAGGGCACGTCCTCTACACCTAGGCCGGTGACAGTGACAAGGGCACGTCCTCTACACCTAGGCCGGTGACAGTGGCAAGGGCACGTCCTCTACACCTAGGTCGGTGACAGTGGCAAGGGCACGTCCTCTACACCTAGGCCGGTGACAGTGGCAAGGGCACATACTCTACACCTAGGCTGGTGACAGTGGCAAGGGAACGTCCTCTACACCTAGGCCGGTGACAGTATAGAGGATATTATGGATATTTATAGACAGATAATTATTGACATTTTTAGACATATATAGATAATTAAGAAAATGTATAGATATTTATTGATAATATGGATATATTTAGATATTTATAGAAAATTCTAGATATTTATAGCTACTTATGGATATTTATAGACAGATAATAATTATGACAATTATGACATTGACGAACATTTGTAATGTGCAGGGGCTTAAAGCACAGAGAGAGTTGTTGAGTAGGGGGGACAGTGGCTGCCGGACAGGTGCTCATCCCCAACACCCACAGGGGTCAGTTGTTTTACAGGAAGTCTATTACCTATCAGTATGTTTTTGACATGTGAGAGGAAATTCACAAAAATAGAACAATTATGGACGTTTAAAAATATTTACAGATTTTTTAAAATAGTTATATGGTAATCTTCACCCCATTATGGAGGACCTCAGTGGTCTAGCTTTGTGTTGTTTGTGTCTGTGCTTCTGTGAAGGGGCACAGTCTAATGAAGTCATATGAATGTTATGGTCATATAATGAAAATATACAAAAAACATAAAGTGCACCATACCAGCTGACTAAGAGTAATATGGCAGCAATATAAGGTAAGGGTATGTTCACACAGCGGAATTTGCATTGCATCAGCATTCCGTCATGGCACTCCGCTCCGAATTAGGTCCAAATGAATGGGCCTAATCGGGATAGGGAGGGAGCCTCGCATCGCGGACGCCATGGCTAATTCAGCCGCAAAATCCATGGCAAGAAGGGTCATCTCTAGGGTTGATCCGATCTTGAGATTTTAGGATCGTTTTTAAAATTCGATTTTCGATCATTTTCCAGCCGATCACGATCATGAAATTTGCTCGATCGCCGATCGAGATCCTATCTTTCCCGTTCCCGATCACTCAACCCTAGTCATCTTGCTTCTTTCTTCCTGTACCAACTAGTGGAAAAAAGAAGTGAGCAGCTCCCATTTAAGTCAATGAGAGCCGGTTTTGGCAGCGGATTTTGAGGCGAATTCCGTGTCAAAATCCGCTGCCAAATAACTCTGTGTGAACGAGCCCTAACAACACCCTGTTTACCTTCAGTCAAGGATGACACCTCCAGCTCAAGAACATCCACCAAATCCGCTCCTTCCTCACCCCAGAAACTACCAAGATGCTCGTCCAGGCCCTCATAATCTCCCGCTTAGTCTACTGCAACACCCTTCTCCATGGACTCCCAGCTAACACCCTCGCCCCCCTCCAGTCCACCCTAAACTGCGCTGCTCGCTTAATCCACCTCACCCCCCGATCCTCATCGGCTGCTCCCCTCTGCCAGTCCCTCCACTGGTTACCCATAGCCCAGTGAATCGAGTTCAAGCTACTAACGCTAACATACAAAGCCATCCACAACCTGTCCCCTCCATATATCTCTGACCTCATCTCCCGCTACCTGCCCACACGTAACCTCAGATCCTCCAATAACCTCCTACTCCGCTCTGCCCTCATCCGCTCCTCACACAACCATCTCCAAGATTTCTCTCGTGCATCTCCCATACTCTGGAACTCCTTACCACAACACATAAGACTGACCCCCACAATCACAGGCTTCAAGAAGGCGCTGAAGACTCATCTATTCAGGAAGGCCTCCAACCTCCAATAACACTATCACTGCTCTGCCATCTGTACAGTCTCCCCCTCTCCTTCTGTCTCTACCCCCTTTCCCTATACATTGTAAGCCCTCGAGGGCAGGGCCCTCTACCCCACTGTGCCAGTCGGTCACTGTTAGTATTATATCTACCTGTATATTTTAAGTATTGTATGTAACCCCCAAATGTAAAGCGCCATGGAATTAATGGTGCTATATAAATACATAATAATAATAATAATAATAATAATAATAATATATAGAGCAGCAAATTAAAATGCTTGTATCCAGCCCACACTATATAAGTGGTCCATTCCACAGAGTCATCACATGAAAGTAAATAACATCACAATATGTCAAAGAAAAAAACAAGCATGTAGGGGTCTCACTCTCCATCACAGCACCGACGTACGTTTCACCACTGCGACATCAGGGGGCTGCGATTATACGTAGTGGATTGATACTGGTTTGATTATTTCCTATAGCTTTGAGATTTTTACGTTATTTATGCTTGCAAATTCCCTGGCGTGATATTATAGGTTTTTCACCAGTGTACATGCAGCAAGATCTCCCATATTTGATTGTCTACTTCTCATTGTTCTTTGTTATATTGTTATAGCCGAAACGTTGCAATAACTTCAAATCAACAAGTCTACAAGTGTCATTTGCGTTGCGACTTTCTACGAATACAGTATAACAAAATGCAGATATCTGCTGAGTGTCATCCCTATCCTTCTACACTATTTTAACTAATTTAGGAGTTGGATCCGTTCCTCCTAGTGATCGTACACCCATATGTGAAGGTTCAGGCGAGTGCCGAATACTGAAATAGTTGAAACACATGAAGTTCTTGGTAGTTTCCTCATAACTCACCTTTAGCTTAAAGAGGTATTCCCACGTCGCATACTCACCAGTCTTTGCTGCTTTCTTCCTGGTTTCTTGTGTCATTGGTGGGCGGGGTTATATATGCAAAGCCAGCGGCGAGATGACGTCGCTTCTATGCCGCTGGCCCTGCGTGCGCGTTCCAGATGCAGCTAGGCATCAGACATACAGCGCTTTCAATGGTGAGACCAGTCCCCCAGCGTTCACATACTTCCCAAATATAAATCTCAGACGTTATGTATATAAAGTATAACAGTCCGTGGGGTCTCATCTTCCCGTTAGTTGCTGACCACTGTACAGGGCGGCCATAAAATAACCTCAGGTGTTTGGAGTCGTGTGCAGGATGACCCAATGGACGGAATTGCCTGAAAATTTGTATGTGTGCTAATCAAGTCATGGGGAAACGGACGGCATGAAAAAAAAAAATTGTAATACGAAAAAAAAAATGTAGTACGAAAACTCCCCACCAGGGGATAATGTGGCACTGTACAGTGATCGCGTGGCACAAAACCCGTCTGTCGATACTTGGGGATGTCCCATTTGGACCACCAGCTAGCATGACTGTTCAATGTGGCCGCCATCATGCATGGTGAGCATGGTCAACCTATGCAGAACATGCTCGACGCTTGCGTGTAATGTCTCTGGTGAGATGCTGCGCACTTCCAACGTGATGCGGTCTTTGAGGTCAAGCAGGGTTTCGACATTCCCCCAATAAACATGCTCCTTCAAGCGTCCCCACAACCAGAAATGACAAGGAGTGAGATCCGGAGAGCGTGGTGGCCACGCTGTAGGGAATGAGCGGCTCAAAATGTGCACGAAGAGCGTTCTTCACAGGATTTGCGATGTGAGGAGGGGCTCCATCCTGCATGAAGGTGATCGTCTGCAGACACTGCTATTGTTGGAGTTGGGGAACGACCACTGTTTCCAGCATTGTCCGGTACCTCACTGCTGTGATGGAAGAGGTGGCAACCCCAGTTGGGCCTAAATCTTCGAAAAAGAACAGTCCAATTATGAACGATGAGGTGAACCCACACCAAACGGTCACCTTGGGCAAATGCAGCGGAACCCCCTCGAGCGCATGCGGGTTTTCGGTGGCCCATATGCGACAGTTCTGTGTGTTGACCGTTCCATTCAGGTAAAAATGCGCTTCGTCACTCCACAGGATATTCCATGGCCAATTGGTATCCACTTCACTCTGGCCAGAAACATTAATGCAAATGTCATGCGGGTGTCATTGTCACGAGGAAGCAGTTGGTCATGAAGGCTAATTTTGTATGGGTATGCCCGCAAGACTTTTCGTGGATCTCACTCCTTGTGATTTCTGGTTGTGGGGCCACATTGAACAGTCATGCTAGTCGGTGGTCCAAATGGGACATCCCCAAATACCGATAGACGGGTTTTGCGCCAAGGGCTCATTGTACATCGCCACATTATCCCCTGGTGGCAGACACAGGAATAGCTAGAAACACAGGCTTGCTCCCATGCACTTAGCCCCTCCTCCCTCCCCCCTGAGAGCAGACAGCTAAGTCATTTGACTTTTGAGCAGATAAGCCCAAGGGCTGTGTCAACAATGAATTGAATAAAGTAATATAGTGGACAAACAAAGCAGTTTTGCTGAAGCAATGTATTTAGGAAAAGTCTTAAATCCACATTAACAAGTAGTATAGATAGGATCCTTGTGATGGGACAACCCCTTTAATCTATGTTGTCTCCCTTCCTCGGCTGGTTTGGTGTAGTTTTTCCAATGTACATTCTGTCGGATCTGATTTCTTCTGATTCATTACCTGCATTGGACTTTGCTTCATGAATTCATGATGTGAATGTTATTCATTTACCTTCAAATAAAAAAGGTGAGAAAGATAAGGAATAACAGCAAAATATGGAAAGAGACCATAAAAGAGATATATCAATGTCTTTTTGTAGACCAAAGTTTACAGAGAGCACTCCCTGTCCATGACGCCTCTTATATTTGATGAGCTCTGAGGACTTAGCGGCTCATTGTCCAAAGAGACACAGGAAAGTGAACATCTTCTGGGGAGAAATGGTGAAGAACCTTCTCTATGTGCTAGTGGTCCTACACGTTGGTAAGAGACACTTAATATAACCATAAATATATAGCGTCTGGGGTCTTACATAGGACTGTAGGTGACACCTACTACATTATCTAACACTTACCTCTTAAAACTATCTGATCTTCTCACTCACGTTCAGTCTCCTTTCCTCTTCTCTATGGCTCCATTCACATATGTTACACAAACTACATCAGAATAGGCTGCCACAGACTGCATCACATTTTCTAGAAGGAATTAACACAACATGGAGAGGGTCTTTTCTCTTCTTCTTCCTCCTCTTCTTTTTTTCTTGGTGTAACCAAAGGAACAGAAAAAAATATCAAAAACTCCTTGTCCTATGTCTAGGTAATGGGATCTTCCCATTTGATGCAGAGAAGTGGAACCTCTACATAAAGGGGGTCTAGGAGCCACAGTCACGAGAGAGGACAGTATAAACCTGAGGATTCTTGGGGCGCTTATATTTATGCACCTTGTAGTTTACATCTTACAATTATTACATTGAATATCATTGATAGTTGATATTGTTGGGTTAATTTCAGCTACAGAGTAATCCTCCAATGTCTTGTGCTTTGTTGGGGGTCTTCGGGTATCGTATTTTTCACATTTTTAGGGTGGAAACCCAGTGGGTAACCACTTTTTAAGCGGATTAGGTTCTATTTTCCTTGGTTCAAAAGAGGAAACGAGAAATGGAAAGCCGAACACCAAAGTTAAGATTTTGAAAGTTTTGACCAGTCCTTACTTTGGAAGGTCCTTGACCAATTTGGTTTTCCGATACTTTTGTAAGATGGATAAAAGGATCATATTACAATCCAATGGCTGAGATCTAATAAAACCCTTTTATCTCCGATTAATTTTCCATATGGACTATGTATCTGGATCAGAGTTACTAGGATTTAAGTCCATGACTATTATGCATTGCTCCCCACTGAATAGATGGACAGGTGGTAACTTCTGAAATAATTTTACCAACAAAAGGTACTTCAAGAGTCCCCAAGTGATACTTGGAGAATTCCTTTCATTTTTTTAAAACACTTTAATCTGAGAGAACACCCCAAGTAGTATGTGGGAACTCCTTTGCATATTTATAAAAAATATAACAGCATGGAAAACGTGTCAACTAAAGATGAACTCCAGAAAATTTGCTTCATCCTATGTTCGGACGAAGCAATTCCTCGGTTCAGTTTGGTCTGAACTTGTTTGCATAGAACCAAAAAAGAAATTATTATGCTCTGGGGTCTCTTTGGACCCCAGAACAAAATAGGTGGAGGTCCTTCTGTTACCTCTCTTGGGCCTTCTTGTGCCATTTGTGCCTTCCTCCTGGTGTCTGATGCTCTTCTGTGATGTCATGCACCCAGGGTCACTGCCAAGGCGTGTGATGATGTCATGATGCTTAGTATGACCATGTCACTGCTGAGGCCTAATTACAGGCGCAGGTGCTCTTCTGTGATATCATATACCTAGAGAAGGAAGACACAAATCGCCAGATACTGCTAGGACCCCAGAGTCAGCGCGGCACCTCCCATGAGGCGACCTGAAGCGACCGCTTCAGGCGGCGCTATGCCGGGGCTCCAGGGTGAGGCAGTATTTTTGCTGTTCTAAGCCAGTCTAGGACAAGCTGTCCTGGACTGGCTTAGCGTCACCGTCACCGAGCGGTGGATTGGGGCGGCCCTGTGGATGCAGTGCTGCTCCAGCGGCCACCCCTCACACTTAGCAGAGAGCAAGTCCTACCCCTGCCTGCTAACACCGCCCACTCCTCTCCCTCCACTCTGATCCGCCCCTCCGCCCCTCCGCCCCTCCGCGCGGCTTTCTGACGTCCGCCTCAGGCCGCACAAAGACTAGGTTCACCCTTGCCCAGAGTATAATATCCTGAGATGAATTCCAAAAATATGGACTATTTGGGCTGATCCTGGCTCAATACTGGTTGATTTACCCATTTCTAGTAAGGACAGGTCAGTTAATGAGATCAAGAAAAAGGTCAGGTATTTTTATAAAAAAAAGTGCCATAACAACCAAAATAGTTTAAAAACTGGATGCTGTGTCCTCAGTGACCCTGGATCCCTGAGTCTTCCTTGATCAAATGTGACCAAGGCATCAGTAGAGTAGCGGCACATGGACAGTGTCATCTTGCTTTAGATTATTGTCCCTTAGGCCAGTTAAACACGACTGTCTTGCCAAAAAGTTTGATTTTTGTCTCATCTGTCCATAGGACATTCTCCAGGAAGCTTTGTGGCTTGTCAACATGTAGTTTGGTTATTATCACTTTTGTCAGATTCAAGTTATTTTTGCGACCATTGGAGGTTTTTCTTCCATTAAACGAGGCGTACCAACAATTTTGTCCACCTATGTATCTAGTCAATGCTGTGATCTTACTGGCCTGGAGAATATAGAGGACCTGCCAGTTTTACTGCACAGTGAATGCCATAAAAATAAAACCTAGAAGAAAATTGTGCAAACTTTGTTTATTTCTAATTCCCCCCATTTGGAAATATTTGCAGCTTCTCAGTACATCATACAGAATAACAGATGGTACCATTACGAAGTCCACAAATATAAGTAATATAGCTCTGTAAATAGAAAAAATGTCAACGCTATGGCTTTTGGAAAGCGAAAATTCAAAAATGACAAATGGTTGTTGTGGTGGGAAGGGAATAACGATCTGTATATTTCCTTCCAGCTCTTCTCATCCCAGTAGATGGCAACTCTGTCTGTGGCTCCCCGCAGGTTACTGACCGTATATTTGGTGGCACAGATACCGTACAAGGAGAATGGCCGTGGCAGGTGTTGCTGATTTACATTCAAGACGGAGTCGTCTTCTACTATGAATGTGGAGGTTCCCTGATCTCATCCAAGTGGGTGCTGACCGCTGCCCATTGCATTAATAGGTAAGTGCTATATTCACTCCCAGTGTCCTGGTGGAGTCGTCATATGTCTTGTTATAATTTCTTAATTCTTTTTTCTTTTTTTGTTCTATAATATACATACAGATGTAAGAATACTATTTTGTGATACTGTATCACAAGTGGTTGTTCTGTGATTTGCAGCTTATTAAAGAGGACCTTTCATCAGATTGGGCACAGGCAGTTCTATATACTGCTGGAAAGCTGACAGTGCACTGAATTCAGCGCACTGTCGGCTTTCCCGATCTGTGCCTGGTGTAAAGCGCTATCGGTCCCGGTACCGTAGCGCTTTACAGTCAGAAGGGCGTTTCTGACAGTTAGCCAGGGACGCCCTTCTGCCCAGCAGCGCCTATAGTGCTGTACAGTGTGAGCGGGGAGGAACGCCCCCTCCCTCTGCTCACAGTGCTCGTCTATAGACAAGTATTATCAGGAGGGGAGGGGGCGTTCCTCTCCGCTCCACAGTACAGCGCGATAGGCGCTGCTGGGCAGAAGGGCGTCCCTGGCTAACTGTCAGAAACACCCTTCTGACTGTAAAGCCCTACGGTACCGGGACCAATAGCGCTTTACCCGGGGCACAGATCGGGAAAGCCGACAGTGCGCTGAATTCAGCACACTGTCAGCTTTCCAGCAGTATATAGACCTGCCTGTGCCCGATCTGATGAAAGGTCCTCTTTAAGGATTTTCATAGCCTTTCATGATATTATATTGAATTGGTTCATAAGAAATTTTTGGCAGCCATATAAAGATTGTCCGATCTAAACAGATAGGGAAAAAAATAAGTAATGCCAAATCGAACAGTAAAAAACTTTTATGATTGGTCTTCTTCGCAAGGTGCAAGGGTCTAGATCGCTAATATAAAGTAGGGCAGGATAGAAATGCTGACTATGGTGAAAGTAAGGGAGATTTGGGTGATGGCTGTGCATCAGAGTTTATCCATAGATGACTCCAATTGGTATTGTCTCGGAGGGTAAGCCAAAGCGCCCAGGTGGTTCTGTATCAGTGTATATTTCTGAATTCCAAATGTGAAAGCTATTCTACTTGGGAGATCTTACATAGTAGGTGGGAGATTGAGGGTGCTGTGTTTGAGACCCAATAAAGGGGAATTAGGGCTTTAGTCGTTGTGAGCAATAGGTGGTGAGGGGACGCTTTGGGGAACATAGACCAAATTTCAGGAAAAATTATCTGAGTGGTTAAGGGAATCTTATGGCCACAGATTTGGTCAAAAATATATTGGATTTGGATCCAGTAATCCTGAATTCTTTTGCAGTCCCACCATATATGTAGGTAGGTGCCCGGGTGCCAGTTACAATGCCAGTATAATGTGGTATTGTCAGGAGAATATTAGTGGAGTAGGGATGGCATTTTTTACCATCTAGTGATCAATTTGTAATTAGACTCCGAGAGGCGAGCACACCTCAATGGGCCTCGGACTTGTCTGAGAACAGATTTGATGTTGTCAGGAGATAGTAAGATTTGTGATTTCGATTCTCAAGTACTCAGGAAGGACAGGAAAAACTTCCGTTGTTCCTGTAATAAACTAGCATATAGTAAAGACTCAGGCTCCCAGGTAGCCACCTCTTAGAGATTGGAAGATCAGGAAGTGTATGGTGGCAAATTCCGGGACCAGATTAAGTCCAGGGAATGTGGGGAGAACCCTGTCTATTCATATAGCATCATACGGAAGATTCCCAGCAGTTCTTGGGAGGGAAGGGTATGGATCGGTGGTGTAACTAAAGTCTTGTGAGACCCGGTGCAATTTTTTGTCCAGGGCCCCCTACCTCATCCCTACAGTGAATTCTTGATAGTGATGGTTATGGGTGATAAGGAGTTTAATCAACCTTAGTGTGGTTAGGATAATCTGGGGGTCTCCTTGGCTTATGGGCCAGATGGAAACTGCAATCTCAATACTGATGCCAGTGCTTATAGGCCCCCTAAGGATTCTAGACCTCGGTGCGACTGCAATCTCTGCACCCCCTCAAGTTACATCCTTTGTATTGATCCAAAGAGATCCAATGCTCTGCTGAAGGGATTCTTCATTATGATCTGCATAGCGATATCCTGGAGGGAAATATAATCAAGGTCAGAGGTGTATCTACTGTAGCTCTGGAGAGTTGAATGGCATGGCAGTAGATCCCATGGCATCTAATTTTTCAGGGAGGGTTAGCAAATGACAGACAAAACAGAGATGGGTTCCTTGCCAGATTTACTGAGATGGAGGGAGGGAAAAAAGGGAAACAAGACTAGACATCGCAACAGAGCCTAGGTGTAACCTGAAGCTCCCGGGTGCCAAGGCAAAATCTGCAGTGGATCTCCTTCCTACATTGTGTCATTTAGAATTATGGTATATTTTATGTAGCAGAGCAATCTTTTTACTCCTAGGCCAGTGACAATGACAAGAGGACATCCTCTACGTCTGGAGGAGAGAAAGTTTCACCAGAAACATAGTAGGGGATTCTTTACAGTAAGAACAGCGAGGCTCTGGAACTCTCTGCCCCAGGAAGTGGTGATGGCGGATTCATTGAACAAGTTCAAAGAGGGTCTGGATGCCTTTCTTGAACAGAACAATATTACGGTTTCTAGATTTTAAGGACACATTGATTCAGGGTTTTTATACTGATTGCCAGATTGGAGTCAGCCCGTGAAATGGGACAATGGGCATAGTCCTCATGTTTTTTTTTTTTTGCCTTCCTCTGGATCAACACTGCAGGGGACTGTAGGGTTATAGGTTGGACTTGATGGACTGATGTCTTCATCCAACCTCATCTACTATGTAACTATGTAACCTTGAAGACCTCTTTAGGGTCCAGTGACCGGTAGCAACTGTTATCTCAAGTCAATAAGAACGTACTACACGGCCATATTCACACACTCAGGATTTCAAAACCAGAAGCAAAGCCTACAGTATACAGAGAGCTGGTATAATGGAAAGATCTGTACGTCTTCTGTGTTCTAGACCCCTCCTGGTTGGCTTACATATAGTAATGCTAGGTACCCTTGTGCTTTCTGTGCCCCCAGGCAGGGGGAAACTGTTCTCCTAGCTCCCCCTAAATACCCACCCAATGAATTATTTACCTAGCAGGTGAGACTGTGTCCAGGTGTCTCACATAGTAAAGAAGTCTTGGAGAAATATATCCCTCATGGAAATGTCCTGCATAGATGTTCCCCTATCCAACCCATTTAACCGCGACACACGTCATGACATGACACATGACACGACACGTCAGAACATCACATAATAATGTGTAGATGGGTCATGTCTGTCCTGATATAAAGTTACTAGGTGTAACAATTTTTTTTTCATATTCTCTGCTCCACAGGGGTTTCTCTCCTGAGGAGTATGGCGTGCTGCTGGGAGCCCACAAACTCTCATATGACTTTAATTTTAAAAGCATTCGTAGTCTGAGAAGAATTATAATTCACCCAGAGTACCCAGGGATATGGGAGCGCAAAGGGGACATCGCTCTGCTAGAACTCTCCGTTCCCGTTAACTACACCACGTACATCATGCCCATCTGTCTGCCATCCTCCTCCGTTATCTTCCCCTGTGGCATGGAATGCTGGGTAACCGGCTGGGGTCCAATAAACTCAGGAGGTAAGAACACTTATAACTCTACAATTCATGATGATGAGAAGAATAGTGGTGTGGATTATGGTGAAGGTAGTGGTGTGGATGATGATGAAAGTGGCATGGATGATGGTGATGATAGTGGTGGGGATGATGGTGGTTATAGTGGAGTGGATAATATTGATGATAATGGCATAGAAGATAGTGATGATATAGACATGGATGAAGGTGGTGATAGTGGTGTGGACGGGGGTCATAATAGTGCAGTGGATGATACTGATAATGGTGTAGTTGGTGGTGATAATAGTGGTGTGGATTACAATGATGGTGGAGTGGATGATGCAGATGATTGATTGATTGATTGATTGATCATACGAGGGGTGATAGTAATGTTGGTGGTCATAAGGATGATGGCGACAATATTGGAAATGGTATAAACAATGATGTTTGAAATGTTCATAGGCCTGAGGTTATGATTATGGATGTAGCTATAGGAGGTTCTGGGGACGCAGAGGAATCTATATATCATAATGAACATTATACTGTGTGTAGGATTCACCATGGGACATTATACTGTGTGAAGGAGTCACTATGGGACATTATACTGTGTGAAGGAGTCACTATGGGACATTATACTGTGTGAAGGAGTCACTATGGGACATTATACTGTGTGAAGGAGTCACTATGGGACATTATACTGTGTGAAGGAGTCACTATGGGACATTATACTGTGTGAAGGAGTCACTATGGGACATTATACTGTGTGAAGGAGTCACTATGGGACACTATACTGTGTGAAGGAGTCACTATGGGACATTATACTGTGTGAAGGAGTCACTATGGGACATTATACTGTGTGAAGGAGTCACTATGGGACATTATACTGTGTGTAGGAGTCACTATGGGACATTATACTGTGTGAAGGAGTCACTATGGGACATTATACTGTGTGAAGGAGTCACTATGGGACATTATACTGTGTGAAGGAGTCACTATGGGACATTATACTGTGTGAAGGAGTCACTATGGGACATTATACTGTGTGAAGGAGTCACTATGGGACATTATACTGTGTGAAGGAGTCACTATGGGACATTATACTGTGTGAAGGAGTCACTATGGGACATTATACTGTGTGAAGGAGTCACTATGGGACATTATACTGTGTGAAGGAGTCACTATGGGACATTATACTGTGTGAAGGAGTCACTATGGGACATTATACTGTGTGTAGGAGTCACTATGGGACATTATACTGTGTGAAGGAGTCACTATGGGACATTATACTGTGTGAAGGTTGCTGTATATGACATTATACTGTGTCGAAGGACTGTTATGGAACATTATAGTAGGAGTAAATGGGGTATTAAACTGTGTGGGGGCCAGGGAAGGGGGATGCTATGCTGTGGGATGGTGGAATGTTAAACATTTGCTATGAGGCCCAGTCTTTGCTAGTTATGCCCCCAGGATGTTGTTAATAATAATAATAATAATAATAATAATAATAATAATAATGTAATTGATCGTTATAAAGATAATTATGTGAATTGATGGTTATAATGGCGATAATGATGCTGTGGATAATGGTTATAATAGTAAGGGGGCATTCACACTACGTAAATGCCAGATTATTCTGAACGTAAAACACGTTCAGAATAAGCGGCGTATAAAGCAATTCCATTCATTTCTATGGGAGCCGGCATACGAGCGCTCCCCATAGAAATGAATGAACTGCTTCTTTCACTACGAGCACTCCCATTGAAGTGAATGGAAAGCGCTGCGTGTACGGCTCGGCATGAGCAGAGCTTGCCGTATACGCCGGCACTTCCCATTCATTTCTATGGGGAGCGCTCGTATGCCGGCTCCCATAGAAATGAATGGGAACTGCTTTATACGCCGCTGATTCTGAACGTGTTTTACATTCAGAATAAGCTGCCGTATACGTAGTGTGAATGAGCCCTTATAATGTAGGTGATAGTTATAATGGTGATGATGAAGATGTTTATGATAATGATGATGATGTGGAAGATGGTTATAATGGTGATCTTGTGAATGATGGATATAATATTGATAATGATATGGATGATGGTTAGAATGATGATGATGATGATGATGATGATGATGATGATGATGATTTTATCTACTTCACGGTTTTTCATTTCACAAACTACAAAAACTATGATACACTTCCCATAAATTATTATAAAATATTTCTCATTTCTATTCTAACTGATGCTGTTCAGAAAGTTCAGGAGAAAAAACAATAAAGAATAAGAAATTGCTAAAACCTAGGAGGATCCTAAGGAAAGTTACAATATCTCAATGTGAGAGTTCGGGCTGCAAAACAATCCTTCATGGGGATCTCCCACTTGGTTAGTCTTCTCATTTTGGTGTGCACTTTTCATCAATTTCAAGAACCTTATTACCCCTATAGCCACATTGGCCAAGAGACCTATGAGATAGTAATGGCTGCCCCAGTTATACCCAAGACTCTAGACATGGACAGAGGTTTGGATCCATCCTACATGAGATTATTGAGAAGATAAAGTGACTCAATGATGTGACTGCTTATTTTCTCAGTGAGTTTGCCGTCCCCGATGACTCTCCAGAAGGTGATGCTCCCACTGATCGACCACAGGACCTGTGACTCCATGTATAATGTAAACTCCGCAACCAGCAGTTCTGTTACCATCATCCAAGACACCATGATATGTGCTGGATATTCGAGAGGAGGAGTAGGCCCCTGTCAGGTGAGACCCCATTACAAGAACCATGACTTTAATCTCTGTAGTTTATAATAACGGAAATATTAGTTCGTATTCCATCTTATAGCTGTGTGAAAAGGTTGGAATACCCCTGGTTAAAGTCATTGGGTTTTATTTGTCAAAATTCAGTAAGGTCTAAGTAACCTATTAAGTTGGAAGTACCTTGTTTGGCATTGTCTATCTATTAACCAGAGGAGAGAGTGGCTACAAAGAGCACCTCTTTCTGGAAGATCCAGATCTACTCCATGTATTTATGGATACCCATTTGACTTTTACTACCATAATTTACAGTGGATTTCAGGATCCATGTGGTAGTGCTGTAGAGGAATTAAAATTTTCATGGGCTTGCTGGCACTGGGTCTCTATATCAAAGTTTCATTACATATACACACACAAGTTTGGTCTAAACTGAAGCTTGCTGATGAACCTCATGAATATTCACAAAGTTTACCCATCAACATTAACCATATTGTTATCTCACAGTCAGACTCTGGAGGACCTCTTGTGTGTAAGGTCGATGGAGCCTGGTACCAAGTTGGTGTTGTAAGCTGGGCAGAAGGATGTGCTTTACCTAACCGCCCTGGGGTGTACACCCTGGTATCCGCCTATCAGTCCTGGATCCAGACATACGTACCAGAACTGAGTTTCCACAAGCTGACCAACATCACACAACCAACTGCAAAATGCAGTGGAAACATGAACGTGTCCTGTTATATGCTGACCCTTCTCATTGTAACAGTCTCACTGGCCACTCGTAGTTAACAAATTCTGCAAGTTTTATTTCTTCATTGACATCGGATTTGAAACTTTTCCATTTAAGCCCTTAACAAAAATGTGTAAAATGTTTTTCAGTAGTATAAAAATATATTTTATTTCATTTTTCATTCATGCAATAAATAAAATTCTACTGCTTTGGCAGAAATCTAGTCCTTTTGTAGAAGAATTCAGGTCATGGTCTTCACCAGACATTGTGAGAAGAAGACATTTCTTGAATATGGATGACAATATAGGGAGTTCACTCCTGCGATTCTCTGTTTTTGTAATTTCTTTATGATTGATTTTATCATTTCAGACATTGATTTGTTTTGGTCCACACTGGGAGATTAGTGAAAGGCGAAATCCACAAAGGGGTTTCTAACCATAGAATTCCAGAATGACAGTCCGATCCTCTTTGACCTTATTCAGAAACTGGTTCCAAGTAGAGATGAGCAAACAGTGAAATGTTCGAAGTTTGATTCAAGTAGCCGCTCAATACTCAACTGTACGATCGAACATCGAACCCCATTATATTCTATGGGGAATAAATACTCGTTTAGGGGGAAACCACTGTTTGACTCAGGAGGGTCACCAAGTCCACTATGACACCCCAGGAAATGATGCCAACACCTCCGGAATGCAACTGGGACAGCAGAGGAAGCATGGCCAGCACTGCTACATCTCGGCATAGGAATGCACTGACCAGCGTTGATTGGCTGAATGCCATACAGAGTACAGCTTTCGGCCAATCACGTTGGTTCTGCTGGAGGGGGCGGAGTCTAAGATCGGTCCACAGCAGTCTCCATTCTGGTCCGATCTTAGACTCCGCCTCCACACAGACGAGCCTCCAGCAGAACCACCATTGATTGGCCGAATGCTGTACTCTGTATGGCATTCAGCCAATCAACGCTAGTCAATGCATTCCTATGGGAAAAAGTCAGCTTGTGCATATCGTAAGCTGGCAGGGATCCCGACCAGATAGAGCCCCAAAGAGCTGTGTGAGTAACATTCCCACCTAAATAAAGGTAATCCCTAGCTAACCCTGCTTGTACATCTATCCCTGTCTTACAGTCGTTCACAGTCTCATATGAGCCGGATATTAAATCCACTGTTCGTATAAATTGGAGGTCACCTGAATTAGTCAGCCAATTACTTTTTCCGATTTTTTTTCAATGCCTCCGTTGTCGTAGTTCCTGTCCCACCTCCCCTGCGCAGTTATTGGTGCAAAAAAAGCACCAGGGAAGGTGGGAGGGGAATCAAATTTTTTGTGAGTTTGCCACCTGGTGTTCGACTCAAATCGAACATCTCGAACAGCCTGATATCCGATCAAACATGTACTCGATCGAACGCTGTTCACTCATCTCTAGTTCCAAGACATTTCTCACAATCTATTAGCAGGGACTACATAGTTCTGTCATACAGATGATACTTGTAGTCCTGGCTCCAATAACAAACATTCACCCATGGAAGCTCCAATGGTTGGGAACATGCTAGAACCTTATAACTATAGGGTAGAGAATATTGCAGACTGCTAGTACTGATGGGATAAAGGTTTTAATTCTATCATAGTAAAAGTAACTGTCTGGTATGAGATCGCCTGATACTGGGCTTTTCCTGGTCTCACAAATTAAAATGCAATTAAAACACACAAAACTATGATAGTAGAAAATATACACCAATATTATAATGTATAAAATATTCCCAATAACAGACCATATTGATGACATAATGGCTGGTGATTCCTTCAGAAGTACCAAAAGGGTCAAAGATGATGTGTCAGTAAACTCTGTAGTTGTCATGTTGGTCTGGGTCAGATGGAGAAGGAAAGGAATGAGTACAGCCAGTGCTTAAATTGGGAAAGTTTTTTTAGGGGGAACACTCTCATCATTTATGTCCCATAGTGGCCCCTAGACACACTATAATGCCCATTGTGGACCACCCATGAACAATTATTATACTCTGGGTCTTTTTAGACCCCAGAGTATAATGATCAGAGACCCAGGGGAGATTACAAACATAAAAAACACTGTAACTTATCTCTCCCTGGTTCCAGTGAACTCTCCGCAGATGTCGGCCATCATCAATGATGTATGAGGTGTCGTGTGAGCAGGGGCTTGCGTCGCTACGCATAAGGATGCAATTCCCGGCCCGTGTGATGTCTGGGACGTCACCAAGTAGGCTTGAAGCATTTCAGAGCCAGGAGAGGTAAGTAACAGTGTTTTTTATGTTCTGCTTTGGGCCAATGTTCTGCGTTCTGGCCCAATTTAACCACAAACATAGAAGATGTCACCTGTGAGTGACTGAAGCTATAAAGGAGTTGTCACCTCTGCTGATGACTCCGTCCTTGTATTACCTGTGAGATAAATTCTGGAACATGTTTACTTACAGAAGTGTTATTCCTTACTGTCCTCTTGGCTCGACATGACCAGATATGTATATCACAGGTTAAGAAGATATTCTAAAAGCAAGACAATTGTGATCTGTTAACACAAAGAGATATGCTACCGTAACAACAAAAATAGAAACGGACATCTTTTACTGCTATACTGAATAGCTGCTCAGTCATGCTTGCAAATTCCTCTGCATTATAAGGGTGCATTCACACTGAGTAACGTGCCGTGTCACCTGGCACGTATACGCCGTGTGAGATTTTGAGCGCCGTATACACTCCCATTGATTTCAAATGGAGTTAGTCTCGTATACGCCGCGTTATTTTGCGGCCGCAAAATAACGCGGCGTATACGATCCAGGCGCCCATTGAAATCAATGGGAGCGTATACGGCGCTCAAAATCTCACACGGCGTATACATATTCATGTGAATGCACCCTAATACAGGTTTCTTACCAGTGTGCATGCGCGGCGAGATTTCCCATATGTGATGCTTGCTCTTCCTCATAATCACGTCACAGTTGTCAGAATTTCATAATATACAATTGTACAAAGAGTTACCCCACTGGTAAGACGTCCCTATAAATGTTTTGTACTATTAGAAGACAAAGTCATTGACTAACTATCTAGAATTACTCAAGAATGAAATAAGGTATCTAAGAGGGACTTATTTTTTACCTAATAGCTGATTGTGAACTGCCATAAAGATTAGAAAGGGTTAAGGTTCGGCAATCCCAACCAAGTTTGAGGGAGGAGGGGAATTTATTATGGCTGGTGTTTCCAACTTCAGTCTTAGTCCATTTCTCCATAGGCATGAGGCAGCAATAGACAGGAGCTGACTCATTGAGATCTAGTTCGGTTTCCTAGACACGTTCTGTGCAGACAGGGCGAGGAGATAAGCTGTGACATCATACATTGTTAGTAGTGATGCAATGATGAGGAATTGTGGGTGTTATCTGTAGAGTAGATGTACACTGATGAACAATTGATAGTATAGGTCAGCATTATGTGACGTGGGTGGGTTCTGGGGGTCAAACCCCCCACAGATCACATAATGAGGTTCCACCACTCTCCAGGCACCAGAAGCTACTGGAGTGGATGGGAAGAACATGAAGTCTACTCTTATTCATGTAGTAGAAGTGGTGCATGTTCTGCTCCTATTATATGAATAGTAGTTTCCAGTTACTGTGCACAGGGTCAAAACATTGGACCCACATAGATCAGATACTGATGACTATATCCTGGTAATAGATCATTAATATGAAGAATCCATATGTTCCAAACAGGGAACCTTATCTCTTATTTGATGACAAGTTGAGATTTCTATAACCCCTATACGTAGACCTCACACCAAAACTGGCTCCGCTTTGGCTTCTCCTTAGAAACTTCATCTATAAAGCCAATAATCCCCCTACTCTTATGATCTCAGCTATGTAACTACTCATTTCCCTCTAAATAGTGAGAGACAGAGACCCCGTCCCCGACCTATCAATGTGAAAAGCCAAAATGAACCAATTGTTTCGATTTGAGGAGTTTTTGAGTTGGCAGTCACACAACAGAGGCCTATTCCTCCTCACTTGGAAACCTTGAGCTGAATATAAATCTTGATACTGTAGGTGTGCTCTCTAAGCCTCAGTTCACATCTGCGTTCCAGCTATTCCGTTCCCCTATCCGCATGAAATATGCATAAAGAAAAGTCCTGCAAGCAGCACTTTTCTCTCCATATAGTGGAAACCACACGGACCCCATTATAGTCTATTCAGACAATCTATGGAGTGACATCCCTATCCTTGTGCACTACTCTCACTAAATCAGATGTTGGTTCAGTTCCTCCTGGTGATCGTACACCCACCTGTGAAGGTTCAGGCGAGTGGGGCCTTGTAAAAGAAATACCGAAACACTTGACTTCTGTTTTTTCATTATCTTTATTGTAGTTTAGAAACTGTTGAAAAAAAAAAAAAAAAAAAAAAAAAAGAATTAATATTGAGCAATGATAATTTACCCAGGGATACATCATTGTTGGACTTTGCTTCATGAATTCATGATCTGAATATTTTATTTGAGTTATTTATTGGCCTGCAAATTAAATGGTGAGAAAGATAAGGTGTAAAATCCCAACAGCAAAATATGGAAAGAGACCATAAAATAGTAATATCACAGTCTCTGAGCAGACCAAAGTTTACGGCGAGAACTTCCTGTCCAAGACGCCTCTTATTTTTGACCAGCTCCGAGGACTTAACGGCTCACTGTCCAAGGAGACACAGCACAGTGAACATCTACTGGGGAGAAATGGTGAAGAACCTGCTCTATGGGCTAGTGGTCCTACAAGTTGGTAAGAGACACTTAATATAACCCTAAATATATAGCGTCTGGGGTCTTACATAGGACTATAGGTGATATCTACTATATTATCTTCCAATTGTCTCTTACCCAACTATCTGCTCTTCTCACTCACTCTCAGTCTCCTTTCCTCTTCTCTATGGTTTCATTCACATAAATTACACAAACTACATCAGAATCGGCTGTCACAGACTGCACAGTATTATATTTTCTAGAAGGAATTAACACAACATGGAGAGGTTTTTTTTTTTTCTTTTTCTTTTCTTGGCGTAACCAAACCATAGGAGAAAAAAAGTATCAAAAACTCCTTATCCTATGTCTAAGTAATGGGATCTTCCTATATCATGCTGAGAAGTGGAACCTCTAGGGGGTGTAGGAACCACAGTCACAAGAGAGGACAGTATAAACCTGAGGATTCTTGGGGTGCTTATATTTATGCATCAATTTCACCTACAGAGTAATCCTCCATTGTCTTGTGCTTTGTTGGGGACCTCATGCTTCATGATTAAGTTCCTCAATCACCCTTAACTTCTTGGGGAGACAACACAAGGACTATGGATGTTAAAAAGGTCGATACATTGATTAAAAGGTTTAGCTTTATGGTAGCCATAGACAATTCCTCATCATAGACAATTCCTCGCACCTTCTTAACCAAGGTCCCATCAGCCAGCCCAGATCTCCTTCAGTGAAACGTTCATACTAGATGGGACATGCACAGGAGGTCGTTCTTTCCCTCGGCAATCTCACTCTAGAAGGTGGTGGTCTATTGTGGTACTGTTCCTTTTTATATAATTACTCTTCATGATTCTGTTATCTGATGTATTTTCCTCCTATTCTATTGTTTATTTCATGTGTTCCACACTGAGCTGTGGAATAACAATGGGATCAATAAAGTCTTCTCTTCTCGGATTGCAAATCATGTATGGAGACAAGACAATACTTCATTTTGACTAATCTCCAGATTAGTTGTAAATTTCCCAAAGTTTAGCCCATTTACTATTAGTTTGAAGGGCAAAGGGGAAAATTTTGTTGGGTGATTTTCTGAAGAATTAAGTGAAATCAGCCACTTTGCTAAGAGAAGTTGTGTTTTCCATCATGAGGCTATAAAACTTGTAGAAATTAGAGGTATTAACCCCCCTCGTTGAGTCATAAGATCCCCAACCCAGATGGTGTCTCATTAATATCATTCACATCAATCAATTTTGTAAATATTCTTAGTATTATACTATTACTCAGTATCTGACGCCGATTGTTGGCTATTCGCCTGGCTGCAGTTACACCTACAGTTGTCCTTGGCTACCATTATGTCATTCTGCCAAATAAACTCAAAACCTCAGAGTCAGTACTTGACTTATCAGCTACTGGCCACCTCCAGAAAGAGTCACTCCATACCGACACTTGATATCTCTAAGGCTTTTGAAACTTTTGACCTGCCCTTACTTTGGAAGGTCCTTGACCAATTAGGTTTTCAGATACTATTGTTAAATGGATAAAATATTACAATTCAATGGCTGGGATCTAGACTAATACAACTTTTTTTTTTATCTCTGATTAATCTTGAATAAAGGAACTATATATCTGGATCAGAGTTACTAGTATTTAAGTCCATGACTTTTATGCATGACTCCCCACTCAAGGAGGGTGGGAGGAATAGATGGACAGGAGGTAATTTTACCAACAAAAGGCACTTTAAGAGTCACCAAGTGCTACTTGGAGATCAGGGCTTTAGGGAACAAATTTCCCAAAATTGAAACCAAGCTGCGTTCTTGCTCGGTAGATAAAGAGTTTGGTATACAAAAATGGCATCAAACGAAGGTGTATTAATAAAAGATAAAGCATTTCAAGGTTTTTGGTGGTATATAAACACCACCTCTTCCTCAGATCTTTAGATTCAGAGATCGTAGAGCATGCCCGATTCTATGGAGACACAAACACAGTGGAGACCTGATGGCAATGACCAAGAGTGACCATGGCATTTGAAGAACAGAGTCACATGAGCACTGTCATGTTAACTTAGATTGCTGCCCATTAGCTCCCATACATTACCATGATGGCTGGGAGCTAATCAAAGGCCTGTCATTGTAGAGCTTCTAGGCAGCTTGTAACAGAAGTGAATGATCAATTCTGTGATCATTCCTATGGAGAATATAGGGGGCCTGCCACTTTTACTGCACAATGAACGCCATAAAAATAAAACCTACAAGACAATTGAGGAAACAGCTTTTTTTTTCAATTTCCATCATTCTGAATTGTTTGCAGCTTCCCAGTATATAATACAGAATGATAAATGATACCATTATGAAGTCACACAAATGTAAGTCATCATATAGCTCTGTAAACAGAAAAATGTAAAAGCTATGGCTTTTGGAAGGTGAAAATTCAAAAATGACAAATGATTGTTGTGGTGGGAAGGGAATAATGATCTGTATATTTCCTTTCAGCTCTTCTCATCCCAGTAGATGCCAACTCTGTCTGTGGCTCCCCACAGGTTACTGACCGTATAGTTGGTGGCACAGATGCTGTGCAAGGACAATGGCCGTGGCAAGTGAGCCTGTTGTATATCCAAGCAGGAATCATCTACCATAAATGCGGAGGCTCCCTGATCTCATCCAAGTGGGTGCTGACCGCTGCCCATTGTGTTAATAGGTAAGTACTATATTCACTCCCTGTGTCCTGGTGGAGGCGTTATATATTTTGTTAGAATTTTTTTTTGTTCTTTTTTCTTTATATGGTTTTACAATATACTAGCAGAAGAACCTGGTTATATTCTTTGTGTAGTGGCCCCATAAGAATAGGTTGGTTGCTATGGAAACCTTGTGTCAAGCTCTGCAAATTTCCATTGGTCCATAAACATCATGTGATCATGTGTATCTCAGTTTGGATATCAGTAAAAAACCTGTGTTCACTTATTTTGGAAACCTGGGGTAAAACTGTGTGTATGTGACCTTGTGTAACAATATCATCCACAGCAACCTGCCCTTTTAAAGCTGACCAACAGCAGTGAAAAAAAATGGCTGGGTTGTTATTGAGACCTGGAGTAAAACTGTGTGCATGGGGAGACTAAGCACCTGCGAGCTTCTATTGGCTGATAAAGGGACATGTGAAAGTGTGTACGGCAGTTGGAATATGAGTGAAATACTTGCAGGCTTGTATTGGCTAATGCAGGTCATTTTTTGGGGAAATACTGTATCTCAGGAACAGTATGTCCTAGAGAGCTGAGACTCAGACTAAAACCTTCCCGGATGCCTTGTGTACTTGTGTGCCAAATTTGGTGAGGATCAGTGCAGTAGATTGGTCGTGCATAAAGAACAGACAGAAACTCAATATATATATATATTGTGATAGTTGAGGTTATTTAGCAGCAAAGGTAAGCGGTGTTCCTGGGTTTACAGAGGTGTTGGTGGCGCTGGGTGCCAAATAAACAGCAGATCAGGTGGTACAATCCAAAACAGCCTAGCCCACACACAGGGCACTACCTCACTTCTTGAACCCTGTCTATTCTACCAAGGGCAAGATACTTTGCTGAGGTTTCATCTCACCAGTCTGGTTCAAAGTCCTTTCTGGAATCCAGTCCTCTTGGGACAGACCGTCTGTCTGTCTCTAACTGGTCCAAGGTCCACCTGTGTCTGCAGGTCACAATCTGTACTCTCTCTCTGGAGTTAGGCTCCTTCTGGAATCCAGTCTTCTTGGCACAGGCCACCTGCCCGTCTCCAACTGGTCCACAGTGCACCTGCTCCCTGCAGGCCACTAACAGCACTGTCTTGCTGTGTGCACTCACTCCGGAGTGGAGCCCCTCTCTCAGCTATGGGTGTAGTCAGAGTCCTTTTTAACCCTGTTTTGGGCCGCTCTATAGCACCCTCTAGGTTCATACCCTTACAATATATATATGAGAGAGACTTACAGATGTAAGAGTACTATTTTGTGTTATTGTATCACAAGATGATGTGATATCCTATGGCTTTGCTTTGTGTGGCCACCCAGGGGTTGTTCTGTGATTTGCAGCCTGTAAAGGGTTTGGGTATGAATCCAAAGAGGGCAATCTATATAGTATGAGATCTCTGAATGACATTAGGAAAAGGGCCAGAGGGAGCGGAAGGAGTTGTTTAGCCCATTGACAAGTATTATACAGTGCTCTGGTGACGGCATTCTTTGTTACAGTCTACGTAGTGACATTCTGGGGGAGCCATATAATCAAAGTAAGAGGTGTATCTACTGTTTTACCAGTCTAAAACTCTGGAGAGTTGGATGCCATGGTAGTATGCTATATTTCACTGTTTCACTGTCTTTTCAGATTTGTGTTTCTTCCCAGTCAGTACAGATGAATAAAGTTTTCAAAAAATGTGTGTTTCACTACCCACAAATCATTATTATATTCTGGGGTTTCTTCTGATAAATAATACACAGCTCATACTCATCCTTTACCACCACTCTAGGGCTCTGCTATGGAGTATGGTCTTCTTTCCCTGCTTCTTTCTGCTTCCTTTGGCCTCTTGGGTGACATCACTGGCTGTGGAATGGAGCGATAAGACCTGTCATTGGATCTCATTGGTCACGCGTGACTACTGAGGTCCAATCACACTTCTGATGTCACCCAGGAGAGGCCAGAATATGTAGGGAAAGAAGACTAGACATCACAACAGAGCAGAGGTGTAACTTGAAGCTTCTGGGCTCCAATGCAAAAAAAATTTGCAATCTTGTGTCATTTGAAATTATCATATCTTTTATATGGCAGAGCAACCTTAGAGGCCCCTTTAGCATGCTCGATAGCAACTGTTATCTCTGCACTATCTATTGCTATACCCCTGCCATGGAGCCACAGAGAGGTGAGGAAAAATGAGAATTAGCTCTATAATTTTTTACAACTCCCTGGGATATATGACAGCATTTCTTGTGGATACATTTTGAGAATAAACTATACTACACGGCCATATTCACACACTCAGCATTTCAAAACCAGAAGCAAAGCCTACAGTATACAGAGAGATGGTATAATAGAAAGATCTGTACGTCTTCTGTGTTCTGGACCCCTCCTGGTTGGCTTACATATAGTAATGCTAGGTACCCTTGTGCTTTCTGTGCCCCCAGGCAGGGGGAAACTGTCCTCCTAGCTCCCCTTAAATACCCGTCCTCTGAATTGGTTACCTAGCAGGTGAGACTGTGTCCAGGTGCCTCACATAGCAAAAGAGGAAATGTCTTGCATCGATATTCCTCTATCCAACCCATTTAACCGCAAAACACATCTTCTTGGTATTTGGAGAAGAACATGACATAATAATGTGTAGTTGGGTCATGTCCATCATGATATACAGTCACTAGGTATAACAAGTTGTTTTTTTCATATTCTCTGCTCCACAGGGATCCCTCTCCAAAGAACCATGGCGTGCTGCTGGGAGCCCACAAACTAGAAAATGACTTCTCTATTGAAAGGATGCATGGTCTGAGAAGAATTATAATTCCCACCGAGTACACAGGGGCAGTGAAGAGCAGAGGGGACATTGCTCTGCTAGAGCTCTCCATTCCCGTTAACTACACCAAGTACATCATGCCCATCTGTCTGCCATCATCCTCCGTTACCTTCCCCTGTGGTATGGAATGCTGGGTAACCGGATGGGGCACAATATCCTCAGAAAGTAAGAATTCTTATAACTCTACAACTCATGATGATGAGGAGAATAGTGGTGTAGATGATGGTGAAGTTAGTGGTGTGGCTGATGATGAAAGTGGCATGGATGATGGTGATGATCGTTGTATGGATGATAATGATGAGGATAGTATGGATGATGGTGATGGTGGTGTGGATTTGGGTGATGGTAGTGGTGTAGATGATGATGAAGTTAGTGGTGTGGATAATAATGATCATAGTAGTATGGATGATAGTGCTATGGATCATGGTGATAGTGGTGTGGATCATGATACATTTCCCATAAATTATTATAAAATATTTATAATTTCTATTCTAATTGATGTTGTTCAAAAAATTCAGGAGAATAACAAAAAACAATAAGGAATAAGAAATTGATAAAACCTGGGATAATCCTAGGGAAAGTTAAGATTTCCCAATGTGGGAGTTCAGGCTGCAGAACAATCCTCCCACTTGGTTAATCTTCTCATTTTGTTATACACTTTTCCTCATTTTACAGAACCTTATTACCCTAGTAGCCACATTGACCAAGAGACCCATAAGATAGTAATGGCTGCTCCAGTTATGGCTTAGGCTCTAGACAGGTACAGAGGCTTGGCCTCATCCTACATGACATTATTAAGAAGATAAAGTGACTGAATGTTGTGACTTCTCATTTCTTCAGCGAATTTGCCGTCCCCGATGACCCTCCAGGAAGTGATGCTCCCACTGATCGACCACAGGACCTGTGACAGTTTGTATCACATAGACTCAGCGACCAGCAGTTCTGTTACTATCATCAAAGACACCATGATATGCGCTGGATACTCGAAAGGAGACAAAGACTCCTGTCAGGTGAGACCCCATTACAGGAAACATGACTTTAATTTCCATAGTTTATATTAAAGGAGATATTTCTGGTAAGTATGGAACACTCCTGGTCAATTTCATTGTGTTGTTTAGTCAAGTACCCTATTAAGTTGGAAGTATCTTGTTTCGCATTGTCTATCTATTAACCAGAGGAGAGAGTGGCTACAAAGAGCACCTCTTTCTGGAAGAGCTGACCACTACTTTCTGGAAGAGCTGGCCACTACTTTTTGGAAGAGCTGGCCACAGAATATCAAAGTTTCATGACATACACGCACAACAAGTTTGGTCCAAACTGAAGCTTACTGATGAACTTTATGAATATTCACAAGGTTTGCCCATCATTTTTAACCATATTGTTATCTTACAGGGAGACTCTGGAGGACCTCTTGTGTGTAAGGTCAATGGAGCCTGGTACCAAGCTGGTGTTGTAAGCTGGGGAGAAGGATGTGGTTTACCTGACCGCCCTGGGGTGTACACCCTGGTAACCGCCTATCAGTCCTGGATCCAGACATATGTACCAGAGCTGAGTTTCCACAAGCTGACCAATATCACACAACCAACTGCAAAATGCAGTGGAAACATGAACGTGTCCTGTTATATGCTGACCCTTCTCATTGTAACAGTCTCACTGGCCACTCGTAGTTAACAAATTTTGCAAGTTTCATTTTTTCATTGACATCGGATTTGAAACTTTTCCATTTAATCCCTTGATCAAAAATGTGCAAAATGTTTTCCTGTAGCATAAAATATATTTTATTTCATTTATCATTCATGCAATAAAGAAAATCCTATTGGTCTGTCAGAAATCAAGTCCTTCTGGTCCAGATCTTCAACACAGATTTCACGCCAACGATCATACTTTCTATATGAATAACCAATGTGAATATTATGTATGTTGCTGGTCAGACAGATTGTATTGGTCCATACAGGGAGATTGGTCAAAGGGGAAATCTAATTTTCCACCATTGAATTCTAGAATGATATACAGTCTGATCCCCTGATTCCTAGACATTGGTCACAATCTATTAGTAGAAACTAAATGGTTTTTTGAAGGTTTCCAATTTAGAGTTAAAGGGCTTTGCCATGCCAAAAACCCCAAACGTTAAGGTTGGAAATTATTTCAAATAAAAAATAAAATGTTCCTCACCCCTTCTTTCCCCCTCGGTTCCAGTTATGGGTCCAGTCATATCTTCCAGCCTCCATTTCCAGAATTCCAGCAATGACGTCAATGAACCCAATGAATTCAGTGACTACTGTGGTCACATGTAGTAGTCGGGTACTACATTACTGGAGGGATTCCACACTGCAGCTAGGACTTGACTACTTACTGGTGACATGGGGGTGGGTTATTGACGTCATAGCCAAAATATCATCTTCAATGGATTTTTTTTTCTTTAAACACAAAAATTAAGCATTTTTATCAGTTTATCTGTAACCTAGATGGACTAAGAAGTTGTCAATGGACCATTTATTTTTCCCAAATTACCAATATTTTGAGGAAAGTGTTGGGTGCACCAAACAGTACTGGTCAGAGCACCTATAGAGAGCTGATATCTACCCATATATGTTCACTATAAGATTGGTCTTACCATAGTGATTTTTATTCTTTACTGACGGTAATAGTCAGACAGTAAGTGGTGGTGGTCTGTGACCATTGAACGATGGAGAATGAAGCAAGTTCCTCAGAAGTTCCTCTTCCCTATAACTGTGACATATGACAAGTTCATTGAGAGGATTTACCTAGAAACAAGTCACTACACACTACAAATATACTGTATTGATATTCTTTTGTATCTGGCCATTGTCTTCTTCTGTTTTCACAAGTTTCTTAGCGTCATTGTTTAACTTTAGCTTTACTTAAGGTTGAGGCAGCAGAATTTTCTTCAGTGCTTCCTCATATCCATTCTCTGTAGTCAGCAATAGCATATCTCCTTTGTGTTGTAAGTGATCAGTTACTAAGTAATGGTGTCGCCCTATTCAGTGTTTGATATGTCCATCCACATAATGTCTTGCCCATTGTTGAGCTCTGTAGGCTTCACATTCGTGATCTCATCTTCAGATGTGTCCATCAATCTGTCACCTCATTCTCTGGCTTCTTGTGAGTGTAATGGTTCACTGATTGGCAGAGTCATCGTGTGAGGTGAATCATAAAACACTTCAGCCTGGCCATTAATATATCAAATAGAAGGCTTGTCAAGCATGAACATGTACAGCGGCCACCTATAGGCTTCTAAATTGGTCATCACCGACTCAACAGTTCAACCACTACTTACATACTTTCTACCAGCACTGAGGATCCAGAGACATGGCAGCAACGTGGAGAAACCACCACCAGGGGTGTAGCTATTGGGGGGTGCAGCAGTATCAGTCCCTACCAGGACCTGGACCCTGACGGGGCGCAAAAGTCCATCAATAGCAGGCAATGTGATGGACATTAGCACAACTCATGACCTTCTACTATGACATGAGGGCAAATGATCCAAGCAAAGGTTTAGGCAGGTGTGGAAAAACAAAGGTGTGAATTGTAATAAACTTGTGCATCCGAAACAAATCTAGGACCGGAACCAACCAAATCTGGAACAAAATGAACCTGGTGGCAGTTTACCCATCTCTAGTAAGCACCGATCTTCTATGGATGTAGGCTTTCTCCAATCCTTCAGTCCCAAACAGACTGGATGATGTTGCCATCAGGGCTATATCTGGAGGCCATATCATTACTTCCAGGACTCCTACTCCAAAGGGCAAAGGTCACACCAAATATTTATAAATTAATTAGTGTATCTCATGGGAAATATATGTATGTAGTAAAACAGACAAGTCGGGAGGGGAGACAGATCCTCCAGCTGGTATATAATCTGTCTGTGACTGCTGATCAGTGCTGTATACTCCTGTATAGTCTCCAGTGTGATAATAACACTACTGACTTAGACCTGGTATGTGACCACTATAAATCATCGTATGGCAGTGTTACTATTATACTGCTGCTTGTATAGTTGTAGAATACACTTGTACCTGTCCCTGCCATGTGATTAGGTGTTCTTGTTTCCTTCTCATGTTGATCTTGTGGTTTACAAGCCAAGGAAGTGCGAGGGTGTGACCAGATTAAGCAATATTTTCCACAAGGTGCCTTGCAAAATACTTCCTCCTAGGTTTCCTAGATATCTCTTGATGATTTAGTGGCTGTGGGGTCAGTGCATGGCATAGGCTGGTGTTACACTGTGTCCTCACCATGATCTTAGGATGGCGCTATATCAGTCTACAAGTGTCTGCAATGAAATACAACCAGTTTCGAGTTAACATTACTGTACAACTAGAGATAATTCATTGTCACTTCAATATTCGATGAGCTTTTTGTCATACTTCCTGTAGATAGGATGATGAGGATGAAGTGAAGATCTGTGAGAAGACGCTTTGGACTTTAGCACCAATGGCGGTAGGTTACAACTAAAGCTTATGTTGCGCAAAATCACGGCCGCAAAATAACGCAGCATTAACGATCCACGCTCCCATTGAAATCAATGGGAGCGTATACGGTCCGCAAAATCTCACACAGCGTATACGTGCCAGGTCACGCGGAACGTTACTCCGTGTGAATGCACCCTTACTGTGATATTCATCCCCATTACATCATGTATGTGGTCAGACGGATTCTGCCCAGGAACAGGTCCAGCCACATTCTGAGGTCAGGATCAAGGATGTAGTGACGCTGCAGTCATATGAGGAGACGCCACAACATAAGAACAGGGGGTTAAGTCCGAAACCAAAGAATATTTTATGAGAACATTATCCATAAGGTGCAACACAACACAACTGAGTGGCCATGAACGGTGTCCTGTGTCTTACCGGCCTCCTGCTTCTCTCCGGTAAGTGACTGCTACAATCACAGCTACATTCTTTATTGGTACGAGGATGGTGAACCAGATGGTGAAACAGTGGAATTCTAGTCCCAGGAATCATTTCGATAGTTCTTACTGTAGCTTTACTACCAAAAATGCTTAACATCTGGCAGTCTTCTGAGGACTCAGTCGTTTTCCCGACTACTTCAAAGAAAATTGCAGTATCAAGAAACTTCTTTAAAACTCTTATATGATTTCACTTACCATATAAGAAGTTGATGTGATTATTTTGCTTCTGTTTTTAAAACCTAGGAGTCATGTTAGCATTAGCCACGAGGAAGCTTTCAGTGTTTTTTTACATATGTATAGTACATTGTGTAGTTGTGTAGGTTACTCTACAACATGAGATCTTCAGCATTCTGACCAGAATGATGACCATGGTCTTTGAGATTGACCTGCTCCTGCAGCATGGACAACCTCATACTGTAGACCATGATAGATCATTAAACTGCACGGAAATGCACCAATGGCCATTTAACTGTTAGCCTAAGATTGTTCCTGTGGTGACTGACACACTGTAGTTGACCATGCACCATTCTATACCTTTGATACTAATGAAGAACAAAAGGTTAAAGATCCATTCAACCACTTATATAGTCGGCATCATGGCCATGGCTCAGGGTTTTTGTTCAAGAGCTTTCACCAGCTAGGAGAAATGTATAAGGTTAATGTTCCATTATGTTTTCTAGCCTACACTCCTCCCGTTATCTCCAACTTCACCACTGCCACTCCACCATCATGTGGAAAACCAGTAATTGCCAATCGGATCGTTGGTGGCGCAAGTGCAAACGAGGGAGAATGGCCATGGCAAATCAGTCTACGCTATGAAGGATCCCACATATGTGGTGGGTCCTTGATCTCCGAGCAGTGGGTGGTCAGTGCGGCACATTGCTTCAATTCGTAAGTTGTCATCTACAGATGAGAATGCTATGACTTGGTCTACCCTGTGACCAAACAATGCACAGACTGTCATTAGACAGCTTAGTGGTCAGTATGGACAGTCATGTGACGCTGAGAAAATGAGCTGCAATGTCCTCTATTGGTTCGGTTTGGTTTGGACAGTATCATGGCTCTGAGTCCCCAATGAATTTTTATATATACTGTATATGTATAGTGACCACCTAACATGAATGTTTAGGCAGAATGGAGCCATACTTTAAGTTATTCATTGAAGACAATGCTTTCTTTATAACCCAGAGATGATTTCCTTAATGTACATTCTTAAAGAGGACCTTTCACCACCTTCATCAGCCATAACTCTTTACACTTTTCAATAGTTGCTGCTGAACTGTTTTTCACGCAGTTGGAATTTTTTCTCTAACCACCACCATTCCCGAGCAGTCATAGCTGTACAATTATACTCCATGCTGTCACATGGGTGGTCCCTATCTTTGTTCTCCAGCCCAGGACCACCCCCTTGACAGTAGAGTGTAATTTTGCTGAAACTAACAGAAATGATTGCTTGGGAATAGTGAGCGCTAGAGAGAAAATATTCAGTGTCAGAACGAGTGGAGCTGCGCCACATATAGAAGGATGAAAAGAGTTGGAATTGGTGGCGGTGGTGGACGGTCCTCTTTGAGTGCAAACATGATGACATCATTGAGTTGAAGAAAATATTGTATCCTGCTGCTACATGAATAAGGTGAAGGTATTCATCTCTAATGTATAACACAATGTCTTGTTCCTTAGTTCTAAAAATCCCTCAGACTTCAAGGTCGGTCTTGGCGTGTACCGGCTGAAAATTCCCAGTCTTCATGAAGTTGTAACCAATGTACAAAGAATTATTGTGAACTCCCAATATAGCGGAGACGGCGAATCAGGGGACATCGCCCTGATTAGACTGTCCAGTCCTATTATTTATACTCAGTACATCAAGCCAGTGTGTGTCCCGCCGTCCTCTATGAGCTTCTCTGCGGGAATCCCTTGCTGGGTGACTGGATGGGGCGATACAGGATCTGGTGGTAAGTAAATTCAGGAGTCACACAATATTATAAGCCAACCATGTGTTATACTATCCTCGAAATCAAAACAGCATTATAACCCCCATCATAAACCACACAAGCCGATTCCCGGAAAAAGCTCCTGAGCGGCTCTCATTCATCTCAATGGGAGCCATCTTTTTGGTCAGGATTTTGAGGCGAATACGGCCTCAAAATCCTGACCAAAAAACTCTATGTAAGAAGGCAAAAACAGTGATTGAGATGAAAACTGCACTTACCAATTACTCTCTGCAAAGTTTTGTAAAGCAGGGTGTGGGAGGAAGGGATATGGCGGGCATTGTACTGTATGGGGCCATTATATGATGACATAAGAAGAACTCTACTATATGGGAGCATGAGAGGCCATTATATTGGATCATAATGGGGCACTGTACTGTAAGGGGGTCAATATATGTCGTATAAGGAGGACAGTATAGTGTGGGGTATAAGGAGGCCATAATGTTGTTTCGGGGCATAAGCTCTAATGCAAGAGAAAATAAAAAAAAAACACCCAATTTCAGAAGTTTTTTGGTGCAGTGACTTTTATAGGAATTTACTGCATAGCACAATATTCCTATCACAGGACATTAAATCTAAGCTTATCATATATCTTACTGTCCCAAGGAACTTTAATAAACCCTGAAGTAATGTAACTACCCTAACCATGTGCTATCCTCGCCTCCAGTCATCCAACCTCTAGGGGGACTACTGAGGCCTATGGTTAAATGTCTAATCCTTCTAATCCATTCCAGTTGCCATAATAATCCCTCCAATAAAGACCCCTGTGATTCCCCACTATGCACTATGACCCCCTCTATTACTAACCCCAGTGGTACTCAGTAACTATGACTCAATCTAAGTAGGTACCATATGTCCGCCACCACTCCCCAATGCCTCTTCATGGAAATATTAAAGGGTATGTCCAGTCACTACAAGTTACTCTCTATGCACAGGACAGGGGGTATCGCTGATTGTGGGGACTGGGAATTCTATAGATTATGATTATTGGGTTTTATACACCCAGTTTGAATGGAGGAGCTGGTCATTGTCTCTGGTCCATTCACTTCAATGACATCTGCCAGAGATAGCTGAAGTAAAGCAAAGTACAGAATGGAGTGGTTGGACACATTTCTAACAGGCCAATCCATTTAAACTGACTTGAAAAATACCCAAGTTCCTGCAATTGGTGTGGTGGTGGTGGGGGGGGTCTTACTGATGCTATGGCTTTGTGTTAGCATATTGGGTATTACATGACTGAGAATTACTCTTCTTTTCCGCAGTGCGTCTCCCATACCCACAGACTCTCCAGCAGGTCATGGTACCTCTTATCAATAATAGTGCCTGTGACTTTATGTACCACATCAACTCTAACATTCCTGCCAGCAGCAAGATCATTCAAAGTGACCAGATCTGTGCAGGGTACCAGGCTGGAGATAAGGACTCTTGCCAGGTAGGCGACCTCCTATGTTCTTATTAACATTCTCCTGACATACATGTGACATATGTGTCAGGAGCAGAGCCCTTCTATATACAGCAGGTGGCGGCTATTTGAACACAATATACAGTATAATTTCGGGCATAAATTAGTGCTATTAAAAAATACAACTTGTCCCACAGAAAACAAGCCACATACAGCTGTATGAATGGAAAAAATGGAAATGTTTTGGCTTCTGGAAAGTGGGAAAGGAAGAAATAAAAAATGATAAACACAGCAGGAAGGATTTAATGTATTGTTATTGTTTTCTTAAGATTTAATATTGCTAATACTACAACTAATGAAAATAATAATAATAATAATAATAATAATAATAATAATAATAATAATAATAATAATAATAAAAATAAGTACAGTGTTATTAGAAGTAGTGTTAGTATTATTAATATTAATTGTAGTGGCAATAGTATTTTTTTCTTTTTATTATTTGTAGTATAGTAGTAGTAGTGGTAGTAGTAGTAGTAGTAGTAGTGGTAGTAGCAGTAGTAGTAGTGGTAGTAGTAGTAGTAGTAGTAGTAGTAGTAGTATTGTAGTAGTAGTAGTAGTAGTATTGTAGTAGTAGTGGTAGTAGTAGTAGTAGTAGTAGTAGTATTGTAGTAGTGGTAGTAGTAGTAGTGGTAGTAGTAGTAGTAGTAGTAGTAGTAGTAGTAGTATTGTAGTAGTAGTAGTAGTAGTAGTAGTAGTAGTAGTAGTAGTAGTATTGTAGTAGTGGTAGTAGTAGTAGTAGTAGTAGTATTGTAGTAGTAGTAGTAGTAGTGTTAATAGTAATAGTGGTAGTAGTAGTATTGTAGTAGTAGTAGTATTGTAGTAGTAGTAGTTGTAGTTGTAGTAGTAGTAGTAGTAGTAGTAGTAGTAGTGGTAGTAGTAGTATTGTAGTAGTAGTAGTAGTATTGTAGTAGTAGTAGTAGTAGTAGTAGTATTGTAGTAGTAGTAGTAGTAGTATTGTAGTAGTAGTAGTATTGTAGTAGTAGTAGTAGTATTGTAGTAGTAGTAGTAGTATTGTAGTAGTAGTGGTAGTAGTTGTAGTAGTACTAGTGGTGGTAGTAGTAGTATTATAGTAGTAGTAGTAGTAGTAGTAGTAGTAGTAGTAGTAGTAACAGTATTATTATTATTATTAGTAGTAGTAGTAGTAGTAGTAGTAGTAGTAACAGTGATAGCAATAACAGTAGTAATAGTATTATTATTATTAGTAGTAGTAGTGGTATTCTTATTCTTATTCTTATTATTATTATTATTAGTAGTAGTAGTAGTGGTATTATTATTATTATTATTAGTAGTAGTAGTAGTAGTAGTAGTAGTAGTAGTAGTAGTAGTATTGTTATTATTATTATTATTAGTAGTAGTAGTAGTAACAGTGATAGCAATAACAGTAGTAGAAGTAGTATTAATAATAGCAGTAGTAGCAGCAATAGTAGTAATAACAGTAGTAGTATTAATAATAGCAGTTGTAGCAGCAATAGTAGTAATAACAGTGGTGGTAGCAGTAGTAGTGGCAGCAGAAGTAATACTAGTAGCAGTGGTGGTGGCATAAATAGTAGCAGTGTTAGTATTATTATTAATTGAAGTAGCTATAGTATGTGTACAAGTTGTAGTATTATTTAAGGGCTTTGTTTCCCTTCTTCCCTCAAGGACTTGTTTTATGTTGTGAATTAGAGGCTTGTGCTGAACCCCAATAGTGAGCTATGCCCATATATTCTCATGTATCTTATATTTTCTGTGCCTTAAAGACTTCAACTTATAATAATGAGTCTTTAGTATTCTCCTAAACATGTTATTTAGTGGACAATTATTCTTCATTTCAGGGGGACTCCGGGGGACCCCTGGTCTGTAATACAAATGGAGCTTGGTACTTAACTGGCATTGTGAGCTGGGGAGAAGGATGTGCCCTGCCAAACCGGCCGGGAGTTTATACATATGTCCCTGACTACTACAAATGGATCTACTCATATGTCGATAAGGATGTCGTGTCCTCAACACCATCGGCTACTGAGTCTGTGTCCTCACCTTCTATTTACAGCCTCATCATCATTATTGGCCATTTGTCTATTGCTACAATCTGAGCTGTACTTGGAGGTTGTGTGGCCCTAGACATCAAGTCTGAATACTCCCATATTAACAGATAAGCCACATTTCGCTGATTAATATGCACAAAGTACAATTGCATGCTGTTGTGTTGCTACAATTTTAAAAAAAAAACACTGTTATTTAAGACGTCTTGTGAAAATTGTAGAAAAACTGAATTATGCTATTATTAAGGCTGACATCACACACGGCTTTTCTGTTGTACCTAGACCTAAATGCGCTGAATGACTGTTCTTTAGATATTTGTCTAGGGGAACTTAAGATCAGTGATGTGTAACTTGTGCTCCTCTGGCTGTTGTGACTTGACATCTAGCATACTACAATAGGATTCATCTATCACAACAGCTGGAGGAGAACAGATCAAACAACACTAGTTTACAGGGCAGAATCTGTAAGTGAAGACCCCTATAGACAGATGTGTACCGGGCTGTCACTCACCCTCATGAGTAGCACTCAGCCTATGTATTACATATGTACTGGATGGAGTCTCACTTACATCCTGTAGTCACTGTGTGATCACTAGTGCAGGACTGATTTGGTATCCTGCTTTTGATTTCTTTTGCCTGTTTTGTCAATAAAAGGGATGTTCTATTTTTCGGTTATTTAGTATATTTTTTCACAGAATCATACGCTTTTCTGATATACAAGTACTTTCTATGACACATCAGTGCAATGATATCGACCGCTCTTATATCGTTCTCTCCGTTTTCCTTTGTATGTCGCCATTTTACAGTTAATGGTGAAGCAATTGTAATAATTCAATAAAAATCTATTTCCACTATTAGCCCTGTGATCCCATGAATGAGTCCTGTGTGCTAGTCAATGAATCAGTTCGCAACAACTTGCATTTGTTACATATTTTACAAAAATTTCTGTCGCGGCTGAACCGAAAACCTTTGGGATTCGCAACTGGAATTGCAACTCGTTTTAAATTGAAGAGTGAACCAATATTCTTCATAAAAAAATTCCATGACTCATTGTATCATAACAATTGGGGGCTTTATGGCTCCCAGGTCTGTCATCACTATATCTATGTGACAAGTCCCAATAGAGGCAATAATTTCTCCATAGACCACAATGCAGTGGTACGAGCACAGGTTCAGCTACGTAAAATAATTAAAAAAAAAAAACATATTGAAAAAAAATCTAAAAATTTCCCACATTCCAAATATAAAGAAACAGAAATCAAAAATTAGGCATCTCAAAATGCTCAAAGTATAAAAAATATTGAATCACTTGCATGATCATGTCACCTCCACCTCAAAAACATCTCCAGAATACGCCCTTTCCTCACCAGAGATACACTAAAGACACTTATTGTCTCTCTGATTTATTCTCGCCTTGACTACTGTATATCCTTACTAATCGGTCTTCCCCTCACTAAACTCTCACCTCTACAATCTATTCTGAATGCAGCGGCCAGGCTCATCTATCAGGCTAGACGCTACAGTGATGCCTCTGGTCTGTGCCAGTCACTACACTGGCTGCCTATTCATTATAGAATACAATATAAAGTTCTCCCCCTCCCCACAAGTCTCTCCATAATGCTGCACCTCCCTACATCTCCTCCCTCATCTCTGTCTACCGCCCAACCCGTGCTCTCCGTTCTCTCAATGACCTAACACTTACATCCTCTATTATCAGAACCTCCCACGCTCGTATACAAGACTTCTCCCGAGCTGCACCGCTTCTCTGGAATGCTCTACCCCGGACAATCAGATTAACTCCCAATTTCTACAGCTTCAAGCGCTAACTAAAGACACATCTTTTCAGACAGGCCTATCACAATTCCTAATGTAAATCCTTCCATACGGTAATTATAATCCCCAAAATTTAACCCTCCTCTGTTCCCGCTCCCACATTACCCCACATGATATGATGCCATCTCATGCTAACTTTATAGGTCCAAGCTCCATCCATTTTTGTTTTTTCTATTGTGTTGTGGGATGTTTTGTGAACATTTTTAATACTATACTGAATAATCCTATCAAACATATCCCGACACAACAGTAAAAACGACGCCCCTAAGGAAGTGGTGCAGGTGCTTTAAAAAAATAAAAATAAAAATCACTGGGATGGGAAAGGGTTAATTTAAAACTAATTAAATTTAATAATAATAATAATAATAATAATAATAATGTGGCGAATATCCCATGTTTTTGCTCACGTTTCTTCGCAGGAACTGGTCTGGCCACATTCTGAGATCACAAAGTGGGATGTAGAGACGTTCATTCATATGAGAAATCACAGCATAACATGTTGTGCAACACAAGTAAACGGAATAACCATGAACGGCATCCCATGTCTCGCAGGTCTCGTGCTGCTCGCCGGTAAGTAACGATTACTAGGATTTACCAAAATGTGATCATAAATCCAAGTACTGGTACGATGGCGAACCAGATTGTGAACGAAACTGCAAAATTTCCAGGAATCATCTCGGAGAGCACTTACTATTTATATACAGTAATAGACGATTGGTGGCCAAAACTTATGGAGACGTACAGAGTCACTCGTCCACTTTGGACGTCTTCGGGGAACTTTTTCCATACTATTCCAAGGAAAATTGCCGTATTATGAAACTTTTGTAAAACTGTCATACGGGGCCAGTTTTATGGTATTGTCTCGCTATGTCTCATACTCCTGTACCTGATGGAGAAAACAAATGTACAGTACTGTGCAAAAGTATTAGACAGGTGTGGAAGAATGATTTCAGAACTAGAAGGGTTAATAATTTACTTTGGTCAACGAACAAAATGCAGTGAATGAAGAAAAGAGAAATGTAAATCCCATCAATATACAAATATGAGTTGGCTCTGCCCAGGCCCGATGCCTAAGCAGAGTGAATTCAGAGCCAGAAGAGGACGCGGGAACGCTGCACAGGGAGAAGACTTCTAAAGGTAAGAGAAGAACCAGCGTTGATTGGCAATGTATAGCATTTTGCCAATCAACGCTGGTTCTGCATCGAATCCTAACTTTGAACAGCTAGTAGTGTTCGATCGAGTACGAGTATTTTGAATACCATAGTATTCGATCGAATACCTACTCGATCGAATACTACTCGCTCATCTCTAATAATAATCAATCAACTATGACCTTCTCTAATACTGATCCCAGTGGTATCCAACTAGTAAGCAAGAGCCCTCTCTAATGCTGACCCCAGTGGTATTTCACTAGTAACTCTGAGCACCTGTAACAATGACCCGATGACAACCAGTAACTATGACCTACAACTGAGTTAGTTATTGACCACTTGCAGATATTTTTCCCAGGTCTGAGCACTCTCATTTTATGTGCCAAGTATTGATGGGTGACCCTTGTGAGAATATATAGCTGGAGATGTTACAGAGGTTGTCCAGTTACAACATGTGACTGGCGATTGTCTTAATGTTGTGACCCCCACCAACCAAGTGTTGGGGTCAGTTTGTATGGAGTGAGCAGAAATGCTCACTATCTCTCCATTCACTTCCATGGAGTGCAGAATGGAGCGCTGACATGCATTTCCATCAAGACAATCCATTGAAACAAAATTGCAAAACACCACAGTTGTCATGGGGGTGATTCTTACCGTCTTACTATATTTTGACATTGACCATTGTTCTTCTTCTTTGCAGTGAGGCTTCCATTCCCACAGACCCTCCAGCAGGTCATGGTGCCTCTTATCAGTAATAGTGACTGTAATCAGATGTATGTTATACATAATACCAGCACGCGGATCATTCCAAGTGACCAGATCTGTGCTGGATACCAGACTGGGGGAAAAGACACCTGCCAGGTGGGGGGCTTCCTATTTCCCTATTAATCCCTTCCTGAAATCTGATGTATATCTCAGGGGCTGAGGACCCTCCATGCAGAGGGTGGCCATCTGTTTGTCAACAATATACAGGGCTGGGTTGATATGTTGGGTTCTGGTGACCCTAACCCATCTATCTGCTGGGCTTGGGTGATATGTTGGGTTATGGGGATGAATATTAGCAGTGGTAGTATTTTTGGTATGAGTATTAGCAGAAGTAGTAATATTTTTAGTATTAGTTGTAGTATTAGTAGTAGTAGTTTTATTACCACGAGTAGTAGCAATGTTATTAGCAGTAGTAGTATTAGTAATAATAATAGTTTTTCAGTAGTAGTATTAGTAATTACTATAGCAGTGGAATTTTAGAAGTAGTAATAGTAGTAGTAGTTTTTTATAAGTAGTAATAGTAGTAGTAGTTTTTTAGTGTTCTCCTAATCTTGTTATTAAGCAAACTATCATTCTTCATTTCAGGGGGACTCTGGGGGACCCCTGGTCTGTAATATCAATGGGATTTGGTACCAAGCTGGCATTGTGAGCTGGGGAATTGCATGTGCCCTGCCAAACTGGCCGGGAATTTATACCTATGTCCCTCATTACTACAACTGGATCTACTCAAGTGTAGTTACAGATTTTGTGCCCTCAAATCTTCAATCCGTGTCCCCACCATCCGTATGCGGCATCAGTATTACTATTGTCTATGTGTCTGTTGTTACACATGGAGCTGGATTTGCAGGTTGTGCAGCCCTAGGCAACTGGAAATTATTGTATCACATGTTTAACATTTTTCCATCTCTTCTTTATTGTATCGGTGGAGGGGTAGTAACAGCTCTTACAATTTTACATTACTTTGCTTTTTGATTTGTTACTGTTAATTTTATTAAGAACATGATGACATCGCTAAGTGTTACATATCACCTAGGCACCTAGGATAGACCAACAATACCTGATCAATGGGAGACTCACAAGTGGAACCACAACCGATCAGTTATTTGGGACTGCTGCCAGGCCCCGGTACTACACAGTTTAGGCAGGTGGAGGAAGATGGGTCTGTGCATTGTATATTGCAACTCTGCTGTCATTGAAGTAAGTGAGATCTGAGCGGTAATAGTGCGACTTGTCTATTATACAATATACAGAGCCATATCTGCCTTCATACACTGTATAGTATCTATTTCTGCAGCAGCCCCGGACAGTGATCAGTGGGGGTCCCAGGTGTCATCCTCCCACTGATGGTCTATCCTAACAACAGACCATCCAAAAATAATCCTAGACCCTTTTAAAGGGATTACCCATTAGATAGAATATCAATTTAAAATGTCATGGATCAGATTGCCAGGACTCCCGTAGATAATCTGTTTTCCCATGCAATATATGATAGTGGCCATAGTGACTACTATAGCGGTTGTCCCATAGACCTGAATGCGGTACTTACAAGGGCCGCTATTAAAAATACAGCAAGTAAACACTGCAGATTGTCACAGGGATCGGAGAAGGCTCCAGTAGTCGCAGCCTTGCCAATCTAAAATTTATGTCCTGTTCTATGGATAGAACATCAAGATGAAAAGTTAAATAATCCCTTTACGAATATTATTAATGCTGTAAAATCATACTCAGATATGTAGCATGGGATGTGGGACTATTAAAGGATTATCTTATCTTATCTTATGGTCTTTAACTGTTTAATACGAGTGAAATATTATTGAACTAATAATAATAAGAAGACTAACGTTCATTTATCGTCTATGTGTGTATATATATATCGTGGGATAGGTAGCTCGGTAGAAGCAGTGGTGCGGACTCAAACAGTCAAGACAGGGACACAAAACATGCACAGGCTGGTTTATTTAGAAAAAAACCCAGGGAAATAAAACAAAACAAAATACAGTCTTAACTTCAGGCAAAGACAAAAAACCTGCTCGTCTGAGCCACTAGCCAACTATACGTGTGGCTTACTTCCAGCCACATGAACAAAACAGGAGTAATATAGTCTCACCGAACTCAGGGTTACAGGACAGAACCATACATCTTCTTTCACCTCATGGAACTGCACACAATGCAGGAGCTGCAGCCTTTTCTGGATCTACACCTGGGCTGAGGCTACTCCAGATTTGTCCTGGACCAAATATATGTCACAAAACCTGGGGCTGATATATCTGGACTCCAGCACTCTGCCTGTTACCATCTCACAATATGGCTGTAAAATATCTTACTGTAATCAATAAATTCCCATCACAATGAAGTCTCCTTGTCCGAACCCTCTCGTGCACAATGCCAAGTTATTTTTTTTTTTTCGTATTGAGAGTGAACCAGTTTATTTTGATAAAATTCCCAAACTCTAACACAGAAACCCTGTGTACTGCAACATTGTATCATATTGTAACCTTCTTGTGCTTTAGTGTCTCTCACCATTGTGCATTGTGTGCATTAAACATGTGATACATAATTATTATATGTAATAGCTATATTATTTGACCTGGTATTTTGTTTTCCCACATTTGCAAAAGTCAAATAAGCCCTACCCCAGCATCATCGGCAGAAAAACCGCATCTATGGTTCTGAGAATAAAATAGGAAAAAAATGATTTTCTAAAAATGAGATTTTATTGTGCAGAAGTAGTAGAATATAACGAACCTACATAAATTTGGTATCGCTATAACGATATCGATCTGTATAATAATGATACCATAACATATCAATGTTACACGATGATCAGTTCGGTGTCCCCCTCTTTTGTCTTCCTAATTTTTTTATATTTGTGTACTACTACAGCCTAGTTCTCAGCCGAATCCTCAGACTTTTCTGATGGTCATGGTTTGAAAAAGACTCTGCTTATACACTCACAAGTGCTTGGAGGGATGTCATGGGATCCAAAAGGACCGTCAAGATCCTCAGATAAGATTGCTGTCCAGGCAGCCTGTAAGACACCTTTACAAGCCAAAGAAACATGGACAGGAGCTGCCATATCAAACAGCAAGGAAAAGCCCCAGGGATATAAGTTCTTGATTTCATACTTGCCAACTCTTCTCGAATATCCAAGAGGGGTTGGCAATTCTCTCAACGTTGGTGGACTATCTAGAAAAAGGAGTATGGCCAGTACTTTTCTTTCTCACATCAACATAAAGGACATGTATAAAGAGGTGAACGTCAAGTCCTAAACAGGGGTTGGACAACAGCTATAGGGGCATTGCCTCATCCAAAAATTTCCATGGTGCATCATGTGGCATTCTCCTTCCACCCCACTATTAAATATTGGCAAGAATGTTCTATTTCCATCCAGGACTCCCTAAAACACATCACATCACCCACTTGACTTCCTCCATACCCCTCTCTAGTAGTGAACATCTTCTTGAGAGCCCCCACTCAAGACTGCAGACCATCACATTCTCCTGGGACAGGTCAGCTTGGGAAAAACATTAGAAGGGTTACCCAGAAAGTAATAAAGATTACCAGGGTATTCCCTGAACTGGTTGAGCTTTATTACTAATATAGACCTTGATCCTTGGGATCCCTGAAGTTTCCAGTGTGGAGACCAGCTGGGGAGGTCGTAGGTCTTGCTCCTCTGCCTCTCTTGATGACACTCCAATGCTTGGACACATGGCAGTCTCCATTCTATTCAATGGGAATGCAAGGGCTTCAAGGGACTGAGGTGTATATTAGTAATTGACCTTAACTGGTGGGGAGATGTACCAGTAAACTTTATTATTTCCCTGAATAACCTCTTTAATCCTACTAATATATTCTGTACATTGCACAGGACCGCTTTTCCAATTTTTTACAAGCCCTTGCTGAGTCTGTCTCACTCCTCGGTAGACTCACTCAGCCGTCCCTATATTTTGCTCTCCTGAACTACTCATCATGAAGATAAGTTGAACTGAAGTTCAATCCCTTGCTCAGCCTGGGGACATTTCATGACTCGATTCCTTCACCCAATTTGGTCAGTACTCCACAATATACGAAGATGGTGAAAACAGGGCAAGTAAAGGGAGGCAAGCACTTGAGTAAACTCTAGCAAATTGCAAAAATTGGGTCAAAAATTTTTTAAACTATAAAATTACAAAATAATAAGAAATGTTCTGTGTGATGGTCTGTTTATCATGACAAATGACTCAGCTACACCTTCTGTGTGGTCACATTGAATTTCTCCAGAAACTGGTCCAGCCACATTCACTGCTCGGGAGAAAAGATTCAATGACGCTGCAGTCACTGTGAAAAGACTCCGCAGAACGTAACAACAGGGGGTTAGTCCTAACCACACAATGTAATATCATTCATAAAGTGCAACACCACATAACCGAGCGGCCATGAACTGCGTCCTGAGCCTCACCAGCCTCCTGCTGATCTCCGGTAAGTGACTTCTACAGTTGGCCAATCACTCGTCGCAATTTACCAAATCTGATCACAAATTGTACAATTGTGTTCTCTATCGATATATGCGAATTGTGAAACATTGAAACTCTAATCAGGAATCAAGTCACAGAGTCTTTATATAGTGGAAGAATGGATAGGGGAGAACCTTGTACTATAAGATACCCTACCACCCTGGATCAAGTGGTCAACTCTTCTTCAGTAGTCAACTCTTTCACAAAATGGTGCCATCAAGGAACTGTCTGAACAATGTTACATGGCAGGACTTACATATAGTGTGTAAATAACAGATTCAATGATCCATTATACTATGGATTCCATGGTATCATTCCAGGTAGCTATAATGGAGTCGTCCATATCTAGAGGTTCTAATTCTGGTGTAATGGGTGCCATAGAGCTGGCGTACCTTCTTTACTCCTCACATTCTATGTGTTTAAGATACTTTCTTACTTTCTGCGTCTCGTCTGAGGTGAGTGCAGCTTGCTGAAAAGGGTGGAACTCAATATGCAAAAGAAATTCACCTAAATTCTAGAAAATGTACCAAAATTCTGGACAATGAACAAAAATGTTGCCAAAAACTAAGACAGGTAATAAGCAGCATAAAGTAGGACTAGACAGTGTAATAGACTGCATCAGACACTTTAGAAAGCTGGTGCAATGTGAGACTGTCTGGTGTAACTTTACACTGTCTATCAGTTCCCAGTATTCGTATATCTGCAGATAATCCAGTACTAAGATGTAGAATCTCTTTATACAAGAGCCACATCGGTGAATAATACACAGTCTGGGAAAGCTGAGTGACTACCCCTGCGGTATCTGAAATGTTGACATCATGGGTGACTCTCCCACTCTCTCTCTCTTCCTTTGTCTCCCTCTCTTACTTTTCTCTTTCAGTCTCTTTTTCTATCTCTCTATCACTCTCTCTTACCTTCTCTCTTCCTCCGTCCCTTTCTCTCTCTTTTTTGCCTTCCTTTTTGTCTCTTTTTTACTACTCTCCCTTTTATTTCTGTCTCTTTTTCTCTCTATCACTCTCTATTACCTTCTCTCTTCTTCCATCTCTTTTTCTCTTTTTTTGCCTCCCTTTTTATCTTTTTTTTCTCACTCTCTCCCTTTTATTTTTGTCTCTTTCTTTTTCTCTCCTTTTCTTCTCCTGTCACTTTTTCATTCTTTTTCCATCTCTCTTTCTCTTTGTTGTCCTCTCTTTTATTATCAATCACTATTTCTCATTTTCTATATATTTCTCTACACATTTTCTCTACCTACTCGATCGAGTACTACTCGCTCATCTCTAGTCTCTTCCTCTTCCTTTCTCTCCTTTTTTCTCACTCTCTCTTGTGTTCTCTCTACTGTTGCTCTTTCCTCCTCTTTATCGCTCTCAGTCCGTCTCTTTCTTCTGTCTCACTTTTCTCTCTCGTTCTGTCTCTTTCTCTATTTGGGTCTTTCCTACCTCCACCTACTTCTCTTCCTACTATTGGAGGTAAAAGGATCCAGCTTTCCTAGATTCCTTCAGGACTTTGCTTGTTTTTCTTAGCTGAGCATATTTGAGATTCTGATCTCTAAGAAAGCTGGGTGATCTTCTACTTTGCTGGTGCTGTACAATTCTGTGTCTTTCTCTGTAAAAAGACAGATTTTGAATATTCATCTGTACATAAAACCTATAAACGTTCCATCCATACAGCCGACCATCAATAAAGTTGGCCTCAACCACAATCAGTTGTTTTGGCCTCCTCTTGCCTGTAATTGTTGGTGTATGGGCTAGTCTGGCAGGCCGCAGGGTGATTTGTATATTGTGGGCATGTGTTTGTACCATCTCACACCCACAAAGTGTCAGTCACTAGTTGATTCTATCACTTTATTAACATTGACCAACTTTTTTCTGCTCATTTTCCAAGTGTTTGGGATATTTGAACCTTCATCGTAAAGCTTGGTGTTTCTATACATTTATTCAACACTGTTTTATACTTATTCAGCCATTGTGTAGGTGAACCTAGAATGTGTGATCTTCAGCTCTCATGTCATGATATTACGTTTCATTATGTGTTCCAGTCTACACCCCTCCCGTCATCTCTAACGTCACGACTGCAGCCCAACCAGTATGTGGAAGTCCAGTGATCAGCAATCGTATCGTTGGTGGCACAGATGCAAATGATGGAGCATGGCCATGGCAAATCAGTCTGAAGCTTAACGGTTACCACATCTGTGGTGGGTCCTTGTTCAGCAACCAGTGGGTGCTCACCGCCGCACATTGCTTTGCAGAGTAAGTTGTTGCCTACAAACAGTATAATGGCTTGGTTTTCCCTGTAATACAAGGCCCAAATAATCAGAACACAGCTCAGTGGTTAATGTGGTCGGCCTAAAATACTGGATACAATGTCCTTCACTGGAACCGATAAAGATGAAGCAGTTTAATATGTATGGTCATTGGGGTGGAAGAGGCAGGAAAGGAGATCATTATGTCGGTGAAATACTAATGTGAACTCTCTATTGCCCCTTAGATCTAAGAGGGGAAAATGGTCTCCTAGAGTAAAGGGATGCTTGTACTTGGTCAGATAGGAGGTCCCAGTAGTGGACCTATACCTGAGGCTGTTGGTGTAAGACATTACCTTCCACCACCATAGTGATACCTTAATGTTTCTGTTTAGGTGACATCATTAGATGAACATGATGATGTCATTATTTCCGACCCAGTCCCAGAAAAATTTTGCTTTGAGATGCTACATGAATGACATTGTGGTGGGTGAAGATGGTCTTCTATATTCTGTAACATGGGCTTTAATTTCACTCCTTAGGTCCAAAAATCCTTCCGACTACACGGTCGGTCTTGGCCAACATAAGCTGCAAATCGACAACTCTCACCAGATTGTGTCCAATGTGCAAAGTATTATTGTGAACTCCCTGTTCGACGTAGTGGGCAAGCCGGGGGACATCGCCCTGATTCAGCTGTCCACTTCTATTAATTATACTCAGTACATCATGCCAGTCTGTATCCCAACACCATCTATGAACTTTTCCGCTGGAGACAACTGCTGGGTTACTGGATGGGGCACAATACGCTCTGGCGGTAAGAAAACTCATGGTACTATTTCTCATCATGGACTGGTGTATCTAAAATTATCAGGAGTCCAACTGTCCTGTGAACTCAGTACAATTCCCACCATTTAGTAGGGTATCTAATCTAGCCAAGTATAATACCTCCTTCAGTACAAATATTGCCTGTCTAGCAGTCTTATATAATCAGTATAAGAGCGATAGCGATACTGACTGGATCCTGCCAAACCTTCTCCTAACATGATAAATATTACGAAATAAATGCACACTTAATATAACCACACAGATATAGAAATATGCACAACAGAAATATGCACAAAAATGCACGATTACTGCTGCTACATGTGCTCGCAAAGGTGTCGATTTTATACCCAAGATGTCACAAGAGGAATCTTGAAATATCTATGAGTTGAAGTCATTGGGACAGATTTATGAAGACTGATATTTTGTACTCCAGTCATAATAAAGATCCTGGAAGGCACAGTGCATGATTGATGGAGAGTCTCCGGACTTTTCATAAAACAGGTGCCTGTCCATGTGTCAATATCATCCTTCTATACCAGAAGATTGGCGTGCCCAGTTTTGCAGCAATGAACATTTCTGAGTGTGTTGTGAGTGTGTACTGCATGACTTCAGCCTTTGCTCTTCTTCTCTGCAGTGAATCTTCCAAACCCAAAGACTCTCCAGCAGGTCATGGTGCCTCTTATTAGTAATAGCGCCTGCGAGAAGATGTACCACATCGGCTCCTCCACTAGTGCCAGTCAACAGATTGTTCCAAGTGACCAGATATGTGCCGGGTACCAGGCTGGAGATAAAGACTCCTGCCAGGTGGGTGACTTATCTTCCTACTTATTCTGGAAACTTATCATCTTATTCTAGACATTTATCATCCTTGTCTCTTTCACCCTTATGATCTTATGATATACAATACTGTAAGTCATGAAGAAATAGTTGTAATGCACCTCAATATTGAACCATACTGATAAGGTCTTGTGGCTTTGAGAAATCTCTGTGCAAACATGACCACATACATAGGATACAAGTGGAGTACAACTGATATAACAAATATTTACTAGAGATGAGCGAACACCGTTCGATCGAATATCAGGCCGTTCGATGTGTTCGATTCCAATCAAACACCACGAGGCAAACACAGTAAAAATTATGTCCGATGAGCGCACGGCCGATGTAGGAGAGCTGGCAAATGTAGCAGTCCAATGTAGCAGACTAACACACTCAGCTCTGCTGCATCGGACTGCTAACATCGGCCAGCTCTGCTACATCTCTGGTGTAGCAGCTCTGCACTCCTCTCGACCATCCCTCCATCTACTCCTCCTGTCACACACATCTCATGTGTAGCAGAGCTCAGCACACACTCAGCTCTGCTACATCTCTACAGCTCTGCTTCATCTCTGGTGTCTGGAGTAGCTGAGCTAACCACACGGCTAGCTCTGCTTCATCTCGCCATAGGAATGCATTAACCAGCGTTGATTGGCTAGTGTACAGCATTCGGCCAATCAACGCTGGTTCTGCTGGAGGAGGTGGAGTCTAAAATCGAACCAGAATGGAAACTGCTGTGGACCAATTTTAGACTCCACCTCCTATGGCAGAACCAGCATTGATTGGCCGAATGCTGTACACTGGCCAATCAACGCTGGTCAATGCATTCCTATGGGAAAAAGTCAGCTCTGGCATATCGCAAGCTGACAGGGATCCCGACATAATAAAGGTACTTGATGCCCCCAGACATGCTTTCCCTGCTGTCCCAGTTGCATTCCAGGGTGTTGGCATCATTTCCTGGGGTGTCATAGTGGACTTGGTGACTCTCCTGAGTCGAATGGTGGGATGCCCTGTAGCGAAGCATTTCCTCCCATAGACTATAATGGGGTTTGATATTTGTTCGAATAGTCGAATATTGAGCGGCTATTCGAAACGAATATCGAACATTTTACTATTTGCTCATCTCTAATCTTTACTATTTTCCTTCGCATGTTATTTAGTGGACTATCATTCTTCATTTTAGGGTGACTCCGGGGGACCCTTGGTCTGTAAAGTCAATGGGGTTTGGTACCTAACTGGCATTGTGAGTTGGGGAGATGAATGTGCCCTGCGTAACCGGCCGGGAGTTTATACCTTTGTCCCGGATTACTACAACTGGATCTACTCAAATGGAAGTGCATCGCCATCGCCTCAACTGCTTTCCCTATCCACCTCTTCGACTTCTTTGTCTACAGCATCAGCGTTACTATTGACCATCTGCCTATTGCTACACACTGGGCAGTATATACTTTTCGGTGCCGACTTAGGATAAGTCTGGATATGTCCTATATTAGCAGAGGAGCTGTATTTATCTTGAATTATTAGGATGGAGTACATTTATAGTTTTGCCCCAATTTTCATAAAATCATTGTGTTATTTAAGTAGTTTTATGATCATTACAGCAAAACTTTGACTGTTGGGAAAACTCTGTCAATATTCACACAGCGAATCTTACAAGGATCACCCATCTCTACTACATAATTCTACGATATCAATAATTAGATAATATAATTTCAAATAATTAATCATTTCATTCTGAAGCTGGAGTGAGAATTGGTAATTTTGGTCCAACTCCAAGTTAATTCTCCATGACTGGGCCATTTTGTGATGGGTAACCGAGGGTGCCCATCTCTGGAACAGGGACACAATGACAGTGATGGAGGGCAGCAAGTAAATATACTTCACATAGGTAGGGGATGGTTACATTTTAGAGATGAGCGATCGCCGTTCGATCGAATAGGTATTTGATCGAATATCATGGCGTTCGATGTATTCGTTCACAATCGAATACAAGGCTTCATACACAGTAAAAATTCGTGTCCCCTCCCACCTTCCCTGGCGCGTTTTTTACACCAATAACTGTGCAGGGCAGATGGGACAGGAATTACGACAACGGAGGCAGTGAAAAAAATTGAAAAAACCCATTGACTGCCAAAAACATGTGACCTCCCATTCATAAGAATGGCCGCCGCCATATTCGTGTCATTTCAGTTTTGGAGTGATAGGGAGAGCTTGTTCTGAGGGTGATAAAGTGCTTTCATAGCTTTGGTTAGACAGGAAATAACAGATCTTTTCAGAGCTTAAGACATCATGCAGCATAGCAGCAGGGGACGTGGATGTGGATACAGCGCTGGGTATCCAGTCCACAGTCCAGCTACTGGAGAGGGTCTCTCAGCATTGCCCCTCGTCAGTAGCAGCAGGGGACGTGGGCAAGGACGTGGACGTGCATACCCAGCTGGGCAGTGGCGTAACTAGGAATGGCGGGGGCCCCGTGGCGAACTTTTGACATGGGGCCCCCCCGACACCGAAGATCTCGACCGAGTCCCTCCTACGCATTCCTACGCGCTCTATTATGACCAATATTGGCCCCTGCACACATTATCATGTCCCTTAGAGGCCCCTGCACACGGGATTATACCCAATAGTGGCCACTGCACACTGTATTATGTCCCTTAGTGGCCCCTACAGGACTAAATACTGTCACGTCACCGCTGACCGCTATATCAGGACAATTGTGGATAAAAAAAATCTGGTCATGTACATTACTATTTAGTAACTCCATGTGCCTCATATTAATAGAAGTTAACCCCATCATGTCCCTCACATTAACCCCTGTGTGCCTCACCATAAGAGTTACTGATATGTGAGAGACATGGAGGTAATAATAAAGTATCTTCATTACTATTACCCCCATATGTCTCACATATCAGTAACTCTTATGGTGAGGCACACAGGGGTTAATGTGAGGGACATGATGGGGTTAACTGCTATTAATATGAGGCACATGGAGTTACTAAAACAAAGTAATCACCCCCAAATGCCTGACATTAATAAGTATAGTAACCCCAGTATGTACCTGTTTTCTTTCTTTAGTTTCATTTTCCTGGAGCAGCTTCTTCTCCTCTTGAGTGCAGGACGGCAGGAGCTCGGCAGGGATAAGCCCCGCCTCCTGGGGTCTCCTCAGCCCTCTCATTGGTGGGCAGAGGACAGGCAGAGAAAGGGAGGGGGAGAGAGGGGGAACGTCCTGAAGCGCTGAGAGGAGCCAGACCTGCAGCTCCTGTGTGTCAGCTGTTGCTGCAGCTTCGGGGCCCCCTGTTGGTGGAAAGTATTTCACCAACAGGGGGCCCCGATCATTATACTCGGGGGTCTGAAAAGACCTCCGAGAATAATGATAGCAGCGGTAGCAGCTGTCACCGGGCCCCTGATGTCCCAGGCCCTGTGGCAGCTGCCTCTGCTGCTATGGTGGTAGTTACACCACTGCAGCTGGGTGTCTAGTTCACAGTCCAGGTACAGGAGAGGGGCTGCCAGCAATGTCCTTCATCATTATGAGCAGGGGACGTGGGCTAGGATGTGGATACCGAGCTGTATATCCACTCCACAGTCCAAGTACTGGAGAGGGGCTGCCAGCAGCAGCAGGGGACATGGGTGAGGACGTGGATAACCAGCTGGGTATCCACTCCATAATCCAGGTACTGGAGAGAAACTGCCAGCGCCCAATTTACTCTTCCTCCTCATAATCCTCCTCCTCCTCCTACAACCCCAGCCCCTAATTCTGAATGTGATATATATATATATATATATATATATATATATATATATATATATATATATATTTCCATTATCTCCCCCCCAGGGGGTTGCAACTCAATTTTTTAGGGCTCCAGCCCAAGGGCCTGCAAAATAATTTTTAGGGCTCACCACAAAGGGGTTATAAAATATAAAAAACAAAAAAACTTTGCAAGTCTTCAGTAGGTGATACCTTGCAAAGTTTTTTTGTTTTTTATATTTTATAACCACTGGCTAACACGGTACCAAAACAAACATTTTCATTTTACACAAAGGGGTTGAAATCTAATTTTTTAGGGCTCCCCCAAGGGCCTGAAAATTAATGTTTTAGGGCTCCCCCCAAGGGCCTGAAAATTAATGTTTTAGGGCTCCCCCAAGGGCCTGAAAATAAAGGTTTTAGGGCTCACCACGAGGGCCTGAAAATTAATGTTTTAGTGCTCCCCAAGGGCCTGAAAATTAATGTTTTAGGGCTCCCCCCAAGGGCTTGAAAATTAATATTAATATATTGATGATGTGTTATTCATCTGGCAGGGCTCCACGTCGCAACTAGATTCTTTTTTGTCCGCACTCAACTGTAATGACCGTAACATTCATCTTACTTCCACTATTAGTTATGATCAGGTTGATTTTTTGGATATATCCATTAAACGGAAAAGGGATGGATCCATTGCTACAGATGTTTTTAGAAAAGGTACATCCACCAATGCCTTGCTTCATGCCACCTCTTCTCATTATCCCAAAGTCAAAAAGGCTATACCCACTGGCCAATTCTTGAGAATGAAACGAGTCTGTTCCGATGATGCAACATTTGAACATCAAGCTGAAGATCTGTCTAAGAGATTCTTTAATCGGGGATACCATTATAAGTCTGTAATTGATGGATATCAGAGAGCAAGAAATACTCCCAGAGACTCATTATTGGTAAGCAAACCGAAAAAAACCATTGGGGCTTTTTCCCAGGATGTACGTTTGGTCACGAGGTTCAACTGCCAGTGGAAAGTGGTACGTGATATTGTTGGTAAATATTGGAACATCTTACATACAGACCAACAATTATCACAGATTCTGCCAGCCTACCCCTGTATTACGTGGAAACGCTCCAGAAATCTAAGGGACATTTTGACCAATAGTCACTATGTCCCTAATACATCTAAGTATATTTTTGGGAGTCGTGGTCCTCCATGGGGCTCTTTTTGTTGTGGGGATTGTGCAGCATGCAAGTACATGCTGCGCACCACTACTTTTTTGAACTCCAGGGGGGACAGGGAATTCAAAATTGTACAACATATCTCTTGCAACACTGAGGGAGTTATTTATTATGCAACATGTCCATGTGGACTCATTTATATTGGAATGACCACTAGGGCACTTAAAATCAGGATACTTGAACATGTTGGCAAAATTGTTTTCGGCACGTGCAAGGGAGTTTGAAAAATTGCAGCCTGTACCCAGACATTTCCGGGACTTCCATCAGAGTGATCCTCGAGGATTCAAGGTTCGAGGGATCAATAGAGTTCATTTGGGGAGTAGAGGTGGGGATTTACGGAAAGCGCTTTTGCGCAAGGAAACACGCTGGATAGTTGAATTAAATACATCCACTCCAGCAGGCCTTAATGAAATGGTTAGTTTTAAGCCCTTTTTGTGATTTCTATCGCGGTTTTTTATTTTTTATGTTTCACTGTATGTATGTCTTGTTTATATATTGTATATTCATTATAATTGTCTTTGCAGATTGACGTATATGAGAGGTTCCATTGATTACCTGTTGTTCTGGTCCGGTGGTTGTCGACGTCGATTTCGTTTTGTTGCGGTTTGGACGTTCTTGGCGCTGTTCCTGTTGGGCCCTGTACTGAGAATGAACAAATTAAAGATGTTTCTTTTAAAAGATACGCTTATTGACGCATATTGAAGATTTCATCTATCTACGTCTTGTTCTGGTCTGATGGCTGGCGACATCAATTTTGTTGTCGCAGGGGATTTGGACTCTGGTGGCATCGCCACTGTTGGGCTCTATATTGTGAACAAATAAATTATAAATGTCTTTTAGATGTGTGTGTATATATATTTATATTTGTGGTATGTTTATATATGGATTTATATTTATTCGATTTGACTTATATGTTTAATATTTATTGTTTTATATTATTTATTTATTTATGTAATTATATATATTATTTTTGTATTTATTTATTTATTTATTTATTTTATTTTATTTTTTTGTTTATTTTATTTTATACTTGCACTTTTGCACATTTTTTGTCACTTATACACTTCATACATTCATCTATTTATTATTATTAATAGTAGCTATATTCTTTTTACCACTTTTTATTTTAGTATTTTTCACAATATATGAATTATTGCATTTTTCATATATTCTTCATACACAATTATTATTAAATATTTACACAGTATTTTTCACATTTTTTTAGTATTTTTGAGCACTTTATTTCACTCTTTTTCTCACATATTTATTATTTATTTTTATTATTTTTATTATAATTCACAGATTAATTGTATATTTATCACTTGATATATCTTATTAAATTATGATATTTACTTGCATACACTAGTTTACTTTATTAAATATTATCAGTGTATTATGCATCTATTTTCGTTTGTTGTGTAAATTATTTATTTATTTATGTCTTTATATATCATGCACTTTCATTAGACATTTGTATGTATTGAGTGGGGCCACAATATTATTATTATTTTTAGCCCCACATTCATTTCTGTTCATTTTTGTTCAGTTTTTTAGTGTCTGTCGTACCTTAGCTGTTCATTTATATGGCAGTCCGTCCCTGTGGCCGCTTATATTATGATATATGTGGCCGGCGCGTGTACGCGTGCGCGACCGGCCAAACTTTATTGATATATTTGTTGAGCACAATGACGCCGTCACGCTACGCGTACGTGATGACGTCACTTGTGACTTGCGGTCATGCGCAGTGGACAACTTGCCGGACCGAGAGAGGGACGCAATGGAACTACTTATGAGCAGGTGAAATTTATTATTACATTGACTTGGGTTATATATACCGCATCTTGGTCTATAGTTATTAGCCTCCTGACGAAGCCGAGTGCAGGCGAAACGCGCGTCAGGCGTTTCTTACAGTCCCATCGGCCTCAGACTGAGTTCCCCCTGCTGTTATCTTTATTGTTACCTTGGATCACAGGAAATATGTCGGTACCTACGGGTATGTATTAAAGTGACTCTATTTGGGTACACTTTTTTACTCATTTACCACCTTCTACTCTTATTGGTCATACTATTGTGGTTAGTGGACATTTGACATCAAGTCCTCTCACCTATGTTTGGTGTGTAATACTAGATATTTAGCTTATACTGGGGATTATATTCCTTCTTTTGTCATCTTTTTGACTTATTTCCTAGTATCTCTTTATCTTTTATAGTTGGGGTTATACTCAGTGTGATTGCCGGTGGGAGGGTTATGGTACTCCTCTGCTTTTTAATGGGGAAATTTATCTTTTTCCCCATTTGTCTCCCCTGTTTGTCTATGTATTGTATTGTTCTGTGTGATATTTATTAATAAAATTATATATATTTTTTACGTTTAGTGTCTCAAGTTGTTTGAACTATATGCTTGAAAATTAATGTTTTAGGGCTTACCCCAAGGGCTTGAAAATTAATGTTTTAGGGCTTACCCCAAGGGTCTGAAAAGTAATGTTTAAGGCTCATCTCAAGGGCCTGAAAAGTAATGTTTTAGGGCTCACCCCCAAGGGTCTGAAATCTAAAAGGGCCAAAAAATGAAACACTGCTGCTGCATGGCTCTAGTCACCCCAAGGACCAAATAATGAAACACTGCTGCTGCATGGCTCTAGTCACCCCAAGGACCAAATAATGAAACACTGCTGCTGCATGGCTCTAGTCACCCCAAGGGCCAAAAAATGAAACACTGCTGCTGCATGGCTCTAGTCACCCCAAGGGCCAAAAAATGAAACGCTGCTGCTGCATGGCTCTAGTCACCAAAAGGACATAAAACACTGTTTTTTAAAGGCTGTACTCACGCCAAGGGCAAAAAACACTGCTGGTGCGAGGCTCTACTCATGCCAAGGGCCAAAAACTCTGCTTTTTAAAGACTCTACTCACTCCAAGGGCCAGAAACACTGCAGGTGCAAAATTACGGGCGCAAAATAACGCGGCGTATACGCTCGTAACTCCCAGTGAAATCAATGGGATCTTTTTGAGCGCGCAAAATGCTGACACGCGTATACGTGCCAACTTGCGCTCCATTTTACATCGTGTGAACGCACCCTATAAGTGACATCACAAGAGTGACATCACACACTCCCAATATATCTGAAATGTTGACACCATGGGTGACTCGCACTCTCTCTCTTCCTTTGTCTCCCTCTCTTACTTTTCTCTTTCAGTCTCTTTTTCTTTCAGTCTCTTTTTCTATCTCTCTATCACTCTCTATTACCTTTTCTATTCTTCCATCTCTTTTTCTCTTTTTTTTTGCTTCCTTTTTGTCTCTTTTTTCTCACTCTCTCCCTTTTATTTTTGTCTCTTTCTTTTTCTCTCCTTTTCTTTCATTCTTTTTCCATCTCTCTTTCTCTTTGTTGTCCTCTCTTTTATTATCAATCACTATTTCTCATTTTCTACTGTATATATTTCTCTATATATTTTGTCTCTTCCTCTTTCTTTCTCTCCTTTTTTCTCACTCTTTCTTGTGTTCTCTCTACTGTTGCTCTTTCCTCCTCTTTATCGCTCTCAGTCCGTCTCTTTCTTTGTCTTTCTGCTGTCTCGCTTTCCTAGATTAGTTAACCAGTGTTGAAGGAGCTATCGATGACCTTCAGGACTTCACTTGTTTTTCTTAGCTGAGCTTATTTGAAATTCTGATCTCTAAGAAAGCTGGGTGATCTTCTACTTTGCTGGTGCTGTACAATTCTGTGTCTTTCTCTGTAAAAAGACAGATTTTGAATATTCATCTGTACATAAAACCTACAAACGTTCCATCCATACAGCCGACCATCAATAAAGTTGGCCTCAACCACAATCAGTTGTTTTGGCCTCCTCTCGCCTGTAATTGTTGGTGTATGGGCTAGTCTGGCAGTCCATTGGGTGATTTGTATATTGTGGACATGTGTTTGTACCATCTCACACCCACAAAGTGTCAGTCACTTGTTGATTCTATCACTTTATTAACATTGACCAACTTTGTTCTGCTCATTTTCCAAGTGTTTGGGATATTGGGTTCTTCATCGTAAAGCTTGGTGTTTCTCTACATTTATTCAACACTGTTTTATACTTATTCAGCCATTGTGTAGGTGAACCTAGAATGTGTGATCTTCAGCTCTCATGACATGATATTACGTTTCATTATGTGTTCCAGTCTACACCCCTCCCGTCATCTCTAACTTCACGACTGCAGCCCAACCAGTATGTGGAAGTCCAGTGATTAGCAATCGTATCGTTGGTGGCGCAAATGCAAATGATGGAGCATGGCCATGGCAAATCAGTCTGAAATATCAAGGTTCCCACATCTGTGGTGGGTCCTTGTTCAGTACCCTGTGGGTGGTCACTGCCGCACATTGCTTTGAACTGTAAGTGTAACAGTATAATGGCTTGGTTTTCCCTGTAATACAAGGCTCAAATAATCAGAACACAGCTCAGTGGTCAATGTGGTCAGCCTAAAATACTGGATACAATGTCCTTCACTGGAACCGATAAAGATGAAGCAGTTTAATATGTATGGCCATTGGGGTGGAAGAGGCAGGAAAGGAGATCATTATGTCTGTGAAATACTAATGTGAACTATCTCTTGCCCCTTAGATCTAAGAGGGGAAAATGGTCTCCTAGAGTAAAGGGATGTTTTTACTTGGTGGTCAGACAGGAGGTCCCAGCAGTGGACCTATACCTGAGGCTGTTGGTGTAAGACATTACTATCCACCACCATAGTGATGCCTTAATGTTTCTGTTTAGGTGACATTACTAGATGAACATGATGATGTCATTATTTCCGGCCCAGTCCCAGAAAAATTTTGCTTTGAGATGCTACATGAATGACATTGTGGTGGGCGAAGATGGTCTTCTATATTCTGTAACATGGGCTTTAATTTCACTCCTTAGGTCCAAAAATCCTTCCGACTACACGGTTGGTCTTGGCCAGTATCAGCTGCAAATCGACAACTCTCACCAGATTATGTCCCGTGTGCAAAGAATTATTGTGAACTCCTGGTACAAAGGAGTGGGCAACCCGGGGGACATCGCCCTGATTCAGCTGTCCACTTCTATTAATTATACTCAGTACATCATGCCAGTCTGTATCCCAACACCATCTATGAACTTTTCCACTGGAGACAACTGCTGGGTTACTGGATGGGGCACAATACGCTCTGGCGGTAAGAAAACTCATGGCACTATTTCTCATCATGGACTGGTGTATCTAAAATTATCAGGAGTCCAACTGTCCTGTGAACTCACTACAATTCCCACCATTTAGTAGGGTCTCTAATCTAACCAAGTATAATACCTCCTTCAGTACAATTCCCACCATTTAGTAGGGTATCTAATCTAGCCAAGTATAATACCTCCTTCAGTACAAATACCGTCTTTCTAGTAGACTTATATAATCAGTATAAGAACTATAGTGGCGCCATCTCATACACTACTGACTGGATCATGCCAAACCTTCTCCTAACACGATAGATATTACAAAATAAATGCACACTTAATATAACCACACAGATATAGAAATAGTGCAAACCATATAGCTGCACAATTACTGCTGCTATATGTCCTCGCAAAGGTGTCGATTTTATACCCAAGATGTTGCAAGAGGAATCTTGAAAAATCTATGAGTTGAAGTCATTGAGGCAGATTTATTAAGACTGATATTTTGTACTCCAGTCATAAGAAAGATCCTGGAAGGCACAGTCCATGGCTGATTGATGGAGAGTCTCCAGACTTTTCAGAAAACAGGTGCCTGTCCATGTGTCAATGTCATCCATCTATACCAGAAGATTGGCGCGCCCAGTTTTGCAGCAATGAACATTTCTGAGTGTGTTGTGAGTGTGTACTGCATGACTTCAGCCGTTGCTCTTCTTCTCTGCAGTGAATCTTCCAGACCCAAAGACTCTCCAGCAGGTCATGGTGCCTCTTATTAGTAATAGCGCCTGCGAGAAGATGTACCACATCGGCTCCTCCACTAGTGCCAGTCAACAGATTGTTTCAAGTGACCAGATATGTGCCGGGTACCAGGCTGGAGATAAAGACTCCTGCCAGGTGGGTGACTTATCTTCCTACTTATTCTGGAAACTTAGAATTATTTTTCTTTTCCAGACATTTTTCATCCCTGTCTCTTTCACCCTTATGATCTTATGATATACAATACTGTAAGTCATGAACAAATAGTTGTAATGCACCTCAATATTGAACCATACTGATAAGGTCTTGTGGCTTTGAGAAATCTCTGTGCAAACATGACCACATACATAGGATACAAGTGGAGTACAACTGATATAACAAATCTTTATTAGTCTCCTTCACATGTTATTTAGTGGACTATCATTCTTCATTTTAGGGTGACTCCGGGGGACCCTTGGTCTGTAAAGTCAATGGGGTTTGGTACCTAACCGGCATTGTGAGCTGGGGAGATGGATGTGCCCTGCGTAACCGGCCGGGAGTTTATACCTTTGTCCCGGATTACTACAACTGGATCTACTTGAATGTAAATGTGTCGTCATCGCCTCAACTGCTTTCCCTATCCACCTCTTTGACTTCTTTGTCTACAGCATCAGCATTACTATTGACCATCTGCCTATTGCTACACACTGGGCAGTATATACTTTTCGGTGCCGACCTAGGATAAGTCTGGATATGTCCTATATTAGAAAAGGAGCTGTATTTGTTTCAAGTTATCTGGATGGAGTACATTTATAGTGTTGCCCCGATTTTCACAAAATCATTGTGTTATTTAAGTGGTTTTGTGATCATTACAGCAAAACGTTGACTGGTGGAAAAATCCTGTGAATATTCACACAGCGAATCTTACAAGGATCACCCAACTCTACTACATAATTCTACAATATCAATAATTAGATAATATAATTTCAAATAATAAGCAGTATATGGAACTGCCTGTGCCCCTGACCATGAAAGGTCCTCTTTAAAACAATGCAAAATGTGAACGGACACAGCTAGCGTCCAATGCTAAAATCTTCCGTGGACATTAGCATCGGACACTAGCTGTCGGACACCAATGCTAGTGTGAACCCTGCTTAAAAATCCTCCTTCCCTGAACTTGTATCCATTTTCTATCACGGTCCCTAAATTCTGGTGATGTCTGTCCTTGCAGTAAGACTGATGGGAAACGACTATACCTAAAATGGCTGCTGGTTTTTATAGGGTTGTGACATCACCGGGGTGACTGGCCGCTGATTAGCTGAACGATTGGCATTGTGGGTAATCCCACGTTTCCAGAGTTCCCTGCGCCTTGTCCTAACATGTGCAATGGCCATTTTATTAAAAAATTCAATGCTTCGAAGCACAAAGAAATCCAGATTCTGGGCAAATTGAAGATTTCCTGAAACTCAGATTGAATTCCACTTCTGTAGAATTAATTCTCTCATCCCTAATAAGAACCATGAGACCTCATAACTCATTGGCTAGAATAAGGTGCGACTGAAACATCAACAATTTGATTCGAAAACAATTATTTATGTCTAAAGTGTCATCGGTGGCCAATGTTCTATTTACATTCCTAGCTCTTCAGAGCAAATAAACTACATTTGTACTTGCCATCGATCTTATGTGTGCCATGGTATAGTATGTTACTAAAACAGACCTGCCAGGAGAAAAGACACCTGAATTCTCCAGAATTGTTCAAAATATTCAAAAGTGGAAAAAAAAAGTAAAAGCAAATTCAAAAAGTGGAAAAAATAAATCTAAGGGAGGGTCCACATGGTGTAACATGCCGCGTGATGTGGCACGTCTACGCCGCGGGAGCTTTTGCGGGCCGTACACGCTGCCATTGATTTCAATGGGAGCGGTGATCGTATGCGCTGCACTATTTTGCGGCCGTGATTTTGAAATCAATGGGAGCGTGTACGGCCCGCAAAAGCTCCCGCGCCGTAGACGTGCCACATCATGCGACACGTTACACCGTGTGAACCCTCCCTAATAAGTGATGACCTATTTTATGTTTACCACTGCACCCTTTGTGAATTTGCACCAAGAACTGGTCCAGTCACATTCTTAGCTCAGGATGAGAGATGCAGTGACGTTATAGTCAGTATGAAGAAGACACCTCCACATAACACCAGGAGGTTAGTCTGGATCAAAGGATATTTTAGAAGAAACACTCAACAGCTATGAATGGCATCTCCAGTCTCGCCAGGCTCCTGCTGTTCACCGGTAAGTGGCTTCTACAATTGCTTGCGATGCATTTACTGCCATTTCCCAAAGTCTGATCCCCACAGTTATGTTCTTCATTGATATATTTAATACTTAATAAGATATTGAAAAATTTAATTGTGAAACAATGAAACTCTAATATTTGTTGTCTATGGGAAAGATCAGAGGCAAAACCTTTAATGTAGATTTCCTGAGTCTTCAGTACTGGGCACCAACTACTAGACTGGGAGAGCCCGGTCATTTCACTACTATTTCAAAGAAAATGGCGTCATCCAGGAACAGTCTCAGAAATATTACATGAGATATTTCGGTGTGTAATAGGTTACATAATTACATAGTTGATGAGGTTGGATAAAGACATTAGTCCATCAAGTCCAACCTATAACCCTACAATCCCCTACAGTGTTGATCCAGGGGAAGGCAAAAAACCCCATGAGGCTCATGCCAATTGCCCCATTTCAGGGGAAAAAATTCCTTCCCGACTCCAAATCTGGCAGTCAGTATAAAAATACTGGATCAATGTGTGATATGATACATTATCATATTAGGATTATATCATTAAATAGACATTTGTGATATTTTAACGCACAGTTAGTCAATCCACCCCATTGCCTGCAGCTTCCACCCAGATGCTCAGTCCTGGATCTATTTAGAGAAAACGAGTAGACAAAATCCAATAGAAAAGCATCACAAGGCTCACAAACAAGTTCAATAAATGTCTAAAAACTCCAAGGGCTTGTGTCCTCATTTGCTCTTTAGCTTCTCTCTGGACTTGAGTTGGATGGGTATCAGCCTTAAGGAAACATCATTGTTCTTATACATTTATTCAATGCTTTTTCAAACTTATCCAGCCATTGTGACTTGGAAGTAAGAAATCTTTAGCTGTCTGACCAAGGAGGAACCATGATGCCTGAGGATACCTGCAGCATGAGTGACCTCATAGGTCATGGTAGACAATAAACCAGCATGGAAGTAGAGAAAGTGGTCAATTAAGTGTTAGCCTGGAGACATTTTTTGTAGTGCTTGAAACACTATAGTCAACCATACAACACTATAGTACCTTTGATGCTGATGAGATACAGAAGACCTTGTCTCACGCCAAGTCAATCCTCAATGGTTAAAGATCAATTCAAGCATTTGAAGAGTTATCTTCATGTCCATGGTCCATGAGATACCAAATAGGAGATGACGTTTTGCGTTGTCCAAGGGCACAAAAAAATAAGTGACAAACTTGTCTAGTTGCAGATGTTTGAGTTTGGTACATTGCCTAACTGTACCATCACCTTGACCAGAGATGTCAACTAAGGGGGATAAAAAGATATTTAATTCTTTAATATGTTAGGTGAATAAATGACTAAAATACATGAACATCTGATATCTGATATCAAAACTTTTTTATGTCACCAAGTGATATAGATGTTTCAATATGTTCTGCAGTCTACATCCTTCTAGTCATCTCCAATATCACCACCGTGGCTCAACCATCATGTGGAAACCCAGTGATCAGTAATCGAATCGTTGGTGGCACAAATGCAAGTGAAGGAGCATGGCCATGGCAAGTCAGTCTGCAGTATGGTGGTTACCACATCTGTGGTGGGTCCTTGATCTCCAAGCAGTGGGTGCTTTCTGCTGCACATTGCTTTAACAAGTAAGTCGTTACCTACAGATAGATTACTATGACCACAGAATGGTCAGTATTGTTAGGCTGGGTAACCTGACTACGGGGTCCTTGTCTGAATCATAGAAAGTTTGGTCATTGGGATGGTGGGAGGGGAGCAGGAAAGATGACTACTAAATATGGGCAAACTGGTTTGTAGTGAGCCAAATTTATTGGGAGATTTCAAAAACTTTTACCAAGCCTGAAAATTTTGGGGGTTGCCACCCCTGAGCCACTATTATACTGGTTGATAAACCTTCATATAGTCACGAAACTAATCTTAGTTTGCCCATCTCTAATGACAACCATGGCTCTGAACCAATGCATTTTATATATACCCCTTCATTACTAGGAAAGAAAACTGATCTCTTAGAGTAGACAGTTACTAACTATACTCAATGGTCAGATGGGAATTAATCGATACATATCGCCTTAATGTTTCTTCTTCGGTGATGTCAGATGGAAGATAGAATTTCATTAGCTCCTCACCGGGGTCTTAGACAAATCTCTGCTTCTACATTAATTGTGGTAGATGAAGATGTTCATCATCATTGTGTAACATAATCTTTGGTTTCACTTATCAGTTCTAAAAATCCCTACAACTACACCGTCCTTCTTGGTGCAAACCAGCTGGAGATCCCTAGTCCTCACCAGCTTGTGACCGGCGTAAAGAGGATTATTGTGAACTCCTTGTACAATGGAGTGGCTACCCCGGGGGACATCGCTCTCATTGGACTGTCCAGTCCTATTACCTATACTCAGTACATCCGGCCAGTGTGTGTCCCAACACAGAGTATGAACTTCTCCACTGGCACCAACTGCTGGGTTACTGGATGGGGTAACATAGAATATAATGGTAAGAAAATCCAGGAGCCGCGCAGTATTTTGAGTCAATGTATGATGGCATCACAGGAAAATACACAGCACTACACTATTCATTTTCTACTAGCATTTCTATATCATGTGGTGTACTGTTACAAAAATAGACTAGCGCTACAGCCATCATTATTTTCTACTTTACAGTATCCAAGTCTGAATTTTTTTTTACATACAAGACCAAACATGACCCTATTGGCCAATATGGCCAGATGAAGGTTATCCTATCATGTGGCTCTTAGCCTATCATGTGTAACATTGTCCTAAAGAGCCACTCCATACGACAATTCCCATTGTTTGCCCATTAACTATGGCAGCCAGTAGGGCACAAGTGGGTGGATTATCATTATTTCTTGGCCTTGATCATAGGTCTTTAGTAGAAATGAGCAAAGCTGTTTCTAAACAGCCAGATTCATAACAATTTCCCAAAAAATTTTGAATTGGACAAAACCCGGAACTTTTGGGGTTTGCCACCCACGAGTCACTAGGATTTCTTCAGACATATTGCCTATCCTCTACTGGGATCTGTCACAATCCTCTTCAGACAACTTCTGGCCTCCTGGGTGGAAATTTGGGCACAGGGTAAACAGAGAGGACTGTTATTGGGCGTCATTATGTCATCCAGGTGGCCATTAAAGGTCAGGAGGCAACCAAATATGACCACGATGGAGCTCATGAGATTTGAAGGAATGAGTATTTACCATATTGTATACTGCATGATGGTGACCATTGCTCTTCTTCTCTGCAGTGATTCTTCCATACCCCAGGACTCTTCAGCAGGTCATGGTGCCTATTATCAGTAATAGTGACTGTAATCTCATGTACTATGTCAACTACAGTGTCAATGTTCCAACTGACCAAATCTGTGCCGGTTACCAGGCTGGACAGAAGGGCTCCTGCCAGGTGGGTGACTTCCTAAACTCTTGGTATTCCTAACTGGTTTTGTAGTATTCTTTTTTAATGGTTTATTTTCCTTCCCCTTTCAAAATCTGACTCTTACTATGATATTGAATGTAGGAATTAGAAAGGAAGGCTGCACCCCGGATGTGAACTGTACCCATAAAGCCTAGGAGCATGTCAACAAGTTATCAGTAAATTTTGTAGGACCCATATATCCCGCATACTACAACTGGAGTACAGTAGATAAATTATATTAAAAAAAAATCTTTACTATTGCCAAAATTATATTATTTAATGGTCTTTCTTCATTTCAGGGTGACTCCGGGGGACCCCTGGTCTGTAATATTAATGGGACTTGGTACCAAGCTGGCATTGTGAGTTGGGGAGCTGGATGTGCCCTGCCTGGCCTGCCAGGAGTTTATACCTATGTCCCAGATTATTACAACTGGATCTCCACTAATGAAGCTGATAATATCTTATCTTTATCCCCTGTGCTTATGGCATCGACATTATTAGTAGCCATCTGTCATTTGCTACTGCCCTAGACATCAGTCTGAATACGCGCTATATCAGCAGTTGAGCCACATTTGTCTTTGATTCATCTGCATATCTTATTACAGTCTTAACATAGGACCTGACTGGGGATTTATAGGCTGCTCTTCTTAAATCAGTCACATGTCCCGGCATCACAATCTGCAGATCTCTGTCCATTAGGAAAACTGGTGTGAGTTATATGGAATATGTCCCTGTCCCGGCCCACCATACCCACCCTGACATTTGCACAATGTGGCAAGCAATGTGCACACGAGGGATTGAGGCACACGCTTGGAGCAAGAAAGGACCTTGAGCCCAATGTGCGAAACAATATCACCCCTCATTGATAGGTCTCCTCATTGTGTTCTTTCCACAATTTTCTGAAGAACCTCATGGGTTTTCAAGTCCTCCTGAGCCAGATATGCCCCTCACCCCCAAAAGTCTGCTATTGGTGACCTATCATCATGATGGGTAATAAAAACCCCTTTAAGTTACATAGTAAAAGGAATCATCACAGGTAGCGATAACAAATAATGTCCATCCACCAACCACAAGAAGCTTAACCAAGTACTAAGACCAAGCCAAGAATGAAGTGGAGTTGACACTGTCAATGAAAGGTATTCCCTGTGACTATAACTAGAGGGAATACAGTTATGTCACTCACACCAGATATATGCCGCCATAACTATCTATAGTGGGGTCAAGTTATGGCTGCAGGGTATTGGTCGGAGAGAAGCCTTGTCCCAGCTGTCACCATGTTTGCTCCTATCATGTTCTCTAACTTCAGGTTAATGTAGTCATGATGGATCACCATGAAGGAAGAATCTAATGACTGAGATATTATGATATGTAGCTTTCACTTTAGGATTCTCTCAGATGAGGTTCATCCAGGATGAGGTTTACTGTGTATTTATGGACTTTGATGACATCGAGAGGTGGGAGATCGTGTTTATTGGGGGTAAACCCTGACTTACTGGTTTTTCAATGAGATTCTATCTATATTGTAATACTACTACCACTACTATTATTACTATTACTACTACTACTATTACTGCTGCTACTACTACTACCATTACTACTACTATTACTACTACTATTACTACTACTACTATTACTACTACTACCATTACTACTACTACTATTACTACTACCACTACTACTACTACCACTACTACTACTATTACTACTACTACTATTACTACTACCACTACTACTACTACTACTATTACTACTACTATTACTACTACTACTACTACTACTACTACTACTATTATTACTACTACTACTACTATTACTACTACAATTACTACTACTATTACCACTACTACTACTACTACTATTACTACTACCATTACTACTACTACTACTACTACTATTACTACTACCACTACTACTACTATTACTACTACCACTACTACTACTACCACTACTACTATTACTACTACTACTACTACTACTATTATTATTACTACTACTACTACTATTACTACTACCACTACTACTACTACCACTACTACTACTATTACTACTACTACTACTACTACTACTACTACTATTATTACTACTACTACTACTACTATTACAATTACTACTACTATTACCACTACTACTACTACTATTACTACTACTACTACTATTACTACTACTACTACTACTATTACTACTATTGCTGCTACTACTACTACTACTACTACTATTACTACTACTACTACTACTACTATTACAATATAGATAGAATCTCATCGAAAAACCAGTAAGTCAGGGTTTAACCACAATACGCACGATCTCCCACCTCTCGATTTTATCCTTACTTTGGTTAAGGACATTGAGATCTTCCTGCAGAACTTTAAAGATTCTGGCACATCCTACGACCCAAACCTGTGGCAAGCAAGAAAAAACCCACACTGGTGTTATGTGTAGAAGATAATCGGCTTGGAGGTCAAAAAGATCATCTCCTCCTAGTGGTAACTTCAGTGGGAAATTCAGTGTGTAAATGTTCTAGTGGTGGTGAAGACCTTCTGGCTGACACGGTGTTGACTCTTTGTAATATTTTCTATCCCATGGTATTTTGTCCATGAACCTTTGATCCTCTACAAATCTAATGTAGACATCCATCTATACAATGGAAACTGGCCAAAGTCAACCGTAAGGTTCCATGTCTGGAGGTTCTTTTCTACCATCTTAATAAACTGTCAAAATTTTTTATTTATATATTTTATTTATTTTTTTATTTCATACAGAAGCAACAAAGATCAACATGTTTTATTCCTTGGTTTATCTATCACACCAGCCTGGGTTATAGGTTTCTGGGGCCATGAATGTAGCCTTGCTCTTGGCTGGGAAGTTCCACTTATGTCTGCAGGGCAACTGTGTTCTGCTGAGATGAAAGACAGGGACATGTTTATAGTTCATGCTGCTCTAGGCAAAGAAAACACCCAGTTCGTTTCATACACTTACACCAATTTTCAGGCGCATCTACAATTTTTTTAAAAAAATTGCATTTCACATATGTAAAAATGTGTCCTTGCTTCACTTTCCTCTTCCTCAAATAAGCAGCATGGAATGACCAGTTCTTAAGAAGATAAATAAATAAGAAATGAGTGAATGTGCAGCCAACTAGTGGTTATGATGTGTACTGCAGCATGTCAAGGGTGTTGAAATATTGTATTGAATTTATAAAATCTGCAGTAAGTTAAAGGTGGACACATCTGTATAAAGATTTTCCCCTACTTACTCCACCATAGACAGCCAACTGCTGCACCCCTTAGTTCGGCGATCCAACTCGTCCCAGAGGTGCTCGACAGGGTTCAAGTGTGTGCTCTGGGCAGGTCAGTCTAGTCGGTTAACCTGATTGTCACTGTACCAAGCCATGGTAGACCTCGCTACATGACAGCTGGCGTTATCATCCTGGAAGTAGCATTGGTCCGACCCATAGAGCGGCCATAATGTAGGAAGCACACTGTTATCTAAAATAGTGCAATAGGTGTCGGTGTTGAGCTTACCATGCACTGGGAACAAGGATCCCAGTCCATACCAGGAGAAACACCCCCAGACCATAACTCCACCGAACTTTACTGGGTGTCCATATACTTATTGGTAGACAGTGTAGACATGGGTGACTCAGTTCAAAATGAACCAGATTCGACCCAAATTTCTCAATAGTTTGGGTTTCCAATAAAACCAAAGTCTTGGGAATTCTTTTCAGGCAAACCAGCTCTCCTTAAGGTGGGCAGTATAGGAACATTTATTAGGTCTGCTATACAGATATACAGCATAACAGCCCTAATAAATGCTATGTTACCATCACTATATTGTATTTGTATATCAGGTACACGTTATACAACGCTCAAATAAGCACCACCATTGGGATCCTGCCAAGACGTATCCAAATAACAAAGTAACACCGTGCTCAGATACCATCATATAGTCCTCAAATAAAACTGCCAAAGTGTACTTACATAATACCACCATATGAATCAGAAATAATGTTCTATAGACCTCAAATAACAATACATTATTCTCCATAAGGTACAACTTACACAGAGACATATCTGTACACTGTATTCAGTTACTGGCACCTACTCATGCTCAGTACATACCGTCCTGCTTTGTAATTTCCTCTCGGTTCAGTATATCCCGGGATGGATTGCACCGCAGCATCAACTTTGTACGACATAACAATATATTATTTTGCAATACTCAACTGAAAGATGTCAACTCTATGCTTGTTATGTGTGGCCACCTACTGGGTATGGTGTGAATTACAGGTTGTCAGTGGCTTTGCGAGAATATTTTAATGGTGCACAAAAATTGTATCTTGAGAGAAGGAAATAATTGATTCTTATTTGTATGCTATTATAAAGCTTAGGTTATGTGTGTCTTTGGGTTATCTGGTCAGTAATCTTTGCTAGAATCTACGAAAAGGAACACATTCAGCCAAGTTCAAAATTAAAGGAAGTCTGTCACCAAAACCCAACATATTACCCTAACCCTGAAGATAGATAGGTTAGGGTCACCAGAACCCAGCATATCACCCCAGTCCTGCAGATAGATTGGTTAGTGTCACCAGAACCAGAAAATCAGTCCAACTTTGCAGATAAATAGGTTAGGGTCACCAGAACCAGCATGTCACCCCAGTCCTGCAGATAGATAGGTTAGGGTCATCAGAACCCAGTATATCACTCTAGCCATGTAGAAAGATATGTTAGGTTCTAGGGTTCCTAACCTATCACCCCAGCCCTGCAGATAGATAGTTTAACATCATCATAATCCAGCATATCACCCCAGCCCTGCAGATAGTTTACTGTCACCAGAACAGAACAGTATTATCCTTGTGACTCAGTTCCTCGGTAGCCCACTGTTTTTGTCAGTATGCAGATGAGCTATTCGGTGTAATGAGGACACTGCCATTACTTCCAACAGGTAATGTCCACAAGTACCAGGGACTTTTGGCTGTAGAATTTATGAATGAAGGATTATGGTTCTTTATCCTTGGAAAACTACTATGAATTAACTAAAAAAATTATCTAAAGTCAAACTTTACAACAATGTGTAAAAGCTCTCTATCAAAACTCTCGGATATGAATGATTATTGCTTTGCCATAGAATAGTTCATTGATACGTATTACTTACCCCTTTACATTGGCACCGGGGCTACACAAGATGTCTCCTTCATGAAATGTCCACCAGAAACGGTGCAAAATCCTTTATGCGAAAGCCATTAGATCCAGAGTGGCAGATGAGGAATCTTTAACAGTTCTATAGTCATCACAGTGTAGTAGATTTGCCAGAATCTGTCTTCTCTGAACCCATAAACTTCACCTTCATTTGTACTTGACTCTTCGTCATGAAACCATTGACCTCAGCTTGGATCTCCCCTATATTCTGCCTCATTGTCTCATCTTGATATGACCCCCAGAGAAGAAGCCATCAGGACCCCTGACTTATGCGTCTCCTCTACCAAAAAGAAAAACTTGATCATTGTCTTCAAGATTCCTTACATAGCTGGAGAGATGACATAATGTGACAAGTCGCGGGATGAACCATCATCACTGTAGGAGATTCTTAAAATGTCATTGTATATAGATTGATACTTAGAGATTAGCAATCAGGCGTGTCAGCATTTTCTAGTTGGGCGCTAAGTTTTTAGCCAGTGCATGTCATAATCCTATGAGCACCCTTACCTTTAAATACAGCCGGATCCATTATCTTCTGGGAGGTTAAGCCGAGACATCCAAAGAATACACGAATGGCTCTCTCACGAGTGATAACGCTGCTGGGTTTAGGTATGTAATATCTTATTATAATCTTAGAATGTCCATATGGAAGTACACCAACCCTATAGAAAAGAAGGACATGGCCCTCCCATCCACCTATTATACATTGACCTATCGCTGCTAAGCAAAATCTAACTTGAGATGTGTCCTGTTTTCTACCATGTTGGTGTTCCTGTCCATATGGTTCTAGAAAATATTCCAAAAATATAACCCTTGAGACTTTCTTCTATTTTACTGGTATCATTCTTGGGTGAACAAAAAAAGACTGAATATCATCTGAGCCCAGGAACGACTGGGTTGTTGTCAAGGTTCTCAATCCACAAATCTTTGTGAACTTGTGTAGATCAAAAGTCTCTCCAAGGATTCCATTCTGCCCAGTTGGGCTACTTTACTAATCCAGTGGTGGAGTCGACGGGTTCAGTTGAGCCCCAGTGTAGGGGAATTAAAGATTTGACTATTATGAACAGGTGAATCCATAGAGTCTTGGGGATGTTTGGGGGGGGGGGGGGGGTTAAGAATTTAGTCCTGGAGTATGAAACGTTAGGGATTGTACTTGTGACCAGTATGAAGTTATTTTTTCACATTCCCACTAGATGTGGAGGTATGTCTCAGGGAGTTTGTGACGGTGCCAGCCAAGGGGGTATTTTGTGGGGGTAATTATGTGCAGGACAAAAGTCATTTTGGATCACCCACTATCAAACTTAAAACTTTTAGTTTGGCACATTTAGAAGGGCCAAGGCGATTCTTGGAAATCGTGCCCAAAGCCTCTTTAAAGAGGACCTTTCATGGTTTGGGGCACAGGCATTTCTATATACTATTGGAAAGCCGACAGTGCACTGAATTCAGCGCACTGTTAGTTTTCCCGATCTGTGCCCTGGGTAAAGAGCTTTCGGTCCCGGTACCATAGCTCTTTACAGTCAGAAGGGCGTTCCTGACAGTCTGTCATGAACGTCCTTCTCCACAGCAGAGCCTATCGCGCTGTACTGTGTGAGCGGGGAGGAACGCCTCCTCCCCTCCTGATAATACTGGTCTATGGACGAGCACTGTGAGCAGAGGGAGGGGGCGTTTTTCCCCGCTCACACAGTACAGCGCGATAGGCACTGCTGTGGACAGACTGTCAGAAACGCCCTTCTGACTGTAAAGAGCTATGGTACTGGGACTGAAAGCTCTTTACCCGGGGCACAGATCAGGAAAACTAACAGTGCGCTGAATTCAGTGCACTGTCGGCTTTCCAGCAGTATATAGAACTGCCTGTGCCCCAAACCATGAAAGGTCCTCTTTAAATAAAGTTTTGTTGGACCCGGGTTCCTAGGACTAGGTCATGACTGTGGTCTCTGCAGGTTGATTCACGTGAGAGTAAAGAATTGAGATGAGTTTTTTGAGAGGTTTCCATAAAAGCAAAATGGACTCCAGTTGCGCCACTGAACGTTCGGTCCCACCCAACTTGAGTGCTCTCATGTAGCTACATTTTATTTGAACATACCAGATGAAAAGTTTGGATGCAAGTCCTTGAGCGGACTCAATGTCCTGACATGTAGGGTAGTCCTCCTCCAGATGGATAGAGTCATATGGGAGACTTCTAGAAGCAATTGAGAGATTTGGGAGTTGTGAAATTTCGGATAGGATCAGATCTGGCACCGACATAACTAGGGACAAAGAAGGGCTTAAGGACTGGAAGAAAACTTTTTGTATGATGGAAATGTAGTTTTACATTCCATTTCTAGAAACCTACTCCCCCCCAATTTTTTTTATTTTATTTTTTTTGCCTTACAATGTTCATAAAATGGCGACATATCCAAAGACATACTGATAGTGAATTAAGAGTATGGGATCTATACAGGACAGTGACTGATATGAGTGGTATGATGGCGCTATATAAGTAAGCAAAATAAATAATAATCAACATATTTAGCTATTTTATAGTAGTAGGGACACCAAGTGTAGAAGTACCCAATACTAAATCCCTAGCCCGTTATAGGGTGAGGCCACACTGACCATCTCCTGGTAGCAGGAGACTGCACTAAGAATAGCGATTTTCAAAATGATTCTTAAAAGCCCAAAACTCCCAACATAAAATGTAACTTATTTTTCATGGTATTTCTCCATTATAGTCATCTTTTGGATATAATATACACGTATCTGACAATTATTGCCATATATTCTTAAAGGTGATTGACACAAGTCATCCTATTGTATTGTTATGTATTGTTATCAATATGGAGCCTCTGTCTTTACTTAAAAAGCAAGAAATTCCTAAAGCTCAACCGATCACCTGACAGTCTCCCCATTGTACTAGGAGGAAGCTAGTAGGCGCCATTTGCCATAAATCAAGTTGGTAGGCAACATTCGTTCAAATTGAACTTACCAAGTCCACGAGTGAGGGTCGGGCTGGATTCTCTGAGAAGTTTTCTCCGTGCAGCGTCCCCGCGGCGTCTTCCGGCTCTGAATTCACTCTGCCAGGCATCGGACCTGGGCAGAGCCGACTGCGCATGCCTGCACTACAAGAAAATGTCCGCTTACAGTCAAAGCAGACATTTTCTTGTAGCGCGGGCATGCGCAGTTGGCTCTGCCCAGGCCCGATGCCTGGCAGAGTGAATTCAGAGCCAGAAGATGCCGCGCGGAAGCTGCACGGAGAAGACTTCTAAAGGTAGGAGAAGAACCAGCGTTGATTGGCCAACTGTATAGCATTCGGCCAATCAATGCTGGTTCTGCATCAAATTTTTCCATTCGAATAGCGAGTGGTACTCGATCGAGTACGAGTATTTCGAATACCGTAGTATTCGATTGAATACTACTCGCTCATCTCTAGTCCTGACATTATAAAAGTCCAGTGAGCACAACAAAGGGACCAGTTATCCAACCAATTGGTTGAGCCGAACTTGAGATTTCAGGATTGATTTTAAAATCCGATTGCCGGTCATTTTCCACCCGATCCCGATCGTGAAATTTGCTCGATCGCTGATCGGAATCCGATCTTTTCCGATCTCGATCGCTCAACCCTACTAACCAAGCTTCAGCATCATGCAGTAGGTGTCTGGGCTCCTACACCCTTTAACTAGATAGATATTAACACTTGGTAGACAATACAGGATAAAAGGCATCTCATTGCCAGTGTAGGCCAAGTTAAGACTCTGGGACATCCTACGGATTGGAAATACTTGCTTATATGCCCATACACACAAGTCAACCTTCTAGACCCTTGTAGGATTTTACTAATTTATTTAATACCAATGTATATTAAAATGTTTTTGAAGTGTGGGAGAAAACAAAAGAATAAGAGAACTTGAAGGAAACCTACAAAAATAACTTCTTGGAGTAGATGAGGAAAACCAGTCAATGACAGCTATATACTCAGTTTAGGACTGTCATCAGGTTTACCTCAGGTATTCTAGGTCTTTGAAGGTAGGCTGATTTAGGGCTAATCAATTTTCTCATCTCTACCCTTCATATTTCTAACCATTTTCAACTCTTTCCATACAAGAATGGAGCTACCAACCTGAAGATCTTTGTCTCTTACAGTTGCTTGTTTGCTTGCTGATTCCAATGGCGAATCAAATGACATTTACTCAAGTGACCAAGATAGAATCTATGGGGGCAGCGACTCCAAGGAAGGGGAATGGCCCTGGCAAGTCAGCGTGCAAGCCAATGACTCCCATATTTGTGGTGGGTCGCTCATCTCTAATGAGTGGGTGATGTCCGCTGCTCACTGTTTTGAAGGGTAAGAAGATCTCTAATTGGTGCAGACAAAATTTTAGAAGGGTAAATGACATTAATATTTGTTGCAACCTTTGGAGGGGGAGTTCTGGAAGTGATGATATGGCCCCACAGATGTAGCCCTGATGTCATCATCATCCAGTCTGTCTAGCATGACATGAAGAAACAGAAAGATTGGAGTAAGTCTATATCCATTGAAGATCTATGCTCAGTTCTCCAAGATGGCAGGAACAACCTCCCTGCCAAAAGCTTTCTGTACCTAAAAGAAAGCAAAGGGCAAAGGTCACACCTAATATTGATGGGCTATATATATTTCTGTTTCTTTATTCACGTTTCTCTTTGTTTACGGAGAGAAATAAACTATTAACCCTTGTATTTCTGAAATCATTCTTAATGTACAGCATTTTTACCATGCATAACCAAAATTTTTGCACAATACTGTAATTAGATATGGGCAAAGCTCCGAAGATTTGTTTAATTTTGACCTGTTTGGTCCAAAGTTTTGTTTTTGGCCAAACTTGTCCATCCCAAACCAGAAGTGCTGTTATTATACTCAGAGGTCTCTATGAGAAATGGAGGTGCGACAACATAAGAAACAGTTATACTCACCTCCATGGGCATCCTGGTAGTGCCCGTTGCTTCCCTGGGTTCTTCTTCTTGCCTCTTGGGTGACGTAATAGACCTCAGCTATCAAATGAAGTGTGTTGATGTCATGAAACTTTAATGAAAGCATTATGATGTGCATGCTCCCATGTGACTGTTGAGGACCAATCACAGGCCTTAGGGGTCCCCTCAGGACACATGATGTCACTGTAGGCTGGAAGAGGCCAGGAGAGGAGACCAAGGGTGCACAGCATGTTTCCGGGACCTCTGAGAAAAATAGTGGCTTGTGCGTGATGAACCCCAAAGTTTCAAGTTTGGGTTGAGCCTGAAACTCTGAAAAGCCTGAAAATTTAAGTTGAATCTGATTCAATCTAAACCAGTTTGCTGATATCTGTAGTATATCATTGCATAATATTGTCTGTACTTATATTGTCTTATAAAATGTTATCTTTATTAACGTTGGTGTTTCATGACAGAAATATAAACCCGATCTTCTATAAAGTCATCCTGGGCATGCACCAGATGAATAATCCGACTCCTTATCAAATTGAGGCAAGTGTGGAAAAGATCATTCCTAGCCCTGACTTTGTAAAGATCGGAAGCAAAGGAGACATCGCTCTGATGAAGTTGTCCAGTCCTGTCAACTACAACCAATACATCCAACCGATTAACCTTCCCGCAGAGATGTCTGACTGTCCATGTGGCTTTAACTGTTGGACCACAGGCTGGGGAGCCACCGAAAATAGCTGTAAGTCCTTACTATCTGATTGCGTTCAACCATATACAGTATCATATACCACAACCACATACCAAAACTATCATTAAAGACACAAACCTCAAAAGAACAAATATGGTCACTAACCTTATTTATCTCAGACTACAGAGTACCTAGTCAGGGAACCCATCTGAGAAAACTAACTGTAAAGCCCATCTTTACTCTACTGAAAAGGAAGGAGAGACAGGGAAATAGACAGAAAGACATGGATCTCAATGACTACTTAAAGGGATTCTACAACTAAACCAACATTTTTTCTATTTGCCACGTTGGAATAGCCTTAAGAAAGGCTATTCATCTCCTACCTTGCTCAGTCACCTCCAGCCCGCCGTTCCGTAGAGATACCGTTTTTTACTGGTATGCAAATGAGTTCTCTCGCAGAAATGGGGGCGGACCCCAGCGCTCAAACAGCAATGGGGTGCCCCCATTACTGCCAGAGAACTGTCTCCAGCAACGCCTTCATCTTCAGCTGCATCCTCCCCTTCTCTCGTCATCTTCCGTCTGGTTCAACTCCGACGCCTGCGCAGTCGGCTCTACCAGTGAGACACAAGTAGAGCTGACTGCGCATGCTGGCCGGCGGCCATTTTTGCTCTTGTAGTTCAATACAGGAGCAGCCTCCCAAAAATGGCCGCCAGTCGGCATGCACACTTAGATCTTCTGGTGTCTCACTGGCAGAGCCAACTGCGCAGGCATTGAAGTTTGACCCAGACAGAAGACAGAAGAGGTGGTTGCAGCTGAAGATGGAGGCGTCGCTGGAGACAGTTCTCTGGAACAATGGGGACGCCCCTATTGCCGTTTGAGTGCTGGGGCCCTCCCCCATTGCTGCGAAAGAATTCATTTGCATACCGGTAAAAAACAGTATTTCTACGGAATGGCGGACCGGAGGTGACTGAGCAAGTTAGTAGACGAATAGCTTTTCTTAAGGCTATTCCGACGTGGTAAATAGAAAAAATGTTGGTTTAGTGGTAGAATCCCTTTAAGGAGTTTTCCCAGCTTTATCAATTGAGGACCAATCCATAGCACAGTTCATCGAGTGAAAATCAGCAAGTTCTGACATGGGAGACCCCCATGGATCAGCTGTTTGAAGCAGTAGTGGCATTTCCTTAGGCCATGTGACATTACAATTATTGGTCACGCGGACTGTTCAAATCAATGGGCTAAGCTGCAACACCAAGCACAGCCACTACACAAAGTATGGTGTTCTACTTGGTTTTCTGTGAAAAAGCTGCAGTACACACCCCAAAACTGTGGTCTCTTAAAACAGCTTATCAGGGAAGGAGGGGGGTCTCGATTTCACACCAGTCTTCAATTGATGACCTATCCTAACAATAGGTTATCACTTGAGAAGCCCAGAAATCCCATTAAAGTTTTGACACTTCCAAATTTCTGTTTTTCAGCTTCTCCTACAAATGGGATCCTCCAGAAGGCAATGGTTCCAATTATTGACCCTAGGACCTGTGACCAGTGGTACCATGTATCATCAGCAGAAAATGCCAGCACAGTCTTGGTCCATAGTTATGAAATTTGTGCTGGGTACATTGATGGAAAAAAAGATTCTTGTCAAGTAAATACCTAAAGTTCTGCTTTATAAACAGTAGAAAACCTAAAACCCCCGACCATTCTTAATGAGAAGACCTAATTTATAATGGTCTTGGGGAAATATTCTATAAATCATTGTTGAAAAATACATTTACAAAGAACTATGTACTTGTCGGATATTCCATGGCAGTAACTTACAGATATTGGAAAGTCTGAAGGGTTTTTGAGAGCCATAGTCCCTTCAAAAAGTTTATTGACAGGGGTGCTGGAGTTGGACCCTTATGGATCTAATATCAATAGCCTATTGTAAGAGTATCCAATCAATTTCATTTGAATAATTTAGTTATTTCTTTAGTTTTGTTACTTTTTACCAAGTAGTAATAATAATATGTTATCTTTATTGTATAGGCCATTACAAAGAAACTTTATTGTTTTTTTATTTTTTTTTTATTTTACCCTGTTACAAAACTTTGAGCAATGATTGTCTGTCTATAATGTTTTGAAATACATGGTACACTATGGCCTCCATCATGGTCTTACAAAGACCCCCAGCAATGCCCTGATCTGATTGAGGGGGCTGATGGACTGACAGAGGGAATGCAGTCCCTCTGTCGAACACCTTGGATGGACCAATTTTATTGATCAAAATCCCAATGTCTAGGTTGTTGGCAATATCATATACAACATATCTGCAGAGTAACTAAGTAAGTCCATATTAGATGATCACATTTATCCTCTGTTGCAGGGAGACTCTGGAGGACCTCTTGTGTGTAATATCCAAGGTGTCTGGTACCAGGCTGGTATTGTAAGCTGGGGAGACAGTTGTGGTGCCCCATACCGCCCTGGAGTCTTTTCTCTTGTACCAGTCTACCAACGTTGGATTCAGAAGTACGTGCCCAATCTGGTGTTTACAAGGCTGACTCTTCCTACATCAAAAGTGGACTGTTTCGACTACATGTATGACCCAGGTAACATGGACACATTGAAACCTACAGGTTCTGGTGGTGCTTTACTTTCGTCCCCAATTACAGCCAAATATATTATATACTAAATCTGAACAGTCAAGGGTAGAATCTCATTGCCTATAAAATAGAGGATTATTAACATTGGGCAAAGGTTCTTTAGGTTCTTTGGAGATATCATGTGTTTATCCAAAGGAAGGAGAACATGGACATATCCTTTACCGTGGTGCATTCATATGATACACCTCATATGATATGATAGACCTCTATTTATATTTTTTTCAGATCTGTCAGCATGTTCTCCGCTCTGGGCTGGTCAAGTAACTTGGGTCATATTGGCAGTTTCTTTGATTTTCTGTACCTTGTGGTCTGGCCCCTGGATATTTTGTTATTGTGAGTATTTGCTTCAATGTAATGGCCTGGCTTCTCATGTAGAGCCAGATTCAGTATTTATGCCTGGGCTACAAATATACAATTAATCCTTCATTCCCCCAACCCCTCCCCATCACGGCTCAAATGATGCTGATATAGGTGTATCTGTTTTACTTACAGGACCATAAAAGAGCACAAAGTGTTAATGCAATGACCTCTAGTCACCACCAAGAGGAGATGTAATTGAGTGAAGAGGCCATGAATCTAAGGATGACAGCTCACCATGATTCCACAATGATCGCAGCTCACTGTGATTTATAGGTCACTTTGCTCAACAGTTCACTAGGATTTTTGGATGAATATGATTTCTATATCACTATGACTTATGGAAAAATATCTTTGTACCGTGTTAACCAGTGGATATGAAATAAAAATCTTTTTGAAAAGTCTTCAGTAGTTGATACCTTTATTAATGGCTAACTTAAAAAATGATGACATATTGCGAGCTTTCAGGATAACTAAAACGATCCCTTCATCCTGCTGGTTTACCTAGTATACCAGCCTGATGAAGGGATCGTTTTAGTTATCTCGAAAGCTCACAATATGTCATCATTTTTTAAGTTAACCATTAATAAAGGTATCAACTACTGAAGACTTTTCAAAAAAAAAAATTATTTCATATGACTTATGGATCATTATTAGGGTTGAGCGATCAGGATCGGAAAAGATCGGATTCCGATCGGCGATCGAGAAAATTTCACGATCGTGATCAGAATTCCGATCCCGATCTTTTCGGGCGGGATCGAGATCGGGGCTTATTTCCCAGAAACTCGGCTACTGTCCAATCATTGTGGGAAAAGCTTAGCACCCATAGGAATGAATGGAAGTGGCCGGCCGCTTAGCCCCCTGCTTGCCGGCTGCGTCCATTCATTCCTATGGATTTACCACAGCCTGCCACTCTTCTGCTTTGTCCCTGTTTTACCGTATACTCAGCTGAATATACGGTAAAACAGGGAAGAAGCAGAAGAGTGGCAGGCTGCGGTAAATCACTGTGTGCTGCGCTGCTGTGAGGACGACGAGGCAAGTTCATGAGTAGATAGATACTACTGTACATTGACTTGTCTATCTACTAGACAAGTCATTGTACAATAATATCTATCTACTCGTGAACTTCGCTCAACTTACCTGCTCAGAAGTGCTGCCGCTGCCCTCTGCTGATCCGGTCCTCTGTCCTTCATGTGGCTTCAGAATTCCCTGCGCCCCGCCTCCCTAGACTAGTATTATAGAGAAGGTGGGGCTTAGGAGAGTGTGGGCGGGTACTCACATCTCCCCGCCCACACTATCCAACCGCACCAAGCCCCACCTACTCCCTGCATCTCTACTAGAGATGAGCGAACACTGTTCGGATTAGCCGATCCGAACAGTATGCACCCATAGAAATGAATGCAAGCACCTGTGACGCTGACTTTGCCGGCGGCTGGTCGGCGTCACAGGTGTTTCCATTCATTTCTATGGGTGCGTGCTGTTCAGATCGGCTGATCCGAACAGTGTTCGCTCATCTCTAATCTCTACAATACTAGTCTAGGGAGGCGGGGGGGATCGCAGGGCACTCTGAAGCCATGTGAGGGACAGAGGACCGGACCAAGAAGAACTGGGCGCTGCAGCTGTGCAGGTACGCGGACACCCATGGGGGGGTTAATCACTACACAGCGTGGGGTCCAAAAATTGAAACAATTTTTGGTCTACATGCTGTATAGTGAATAGGATCGTTTTTAAAATCCGATCTCCGATTATTTAAAAAATCCCATTGACTTGCATTGGGATCGGAATTGGGATCGGATTGGGTTCGAATGGAAAATGATCGGAAATCGGATTTTAAAAACGATCCTGAAATTTCAAGATCGGCTCAACCCTAATCATTATGAAATGTGTTTCACAATGATTTCTAGATCACTATGATTTATGGCTCACTATGATTTCTAGATCGCTATTATTTACAGATTATTTACAGTTTGCTACATTTTCTAGATTGCTATTACTTACTCACTGTGACTTGCAATTCAACATGATTTAAAGCTATTTTATACAATGTCAATAATAATATTATTAATGATACTATAACTTGATCACAGAATGAATAAAGTTACAAAACTCTATAGTTGATAATAGAACATCTCATGACGTCACATTCCTTGTCTCGCCTTATTAACCTTGCTGGTTCTTTTTAATTTTTCTGGATGAACACCAAAGTGTGATGGAGTGGGAAGATATTTTTTCTCTCTTTCAGTGAAAATATTATAATGTTTAAAAAATAAATAAAATAAAACCCTTTTGTCCAGGTTCTTTGAATTTTATGTCACTATTTTTGATGTATAAAATGCCAGTGTCTACCTGCTCTGATTGCAGAGTTTCATAGGAACCTTCATGTCTATATTCAGAATATAATGGATAGTTTGGGTTCAGGACATGATTGTATTCCTTTAGTGAGGGTAAAAAGACAGGTAAAGAAGGAACATTAAAGAATTGATCGAAGGCAATGGATGGGCCATTTGATATGGAGCGCTGGGATGTCACCACTGTATTATATCACTCACCATGGTTCAAAGGGAGTCTACCATTACTAAAATTCTTTCTAACCCACTTATATACTGTTGTAAAGGCAATGACTAACTTACTTCTTAGGGAGAGTGTGTTCCCCTGACGCTGGTCTATAGTCTCTCACTCTGCCAAATCAGTATCCCTGCGCTATGCTGACGAGGTCCAAAAGACCGAAACAGCGCTGTCTGTAGCTGGGAATCTGTTCCTTTCGGAATAGAAATACTAATTTGGCAATAAACTCCGCATCATGTTAGTAGGTGTCACGGAGCAAAGGTATACGTCCTTCCTCCGGAGGATATCTTGAATCAACAGGGATGCAAGAGGTCGGGAGACAACAGCAATTTATTGTAATCCACAAAGTTAGTAGCCAGCGGCGGTCACATCAACCGTAATAACAAGTCCACGGAAGTCACAATCCAATGATAGCTTTGGTTCCTTGGTCCTGTAACTAAATCCTGGCTCTCTGCAGAGCTGTGCACAGGCCGGCTAACCCATACTAACTGCTAGCTACTTACTATATACTAACACTGTTACATCCTATATCTGTGGGGTGGGGGGGGGGGGGAGGGCTGAGTCACAGATCCTTCCCCCCTCACCTATACCAAGGAGAGCAGACTCCCTGTCTCCTTTGGACAATGCACCGTCCAACATCTTCTTGGGGACACCAATCAGATTATCTCCGCCCATTGTCCTCACTGGTCCTCACTAGTTAGAGGTATTTGCATACAATGTGCTAACACACTAGACCCTAATCAGCCAACTACACATTGATGTATACAACAGGTTAGAGAATACATTCCACACCAAATATATATTACACATTGCCTATAGTATAGACTCTAAACATCCCGTGACAGTAGGCTTATTAACTGAGTCATGCATGATGTTAAGGATACTGCCCTCTAGAGGGCTGAGTACAGAGTGCACTGTTCTCCTAATTACATCCTGGAGAATAGACTTGCATATTTTTTACCTAACTTACTTCTGTGAAAGTGCACTGGATGGTTCACTATGTGTGCCAAAGTTGGTGCGAAATAGAGGTTGTTCATGCTCAAAAATTGAAGATCTGTCCTGTTTTTGTCCAACTTACTTATCTATAGGGCTTGTAAGAAGAGTAAACTCTGATATATTATAGAAATCCCCAAAAATAAATAAATAAATTGGGATATAGGTGCCATCATACATATCTGGATAACATAGACCTAAAATATGGTGGCGTTCTTGAGACTTAACCTTACCTTTCATCCATGTTGGGGTCACATGGTAATAATACACTTAAGATACAGCGAATCATTCTGGGAAGTTGTAAACCTCTCATATATTATACATGATCCAATGTATAGACAGAAGAAGGTTTAGTGATCTTGTAAATATTTGATCTCACACATAGATCTCATTCTTGAGGTGTTGCTACATTATGTTGCTGGGGTTGAGGTGTCAACCAATCAAACTAAAGAATTGTGATGGTTCAAATTACTCCGAGGTGTGAATAATTACTTCTCAATGAAGCAAGATGAGAAGACTAGACCTGCGGAGATGCAAGGTGTGAGGAGTCTTATGTTCTTCAGAGCCGGGACACTATAGACATGAGGATTTCACAGGTCAAAATTCTGGTGACTATAGGTACGTGCCAAACAAAATCTTCAGTTTTCATGTTTAGTGGAGGATATTGGCTGCATTGACATCTTCTTTATGATGGGACTATTACTGATCATTATCGTTTTTTGCTTCCTTTACTTTCACACATCTGGTTGGTGGTGACACCATCTATGGAGGACAACTGAAAATTCTCAGTGCTGTCATATACTTGGAAGTCTTAGAAGATCTTGTTTAGGGGTACCCAAGAATGTCCCCAGTCGAGCCACACTGTCTCTGGGTTGAAAAATGTGTTCAGGTGCCACAACCAATGAACCTGTTTCATGGTCATTGACAGCATTTGATCTGGGTAAAAAATATGCAAATCTATTCTCCAGGATGTAATTAGGAGAACAGTGCACTCTGTACACCGCCCTCTAGAGGGCAGCATCCTTAACATCATGCATTACTCAGTTAAAAAGTCTAATTAATCATGATGTGGATTTAATTGCCAAATTAGTATTTCTATTCTAAAAGGAACAGATTCCCAGCTATGAACAGTGCTGTTTCGGTCTTTTGGACCTCCTCAGCATAGCGCAAGGATACTGATTTGGCAAAGTGAGAGACTATAGACCAGGGTCAGGGAATAATCGTACACATCAGGGAGAGTGTGCACCTACAGAGGCAGTACTGAGACTTACAAGTCATTACTGCTGCACTAGGGATTCTGGGTAAAAAATATGCAAATCTATTCTCCAGGATGTAATTAGGAGAACAGTGCACTCTGTACGCCGCCCTCTAGAGGGCAGCATCCTTAACATCATGCATGACTCAGTTAAAAAGTCTAATCATTTGATCTGAACAAGCAGAAGTGGAGTGTAAAACATGATGGGGGACTGAACACTAATCTGAGCCATCAAACAGAAAATAGATTTCAGACTACCGCAGGCTCCAGTAGACAATGCAGCTAAGCTGGAGTCACTCATCATAGTGTAACCTAGACTACCGTAGCAGATGTAAAAAGCAGCCAACAAGGTACATAGTAGAGGCACAAAAACAAAAAAGATTGTAAATTTAATTTATTTTATAATTTTTTCCTGTAGTTTCCTTGTTCTGCATCTCAGAAGCTGGATCAAGTTGTGGCTCCCCAAAGGTTTCCAACCGGATTATTGGAGGCTTAAATGCTGTGGATGGAGAGTGGCCCTGGCAAGTCAGTCTTTGGTACAAAGGCTACCACATTTGTGGGGGGTCTCTGATCTCCAACCAGTGGGTTCTGACTGCTGCTCACTGCTTTATGGGGTACGTTGAGGGTCAGTTCTTATGTGTTGATGTTCACCACCATGGTCTGGGTTGAGCTACCATTGCTTAATACAATATCTGTGACTTTTTCCCTTGTAGGACTCTAAAGGGCTACACTGTTCACCTGGGGATGTATCAGCTCGCCATGCCAAATCCTCATGAGTATTTGTCTACAGTGAAGCAATTCATCACCCACCCACAATACATGTACGTGGGTAGTAGAGGGGACATCGCTCTGGTCCAGATCACCAGCCCTGTCAATTATACCCAATACATTCAGCCGGTGTGTCTACCTGATGCGTCTGTCACCTTCCCCTGTGGCATGGAGTGCTGGGTAACGGGATGGGGTGACACATCCTCGGGGGGTGAGTATTCTGGGTATATACATAGTAATGACTTTATCTGAATGCTACCATACAATATACTTCTCCCAGTTAGGCTGACTATCAATCTACCAGACACAGCCAAAGTAACATCAACTGAATGAGAGTCGTAGTTCTTATTTCTGCTCCTACGCAGGCATATGATGTAAATATATGACCTAGTGAGCCCTTGGGCCATGCAAATCCTCTATGTTGGCAAGGGTTGTGCAAAAGCTACAGATTATGTTACTGTCCATATTGCTATACATTCTTCTGCAGAAGGTGGCGGTGTCTGTGGAAATGCAAGACTGGCTTGTATTTATTCCCAGATTGTGACACTAGGTTTCAGGAAAACCAGCCATGATCTATAAGAAGCTCCTGCCAAAAGATGGTGTTGTAGAAAGTTCCCCCTTTCCACCAAGGAAGACTTATGTGCATATTCCTTTCATGGGCACCATCAAAAACCCGCACAGAAAAAAAATAACCTGAGAAAATAACCAGCGTCTTACTTATTCTTGTATATTGTGCACAGAAAAGATTACACCATTGAATCCTAATCCTTGTGCAGATCTGATGCAAAAACTACAGATCCTCTGCATATATATGAAGATCGACCTTGTAATTATGTTGTAGATCTGCACAAGGATCTGCTGGGGATCTACTGTGGATCCTATAGTAAATGTTTCTCATATGTGAAGATACTCTAATAATACAATACTACCGCAATAACACACCCAATGTCATGTTTTGGCTAAGCACTGGTAGTAATAGCTGTTATTTGTCTTCAGTGGCTCTTCAGTATCCTGAGACCCTCCAGAAGGTGATGACCCCTCTGATTGACCACGTCACATGTGACCAGATGTATCATCAGTGGTCCTCAGAAGATGCCAGCACTATATTAATCCATGATTATGAGATATGCGCAGGATACACTGAGGGGCAAATGGACTCTTGCCAGGTCAGTGTCTTATGATGGTGTTGAGAACCTGTCTGATCCTTCAGAGAATACTGAGAATCCACTCACTCTTCACAAACATCTCCATGCTGATAGTTTTCTTTTATCACTGAACTGTTTTTCTCCTGTGTCAACCACCTCTGCTCCTGTGTGAGATTGTGTCCAGCGAGTAGATGCCATTTTTAGTAGCTATGGATCTATGTATCCCTTGGGTCCCAAAACAGTGCTCTACAGCTCCACACCCCTAATCATGGGGAATGGAGTTGTACAGCGCCTCAACATCCAAGGTGGCAAGGACTGCCCCCGATGGTACTTGGTTGCCCTCCAGGTGTCAGAGGACATCCATCGTGTCCCGGACATATGACGGGAAAACAAGGACAAAGGGGTGCAAAATCTGATCTAAATAGTTGTTGACCCCCTCTGTCACTCCACCAATGCCCAAGACTATGGGGCGGCCCTTCAAGAGCATATAGCCTTTGTATACCTTGGGGAGGCTGTAAAAAGTGGGGACCCAGGAATGCACTGGACACATATATTGGTGGTCTCTATTAGAGATAAGACCATTAGTTCTCGCTTGGTCAAGGATCTCAATCAGAGAGGCGGAATACGAGGCAGTTGGATCTGAGGGGAGGACTTCATAGTGGTCACCATGGATATATATTTGGTTCTATCCATGATGACCACATTTCTGCCCTTATCTGAGGCTTTTATGATTATTGAATCATCAAGTTCAAGGTTCCGGAGCGCTGTTAGTTGGGCCGAGTTAATTGGTCCTCTTAGGGACCACTGTACTCTATCTTGTCGATTCAGCTGTGAGTTATAATAGTTACACCGCATATTAGTGCTGCATGTCGGTGCACGAGTCATCAGAGCGTACAGATAATACAGTAATGCACTAACTTCCTATACAATCTGATTCCTGCATGGTCTTGGTCTTCTGTTGGATGTTATCAATTTCAACAAGGGATCATTTACTGTACTTTACATCTAATTAACTGGTAGGGGGTACCTGTGTTGCCTCGTTCTCAGGGTGCAATAGGATTTGGAAGGGAGAGGGGTGATATATAGTGGATGAGAGATATTCAATAATAGAGACCTAGTCTCCACACTTATACACCTCCTTCACTCCTTGGCTACTGTTTTTAACACATGGTGTGACTATTGCTCAGCTAGTGGGATGCATTGTGCTGGCCTAGATGTCCTGTTTTAAATTTTTTCAAATAAAAGTTATATTTTATCATTATTTTTTTGGGGGGCACCTATTTCGTATAATCATTGTCGTTGGTCATCCTGATCCATTGTATTTAATGTAGTACATATGTAATAGAAGGTACAGTATGTCGATTATCTCAAGTCTTTTCCAGGGAGACTCTGGGGGACCTCTGGTCTGTAAAGTGCAAGATGTCTGGTACCAGGCTGGAATTGTAAGCTGGGGCGAGGGCTGTGCATTACAATACCGCCCTGGGGTGTATTCCCTGGTGACAGCCTACCAGTCATGGATTATGGAATATGTTCCTGACCTGGTGTTCATAAATGTGACCGATATTCCTCAGCCCGAAAGACACTGTGGAGGAGATTCTGTCTCTATGGCCAGGACTTCAGGTGAGACATAAACTAACCGGAACTTGTACTATCAACATGTAGACAACACATCACACCACCCTGGTACATGACACCTATAGAGTTACAATAACACAACATTGGTGGATATGTCCTATCTGTCTTGTGAGCACTGTTCTGCTGCTGTAGTGTCGTTTTCTCTATTAGTATACTGGAGTATTGCATCCTAACAACAGCCCAAAGATCCACAACAGGTCAAGATGTTGGAAAAGACTCTACTGGGTTCACTGGGTTCAAGATTTTCCTGTTACTACTAGCATTCCATCCTTGAAAGACCCAGACTTGCTAGGACTCGAGAAACGTTCTACTAAAAAGATAACATAGTCAGTGTCTTCCCCTGCAGGCTTGTAGCGGAGTTACATTGTCTCAGAGACTACTCTAAGGCAGTGGTCTTCAACTTGTGGCTGTCCTACTGTTGGTAAACTACAACTCCTAGCATGGCCTAACATCCTGAGGTTATTAGAGTTTGCTGAAAGCGGTAGGATCCAGTCTGGAGATACACAAATAGGAGACCATTGATCTAGACAGGTGACACATTAACCTATATAGCCCTTGAGTCAGTCGTATCACATGAGATTATGTAGGTAACATAGTAAATTCCTCTGATCTATTCTTAGAAACTCTGGTAAATGAGGCGCGTCTTCTGTTAACTGCAGAGTTTTTGTTATTACGATATATAGAAAACAGGAGAGTTTCTGTGAGGTTGTATGATTCACACCTGAGAGGAGATCTAGAGATCAGGTCAGAACCCGAGCGCTCTGATAGCATATGAGCGCTCTAATAGCATATGAGCGCTCTCATACACGGTACAGTATGGTGGCAGGAAATGAGAGCTCAGGAGAAAAGAGGGAAGACCAGAGGACAAGAAAAGGAGAGGAGAAGGGGAAGCAGAGAAAAAGGAGAAGAGGGGAGATTAGGGGAGCGGAGAAAAGGGTTTAAAGAGAAGAAGATCAAAGGAGGAATGAAGACAAAAGAGAAGACGATTGGAAAAGAGGAAAGACATGAAACAAAAAGAATAGATGAGATAAAAGAAGAGAAGAAGGGAGAGCAGGAAAAGGGAGAAAGAAGAGTATGAGAGGAGCGAAGAAAAGGATTGAGGGGGAAGGAGTAAGGAGAGGAGAAGAGGGGTAGAGAAGAGGGGAGAAAATAGTACAAGAAGGAGAAGAGCAGAGTTTAGAGGAGGAAGAGAGCAGAGGAGAAAAGATCTGAGAAGAAGAGATGGAAGGAGAAAAGATGTACTGAGGAGGGAAGTAAAGAGGAGAAGGAAGGAGATAAGAAGGATTAAAAAAGAAGTCCAAAGGAGAGGGAAGAAAAGAACAAAAGGAGAGGAGGAGAAGATAAAGAGGAGATGGGAGGAGAACTATTGAGGTAAGGGGAAGGGTGAAGAAAGGAGAGAAGCAAAGAGGAGAAGAGGAGAATCCAGTGTAAAGAAGGGAAGGGAGGGAAGAGTATGGGAGAAAATAGAGCAGAGGAGGTAAGGGGGAGAAAGGGATAAAAGAGGAGAAGAGAGGAGACCTGGAATACAAGAGGAGAAAAGAGGATAGATAAGAGAGAAGCTGAAGGAAGAGGAGAGAAGGAGAATGGAAGAGAGAAGAGGAGAAAAATAGTGAAAATGGGAGGAAAGGAGAAGTAAGACAAAAACAGTGGAGAGAAGAGGATAAGGAGCAAAGAGAAGAGGAGATATGGAGATGGTAGGAAGGAGAGAAGAAAAGTAGAGAAGAAGGATGAAAGTGGGAGAAAATGGGAGAAGAAAGTATTATGGAGGAGATGAGAGTAGAGGGGGAAAAGAAGAAAATAGAAGAAGAGGGTAACTATGGAGAAGACCAGTCACACATGGATAACCTGATATCATGGTCTGGAGTCAGGTCCTCGCTGTGTGTTCAGGGCTTTGCTGTCTGACATGTCGCTTTCACTTTGAAGTCATTCTAGATAATTGCAGCAATTTCCAGGGATTATTAGGATTAGCGGACGTTGTGTAGCCGCCTGCTCTCTATGATATGTAAACAGTGAATCTGTTATGACAGGGTTAGTGCCAGGACTAGGCTGGCATCACATCAATGAAACCTACCCATGGACTAAGGATGGCGCTGAGCCCATTTTTAAGTGGCTGAGATGTAATACATGTAATACAGCCAACAGGTTAATAGATTAGTAAATCTGTGAACATTGGGAATCATGACCCACTGCTGCAATGTTTCCATAAGGCTTTGATCACACTGCTCCGAGCTCTATATTTAGTGTAAACAATAGGAAACATTCCCAGTTCATGTCCATTTGGTTTCATTCAGCATAACTTTATATCAACTGAGGTATAACTATTGTTATATAGTGAGTCGCCGTAAAAAACGTACAATGTATGTTCTTATAGAGGGAATCAATGGGCGACGTATACCACTGTATCATATGCATATATCATAATATATATATATATATATATATATATATATATATATATATATGGAACGCTCACATGCTGTGTGTACAGAGGTTAAGGTCTCTGATGTCATCTTGGTCGCTGCAGCTCACAACCGATTCTCTGGTGAGGTTACGCAGGATACAGATACGTCCTTTGTGTCCTATGAAGGTTTCTTGCACAATATTGATGGAATAGAAATAAAATGCAGTGTTTAAAATGATGCAGATATGGAGGAAAAATTGGAAAAAACTATTGCCAGCAGTAACCGGATACAAGACGTGATGTATGAAGCTGATTTGGGTGTGACTGGAGTAGGGCGGATCAGGGTCCAGGTTGAAATTGGAGCTTCTGGTCACTTGTTATAAAAAACCCCAGGACCTTTGTTTGCTCTGTGATGTCATGAGCACGACTATGGCTGCCGCCTCCTGTGCGTGGTCACATAGATTCCTCTCAGTACTCGAGGTGGTTGTCAGACTTGAAGAATTCTCTTTAGGAACAGGTTGAGGCACATTCTGAGCTCGGGGTGAAGGATACAATGGTGCAGTAGTGAATGTGAGTAGACCACAGACCGGCGAGGAGATTAGTCCTAACCAGGGGATATCAGCCACAAGGTGCGACCATGAACGGCGTCCTGTGTCTCCACAGCCTCCTACTGCTCTCCGGTAAGACGGTCATTTACTGTGTTTTCCCAAAATGCACAGGAAACCTCTGTGGACTCTCTATGAAAAGCGTGATTTTTCCCACACCGCTTTATTGCTGTGGTCAGCTTTAACAGTTTGTGCATGTTGTCTGTCAAATGGGCGTGGCTTATGAAAAAGGGGAAGCGAAACTCTGGATAATGTGTCAAAATTTAGTTGCTTGCTAATAAGTGTTGGTAAGATGGACTAGACAGTCTAAGGTTATGTTCAGATTTGCGTCAGAAATTGCTGGACATCTGCCAATTTCCAAAAAAAAGAACAGACATCCGATGGACCCCATTAAGGTCATTGTGCTCCATTGATGTTTGCTATTTTATCGGCCTGCTGTTCCGGATTTTTGCTGGATCAGAGCAATGGACACCCTGATACTAGTGTGAACTTAGAGTACGATGATATGTTGTAATAATGGGATGACTTGCCCACACCCCTTGTTGTTTCCGGTAGAGATGATGGACATATCTAGAAGAAATATGTGCAAGTTCATACAGGATTTGTCATTGTATGGTTGTGACGTGGAGTGAAGGGCGCGCAACTCCTCATACAAGGGTCACATATGGATATATAATATATATCCTTACATTTGCACTTTTCCATGTATTACTGTGGGGTTGTCAGTCCCAGATCCTTCAGTCCCCATGCAGATTCCCCCTTCCCCCTCTTTAGATCACTTCTTTCCTGGTGCCGATTGTTTTGTCTACCATCCTGCAGAACCAGTTGTGAATGATCCCCCTGAATACAGCGACTGTCTGCCGACTGTACTGATAACAGTCACTGATGTCACAATGATAAGACGGCCCTTCCCCTTGTAAAAAGAAAAACTGAATAGTCAACCAAATGCCCTATTAAGTAAACATTTTTTTTTCCCTGAGATCTGTTTTTCTTGGGCAAGCTGAGTTACAACCAACATGGCTGCCACAAAAGATATGACCCAACTTTCCTACAACAGATGAGTTTCAGGTCATTGCCAGCATTGGGAGTATTTCTAGGAAAGCTGGGTGATCATCTATGTAAGAGCTGTAATGGAAGCCATATTGGTTGTCAACTTCACTAGGTGACCAGGAGATGGATAAAAACCAGCGCTGGATCAGCAGACCTTCTGGATTGAAGGAATTTTTAATTTAAGGATTGGTTTTTATCCCCAGGTAAATCTCACTTGGTTTATCTGTGTTATAAGATCGAGGAAACTCAGCAAATTCTTATGTAAATGAGAGACTGGAGGGAGTCTCAGGAATGTGATGACATCACTGTTCCCACCGCATGGCCCCTCCCACAACTGGTTCAAGAACTTGGAAATGTAACGTCTGCTACCAAAATTCTTCTCACTTTCACTTATGATATCTATCTGATATCTACCTTTTATAATCAGAAAATGCAATTTTTGCACCAAGCTGAAGTTAACCACATGGTGTCCCACTCGGGAGTACAACTTTAAAAATGTGAATTGCTCACAAACACTTGAATGTAAAAGCGAGCTGTAAGAACTGTAAGAACTGAACATACCTGTATTTGGTGGGAAAAAAAATCTGCATTACAAAAGGTGCTGACAATGTCCTCCCCCAACGTCTGCACACAAGGAAACTCACCACTCCATAGTTGAGAATGTCCTCTGCAACAAGTCACTGTCGACTGCAATTTCACGCTCAATGTTTGCTTTCAGTTACTTGATGGTCCTGGGTTTGCTTGCATAAACCTTGCCCTTTAAAAATCCTCAAGGAAAAAAATCTGGGGGAGTTAAATTGGGCAATCGAGGTGGCCACAAACCTTTTGAGATCTCCAAAAAATGATCGGATCTCTTCCATACTGGCATGATTTGTTTGATCGCCGATCGGAATCCGATCTTTTCCGATTCCGGTCGCTCAACCATAGTCAATGCTTCTCTATGAAAAGTATAGAAAAAATGTTCCAGCATGCCACGACTAAATAAAACATAACCTTTACTTCATATCAAGAAAGGTAAAAAGGGATATTACATCACCCATTCAGGATACACGATCATGATGGAGCTTACGCGTTTCAGGACACATACATGTCCCTTAGTCATAGCCGCAAAGTGGGAGTTGGATTCGCTAGATTCCCATCCACTTTGCCATGACTGTAAAACACTGTGATTTTTCCTGCGGCTTTTCCACAACGTGTGGTCCCGGCCAAAGACTAGGTCCACAGCGGAAAGTGTAGAGGAGTTTGAGGTGGCCTTCGGTCTCAGATTCTTCTATAATTTTTGACTTTTTGTTATTAAATACACTAATAGAAAATTAGTTTGTTGTGTATCACTACATGAAAAGAACCATTGAAAATAACAAACCATTACACAAAAAAAAAAAAAGACCAAACCCCAAAAAGTTTCAGTTTTCAATCTCGGGAGTTGTTTGAAGGTTTGTTTCTTGTGATATAGCCAATCATTTTCAATCGTGCCATTATATATATTTTTTTTTCTTTAACATGTGATCCTCCAACACCCAGGACCCCCACGGATCAGCTGGCACTCTTCACAGGCCATATGATTTTGCAACTCTGTCCTATTTAAGTGAATGGAAGCCTCTTCAATATCAAGCACAGCTGTTGTGCTTGGTAGGTAATGAAGAGGCTATTGCTTCTTGAAACAGCTGATTGGTTGGGTCTTGGCCGACTTCTGCCAATCCTTAAGGATAGGATATCAATTATAAAAGCTGGGAAATCCCATCGTTGTCTTGTAATAGAAGCATGGAAATATTAATAGTCAATTGTTGAACAAAAACCATCAGCAGCCATCCAGAGGGCACCAGTTTGGAACACGGTAATGATTCAAGATCCCCAAAAAGTAGTGACCTCTTGTAGTGTCCATTGGTGGATGACTATACATGAGCATAAGGTTTGATAGTGATTTTTTTATATTGCCGAATATGAGATATGTGGAAGATGATGTGCTCCATTGTGTTTTCCAGTCTACACCCTTCCAGTCATCTCCAACACCACCACTCCTGCTCCACCAACATGTGGAAACCCAGTGATTAGCAATCGGATTGTTGGTGGCACAAATGCAAATGAAGGAGCATGGCCGTGGCAAATCAGTCTTCGATACCAAAATTCCCATATCTGCGGAGGGTCGTTGATATCCAACCAGTGGGTTATCAGTGCTGCACATTGCTTTACCTGGTAAGTGGCTACCTTCAGATAAAATGCTATGGCCTGGTCAGCCACATTGGACTCTAGATGATACCCATAACGTGGACCTTACACAAACACAAAGATGGTCCATTGGCTTAATGTGACTTTCGGTGGAAGGGGCAATATCTTTAGTTCCAGCTAAGGACCTTGGGAAAATCTGAGTTTTTGCTACTACACGAATAACATTGTGTTATATGAAGATGCTCATCATTATTGTGTAAATGTTCTTTGGTCTCACTCCTTAGGTCTACAAATCCTTCGGACTTCACAGTCGTTCTTGGCGAGTACCAGCTACAAATCACAAGTAAACACCAACTTATGTCCTCCGTGCAAAATATTATTGTGAACTCCCTGTTCAGCGGGCCAGGCACCCCGGGTGACATCGCCTTGATCAAACTGTCCAGTCCTATTACTTTTACCGAGTACATCCTGCCAGTGTGTGTCCCAACGTCATCTATGAGCTTCTCAACTGGCACCAAGTGTTGGGTTACCGGATGGGGCAATATAGGAACTGATGGTAAGAAAACTCTTGAGATGCACAGTATTCAAAGCCACAAATTATACTACCCAAGAGGAACAAACAGCAATATAACCTCCATTATTAGTGTATCTAATCCTATGATGTATGACACTGTCATAGAAGACTACACCTCTGGTTATGGGCCAATGTATCTAAGTCTATCGTATGTGTTATTGTCCTGGAGAACCATACTACATTCCCCATCATTTAATAGTGTGCACCTAAGCTTATCATATATCATACTTTCCCAGGGGCCCCATAGCAGAACATCCCATATCAGTAACCAGGATATTAAAGTTTATAATATGTGAAACTATCATAGAGAAGCTCATAGGATATTACTTGGTGAGAAATGTATTACCAACTATGGCAGTCAGCCTGACCTTGATGGTTGCTCTTCTTCTCTACAGTGATTCTTCCATACCCACAGACTCTCCAGCAGGTCATGGTGCCAATTATCAGTAGTAGAGACTGTGATAAGATGTACCACATCAACTCCGATGTCAGTGCCAACCAACAAATTGTTCCAAATGACCAGATCTGTGCCGGATACCAGAGTGGAAATAAGGACTCCTGTCAGGTGGGTGACTTATCTCCATGCTAATGCCATCAGTCTTTTTTGGGAAGTGGGAAGGAGAAGCTTTATTCTTCTTTGTCCCATCCTCCCCCTTAAGGTCTAAGCTATAATATTGCTATAGTATACGGTGTGTAACTTGAAGATTGGTGGGAGGTCTGACCACTTATAGTCACCTTTCAAGAAAATGGGGTGTTTTGCTCCCCATTTTGGATGGACTGTGCGCACTATTCTATTAATTTCAATGTAAGGACAAGAGATAGTTGAACACTGTACATTGGCATTCTCCGACACGTGCTGTCCAACCACTGCTCCATTCAGAATGGGGAGGTTCACTTCTGATCAGTGGGGATCTGTGCAGTCAGACTTCACAGATCTGCTTCAATTTTTATAAGATGGTGTAAAGTCATTAAGAGGGTTTTCCCATGTCAGCAAGTTATCTCCTATGCTTAGGATAGGAAATAACTTGAATATGAATGGGATCTAACAGCTCGGAGCCCCGCCAATGAGAACTCCGCCATTGTGCAGCACACCAGAGAAAGCTGGAGAAGACTACTTGGCGCTCCTATTGGAGTAAATGATGAAGTGGGGGTGTCTGAGTAGTAAGACTTTCACCTATCTGCATCACCAACTATCATGGATGCAAAATTTGAAGCTCAGTAGACATTATTAGGAATCTTTAGTATTCTCTTAATCATGTTATTTATTGGACTATCCTTCATTTCAGGGTGACTCCGGGGGACCCTTGGTCTGTAATGTCAATGGTAATTGGTACCTAGCTGGCATTGTGAGTTGGGGAGATCAGTGCGCCCTGCCAAACCGGCCGGGAGTTTATACCTACGTCCCTAACTACTACAGCTGGATCTACTCGTATGGAGCCATGCGTTCCGTCTCCTCATCCTCTGTACTGACGGCATCGGCATTACTACTGATCACCTGTCTATTGCTGCACACTTGATGAATAGTTAACGGCTCTGCAGAGTCAATGAACTGGGATCTTAGTAAGTTTTATGGATGGATTATCGTATGTCAGAAGACGGTGACCCAAGACTACATCGGTGAGTTTGCCGGAACTGGTGGTGCATCAGGACAAATCTTGTGAAGTACCAGACTACCTCATGTGGGTTCTGAGGACCACTTTTAAGCACTTGCTATATATTTCTGGATGATGACATGACCCAGTCGACAACACATCATCGCCTCTTCCTTGTAAGCTTGGAGGTCCACTGCCATGATGTATGCCATCTCATTAGAAATGCCCAATGACTACAGAAATTTTTAGACATCATTTCAAAAGTAGGAGTCTCTGGACCTCGTGTAGTGGTAGTTTTGCTGTGAAGTCAGTTTTTGTAAGCAATAAATTTTTCATTATTTTGAAAATCTTTAACCTGTATGATGTTGGCAGCAGCTTCTTTGCCATATACCAAGCAGAACTGTGAACGGAATCGGATTCTCATCCCAATACATACAAGTCAAGGCAATGCTATTGTGACTCTGGGGTTGTACATCTCCAAGTTGTGCCAAAGGGGATTGGTTGTTTGGACTATCTAAACTCGCTGAGGGGTTTGGATGGTATTGTAACCAGTTGACTGAATGAATATCGACTTGGCAACATTGGTCTACAAATAGATATTTGTCACATAAAAGATGTTCATATTAGTATTTTTTTTTTTTTTTTTTGCTATGTTCATATGTGCTTACAGGTTGTTTTTTAGCACTTGTAGATTTTGATAGATACCTGACTTAAAATTTCAAGAAAACCTACAGATGTACATTATGTTCCATGAATTACTTGGATGACTTTTTGGAGTATTTAACTTCTGGAACATCATACTTGAGAGCACAACAGTAGGCAGCTAGGGCTCCAGTACTTGGCTGGCTTTCTAGGACTCTAGTAGTTGGCCATCTTCCCGTACTCTAGTAGTTGGCTGGCTTGCCAGGGCTCCAGTAGTTGGCAGGCTTGCCAGGGCTCCAGTAATTGGCTTGCATTCCAGAGCTCCAGTAAATGGCCGGCTTTCCAGGGCTCCAGTAGTTGGCTGGCTTGCCAGAGCTCCAGTAGTTGGACGGCTTGCCAGGGCTCCAGTAATTGGCTTGCTTTCCAGAGCTCCAGTAAATGGCCGGCTTTCCAGGGCTCCAGTAGTTGACTGGCTTTGCGAGGGCTCCACTAGTTGGCTGGTTTGCCAAAGCCCCAGTAGTTGGCTGGCGTGCCAAAGCTAAAGTAGTTGGCAGGCTTGCCAGGGCTCCAGTAGCTGGCCGACTTGCCAGGGCTCCAATAGTTGACCGGCTGGCCAGAGCTCCAGTAGTTGGCCAGCTTGCCAAGGTGTGTGGGTTGAAGTTTCATATCTCCAACTTGATAGTCAATTCTCTACAAACATAACAGGAATAATCCAAACAAATCTCTTCCTCAGCATGTAAAAAAAATGTAGATATGAATATAGTACACAAATATGGCCCTGAAATATAATCCACCAAGCAATGTAACTCTCTAGCCTTGTAGCCTACACATTGATATCTGACTCATAACTGTCTCGTGAAAAAAAAAACAAAAAAAAAACAGCTCGGTATGAGCCAAAGTTGTCAGAACATGAATTCTTTGCCTCTCTTGAACTTTGGGACCATTAAAGGGGTATTCCCATGACGCTTGTTCACTAACCTGCAGGCTGTTGTGCTCTCTTCACTTCCTGCTTCTCTCGGCACATAGGTGGGCGGGGTTTCACTTGCACGGGATTGGTTGTAAATGAATTACCACAGTGTGAAGCTGATGTAGCAGAGTTGGATTTGAGTTGGTTTGCATTATATACAGAGGTAACGGACTCCCTATCTCAGCCCTTATCAGCCAAATTCAATTAAACCGACTGATAAGAGCTCAGAAATCCCAGAGCTCTCACCTCCTCTATCTGAGAAGCTCCGCTACTTAAAAGACACAAACAGCTCAGAGCTGCTCCCAGCCCCACCCCCCCTCTGAGAGCAGGCAGCTACATCACTTGACAAATGAGCAGATAAGCCTCATTTTCGATGCACAAAATACTCAATGAAGACAACCTCGTCTGGGTCATTGTGCTTCTTAATTGATTTGCCTCATACTCTTGTAGCTTCTTTTTCTTGCGTTTGCAAGCGCCACTTTCAAATCTTTTACTCATTCTTAAGTTAGCTGAACAAATATTTTTTTGTCGAGAGCGCGATCCTTCTGCTACTCACCGCATCGAACACAAAGTAGAAGAGAGAGTGACTTACGTCAGCTTCCGGTTTTTGTATGTCACGGGCAAGTTGTTGCTGCCCTCTGGTGGTAGCTCCACCGCAATCTTAACCAATACATTTTTATGTTTGTTTATAAGTCATATGCGTAGAATTTCTCCTTATTTTCGACTGTGTTTCAGTGCTCACTGTTTTTAGAATAGTGTAATTTGAATTTTGCTAACAATTTGAATGTAGGCCCCTCTTGATCTTGAGGCCGTAGGCTGAAGCCTAGTTAGCCTACTGGTAAATCCGGCACTGGTTAGAAGGAAATGGCTCCATACACCATATAGTGGCTGAGTACTGTTACTGCAGCTCTGCTTCTTTTAAGATCAATGAGAGCAGAGCTGTAATAATAGTGCGCAGGCACTATACAGTTTGTGGAGCTCTATGTACTGTATAATATATTGGATATACATCCCAAACAGCTGCTGCATGGATAGGCCATTAAAAATAACCCTGATAAGCCCTTTTAAAACATCTGATCTTTATTTTCTTATCTAAGATAACTCCTCAGTAGATCCCTGTAGTAGTTGCCAGTGTGAGGAGTAAATCTCATGTTGTGTCTTTGAGATCTCCCTGAGGCGTTTAGTCTGAAGTATCTGGGAAACGTAGTGAAGAAGATAAACAATGAGGAGAGGGATTCTCTAGACGTCCATTCAGACAGCACGTCCAGCCCTCGCTTGAGTCAGGGCCTTGTCAGACCGGTCCCTCTTATCATTGTTTTGTAGAAACCTCCATAAATATGACTATAACCTACAAGAAGACACTGGTATGGCGCACATGATCTCACCGGCAGAAAAACCAAAAATCTGGACTAAAAATGGCGCATCCACATGCCTCCCATAAATTCACAAATATATGAATGTAACATGGATCAAAAGTACAGTGTGAACATATCCCAACTATAAAGGTGGTCATATACAAAGTAACACATGGCTAAAATATTTCTACAACTTGTCTGGTGACTATTTCAGAACTATGAAAAACAGCCTTGTCACAGGTATGTCACATATCACAGATTGCAGAGTCATGTTTACTTTGCGCACATAAGGTCATAGGTCACAATATGATGTCACTGACGTTCAGTAGATGCAATGTGACAATCTTGTAAAAGGTCGCTGTGTAACCTTGAAAAGGAATCAACAAGTAACTATATACCTCCCAACCGTCCCGATTTCCGTGGGACATTCACGATGTCGGTGACGTGTCCCGCGGTCCCGGTTGGAGGGAGGTATGTCCCGATTTCAACTCAGATCTGCGTCCAGAGGACGCAGATCTGAGTTGAACACATACTCGGCTAAAGCAAGGAGTTGTCACAGTTCAGCTCCTTGCTTCGCCGCTGCACTCCCGGCTACTGCCTGTGTAGACGTGATGTGATGACGTCACATCGTGCCTACAAATGTGTGCGAGAGAGAGAGTGTAAGTCCGGGCCAGCAGGTAACAAGGATCCGCGACTAGGAGACTGACGCACACTGGCAGGTATATAACACACTTTACTTATGGAAAATGAGAAGGAATCAACAAAAGAAACTAAGTTACATATAACAATATGAGGATAATGCACGCTATAAACTGGCCCTAGCTGTCCCTGAGATACTTGTACGGTACCGGGTTTTTACAGTCTCTCAGCTCTCTATGGTGCTCCCTCGATGCAGGCCTGTCCAGGAACTCAGCAGACTCTGTCTTGCTTGTGTCTTGGGTGAAGGCCTGAACCCAGTCCAAGGCACAGTCCGGCTTTAGTCTCCAGAACAATCTCCGCAACACTGCCGCTTTCTCCAGTCAGTCTCTGCAGTGTTTCAGGCCTTCTACTATGGCCTACAGCAGCAATGGCCTCTCACAGGTCCTCACAGCACACACTCTGGACCCACACCACGCTGCTCTGTGCTTCCTGCTCACGTCACTTCCTCCGGACCGCACCATTTACCAAACAGAATAGGGTGATTATTGTCTCTCACAGTAGTGCAGTCCAAGGCTATATTTCTTCACACCAGTAGATGGCAGCAAAACACCACTGTTAAGACAATAGGGGCTACTACTGACTGCTACAAGAGAGAGAGGTGCGGAAAGAGCGGCGGGGGAGCGAGGAGAAGGTAAGTGTAATGTGTGTACACTGAGGTGGAACGTAAAACTGGGGGCAGATGAAGGAGAGGACAGCATGACACTGAGGGCAGAGATGTCATACCTCCCAACCGTCCCGATTTCCGCGGGACAGTCACGATTTGGGTGACATGTCCTGCGGTCCCGGTTGGAGGGAGGTATATCCCGTCCAGAGGACGCAGATCTGAGTTGAACGCATATGCGGCTGAAGCAAGGAGCTGACACAGGTCAGCTCCTCGCTTCGCCGCTGCCCGCCTCTCTCCCTGACACATATGTGGCTGAAGCTGCTCGCGTGCTCGCTTCGCCGCTGCGTCTCTCTCTCGCTGACACATGCGGCTGAAGCGAGGAGCTGACCTGTGTCAGCTCCTCGCTTCGCTGCTGCCGCCGGCTCCTGGCTTGTAGACGCGATGTACAAGCCAGGAGCCGGCAGAGGCAGCGAAGCAAGGAGCTGACACAGGTCAGCTCCTCGCTTCAGCCGCATGTGTCAGCGAGAGAGAGAGACGCAGCGGCGAAGCGAGCACGCGCGCAGCTTCAGCCGCATATGTGTCAGGGAGAGAGGCGGGCAGAGAGCGGCGAGGGAGCGGAGGAGAAGGTAAGTTTAATGTGGAGGTGGAACGTGAATCTGGGGGCAGATGAAGGAGAGGACAGCATGACACTGGGGGCAGAGATGGGGGACATGAATCTGGGGGCAGAGATGGGGGACATGAATCTGGGGCAGAGATGTGGGACATGAATCTAGGGGCAGAGATGGAGGGGACATGAATCTGGGGGCAGATATGGAGGGACATGAATCTGGGGGCAGAGATGGAGTGGACATGAAACTGGGGGCAGAGATGTGGGGACATGAATCTGGGGGCAGAGATGGAGTGGACATGAAACGGGGGCAGAGATGGAGTGGACATGAAACTGGGGGCAGAGATGGAGTGGACATGAAACTGGGGGCAGAGATGGGGGACATGAATCTGGGGGCAGAGATGGAGAGGACATGAATCTGAGGGCAGAGATGGGAGACATGAATCTGGGGGCAGAGATGGAGAGGACATGAATCTGGGGGCAGAGATGGGGGACATGAATCTGGGGGCAGAGATGTGGGGACATGAATCTGGGGGCAGAGATGGAGAGGACATGAATCTGGGGGCAGAGATGGAGGGACATGAATCTGGGGGCAGAGATGTGGGGACATGAATCTGGGGGCAGAGATGTGGGGACATGAATCTGGGGGCAGAGATGGAGAGGACATGAATCTGGGGGCAGAGATGGAGGGACATGAATCTGGGGGCAGAGATGGAAGAGGGACATGAAACTGGGGGCAGATGAAGGGTGTATATGAAACTGGGGGAGAGATAGAGGGGGGGGACATATAATTTACGGGTGACTGTAGGAGGATTATACTGTGTGCGGGCACATGAAAAATTAACAAGTGGGCGGGGTCAACACAAAAGTGGGCGGGGCTAAATTTGCCGCGGCGCGCTATGCACGCCACACGTTTTGTCCCTCTTTCGGTTCTTCAAAAGTTGGGAGGTATGGAGATGTGGAGACATGAATCTGGGGGCAGAGATGTGGGGACATGAATCTGGGGGTAGAGATAGAGGGGACATGAATCTGGGGGCAGAGATGTGGGGACATTAATCTGGGAGCAGAGATGGGGGGACATGAATCTGGGGGCAGAGATGGGGGGACATGAATCTGGTGGCAGAGACGGAGGGGACATGAATCTGGGGGCAGAGACGGAGGGGACATGAATCTGGGGGCAGAGATGGGGGACATGAATCTGGGGGCAGAGATGGAGAGGACATGAATCTGGCGGCAGAGATGGGGGGACATGAATCTGGCGGCAGAGATGGAGGGGACATGCAACTGGGGGCAAAGATGGGGGACATGAATCTGGGGGCAGAGACGGAGGGGACATGAATCTGGGGGCAGAGACGGAGGGGACATGAATCTGGGGGCAGAGATGGAGAGGACATGAATCTGGGGGCAGAGATGGAGAGGACATGAATCTGGGGGCAGAGATGGGGGACATGAATCTGGGGGCAGAGACGGAGGGGACATGCAACTGGGGGCAGAGATGGGGGGACATGAATCTGGGGGCAGAGATGGAGAGGACATGAATCTGGGGGCAGAGATGGGGGGGACATGAATCTGGCGGCAGAGATGGGGGACATGAAACTGGGGGCCTTCGCATTATCGTTGCTAATGTCCGTTGCTGTCTTCCGTCACAGGAAGAGAGCTTTGTAATGGAAGATAACTCGTGCATACAGGACTTTATCCTCCATTACAAAAGTAAACAAATATGACAGAAGATAGCTTTCGTCTTGTTGTTTACATGACAGTCAATGGAAACAGACACCAAATCAATCTGTGGCCTTTCTCTGTGACAGTTTAATGTCCGTGGCTGTCATCCTATCATAGAAAACAGCAACAGCCATTAACAACAGTAGTGTGAACACCCCTTTATTTAACCCCTACACCACTTTTTTGCAGTAAAGCCATGTATTGTACTGCAATTTTTTCAGTTTTATTTTCAAACTAAGGCCTGGAATGAATTTTGCCCTTGCCAAGTTGTGACCAATAAATTTTCAAACTTAGAAAACAATAAAGCTGTGAGATTTATGTTCTTACAGGATATCTTTATGACGTTACACTAGGAAAAGGAAGGCAAAGTGATCCGAGATGGAGAAAGTAAAAATGCCTCTAGCGCCACCTACTGGAAGGCAACTCCCTATCCCACAAATATGCAAGAAATGAGATGGAAATTTAGACAACTCTTGGCCAACCCAGAATTACGAAAGAGTTTCTTTATAAACATGTCAAAGAAAGATTGTGCTATGATTTGAGCAAAAATGATGATTTATTATAATTATTAAAATTATTGATAAATCTATCCATTCAGGCTGGAGCTTTACAGACAGTACATTAAGGCTGCGTTCACATAGTTTTTTCATGGCACTTTTTTCTTACATGGGGCCTTAACCTTACAAACATCCAAAAACACAGAAAAATCCACTTACAGCTACTGTAAAAGCACCCTCATCTGTATGAAACTGATTCTCATGGGACTGAGTCCTCCAGACCCTTACAGGCAGGGAGCTACAAATGGAAAATAGGTGTGACAGGAAAGGGTTAAAGGGCCAAACATAAGGGAACTAGCTGCACTAGGTGGCGCTACACAGCTTTATTTCTTCTAAACTAAACTACGTGAACATCCAGCCGGTATGACTGGTGAGGTGGAGAATAATGTACGGCACTGTGTTAGTCTAGCTTATAAACCCGAAAGGGAGATGAATAGGTTGATGTGATGTCCCCATGTAAAAGACGGATGTAAAAGAAGATGAAAGAAAACCAAATGAATGAGCAAAATAACTCAGGAGGGCTAAGGCTAATGCTCAAAAACCAAAAACAGGAGGAAAACCAGGGATAGGAAGGAAAGAAGGACCAGGGAAGAAGAGAAGAGTGGAGACCAAGGCGAGGAGAAAAGGGGAGGCCAAGGTGAGGAGAAGAAGGGAGGCCAAGAAGAGAGGTCAGAGGAAGGGAGAAGAGAAGAGACTAAGGGTTGGGAACAAGAAAAAAAATTTGAGAAGATAAGGGATAGGTACAGGAATATAAGGGAGGCCATTAGGAAAGACGATACGAATAGGAGAGATCAGGGCATGGGAGAGAAGAAGAAAGGAGATCAAACAGGAAAAGAAGAAGAAGGGATATTAAGTGCCAGGAGTGGGGAGAGGGAAAGAGAGGAGGTCACTAAGTTGGATGAAAAGAATAGGGAAGATATGAAGATCCAAGAGGAGAAAAGAGATGATTAAACAAGGAGAAAGAAAGGGAGATGCCAGGGTAGGGAGAGATGAGACAAGGGGAGAATAGGGGAAAAGAGAAGAGGTCGGGGAGAGGAGAGGAGAAGATGGGAGAAGAGAAGTGGTCAGGGGAGAGGAGAAGATGGGAGAGGAGAAGAGAAGAGGTCAGGGGAGAGGAGAAGATGGGAGAAGAGAAGAGGTCAGGGGAGAGGAGAAGATGGGAGAGGTGGTCAGGGGAGAGGAAATGGGAAGATAGCAGGGTTTTGGGAGAAGTGAAAATATGAGAAAAGGAAAAACAAGGGATAGGAAGACAGGGGAAGAGGAGACCTGGAAAGAGCAGAGGTGGTGAAAGGGAAAGAAGGGTGACCATTGAATGGGGAGAAAATAGAAGGAAAAAGAAGGAAAAAGAAAGAGAGATGGAGGATGAAGGATAGTTATAGAGAGATAAAAATAGGAACATAAGCGGGAAGAGGAGATGGCAGATCACGGGATGTGAGAGGAGAATAAGGAAACCAGGGCTGGAGAGATGAGGTGACAGAAGAGAGGACACCGGTGCAGATAAGAGGAGAGGCCAGGGGTCAAGATCGAACAAGAGAGACCAGAGGAGAAGATATAACTACAGAACAGGGTGGGGAGAGGAGAATAGGTGAAACCAGGTCTATGCGGTGGGGTCAGTTCTCTGCAGGGTGAGGTGTTTATTTAGCCTTTTAGTCATTCTAGGTAATTGCTACAATTTACAGAGATTAAAAGAGATTAACAAAAGCTTTGCAGTATCCGATATGCTAACAGTTAAGCCCCCCCACACGGCTGCCGTAGGTTCACTTTTAGGACTATTCTGGAGTTACATGGGGACATTAACACATTAGCATTACTGCACCTTGTCCGTGACTGCGATATGGGCCTGTACCCTTCTGTAGGTGGCTGTGATGTAACGCAACAAGTGCTGTTAGGTTATATGTTTGTGCTCATATACATTGTATACATTCTGATGTTAGCACGCTTCAAGGTAATATATGTAACATCCCAATAACCCCAGAATAAAGTGAATTAAAGTAATTAAACATACACAAGACATAGAAATATACATCTGACATATACATCTTTCACTATGTTAAAAATACCGACCAGAACTGTATCGTGTCTTTAACCTCATACGTTCTCTCCTTTTATGATCCATACATAGTTTTGGCTTCATAACTGCATCACAAAACCTGATCAAAACCTGCATATATGAAAGCACCCTATGAGTTAATTTCGGTGTGACTGGAGCAGGGAGGTGCAGGTTCTAGGCTATGTTTGTCTTTGGTCACCTGTGCAGTCTTTTCTTGCTCAATAGTGACATCACGACTATGACTATGGCCACCTCCTTCTGTGCATGGTCACATAGATTCTTCTCTGTAGTCAAGGCAGTTGTTAGTACAGAAGAATTCTCCGTAAAAACAGGTCTAGCCACGTTCAAAACACAAGGTATAGGATTCCAATGTCAGTGTAAAGGAGAAACCACAACACAGACTGGGAGAGATTATTCCTGACCAAAGAACATCAACCACAAGGTGTGACCATGGCCAGCGTCCTGTGTCTCACCAGCCTCCTGCTGCTCTCCGGTAAGTGGCTTCTACAATCAGCTGAGCAATTATGGATCACAAGTCCGTTACTCCAAAGGTATCATTAATGTCTAATTGGTTGAGCTGTTTGCTGATCAAGTCTCTTTAATGGGCCAAAAACTTTAGGGTGTGTTTAAATGTTTTGTAGGTCGGATCCAGTTTTTGGATGCTAAAACCAGGTGTAGATCAAAAAGGGAATTAAAAAATAGAGAAACTACAACAACTACAACAACTACTACTACTATTACTACTTCTACTTCTATCACTATTACTAGTTCTACTACTACTACTGCTGCTGCTGATGCTGCTATGACTACTAGTACTACCATTACTGCTACCACTACAACTTCTACTAATGTCACTATTACTACTACCACTATTACTACTACTACCACTACTATCACTTCTATTTCTATCACTATTACTACTTCTACTACTACCACTACTACTATTACTACTACTTCTACTACTACTATCACTATTACTATTGCTGCTGCTACTACCACTACTACTTCTACTACTATCACTACTACTGCTGCTGCTACTACTACTAGTACTACCATTACTACTACCACTACTACTTCTAATATTACTATTACAAATACCACTATTACTTCTACTACCACTATTACTTCTACTACTACTACTACTTCTACTACTACCACTACTACTACCACTACTATTACTTCTATTTCTATCACTATTACTACTTCTACTACTATCACTACTACTAATGCTGCTGCTACTACCTCTACTACTTCTACTACTACTATCACAATTACTACTACCACTATTACTTCTACTACTACCACTACCACCACCACTACTATTAATACTACTATTACATCTACTACTACCAATACGACTAATACTACTACCACTACTATAACTATTAATACTTATATTATTATTATTATTATTATTATTATTATTATTATTATTATTATTATTTGTTCAAATAGTCGAATACTGAGGGGCTATTCGAAACGAATATCGAATATTTCACTGTTCGCTCATCTCTATTAATATTAATTACTATTACTACCGTATTAATTATTCTATCACTACTATTATTAATACTTTTATTACTACTACTACCACCTCTACTACTAGTATTACTACTACTACTACTACTACTACTACTACTACTAATAATAATAATAATAATAATACCACATAATACTATTGTTACTAATACATCTATTACTATTACTACTTCTTATATTGCTACTGATAGTTCTATTATTACTAATGCTACTTTTATACTATTGCTACTATTAATACTAATACCACTATAACTGCTAGTAATAATATAACTACAGTGTTCTTTGCAATATGTGCATCAGTTGTGTTGCAGTTTCTCATCACTATGTATAATGAGCAAACATTTGACTCTTCTATACATATGAGAAGTTGTAATTGCTGGAGAGTAGAGGGCTCTATTTCCAGATGGTCAATATAGTTTAGGTGTTTCTGGAAATTGATCAATATACTATTTATTCCAGTACATACTCTTCCCAGCTTAAAAAAAACAATACTGCTGAATTGGTTTGTCGCGCAGTATTTTTTTACTGCTACCCTGTCATACATTTCTAGGACAGTGTGCTCATCTGATTATCAGCTGACGCGTTTCCCCACAATGGAAGATCTCCACAGCGATTCATCAGAGTTGGTCAATATAGTTTTTGTTGTTAACATATAATTAAGGAGCCTGAAGAGGGAGTAGTCCTTATAGCTGATGTATGATCACTTCTGTACTTCCCTTGGACTAAAGTGAGTCAGATCTATGCTCAGTATGTAGGAAGGAGACCATACTCTATATATCTCCCTCTATGCTGGGTAGTACTAACTAAATAATCTGCACTTGGGAGGATGGAATCGCTGTTACAACAGGTTACTTGTTGTATATTCTCCTTCTAATGTGAACAGTGGACATGCAGAGGAGGAATCGTTTCCATTCTCCTCCTAAGGCTGAGTTCACACTGAGTTTTTTGGTCAAGATTTTGAGGCGGAATCTGCCTTAAAATCCACCTCCAAAAAACACCTCACCATACAGTCCTATGTAAACCACTTCAATCAATGCAAGTCAATGGGAGGCGGAGAATCCGCCTCGCATTTTTTGATGTGGAATTGACAAAAAAAAAAAACGCGAGGCGTTTTTCGATGGCCACATTCAAAAAACGCCTCTAAAAAATGCCTCAAAAAGCATGTAAAAAAAAAAAGCCTCAAAAAACATCACACAAATTTTACTGAGCAGATTTGTGCTGACTAGAGATGAGCGAACACTAAAATGTTCGAGGTTCGAAATTCGATTCGAACAGCCGCTCACTGTTCGAGTGTTCGAATGGGTTTCGAACCCCATTATAGTCTATGGGGAACATAAACTCGTTAAGGGGGAAACCCAAATTCGTGTCTGGAGGGTCACCAAGTCCACTATGACACCCCAGGAAATGATACCAACACCCTGGAATGACACTGGGACAGCAGGGGAAGCATGTCTGGGGGCATAAAAGTCACTTTATTTCATGGAAATCCCTGTCAGTTTGCGATTTTCGCAAGCTAACTTTTCCCCATAGAAATGCATTGGCCAGTGCTGATTGGCCAGAGTACGGAACTCGACCAATCAGCGCTGGCTCTGCTGGAGGAGGCGGAGTCTAAGATCGCTCCACACCAGTCTCCATTCAGGTCCGACCTTAGACTCCGCCTCCTCCGGCAGAGCCAGCGCTGATTGGCCGAAGGCTGGCCAATGCATTCCTATGCGAATGCAGACTTAGCAGTGCTGAGTCAGTTTTGCTCAACTACACATCTGATGCACACTCGGCACTGCTACATCAGATGTAGCAATCTGATGTAGCAGAGCCGAGGGTGCACTAGAACCCCTGTGCAAACTCAGTTCACGCTAATAGAATGCATTGGCCAGCGCTGATTGGCCAATGCATTCTATTAGCCCGATGAAGTAGAGCTGAATGTGTGTGCTAAGCACACACATTCAGCACTGCTTCATCAAGCCAATACAATGCATTAGCCAGTGCTGATTGGCCAGAGTACGGAATTCGGCCAATCAGCGCTGGCTCTGCTGGAGGAGGCGGAGTCTAAGATCGCTCCACACCAGTCTCCATTCAGGTCCGACCTTAGACTCCGCCTCCTCCGGCAGAGCCGGCGCTGATTGGCCGAAGGCTGGCCAATGCATTCCTATGCGAATGCAGACTTAGCAGTGCTGAGTCAGTTTTGCTCAACTACACATCTGATGCACACTCGGCACTGCTACATCAGATGTAGCAATCTGATGTAGCAGAGCCGAGGGTGCACTAGAACCCCTGTGCAAACTCAGTTCACGCTAATAGAATGCATTGGCCAGCGCTGATTGGCCAATGCATTCTATTAGCCCGATGAAGTAGAGCTGAATGTGTGTGCTAAGCACACACATTCAGCACTGCTTCATCAAGCCAATACAATGCATTAGCCAGTGCTGATTGGCCAGAGTACGGAATTCGGCCAATCAGCGCTGGCTCTGCTGGAGGAGGCGGAGTCTAAGGTCGGACCTGAATGGAGACTGGTGTGGAGCGATCTTAGACTCCGCCTCCTCCAGCAGAGCCAGCGCTGATTGGCCGAATTCCGTACTCTGGCCAATCAGCACTGGCTAATGCATTGTATTGGCGTGATGAAGCAGTGCTGAATGTGTGTGCTTAGCACACACATTCAGCTCTACTTCATCGGGCTAATAGAATGCATTGGCCAGCGCTGATTGGCCGAATTCCGTACTCTGGCCAATCAGTGCTGGCCAATGCATTCTATTAGCTTGATGAAGCAGAGTGTGCACAAGGGTTCAAGCGCACCCTCGGCTCTGATGTAGCAGAGCCGAGGCTGCACAAGGGTTCAAGCGCACCCTCGGCTCTGATGTAGGAGAGCCGAGGGTGCACTTGAACCCTTGTGCAGCCTCGGCTCTGCTACATCAGAGCCGAGGGTGCGCTTGAACCCTTGTGCACACTCTGCTTCATCAAGCTAATAGAATGCATTGGCCAGCGCTGATTGGCCAATGTATTCTATTAGCCTGATGAAGTAGAGCTGAATGTGTGTGCTAAGCACACACATTCAGCTCTACTTCATCGGGCTAATAGAATGCATTGGCCAGCGCTGATTGGCCAGAGTACGGAACTCGACCAATCAGCGCTGGCTCTGCTGGAGGAGGCGGAGTCTAAGATCGCTCCACACCAGTCTCCATTCAGGTCCGACCTTAGACTCCGCCTCCTCCAGCAGAGCCAGCGCTGATTGGCCGAATTCCGTACTCTGGCCAATCAGCACTGGCTAATGCATTGTATTGGCGTGATGAAGCAGTGCTGAATGTGTGTGCTTAGCACACACATTCAGCTCTACTTCATCGGGCTAATAGAATGCATTGGCCAATCAGCGCTGGCCAATGCATTCTATTAGCGTGAACTGAGTTTGCACAGGGGTTCTAGTGCACCCTCGGCTCTGCTACATCAGATTGCTACATCTGATGTAGCAGTGCCGAGTGTGCATCAGATGTGTAGTTGAGCAAAACTGACTCAGCACTGCTAAGTCTCTGCATTCGCATAGGAATGCATTGGCCAGCCTTCGGCCAATCAGCGCTGGCTCTGCCGGAGGAGGCGGAGTCTAAGGTCGGACCTGAATGGAGACTGGTGTGGAGCGATCTTAGACTCCGCCTCCTCCAGCAGAGCCAGCGCTGATTGGTCGAGTTCCGTACTCTGGCCAATCAGCGCTGGCCAATGCATCCCTATGGGAAAAAGTTTATCTCACAAAAATCACAATTACACACCCGATAGAGCCCCAAAAAGTTATTTTTAATAACATTCCCCCCTAAATAAAGGTTATCCCTAGCTATCCCTGCCTGTACAGCTATCCCTGTCTCTTAGTCACAAAGTTCACATTCTCATATGACCCGGATTTGAAATCCACTATTCGTCTAAAATGGAGGTCACCTGATTTTGGCAGCCAATGACTTTTTCCAATTTTTTTCAATGCCCCCGGTGTCGTAGTTCCTGTCCCACCTCCCCTGCGCTGTTATTGGTGCAAAAAAGGCGCCAGGGAAGGTGGGAGGGGAATCGAATTTTGGCGCACTTTACCACGCGGTGTTCGATTCGATTCGAACATGGCGAACACCCTGATATCCGATCGAACATGTGTTCGATAGAACACTGTTCGCTCATCTCTATTCCTGACCTCTTACCTCAGACTCCAATGCTTGGAGAATTTCCTGTTTTTTTGTTCTCCATTCCTTGCTGTTTGGCCACTCTGTAGCCTCACCAGTGGTTTGTTCTTTGGCTCCATTGTCACCTCCACCCTGTTCTCTCTCCTGCTGGCCGAAGCGGAAGGCGCAACTCTTAGCAGCGTTATAGAATCTCAGCATCCCTATTTTTAGGGTACCGTTCACAGCAATTTCTGCCTTCCCCTGGCGGACCCCTATCTCAGGAATCTGTAGTTAAGATTCTTTAGGCTGAATATGACATTATACCGTGGAAACCGCACACCAGAAGGAATTTCACTGTAAAATTTTCTGAGGATTTTTTTTTTTTTTTTATTGTAGATTTTCCTTCGGGCAGGTCTCATTGCATGGAAACATATCTACATTATAAGATCAGCGAAAGTCATCAAATTCTTATGCAAATATTACACATGAGAGAGTACCAGGAATGTGCGTGTGATGATGACATCACTGTTACTACCACATGGCTCCGCCCAAAACTGTTTCAAGGCCTCAGATGTGTAGAGTTTGTCACTGGCTTCATCTGAACCAGAACTTATTATAGGTGTCACTTTCTGGTTCAAGGTGGAACGTCTATGATCTATATTCAAGATGACACTGTCTATAGGTCAGGTAGAGTAAGTCGTATTCAGTCAGGATTTTTAAGGTTTGTTACATGACTTATAAACCAATACAGATTGTGTGTATATGGGGCAGCATAACAATAATAACTTATATACATGACAAATATATCAATCTCTTTAAAGAAGAGACATCACAATAGCTAAAAACATGTAATAAGTAGGGTTGAGTGATTGGGATCGGGAAAGATCGGATGTCGATCGGCGATCGAGCAAATTTCACAATCACGATCGGGATCGGCAAGAAAATGATCGAAAATCGGATTTTAAAAATGATTGTGAAGTCTCAAGATCAGCTCAACCCTAGTCATAAGCGCTTCATCTTAGTCTATGGTGGGTAGTTCAGTCACCACATCTACATATTGAGGAAGCCACATGGTGGCCCCACATGTGGGGATCTAATCCTCTTCCACCATTGCTCTGAATATATTACTTGTGAATTGTCTAACCTGTTAGCACTTGGCCATCTTGGCACTTGACTAGGTCCGACCCTGTGTCAGGTGATTGGAACCAGCCCCTGTCCCTTGAGTTGCATCGCTTCCTCCGTCTTCTTCTGAGCTCAGGTAGCCAGTGGTAAAAATTGGAGAAGGGAATGGGGTTGGTTCCGATCACACTTGACATGAGCTGGGATGGGAGCTAGCCTGGAAACTCCAGATCCAACTTCATAAAGACCCTCGACATAGTAAGATAAATTGCATCCCCTTATAGATATAGCTAGTCTCTACTATTTAACAACAGATGCATGCTTGGTCAAGCACAGAGTATAGACATTTATGGAGGAGATGTTACTCTGGATCATTGTTCAGTGCGCCAGTGACACCCCGGCATGATGAGTACTCTCATGTGCTATTTCACAATAGAAGAAAGGAAGGCACTTGACTTTAGGAAGAGGTGGCCTGAAGTGTTCCTGTGTGGGATTTCAGGCACACTGCTGGAGACAAGACATAGGAAGCTTGTTTACCACCCAGGAACCGAGACTAGGAAGCTGAGCTGTGACATATAAAATGATGGTAGTCTCATGTTCGAAGCTGTACTGGATAGTGAGATATGGAGTCTGGAAGTTAAAAGGTCAAAACATTGTGACCCTTTTGCTTGTTAGTGTATGTAAGAAAAGTTACAGTACAAGAGGACCTTTCTCTACCTCCACCAATTCAAGTTTTTATTCTCTGTTAATATGTGCCTCTCCATCAAAATTTTACTATCCCCCGCCATTCCTGAGCAACAATTACACTTAGTTTTGGTGTCTGATGTGCTATTTAGGCAGGTGGCAGAAACCAGGGGGTGAGATTAAATCATGATAAAATCCGGACTTATTGGAGGTGGTGAACAAAAAAACATCTACAACATTCCCATTAGGAATTGCCCTCTATATTGGACGTAAAGATTAAAAGGCCAAAATAGACACATTTTATGATGTATAAGACCAAGTGAGAGACCTGGACAATCTGAAATGTTGAAATTGGTGTTTTGTGGAATTCCCCCCAGTCTTGGGCAGAGACCTCAACTGAGGGTATGAGAGGACATTTTGGGCTAATGTTATGCAGTCTGGCATTGAACTTTGGATGTCAACAAATTGATATGAACAAGGCAAACAAGGTGATATATTCCATTATGTTTTCCAGTCTACATCCCTCCAGTCATTTCAAACTTCACCACTGCAGCCCAACCAACATGTGGAAACCCAGTGCTTGGCGATCGGATCGTTGGTGGAACAGACGCAACTGACGGAGAATGGCCATGGCAAATCAGTCTACGATATAAGGGTTATCACATCTGTGGTGGGTCTTTGATCTCCAACATTTGGGTGCTCACTGCCGCACATTGCTTTGAAATGTAAGTGGTTGCTTACTGATAAGATCCTATGGTCTGGTTTATCCAAACAAGGTACACAACAGAGTGGTCAGGAAGGTCTGCCATGTGAGGCTGACAAAAGTCACTGAAATGTAACTTACTTGAGCAACTGGACCTAAAATAGTAAAATATGGACACTGGGATTAAAAGAAAGTCAGAAAGGTGACAAAATGTATTTAATTCTTAAGGTTACCATTGTATTTAATTCTATCTTTTGGTGGTAAGAATGTCTTCTTAGGTGAGATCACTGGACAGACTTGATGACCTTAGTTCCAGCCCAGGTCCATGGGCTGTTGCTTCATGAATAACCCTGTAGTAGGTGACATTGCTCATCTCTGTTGTCTAACATGGTCTTTTGGTTTTGCTCTTTAGGTCTACAAGTCCCTCAGACTATAAAGTTGGTCTTGGCGATTACCAGCTGCAAATCCACAATTCTCATGAGGTTTTGTCCGATGTACAAAGAATTATTGTGAATCCTGAGTACAATGGAGCGGGCACCCCAGGGGACATTGCTCTTATTCAGCTGTCCAGTCCTATTACCTATACTGAGTACATCCTACCAGTGTGTATCCCTACGGCTTCCATGAAGTTTTCTGCTGGAGACAACTGCTGGGTTACTGGATGGGGAAATACAGGATTTGGTGGTAAGAAAACCCACGAGATACACAGTATTTTAAGCCTGTCGTGTACCATGCTGTTCATGAGGGCCACACAACACTACAACCCCATCATTTAGCAGTGTATCTAATCTATCACGTCACGATATTAAAAAGAAACTATCAGTATTACCCATCATTTGGCCAACAAGTAAAATCCTAGCTTTGGTGTCTGCAGGGCACTTCTTGGTGGATTCTCACAACTTCATCACTCTAGGCCTTAGTCTTTGTGTTACCATATTGGGTACTGCATGATGTTGACCATTGTTCTTCTCTACAGTGAATCTTCCATACCCACAGACTCTCCAGCAGGTCATGGTGCCTATTATCAGTAATAGTGCCTGTGATAAGATGTACCACATCGGCTCCGTCATCAGCGCCAACCAGCAACTCATTCCCAGTGACCAGATCTGTGCCGGGTACCAGACTGGACAGAAGGACTCCTGCCAGGTGGGTGACTTATCTTCCGATTATGGCACTGGAGGAGAGGCTTTATTTGACTTGTCATTTTCCACATTCAAGTAGATATTATAATGAATCTTCAACATTCTCCTAATCTTGTTATTTAGTGGACTATCCTTCTTCATTTCAGGGTGACTCCGGGGGACCTTTGGTTTGTAAAACCAATGGAATTTGGTATCAAGCTGGCATTGTGAGTTGGGGAGATGATTGTGCCCTGCGTAACCGGCCTGGAGTTTATACCTATGTCCCCGACTACTACACCTGGATCTCCTCGTATGGAGCCATGCGCTCCGTGCCCTCTTCCTCTCCATCTGCATTTACAGCATCGGCTTTTCTACTGACCATCTGTCTACTGCTACACACTTGATGACCAGTGGACTCTACATAGAGTTAATTCCCTGATACTATAATATTAAAAACTTTTATAGGAGAATTTCAAAAGGTTAGACCGGTCATGACCCAAGGTTTCATTGGTGGGATCGGTGCACCAAACCTGATTATTGATATACTATACATCTAATTATCATTTCTAATCAGCTGCTATATATTTCTGGTCAATGAAGTTACCCAATTGCAACACCTCACCATCTCATTCTTGAAGGTTGAAGGAGAAATTTTTGGTATCCAAAGAAATTTTTGATGGCTGTTCCTGAACTCTCCCAACCTGTTCAATATCATTTCAATAGATGGTCACTACTCTACATGTGGGGACCTTATGTTGTAATTAAAGTTCAATGTGGCTACGTGGCTGGTAGACTTTGAGCATCACAACGTACCTGGTTACCTCTAAAGGACTGTCTTGTGTACTCTCGATCACTGACCTACTCTCAATGATCAAAGGAACCTAAACCACATGGTACGAAGATGGCTGGAAGCCGGACTAATTGAAAAGTTTCAGATTTTCTGGAATCCAAAACTTTTGGGAAAATTGTAACAAGTCAACATTTGCTCATCACCTCTAGTAGTGACCGGGGCAGACTTTGCATTCTTTGGACTCCAAGCAAAGATATATTGGGGGGACCCCCATTAATTTATTTATTTTTTTAGGTGACTCACTGTATTTATAGCCTCCACATTACCACTTTACTGGTGCAGTTATACTTCATTTAAGGGCTCGTTCACATCAGCGTTCGGGTCTCCGTAGTTCAGGTTTCCGTTTCCTGCCTAAAACAGAGGCAGGAGACGGAAACCTGCAGGAGTCTCTCTCACCCATTCATTTGAATGGGTGAGAGAGATGTCCGGCGGTGAGCGTTTTAGGCTCTCCGCCGCGAAACCGGGTTTTATAATCCGGACACAGAGTGGGACATGCAGTACTCTGTGTCCGGATAAAAAAATCCGGTTTCGCGGCGGAGAGCCTAAAATGCTCACCGCCGCTCACGGCCGGACCCGGTCTGAGCTTTCCGACTTCTGGCATGCAGAAGACGGAAAGCTCAGAACGGACAGGAGAACGCAGGTGTGAACCTAGCGTTAGTCTGACCAAGTGACGACTTTTTTTTTTTTTCAAATAGCGCTTTTTTCTGTGTCGAACTCGAATTTGTACAGCACCGTTTTACTTAAAGCCTACCTGAATTTGTGATTTTTTTTTTTTTTGGGGGGGGGACTTTAATAAATATTATAATTGATTGTGATCTCCATTGCTTTTTTGATACCACTTTGTTTGTATAAACACTAGAGATGAGCGAACAGTAAAATATTCAATATTCGTTATTCGTTTCAAATAGCCGCTCAATATTCGTCTATTCGAATGAATATCGAACCCCATTATAGTCTATGGCAGAAAATACTTCATTCAGGGGATCCCACCATTCGACTCAGGAGAGTCACCAAGTCCACTATCACACCTCAGCAAATGATGTCAACACCTCTGCAATGCAACTGGGACAGCAGGGGAAGCATGCCTGGGGGCATCTAACAAGCCCAAGTCACTGTATTACATTGGGATCCCTGTCAGCTTGCGATATGCAGGAGCTGACTTTTTCCCATAGGAATGCATTGACCAGCGTTGATTGGCCATCGGTCCACAGCAGTTTCCATTCTGGTCCGATTTTAGACTTAGAATCAGGGTGGATTGACACTCTAACCAGCAGAGTTTTGGGGAATCAGGGTGGATTGATCCTAGTAGGATCAGAATTGTGCAACGCTGATGGTGGAGGAGTATGAGGAGGAGGAGGAATTGTAGAGGGTGAGCACACACATGCAACTTCATTTCATGGTGCTTGACACCAGTGGACATGAAAATGATGGGTCTATCCAGTGGCTGTTCATTTTTATGAGCTTCAGCCGGTCAGCACTGTCAGCTGACAGCCGGCTGCGCTTATTCGTAATTATGCCACCGGCAGCGCCAACGACAGTTGATTCCAAAGTGTGAACATACCCTAAATGTGGACCTACGTAAACCAGTCAAATTTACTGAAATATATTTGTCTCATTTTCAATGATAAACAAAGAAAACTGTTATGTGTCCGTTCACATAGGGCGCCGCGCCCTCACTGGTGTCAGACCTTGTTACATTATTACGATATTAATCCGGAAGGGTTTCTATGTTTCTTTGAAAGCATGAGAAATGGGAAATTCAAGAGAGGAAACCTGTCAGACCGGATCCTGTTATCATTGTAAGTGCAACAAAAGGTCTATAGAAACCCATATATATATATATTCCCATATTGTACATGAAGACGTCCACAAAGGGATGAATCATGTGATCCAGGCCGCCAGCAAAAGGGCAACTGACAAGTATGAGGGCACCTGCTCCATCCTGGATATTGTCTATGTGGATCCATTTCAGGAGGGCAAACAGTCCCCTATAGTCCAGTTCATACATGTGAAGGTAACACGGTTGAAGAATATGACAGTGTGAACATATCCCAACTCTAAGTCTAGTCGCATACATCAGTCCAACATTGCTGAACCCCCTCCCAGTTTAAGCAGAGTGTAATAATTATTCCTGGGTGTCCACTAAGGGACATAATACTGTGTGCAGGGGCCACTAAGGGACATAATACTGTGTGCAGGGGCCACTATGGGGGATAATACTGTGTGCAGGGGCCACTATGAGGGATAATACTGTGTGCAGGGGCCACTATGAGGGATAATACTGTGTGCAGGGGCCACTATGGGGGATAATACTGTGTACAGGAGCCACTATGGGGGATAATACTGTGTGCAGGGGCCACTATGGGACATACTACTGTGCGCAGGGGACACTATGGGGTATAATACTGTGTGCAAGGGCCACTAATCGACATAATACTGTGTGCAGGGGCTACTATGGGGGATAACACTGTGTGCAGGGGCCACTATGGGACATACTACTGTGCGCAGGGGACACTATGCAGCATAATACTGTGTGCAGGGGCCACTATGGGAATAATACTGCGTGCAGGGGCCACTATGGAGCATAATACTGTGTGCAGGGGCCACTATGGGAATAATACTGCGTGCAGGGGCCACTGTGGGACATAATAGTATGTGCAGGAATGTGTGTGTGTGGGGGGGGGGGGGGGGGCATTATTCTAGAGTTCCCCCTAAAAAAAATTTTTTTAACTCACTAGTATTGAGAGAGATCCATACATCTAGAACCTAGGTGTCAGATTGAGCTGTGGGTGAAGGTAGTTTTTGAAGGCTAAGGGTTGGTGTTGCTATCACCTTATCAGGGCGTTATTCTACTAATGCTACTAATGCTACTAATCACCAATAGGGTTGGGCTCATGCAGCACCGATGACTTATGCCCTACATACCCATTTATAGGATTGGCTTTAGACAGGACATTTAAAGGAGCTCTATCACCTAATTTCAGCAATATGCGATAGACATTCCGGCCCCGCTACTCATTTAATAAAAGACACACAACCCCCCCCCCCAGTTTTAAGTTTCACCTAAAAAACATATACTTATCATGCATGATGGGCGTTTCATGCACTCTTCCACGCCATCCTCTGGCTTCTTCTCCGTGAGGTGTCCTCCTTCTTTCGTGATGTTCCTAATTTCACTGCACAAATATGGCACCAGAGTTCGCGCAGTAGCGCTCCGGTGCCATTTTTGTGTAGTGACACTATAAAGGTTTATTCCTTAAAACGTCCTCATTACCCTTGATCCGCACTCTCTAGAGTTGGACTATAGGGACGGGATTAACATCTGACCTGTATAGGTTGTAGCATCGATGAGGCAGAATACCATTTATGGTTCTAGGTGATCTAAAACCTCAATAGCGTTTAGCACTCGGTCGCACGTGTACGTCTTGTCCTGACATTTTATACTATATTATGAATATTATATTGTGTTGTCTATATTGTGTTGTCTACTGGAAGGTGGAGGCCACTCATGGCAGGTGTCTTCTGCTCACAGGTACGGACATCCATTACTCTTCTGTCCAGCTCCAACCCGGGGGATATCATTGTTCTCTGTTGACTCATCGTATTGCAGGTTGGCGGGCTCTATAGGGTTAAAGTATGACAGGATTGAGGTTTTCCACCAGATATTATATTTCTCTGGCAGTGTCAGGTGTTCTGTCACTTTCTATAGGACTGAGATTCTTATATGGGATGAAACCTGAAGCTTTTGTCAGAGGTATAAAAACTTTATCCTGAGGAAGGAGGAAGCAGAAGAGAAGATTGGAGTCGGGGAAGTTCTCTGCTCTCGGATGGACGGCTCCATACTGTCATGTATGGGGGTGCTGGTGGTGGTCATTATGCTGGGCGCTGGTAGGTACCGTTTCCTTCAAACTACTCTAGGTGGCCTCTGACCAATGCATGTGGCCTTGTACAGGTAAGTCATATGGTCATCAGAAGTAGATAAAATGGTCCTGGGGGTAGAAACTAAGTGAGTGGTCCCATAAGACTATTATCTACACTTGTGAAATACTTTGCACTGTGTGAACAGTTTCACTTTTTAGTCTTTCCCCATTGCACTATTACTAATCTATGCTATTTTCGGCAGTGTCATGTGACCCATTTCTCAGTTTTACACCTACATGTCCTGTTCCTCCAACAGCTGTAATTTCAGTAAATCTCCACACAGTCTCCATTCCCCTCTGGCTGCTATAATAATAATCCTTAGTCAGTCTCCTTCCCCCTATGGTAGCTATAACTATAATCTCCAGTAACTTTCCCAGTCAGTGTTCTTTCCCTATGGTTATCCATAAATATACAGCCCTATAAGTTCCCACTCAGTCGCCTTCCCTGTTGTCAGCCATACATATATAGCCCTCAATAAATCCCCAGTCAGTCTCCTTCCCCCTATGGTAGCAGTAACTATAGTCTCCAGTAAGTTCCCCAGTCAGTATTCTTTCCCTATGGTTATCCATAAATATATAGCCCTATAAGTTCCCACTCAGTCGCCTTCCCTGTTGTCAGCCATGAATATATAGCCCTCAATAAATCCCCAGTCAGTCTCCTTCTCCCTATGGCAGCAGTAACTATAGATTCCAGTAAGTCTCCCCAGTCAGTTTTCTTTCCATTTGTTCAGCCACATATATTGTCCCCACTCTCCCTCTGGCTGCTATAAATATAATCCTCAGTTACTTTTGTTACCCTACGATAGCTATAACCATAGTTTCCAGAAATAAAGTGTTTCTCCCTCTACCAGACATGTCTAGTCCCGAGCAGTCCCTGGTCAGTCTCCTTCCCCTCTGGCAGCAATTAATATAATTCCCAGTCATTCTTCTTCCCATTTGTCAGCCGTAAATAATACATTCCTAGATTGTCTACTTCTCACCATTTGCAGCTTTAACCAGTATTGTATCTACAGTGATCACAACTGTGACCAGGCCCCTAAACCAGGGGGCCAACGGGAACCCCTCACCTCACACTGAATGTTCAAGCAGCTCTAGCAGAATCCTGTAGCTGAATCGACAGATATCGACCATACTCATTTATGCAGCCTGGTGTTGTGATTGGATACACTTATAACTGGAGACGAGGGGCCCGGGCTGAGCTCTTACACCCAGGCCCATGAACCTATAGTATATCTACATAACCTCCAGTCAGTTACCCTGCAGATATGTATGGAGTCTGCAGTAGTGCAGAGTGTGTCCACTAGGTGGACTGACAAATTACTGCACACTGTGAATACCAGGTGGCGCCATATCATTTAAGAAAATGCACAACTCTTCAATAAATGTTTTATTGACTATAGTTATAAGATATTCTTAATTTTTCATGATCTCTACAACAAACACCATCTATACCGATGGGACAACCCCCTTTAACCCATTCATCTCCAACCAATAGCACTTCGGCCATTTTAAAACCGCAACTCCCTGCATGCCCCGTTTGTCAACAAGTTGCTAAGGCATGTTGATAGTCGTAGTTCTGTAACACCTGGAACGAAACAGACTGGAGACTGCCTTAAAGGGGTGATTCAGAATTAGAGGAAAGGTTCTTCTTTTATTTGCCCCATCTGTCTATGGGCCAAGTCTGGTACCGCAGCTCTGAATATTTATAGGGATGGGCCCAAATATGGCTGTATAACGGTAAACACAGGGAAATTGTACAATAATGAAATCCCACGAGACAGGTGAGCAAAGAGTTAAAGGGGCAACGTCAGAGAAAGGGTTAAAAATTTAGCACAGAGCAGGACGGGAAAGAGGGTGAGAACACGGAGAGGGGAGAGGATATAGAGGATCATGGCCGAAATGTTTCTGGGTCATCTGTGGACTGGGCCGATGTTACCTTCCAAGCAACCCAGGCAATTGTAAGAGGCCCCATAGATCAGGGGGCCCTAGATAAGAGGGCTATATAATGGGAGGGGGATCAGGGTGTAGTATACAATGTGTAGGGAGACAATGTGTAAGGGAGCAGTATGCTATGTTTAGGGGCACTAAGGGCATGCAGTACTCTGTGTCCGGTTTTAAAAAATGGTTTTGCGGCGGAAAGCATAAAACGCTCACCGGCGTTCACGGCCGGACCCCGTCTGTGGTTTCCGTCTTTTTGCATGCAGAAGACGGAAACCACAGAACGGACTGCCGAACGCTAGTGTGAACCTAGCGTAACTTATTGGGCACGGAATAGACGTCACCTGATACCCCAGAGGATATTTCTAACTTGCATTGTAATTTTTTATACCAAAAAAACCTCTCTTAAATTTCTGTGCAACAGCGCCACCCTTCTCCATAGGCTATGTCTGGTATTGCAGTATTTTGGGAGTAAATTGGGATGTGCTGGAATTTTTTTTTTTAATTATACATTTTTGTTTTCTAATCTTTGATTTTAACCCCTAAATATCTCTCACTTTCCCTTTCTTCCCTCTAGCTGGGCACACGTTGGCCGTCACCCCGACAGTAAAAGCTGACGTTTCTGCCTGTGGTTCCCCTATGGTCACTACCAGGATAGTTGGAGGGACAGATGCTGTGGATGGAGAATGGCCCTGGCAAGTCAGTGTGTACTACCAGGGAAGCCATATTTGTGGGGGGGCCCTCATCTCCCCGCAGTGGGTACTGAGTGCTGCTCACTGCTTTGAATAGTAAGTACCCCCTATTACTGATGTAGCTACTTCTTCCAGTGTTGATACATTCCCTTCTGGGGTTGTCCAATCCCTTTACTCATGGGAGGGGTGAACTTGTACAGGCTCCTCCCACTCCTCAGTATCCAGAAACATAACATATCTTACACAGGGGATAGGAAGGGGTTAATCAGGACCCATCTCTCACAGCCTTCTGGGGGGTTGGATGCATTTATATGGTAGATAAGAGTGGGGTGGAGTGCTCTTATCTCAGAAGGGGGTTATCCAGTATCCTCCTATCCACCATGGGATGAGATCTCTATATCCAGAACCTTCCAGTCCAGTACAAAGTGGAGTTCTCTTATATGGGAGATTCAGGAGGACCCTTCTATTTATCAGAGGGTGGGGTGGTGTTATGTGGGAAGGGGATTGTCCAGGACCTTCTAACCCAGTACAAATTGTGGTGTTCTCTATAGTGAGAGGCTTATCCAGGACCCTCCTCATCAGTATGGAGTGAGTGATTATAGATGGGAATGGGATTATATAAATCCTTCTATACAGTATGTGATGGTGATTATGTATGGGAAGGGGATTATCTAGAAGTATCCTATCCAGTATGGGGTGGGTAATCATATATGGGAAGGGGATTATCTAGAAGTATCCTATCCAGTATGGGGTGGGTAATTATATATGGGAAGGGGATTATCTAGAAGTATCCTATCCAGTATGGGGTGGGTAATCATATATGGGAAGGGGATTATCTAGAAGTATCCTATCCAGTATGGGGTGGGTAATTATATATGGGAAGGGGATTACCCAGGACCCTTCCAACTAGTATGAGGCAGGTGATTATATATTGGAAGGGGATTGTCTGGGACTTTCTTAAAAAGTATGGGGTATGTGGTTACATATGGGAAGGGGGTTAGCTAAGACCCTCCTATCCAGTATAGGGTGCTCCTATGTCCTCACTATGCCCCCCTCCCTATCATTGATGATAATGTCAGGTACATGTAAGGTCAGCACAGATGCCTCCTGGAATTGTAGAAGCGATAGCGGGAGGGGGAGTTGTCAGGTTCGGTCACCTGGCCCTATTGTATACTGAACATTTCCTTCTATTGTTGGATTCCACCTTGAGTTGTCAGGTCACGAGACAAGCGGAAGCCGTAATTATAGATTTACTGATTGACGTCCATTAACCGTTCACATTGTCTGGCTGCACCACCCAGCGCCATGAGATCTGCCACGTATCTGTGTCACTGGTGTCCATGCCAAGCACTGATTCCTCTAACAAGAGAGGAGCAGAATGTGGAGGCAGCTCTGGATGTGGCTGGAGTATAAGACATGAATTATCAGCCGAATTCTGTATGTGATTGCAGTATAATATACAGTGTAAAATATCACACATACTGCAGTCACATCTAAGATACAGTGTAACAACAGATATTACATATGCAGCTCTATATGTGACTGCAGTACAAGATAATATGTAACAGCAGAAACTGAACCCAAGGGGCCGTATTTTGTAACGTTCTATAAGTGACAGCTGATCTTGGGACAGATTGTAGCAGAATGTTGTGCCTGTGTATCCACTTTCCTTGGTTTTCCTGCCATTTGCTCTTCTGTTAGCCCACCACCCCATGTTACTTCTTGCATTGATGTAGACTATGGTCTAGACTTTGGCCCCAGGTTCTCTGCTGCCTGGGGCCAAAGTGTAAGAAGGTGCCCCCCCCCCCAAAAAAAAAAAAGGGAAAAAAAGGAACTACTCCTTTGTTATATAACTACTCCTACTTTATATAACCACTCCCACTTTATACAACCACTCCCACTTTATCTGCCCCCTCTCACTTTTCTATTGACTATACCCGCTCCCTATATAATACAGATTACACATTCCCTCTGTCCATGTAGATGTGACCACCATGATATTGGCCCGCCATATTGCACAATAATAATAAGCACCGTTTTCTTGTTCACAGCTCCGTTTCGGCAGCAGATTATAAGGTTTACTTGGGTTTCTATCGACTCTCCACGAAGCCGCAGCCTCATACGGTTATCTCTGGGCTCCAGGCTCTGATAGTCAATTCTGAGTACAGCGGGACGGGGAGCAGAGGGGACATCGCCCTACTGAAGCTCTCCAGTCCGGTCAATTACACCAAGTACATCATGCCCATCTGTCTGCCCTCGGCCTCTGTCATCTTCCCCTGTGGCATGGACTGCTGGGTAACCGGCTGGGGTCTCACATCCTTTGACGGTAAGTCTATCACATTCCACTAATATTACCGCTTCTTTCAATAGACTATGGGGCAGATTTATCGAGCCACACCACACTGGCATAAAAAGGTGCAAACTTTGGCTTACGATCCTGCCCTGACCCAGCGTAGACAATCCTCAGCAGCCGGGCACCTGTCTCCTGTCCTGATAGCTCTTACCTGCACCGGCACATTGCAAACAAGCTCAATAGCTATGTGAGCGGAGCAAGGTCAGGTTGTATATTCAGCCTCTGGATGTAAGCAGAGATCTTGTAAATGGTGAAACACAAAGTACACTGGAAAGTTATAGAACTTGTTGTCCACCGGTTGGGCAACATTCACAGATACCCGGATGACGGCCCTTTAATATAACACAGTTTGTTATAAAGTTGGTAAATTCTTCATTCCCAGGAGATGTTCCAGTCAATGGGACCCTGCAGAAGGTGATGACCCCACTCATTGACTACGACATATGTGACACCATGTATCATATGTGGTCTTTAGAGAGTGACAGCTCCATCATCATCCAGGATGACAAAATCTGCTCGGGTTATGTCCAGGGACAAAAAGATTCCTGCCAGGTAGGTGCTACAAACATGAACCATAGATAGATAGATAGATAGATAGATAGATAGATAGATAGATAGATAGGAGATAGATAGATAGATAGATAGATAGATAGATAGATAGATAGATAGACTACACAACAAAAAAACATATATGACAGCACCAGTCTAGGCATAGGGTGCTCACCAATGGGAAAAGGATTTGTCCCGTTCAATATAACTCCAAAAAAGCAGGCAGCACACCAAAATTGTGAACAAAGTGAAGGAGGTTTATTGCCTCATACTGCAATATGAGGCAATAAACCTCCTTAACTTTTTTCACAATTTTGGTGTGCTGCCTGCTTTTTTGGAGTTAGATAGATAGATAGATAGATAGATAGATAGATAGATAGATAGATAGATAGAGTCCAAGGCAGCAAAAGAGAATTTACAACCTTTCAGAAGTCAATGAGTATAAATCCTAGGAGAATTGCGTATTCCGCTTTTCTAGATAGATAGATAGATAGATAGATAGATAGATAGATAGATAGATATGACAATAGATGATAGATAGATAGATAGATAGATAGATAGATAGATAGATACTTTAGATACGTGGCTATTATGATTGCAGCTTCTTGTCTTCTTTTTAAGGGTGACTCTGGAGGACCTCTGGTGTGTGAAGTTGATGGTACCTGGTACCAGGCTGGCATTGTAAGTTGGGGAGAAGGCTGTGCTAAGCCGTTTCGGCCTGGAGTGTACACCCTAGTGTCTGCCTATGAGCAATGGATCAACAATTATGTGGATGTGAACTTCAATGATGTGGAAGACATCCCTGAACCCACTGCGCCATGTGCCGATGGCCTGGACAATATAGACTTTCTTGTGGGTAAAGGGAACAATCATGCTTTAGGCCATTGTTGGATAAGCCTGGTTCTGGTGTCTCTTCTGTGGAGATATGTCTAATCCTAAGACAGAATGTTTAGTGTATTAGCGACTAGGTCTTCTACTGTTCTTCTGTTATGGTGTCATATCTGCTGGTACAACATGGAGTTTTCCACATCTAGTATCTATAATATACAGTAATTACTGAGCAGCTTAATAACATAAACAACCTTATGTGAACCTCCATGATGGCATACATTCCCAAAATTCTCTACCCAGCAGCCCAAGGTTATATGGTTGTCTTAACATTATGGACCTAGAGTAACTTTAACCTGGACGTTCTGCGCTTTGTAGTAGTCTCCTGCTCTCCAAGAACCCACCATGGTCTTATGTGGCCAAATCATTTACTGTATGACCTTACTATGATCTTATGCTGTGGATCTAATATTGACAAAATGTCATTCCTTGCATCTTGTCTTCTCTTAATCTTAACTCAATGGTGGTCTTTCCATGGTCTTAACTTTGCAAACCTATCTTTGTTTTGACTCTTTCTGTGGTTTTAGATTTGTGGACCTGTTTTAGTCTTAATACTGTGGATGTCCTATGGTTTTAAGTCTGTGGGCCTAGCTTGGTCCTAACACAGTGGTGGCTCCATAGTCCTAACTCTGTGGTGGTCTTTTCATGGTGTTAACCTTGTAAACCTGACTTTGTCTTAACTCGGTGGCCTTTCTATGGACTTCACTCTGTGGGCTTATCATGTTTCTATGCACTATGGTGGCCTTTCTTGACTCTTAGAAACCACTGTGGCCTTAACTCATTTTATCTTTACTTTATCTTCTGAACTGTCATACATTGGTTGACAATTGGGCCTTGCCAAGGTCCTTACTTCGTGGTTAATATATTGTAACATTAGAACTGACAGAATTAAATAAATCTAAATCCCAGCACTTCATGTGATTACAAATCCTTTGTTTCTACCTTTGAGCCTCTGGACCCATCTTCATTACTGAGGAGACCACAGTTGTGTGAACTTGTTGGAACATCTTCAAGTCTTGTAAATTCGATCTTAACAAAATGTTCAGACTTTGTGTTTTCCTTGAGGCGTTGACCAAACACAATCTACTGTAGAGGTATGATGAAGAAGTCACTGCTTGTACCTATGGTCGGTGTCCTACTAAACTAATGGAGACAACTACATAATCCAGATAGCCCCATAACATGTCAATAAAGTAACCAGAAGATATGTCCATGTGGAGGTTCTTCATTCTACACTGCTAGTTTCTGGGTAAGCTAATTATTGAGGTCATTGTTCCACACACGTGTCTATGATTTGTATGGTTTATTTTAGACGGGCTTGTACACACATGCTAACTCCAACACGCTCAATATCAGTCGACCTACTCCACCCATTCTCCATTGTTCATGTATATAATTAGTAGATGACGAGATTCGCACATTTATTCCTATTCTGGAAGTGACGTACAATTCTGGAATTTAATGTGAAGAATGTATAACAGGATTGAGACATTATGGAGATATATATAGAATCCAGGATGTATTGTGTTATATAATGGTGATGTAGAGGATCAGAATCTGCCCGATGGAGACCCCTGGGTGGTGAACCCAGTGCTCAATGTCAGTCTCCACATTACTGTACATTCAATCAAAGGTAATGGTGGTTTGAAATGTGAGTAGCATCTGGGGTCCAAGGACCTGGTGGCCTCATGGCTACCCAGACCACCCGCCAACTTGGAAGTCGAAACTACAGTAAATTTACATTACATGTGATGGTTTCCTTGGTATAAATGGATGCAAATTCCATTTAAGAACCTTAAAATTAAAGCCATAGGAACATTGTTAATGCCCTGAAGACCTTGTAAGGCTCCACCACTGAAGAGAACATGTGTAAGGTAGGTGTGTGGTACTGTGTGATGGTTTGTGTTTATTGTGCTCTTATCCTATATATTAAAACATTGCACAGTCCAATCTTTCTAGTCCAGTATATATGGACATTGCTCAGTAGCAATTCTCTTTTCTTGTATATATAGACACTGCAAAATACTTCTTACTACCTTCCTGTAACAGTATATATGCAGTAATACTCTATTATTGCATCTGTCAGAGATCTGAACAACTAACCAACCACACAAGCACGTGTAATCCTGGATGGCCATAAAAGAAGGACTGTTGGCAAGACACTGATAGACCCAGACCCCTCACATCTGTACCCTCTGGCACTACAAAGGAGACCTCTAGAACACTGGTATACAAAAGGTTGCCAAGTTAAGTAGTTCTGGAACAACAAAGGGAACCTCTAGAACACTGGTATACAAAAGGTTGCATGCAGGGTTTTTCTGTCCGCTTGAGAAGTCGGACATCTTCTCTTGCGGACAGGGAAGGACGGGCACGGAGTGCAAAAGAACGCACCCGATGCCCATTCAAGTGAATGGCAGGTGTCACGGACACATCTAGTGTCCGCTCCTAGTGTCAGTGACAGATTTTGAGCGGACACTAGGAGCGGACACTACATGTCGGACACCGACGGTAGTGTGAACGCTCCCTTAGAGCCAAGGAAAATTGTATCAAATTTTAAAATTTACACAAACATCCCAGTGCTTATAGAAAGAAAAAGACAGACAAGCAAACAGTTTACAAAATAAAAAGTAAAAAAACATAAATAACAGACCTTTTTAAAGCCTGGCCGTGAAGCTCGCCAGGAAGTTGAACAGACTACAAGAAGTCGTTATAAGGGATATAATAATATCAGTGTCTCCACCACTTTAAGATTGATGAATTCCTCTTACATAGCAGTCATTCTCCCCTGATGTTCATTGAAGTCGTTACCTTTTATCTAATCCTGAGCTTGTTATTATTTTACTAGTGTATCGGAAAGAACTTGGGAGCCTGTTATGAACACTGTAGGATTCTTTACAATTAATACATCGGTATCAAGTCCTTCAATTCCACTTTTTGAATTTTGTGAACTTTTAGGTGAAATCAAGGAGTGAATGCTATATCAGATGGGCTGACCGGCACATCAGATGTAGCAGAGACGAGTGTGCACACTCGGCTCTGCTACATCAGATGTAGCAGAGCCGAGTGTGCACACTCGTCTCTGCTACATCATATGTAGCAGAGCCGAGTGTGCACACTCGGCTCTGCTACATCTGATGTAGGAGAGCCGAGTGTGCACACTCGGCTCTGCTATATCAGATGGGCTGACCGGCACACGGTGTAGTTGAGCAGAACTGGCTCAGCACTGCTACCAATAGGAATGCATTGGCCAGCCTTCGGCCAATCAGCGCTGGCTCTGCCGGAGTCTAAGGTCGGACCTGAATGGAGACTGGTGTGGAGCGATCTTAGACTCCGCCTCCTCCAGCAGAGCCAGCGCTGATTGGTCGAATTCCGTACTCTGGCCAATCAGCGCTGGCCAATGCATTCCTATGGGAAAAAGTTTATCTCACAAAAATCACAATTACACACCCGATAGAGCCCCAAAAAGTTATTTTTAATAACATTCCTACCTAAATAAAGGTTATCCCTAGCTATCCCTGCCTGTACAGCAGGTCACCTGATTTCGGCCGCCAATGACTTTTTCCGATTTTTTTCAATACCTCCGGTGTCGTAGTTCCTGTCCCACCTCCCCTGCGCTGTTATTGGTGCAAAAAAGCGCCAGGGAAGGTGGGAGGGGAATCAAATTTTTTTGGAGTTTGCCACGTGATGTTCGATTCGAATCGAACACATCGAACAGCCTGATATCCGATCGAACATGTGTTCGATAGAACACTGTTCGCTCATCTCTAATTATTAATCTTTTACTTCTAATTTTTGAATCAGATATCTTTCATTGAAAAATATTTTACTTCTATTAACTGGGGATTTTTTTTTTTTTTATTTTTTTTTTTTTTTTTAGGAATCAGATGCAATAACTTACTAATTGTGACTATGGGTAAAAAATATGCAAATCTAATCTCCTGGATGGAATTAGGAGAACAGAGTGCACTCTGACCAGGGTATGGGGGCACTCATCCACATTAGGGAGAGTGTTTGCCTACATAGGCAGTACGGAGACTTACAAGTCATTCCACCTGCACTGGAGGTTGATCCAAAACAAACTTAAAATTGGGACTAATTTCTGACATCCCCGGAAACAAGCTGCCCCACAGAAATATGAGGAAAGGTGAGGAGAAGGCTTCCATGGCCAAAAGGACAAGTGTTGAAAAAAATGACTATTTGTGAAGGAGGTTTTATACCTAAAGTAAGATCTAAGGTAGATGTGACATATATGGATATTGTTGGACCAGATTCTGTTTTAGTCTATGGCCAAGTCTGTTGATAAAGAGCATCTTTACAGTATGGTAATTATGATTGGAAGTGATGCCCTAAAGGCATCATTCCCATTGGATGGAACCTAGTATTAAATTGTAAGGCAAATGACTATAAAATAGATGGATTGCTCTAAGGTCACTAAGAACACTTCACACATGACGTGCAGTCTTGTGTCCTGTATTTTTCTCTTGCCAGAATCAATTATCTCTATCCCAAAGGGTACCTAAGAATTGGAAGCTCACAGACAATAAGGACTGTAACCTTTAATAAAATTTTTTATAAAATTTTTATTAAAAAATATAAAAACTATTAAGACATCACAATCTTTATACAGTCAAAGACTGAAGCTTTCATCTGCCTTTGACCAAAAACTGCAAATAGATAAAATAACGTGTCTAATAGAGATGAGCGAACAGTGTTCTATCGAACACATGTTCGATTGGATATCAGGGTGTTCGCCATGTTCGAATCGAATCGAACACCGCGTGGTAAAGTGCGCCAAAATTCGATTCCCCTCCCACCTTCCCTGGCGCCTTTTTTGCACCAATAACAGCGCAGGGGAGGTGGGACAGGAACTACGACACCGGGGGCATTGAAAAAAATTGGAAAAAGTCATTGGCTGCCAAAATCAGGTGACCTCCATTTTAGACGAATAGTGGATTTCAAATCCGGGTCATATGAGAATGTGAACTTTGTGACTATGAGACTGGGATAGCTGTACAGGCAGGGATAGCTAGGGATAACCTTTATTTAGGGGGGAATGTTATTAAAAATAACTTTTTGGGGCTCTATCGGGTGTGTAATTGTGATTTTTGTGAGATAAACTTTTTCCAATAGGGATGCATTGGCCAGCGCTGATTGGCCGAATTCCGTACTCTGGCCAATCAGTGCTGGCCAATGCATTCTATTGGCGTGATGAAGCAGTGCTGAATGTGTGTGTTTAGCTCAACTACACCAGTGGAGTAGTTGAGCTAAGCACACAGATTCAGCTCTGCTTCAATCAGCGCTGGCCAATGCATTCTATTAGCTTGATGAAGCAGAGTGTGCACAAGGGTTCAAGCGCACCCTCGGCTCTGATGTAGCAGAGCTGAACCCTTGTGCACACTCTGCTTCATCAAGCTAATAGAATGCATTGGCCAGCGCTGATTGAAGCAGAGCTGAATCTGTGTGCTTAGCTCAACTACTCCACCGGTGTGGTTGAGCTAAACACACACATTCAGCACTGCTTCATCACGCCAACAGAATGCATTGGCCAGCACTGATTGGCCAGAGTACGGAATTCGGCCAATCAGCGCTGGCTCTGCTGTAGGAGGCGGAGTCTAAGGTCGGACCTGAATGGAGACTGGTGTGGAGCGATCTTAGACTCCGCCTCCTCCAGCAGAGCCAGCGCTGATTGGTCGAGTTCCGTACTCTGTCCAATCAGCGCTGGCCAATGCATTCTATTAGCCCGATGAAGTAGAGCTGAATGTGTGTGCTTAGCACACACATTCAGCTCTACTTCATCGGGCTAATAGAATGCATTGGCCAATCAGCGCTGGCCAATGCATTCTATTAGCGTGAACTGAGTTTGCACAGGGGTTCTAGTGCACCCTCGGCTCTGCTACATCAGATTGCTACATCTGATGTAGCAGTGCCGAGTGTGCATCAGATGTGTAGTTGAGCAGAACTGGCTCAGCACTGCTAAGTCTCTGCATTCGCATAGGAATGCATTGGCCAGCCTTCGGCCAATCAGCGCTGGCTCTGCCGGAGGAGGCGGAGTCTAAGGTCGGACCTGAATGGAGACTGGTGTGGAGCGATCTTAGACTCCGCCTCCTCCAGCAGAGCCAGCGCTGATTGGTCGAGTTCCGTACTCTGGCCAATCAGCACTGGCCAATGCATTTCTATGGGGAAAAGTTAGCTTGCGAAAATCGCAAACTGACAGGGATTTCCATGAAATAAAGTGACTTTTATGCCCCCAGACATGCTTCCCCTGCTGTCCCAGTGTCATTCCAGGGTGTTGGTATCATTTCCTGGGGTGTCATAGTGGACTTGGTGACCCTCCAGACACGGATTTGGGTTTCCCCCTTAACGAGTTTATGTTCCCCATAGACTATAATGGGGTTCAAAACCCATTCGAACACTCAAACAGTGAGCGGCTGTTCGAATCGAATTTCGAACCTCGAACATTTTAGTGTTCGCTCATCTCTAGTGTCTAATAATCAGTTTGACTTATAATTCCAGTTCTAGCAAAGCTGAGGGAGGTCACATTTTCTCCTTTGGCCCCTTATAAATGGTATGGTCCAGTTATAGATCACCCAATGAAGCTGTCAGAGAAGTCACATGTTATTTTTTTGACCCTATCTTTGACGTTTATAGCAAAAACAGGACAGGATTCCAAATTGGGTATTAGTCATAGATCCATTAAAGAAGGTTCTTTAGTGTCTATTGTTTCCTTCATATTGTTCTATGATCCAGCAATTAAAAACCTGCAAACAATAGGGTGATAATAGGGTGATTAACATTACCAGTAATTTCAGCCTGAGAAACAACCCCTGCTGCCAGAATAATATTCGAAGCATGGCACATGTTACAACATCAGAAGCAACAGACAAGACCAGAAGAAGACAAGACCTTGTGTGACGTAAATGAGACGATCACCATTGTGTACATAAATTTTAAAACAATTTCCCCCATACAACTGTAATACTTCCCCCATTGTACAAGAATATAACTACTATAATACTGTTCCTATGTATAAGAATATTAGTACTATAATACTACTCCTATATACAAGCATATAAATACTATAATACTGCTCCTATGTATAAGAATATTAGTACTATAATACTGCTCTTATGCACAAGAATATAACTACTATAATACTGCTCCTATATACAAGAATATAACTACTATAATACCGCTGCTATGTAAAAGAATATAACTACCATATTACTGCTCCAATATACAAGAATATAACTACTATAATACCACCTACCATCTACAAGAATATAACTATTATAATACTACTCCTATGTACAAGAATATAACTACTATAATACTTCACCTATGTACAAGACTATAACTACTATAATACTGCTCCTATGTACAAGAATATAACTACTATAAATAATAGTGCTCATATGTACAAGAATATAACTACTATAATACTGCTCCTATGTACAAGAATATAACTACTATAACTAATAGTGCTCCTATGTACAAGAATATAACTACCACAATACTGCTCCAATATACAAGAATATAACTACTATAATACTACCTACCATCTACAAGAATATAACTATTATAATACTACTCCTACGTACAAGAATATAACTACTATAATACTGCTCCTATGTACAAGAATATAACTACTATAACACTGCTCCTATGTACAAGAATATAACTACTATAATCCTGCTCCTATGTATAAGAATATTAGTACTATAATACTACTCCTATATACAAGAATATAAATACTATAATACTGCTCCTATGTATAAGAATATTAGTACTATAATACTGCTCTTATGTACAAGAATATAACTACTATAATACTGCTCCTATGTATAAGAATATTAGTACTAAAATACTGACCCTATGTACAAGAATATAACTACTATAATACTGCTCTTATGTACAAGAATATAACTACTATAATACTGCTCCTATATACAAGAATATAACTACTATAATACCGCTGCTATGTAAAAGAATATAACTACCATATTACTGCTCCAATATACAAGAATATAACTACTATAATACTACCTACCATCTACAAGAATATAACTATTATAATACTGACCCTATGTACAAGAATATAACTACTATAATACTGCTCCTATGTACAAGACTATAACTACTATAATACTGCTCCTATGTACAAGAATATAACTACTATAATACTGCTCCTATGTACAAGAATATAACTACTATAATACTGCTGCTATGTACAAGAATATAACTACTATAATACTGCTCCTATGTACAAGAATATAACTACTATAACTAATAGTGCTCCTATGTACAAGAATATAACTACTATAATACTGCTCCTATATACAAGAATATAACTACCACAATACTGCTCCAATATACAAGAATATAACTACTATAATACTACCTACCATCTACAAGAATATAACTATTATAATACTACTCCTATGTACAAGAATATAACTACTATAATACTACCTCCTACGTACAAGAATATAACTACTATAATACTGCTCCTATGTACAAGAATATAACTACTATAACACTGCTCCTATGTACAAGAATATAACTACTATAATCCTGCTCCTATGTATAAGAATATTAGTACTATAATACTACTCCTATATACAAGACTATAAATACTATAATACTGCTCCTATGTATAAGAATATTAGTACTATAATACTGCTCTTATGTACAAGAATATAACTACTATAATACTGCTCCTATGTATAAGAATTCTAGTACTATAATACTGCTCCTATGTATAAGAATATTAGTACTAAAATACTGACCCTATGTACAAGAATATAACTACTATAATACTGCTCTTATGTACAAGAATATAACTACTATAATACTGCTCCTATATACAAGAATATAACTACTATAATACCGCTGCTATGTAAAAGAATATAACTACCATATTACTGCTCCAATATACAAGAATATAACTACTATAATACTACCTACCATCTACAAGAATATAACTATTATAATACTGACCCTATGTACAAGACTATAACTACTATAATACTGCTCCTATGTACAAGAATATAACTACTATAATACTGCTCCTATGTACAAGACTATAACTACTATAATACTGCTCCTATGTACAAGAATATAACTACTATAATACTGCTCCTATGTACAAGAATATAACTACTATAACTAATAGTGCTCATATGTACAAGAATATAACTACTATAATACTATCTCCTATGTACAAGAATATAACTACTATAATACTACTCCTATGTACAAGAATATAACTACTATAATACTGCTCCTATGTACAAGAATATAACTACTATAATACTGCTCCTATGTACAAGAATATAACTACTATAACTAATAGTGCTCCTATGTACAAGAATATAACTACTATAATACTGCTCCTATGTACAAGAATATAACTACTATAACTAATAGTGCTCATATGTACAAGAATATAACTATTATAATACTGCTCCTATGTACAAGACTATAACTACTATGATACTGCTCCTATGTACAAGAATATAACTACTATAATACTGCTCCTATGTACAAGAATATAACTACTATAACTAATAGTGCTCATATGTACAAGAATATAACCACTATAATACTGCTCCTATATACAAGAATATAACTACCACAATACTGCTCCAATATACAAGAATATAACTACTATAATACTACCTACCATCTACAAGAATATAACTATTATAATACTACTCCTATGTACAAGAATATAACTACTATAATACTACCTCCTACGTACAAGAATATAACTACTATAATACTGCTCCTATGTACAAGAATATAACTACTATAACACTGCTCCTATGTACAAGAATATAACTACTATAATCCTGCTCCTATGTATAAGAATATTAGTACTATAATACTACTCCTATATATAAGACTATAAATACTATAATACTGCTCCTATGTATAAGAATATTAGTACTATAATACTGCTCCTATGTATAAGAATATTAGTACTAAAATACTGACCCTATGTACAAGAATATAACTACTATAATACTGCTCTTATGTACAAGAATATAACTACTATAGTACTGCTCCTATATACAAGAACATAACTACTATAATACCGCTGCTATGTAAAAGAATATAACTACCATATTACTGCTCCAATATACAAGAATATAACTACTATAATACTACCTACCATCTACAAGAATATAACTATTATAATACTGACCCTATGTACAAGAATATAACTACTATAATACTGCTCCTACGTACAAGACTATAACTACTATAATACTGCGCCTATGTACAAGAATATAACTACTATAATACTACTCCTATGTACAAGAATATAACTACTATAATACTTCTCCTATGTACAAGAATATAACTACTATAACTAATAGTGCTCCTATGTACAAGAATATAACTACTATAATACTGCTCCTATGTACAAGAATATAACTACTATAATACTGCTCCAATATACAAGAATATAACTACTATAATACTACTTACCATCTACAAGAATATAACTATTATAATACTGCTCCTATGTACAAGAATATAACTACTATAATACTGCTCCTGTGTACAAGAATATAACTGCTACAATACTACTCCTATGTACAAGATTATAACTATGTTGACATTTCAGGGCATTGAAGTGGTTAAACACTCCATACGAAGGGGTGATCTGAATAGAAGGTTGCTACAACAAGAGGCCAAATGGACCTATAGATTGAGGAGTTTGAAACCGGATGGTCTCAATGAGACTATCTCCTTCGCAGCATTTATTTAGGAGGAGGGTTTCTCTTCTAGAATGATTGGATGCTGTGAATAGGGTTAGGGTTTGGTTTAGATCATAAGGCGTGATCTGATCGTATACCGATATCACGCCATTTTGGTTAAATGATCACATCTGGTCGTTTTTTGGACCAATTGATTTTGTGAGAAGACATGATAAAAAATGATGATCTGAATGGACAGTGAGAGGGTGTTATAAGTGATCTGGGGGGTTTAGGTTAGGAACATTTTTTGGGCTGCTTATTATTGGTACAAAACGCCCGGATCTTAATGGATTTGAGTTATACCGGAGATGGGGTCATCTGATCCTGGTGGGATCAGGTGATCATTAAAAAACGCTGATTCATAGTCACATCTTGCGTTTTTTATTTTTAAAAACGCTGACATTTATTTACATCTTGCGTCTTTTGTTTTAGAAAACGCTGACTTTTATTTACATCTTGCGTTCTTTATTTGTGTATGTATTATAAGCGGCTAACCTGCTGTTAGTAGGAGATAATTGAACTGGCAGGAAATATGGTATATTCTAAGGATTCCGATATGGCCTCGGCTTTACAGATCATTTTGATGTCTTCCTGTTATGCACGGTGCGCTATGAGCGTCACCGTTATCATGGTAACCGAGTCTCGCGCGCGCTGTCCACTGGTAGGGTGGGGGTGTGGTCTAGGTGCGTTCCCCGGGACATGCCCTCACTCCGGAGCGGGACGCGCGAGAGACCGGGTAAGTCGCACCTTTAGTCCCGGGTATAAAAGGACGTCTAGTATCGTCATGCCTTCGGCTTTCATTCTCTTACCCGTGCCTACCATCAAGGCACGGGGAACGGCGGTTTTCACTGCCCATCGTTATTATTGAGGAAGCACACTTTGATTTATTTAGGCAACCTTACAGGTCAATGATAGGTGATACTAGGCTTGGAAGGGCTGCGCTGCCATAGCATTGATTTAAAGAGGCAGGCTATTTGTGTATCTGTGAAAAAACATTCAGATTTAGTATTGGGTCGCCTGATGAACTCTTTTCTAGAGAGGGAAACGCGTTGAGACGAGACAGAGTGAGACAGAGTTTGAAACCAAATTTGCAACTGAGTTTGAGTATTCACATGTGAACAGGGACCTAGAGGGTATCATAGGGTTTCCTGTTATACATATATAAGAAAATGCTGATAAATTGCTACAGAAGTCTAATGAGATAGAGTCTGAAACTAATGAATGGAAGTATTCATATGTGAACAGGGACCTAGAGGATACTATTAGGTTTCCTGCTATGTATACAAAAAAGCATTGACAATCGCTACAGCAGTTTAAGAGTGGAGTGGGATAACTCAATCGAATCCCATCAATACAGTCACTCATTGATTATTGATCTGAGGTGAAACAATTTTTAACTCGGATTGTTAAAGTTACACACCTGTACCAACCATTTAAGGACCAAGCGTGGCTGCTCTAATATTTTGAGATAAAGAATTTAGAATGAACGCTGGTCCTAGATAATGAATAGGAATAGAAGAAGAAATATGCTAATATTCCCCTGTTTTTGGTTGGGTGTTAGGAAATTTATTTGATATTTTACACTCGGGATTAATCTTTTTAAAAATACAAAATAAAAGCTAAGTTTTAGTTTTTGCCTTTGGATTATAGTGATTATTTTTTGGTTCAATTGGATTTTGACAAGATTATAACTACTATAATACTATCTCCTATGTACAAGAATATAACTACTATAATACTGCTCCTATGTACAAGAATATAACTACTATAATACTGCCCCTATGTACAAGAATATAACTACTATAATACTGCTCCTATGTACAAGAATATAACTACTATAATACTACTCCTATGTACAGGAATATAACTACTATAATACTACCTCCTATGTACAAGAATATAACTACTATAATACCGCTCCTATGTACAAGAATATAACTACTATAATACTGCTCCTATGTACAAGAATATAACTACTATAATACTACTCCTATGTACAAGAATATAACTACTATAATACTACCTCCTATGTACAAGAATATAACTACTATAATACTACTCCTATGTACAAGAATATAATTACTATAATACTACTCCTATGTACAAGAATATAACTACTATAATACTACTCCTATGTACAAGAATATAACTACTATAATACTACTCCTATGTACAAGAATATAACTATTATAATACTACCTCCTATGTACAAGAATATAACTACTATAATACTGCCTCCTATGTACAAGAATGTAACTACTATAATACTGCTCCCTATGTACAAGAATATAACTACTATAATACTACTCCTATGTACAAGGATATAACTACTATAATACTACTCCTATGTACAAGAATATAACTACTATAATACTGCTCCTATGTACAAGAATATAGCTACTATAATACTACTCCTATGTACAAGAATATAACTACTATAATACCACTCCTATCTACAAGAATATAACTACTATAATACTACTCATATGTACAAGAATATAACTACTATAATACTATCTCCTATGTACAAGAATATAACTACTATAATACTGCTCCTATGTACAAGAATATAACTACTATAATACTACTCCTATGTACAGGAATATAACTACTATAATACTACCTCCTATGTACAAGAATATAACTACTATAATACCGCTCCTATGTACAAGAATATAACTACTATAATACTACTCCTATGTACAAGAATATAACTACTATAATACTGCTCCTATGTACAAGAATATAACTACTATAATACTACTCCTATGTACAAGAATATAACTACTATAATACTACCTCCTATGTACAAGAATATAACTACTATAATACTACTCCTATGTACAAGAATATAACTACTATAATACTACTCCTATGTACAAGAATATAACTACTATAATACTATCTCCTATGTACAAGAATATAACTACTATAATACTGCTCCTATGTACAAGAATATAACTACTATAATACTGCTCCTATGTACAAGAATATAACTACTATAATACTACTCCTATGTACAAGAATATAACTACTATAATACTACTCCTATGTACAAGAATATAACTATTATAATACTACCTCCTATGTACAAGAATATAACTACTATAATACTGCCTCCTATGTACAAGAATGTAACTACTATAATACTGCTCCCTATGTACAAGAATATAACTACTATAATACTACTCCTATGTACAAGGATATAACTACTATAATACTACTCCTATGTACAAGAATATAACTACTATAATACTGCTCCTATGTACAAGAATATAGCTACTATAATACTACTCCTATGTACAAGAATATAACTACTATAATATCACTCCTATCTACAAGAATATAACTACTATAATACTACTCATATGTACAAGAATATAACTACTATAATACTACTCCTATGTACAAGAATATAACTACTATAATACTACCTCCTATATACAAGAATAGAACTACTATAATACTGGTCCTATGTACAAGAATATAACTACTATAATACTGGTCCTATGTACAAGAATATAACTACTATAATACTACTCCTATGTACAAGAATATAACTACTATAATACTGCTCCTATGTACAAGAATATAACTACTATAATACTGCTCCTATGTACAAGAATATAACTGCTATAATACTACTCCTATGTACAAGAATATAACTACTATAATACTGCCCCTATGTACAAGAATATAACTACTATAATACTGCCCCCTTTGTACAAGAATATAACTACTATAATACTGCTCCTATGTACAAGAATATAACTACTATAATACTGTTCCTATGTACAAGAACATAACTGCTATAATACTGCTCCTATGTACAAGAATATAACTACTATACTACTCCTATATACAAGAATATAACTACTATAATACTACTCCTATGTACAAGAATATAACTACTATAATACTGCTGCTATGTACAAGAATATAACTACTATAATACTGCTCCTATATACAAGAATATAACTACTATAATACTACTCCTATGTACAAGAATATAACTACTATAATACTGCTCCTATGTACAAGAATATAACTACTATAATACTGCTGCTATGTACAAGAATATAACTACTATAATACTACTCCTATGTACAAGAATATAACTACTATAATACTGCTCCTATGTACAAGAATATAACTACTATAATACTGCTCCTATATACAAGAATATAACTACTATAATACTACTCCTATGTACAAGAATATAACTACTATAATACTGCTCCTATGTACAAGAATATAACTACTATAATACTGCTGCTATGTACAAGAATATAACTACTATAATACTGCTCCTATATACAAGAATATAACTACTATAATACTACTCCTATGTACAAGAATATAACTACTATAATACTACTCCTATGTACAAGAATATAACTACTATAATACTGCTGCTATGTACAAGAATATAACTACTATAATACTGCTCCTATATACAAGAATATAACTACTATAATACTACTCCTATGTACAAGAATATAACTACTATAATACTGCTCCTATGTACAAGAATATAACTACTATAATACTGCTGCTATGTACAAGAATATAACTACTATAATACTACTCCTATGTACAAGAATATAACTACTATAATACTGCTCCTATGTACAAGAATATAACTACTATAATACTACCTCCTATGTACAAGAATATAACTACTATAATACTGCCCCCTATGTACAATAATATAACTACTATAATACTACCTCCTCTATACAAGACTATAACTACTATAATACTGCCCCCTATGTACAAGAATGTAACTACTATAATACTACTCCATATGGATCAGACGTTATCATGAACATGTAGGGTATCTGTGAGTTTCAGTTTTGTCTTTTTCTCTGCTCTGACTAATTTTGTGCATTGAAACCTAGAACAATGGATGATGATGAGTGTAGAGATGATGCACAGATCTGACACTACATCATCTCTGCTGCTCTGCACTCTCAGCACGTGTTCACTTATTGTTTGTAAATATCTGGAGCAGATGAGGTTGTAGAAACAGCCAGCCCTCCGGGCACCAGGGCAGGTCCGGCCACATTCCAGGATCCATGGACCTCCACATGACAAGATATTTCAGGAGCCGAGACGAGTCCAGCCTCTGCAGAACATCACAGCAACACCAGCGAGAAGATGAGGAGAATCGTGGCCATTCTGCTGCAGACCGGTGAGTAGTAGAGTAAGGATGGTGATAATATTCTCACTGTACAATTGTATCAATAGCCAGAGACTAAGGCATCCAATCTATTACTCTCTGTTATCAACCATGTCAGGAGGGGAGAGGCCGACTGTAGGGGAGGTGAATACAATCTATTACTCTCTGTTATCAGCCATGTCAGGAGGGGAGAGGCTGACTGTAGGAGAGATGAATACAATCTATTACTATCTGTTATCAGCCATGTCAGGAGGGGAGAGGCTGACTGTAGGAGAGATGAATATAATCTATTACTCTCTGTTATCAGCCATGTCAGGAGGGGAAAGGCTGACTGTAGGGGAGGTGAATACAATCTATTACTCTCTGTTATCAGCCATGTCAGGAGGGGAGAGGCTGACTGTAGGAGAGATGAATATAATCTATTACTCTCTGTTATCAGCCATGTCAGGAGGGGAGAGGCCGACTGTAGGGGAGGTGAATACAATCTATTACTATCTGTTATCAGCCATGTCAGGAGGGGAGAGGCTGACTGTAGGACAGGTGAATATAATCTATTACTCTCTGTTATCAGCCGTGTCAGGAGGGGAGAGGCTGACTGTAGGACAGGTGAATATAATCTATTACTATCTGTTATCAGCCATGTCAGGAGGGGAGAGGCTGACTGTAGGGGAGGTGAATACAATCTATTACTATCGGTTATCAGCCATGTCAGGAGAGGAGAGGCCGACTGTAGGAGAGGTGAATACAATCTATTACTATCTGTTATCAGCCATGTCAGGAGGGGAGAGGCTGACTGTAGGAGAGGTGAATACAATCTATTACTATCTGTTATCAGCCATGTCAGGACAGGAGAGGCTGACTGTGGGAGAGGTGAATACAATCTATTACTCTCTGTTATCAGCCATGTCAGGAGGGGAGAGGATGACTGTGGGAGAGGTGAATACAATCTATTACTCTCTGTTATCAGCCATGTCAGGAGGGGAGAGGCTGACTGTAGGAGAGGTGAATACAATCTATTAATCCCTGTTATCAGCCGTGTCAGGAGGGGAAAGGCTGACTGTAGGGGAGGTGAATACAATCTATTACTATCTGTTATCAGCCATGTCAGGAGGGGAGAGGCTGACTGTAGGAGAGGAGAATACAATCTATTACTATCTGTTATCAGCCATGTCAGGAGGGGAGAGGCTGACTGTAGGAGAGGTGAATACAATCTATTACTCTCTGTTATCAGCCATGTCAGGAGGGGAGAGGATGACTGTGGGAGAGGTGAATACAATCTATTTATTGCTGGTTACGTTTTATATACCAATCATGGCAGTATGCAGTATGCAGTATACAGGATTGGTAACATTGTATACAACTCTGCTGGTAGTATATAATATACAGGACTGGTTGCATTGTATCATTCACTATATATGAAAAACACTTGAAAAAAAAAACGTTTGATGTGAAAAACTTTATATGATAAATATTTAGTTTTCTTGTATTAGAGGGGATATTGATCACATGGTAGTTGGGGCCCTGTTACAGTTTCTGCCTTGGAACCACTGAGTTTCATGTTACACCTCCAGTATATAGCAGGTGGGACTATACCCTATCTACAATCCCCTCTCACCCCATGTAATATGTATATTATCATACAGTGACGTGTCCTTCATCTCATGTCTATCATTTTCAGTCCTCCCAGCAGTTGTGTACTGCGAGCTGGTGTCGCCCCCTGTCTGTGGCTCACCGTCCTTCTCTGAGAGGATAGTTGGTGGAACAGATGCAGCAGAAGGAGCTTGGCCATGGCAAGCCAGTGTAATGATCAATGGGAAACCAGTTTGTGGGGGCTCCCTGATCTCTTCGCAGTGGGTGCTGAGCGCTGCGCATTGCTTCGACACGTAAGTCAATGATCTAAAAGATAGTATACAAAGTGCCTGTGTATATAGTCCTATCATGTGTGACACTGTGTGCTTAGCTGTGCATCTAATTCTATCTGCGTGATAATAATATTATTATTATTATTATTATTATTATTATTATTACTTATTTATATAGCACCATTAATTCCATGGTGCCTTGGGGGTTACATACAATAGATGAGAGATAGGAGTTGAGTTCTGAGTGGACGTGTTGCTGGAGCAGTTTTGAGGCGTATGGGAGTAGTGAGATGGGGCGATAGTTGGCTGGAGAGGACGGGTCGAGGGATGGTTTCTTAAGTATGGGTGATAAGTATGATACTGTGTGCTGAGCGGTGTATCTAATCCCCTCATGTATAAAACTGTCTGCTGAGCTGTGTATCTAATCCCCTCATGTGTGAAACTGTCTGCTTACCTGTGTATCTAATCCTTTCATGTGTGATACTGTCTGCTAATCCTATCTGCAGAGCTTCTGTACCTCCTATGCATGCACTACAACCCCCATCATGTAAAGCGTCTAATCCTTAGAGAGCACTCCTGTATTAGACAGCAGTAGACGTTGGGGTGGTATTGATTGATTTCTGTGTGGCTGGTACATTGGGCGTGGGCACAGCGTACAGAAGCCATTACCTGCTGGTTAGCTGCCAGATTCTCACTGTCACTGTGCCAGGGTTCTATCATGCCCGCCGCCAATCACACCTGGCAGTCAGCACAACCAGACAGAGAATGACACCTTACTGCACCTTTTATGTGAGTGCTCTGCTGATACGGGGGCAAGTGAGCCATATTCCAGGTGACAGGTAGAATCTTCCTTTATTGTCTCAGCTACAAGAAGTTGCAGGTAGCTGGATGGATGGAGTAGGTGGAGAGAGTGGATATAGATTAGATGGAGGATAGATGGAGGGTAGGTGGCAAGTATGTGGAAGCTAGATGGAGGGTAGATGAAAAGTAGATGGAGGGTAGATGGGGGAAGATGGAGAGTAGATGGAGGGTAGATGGAGGGTAGATGGAGGACAGATGGAGGATAGATGAAAAGTAGATGGAGGATAGATGAGGGTAGATGGAGGACAGATGGAGGACAGATGGAGGGTAGATGGAGGATAGATGGAGAGCAGATGGAAGGTAGATGGAGGGTAGATGAAAAGTAGATGGAGGATAGATGAGGGTAGATGGAGGACAGATGGAGGACAGATGGAGGGTAGATGGAGGATAGATGGAGAGCAGATGGAAGGTAGATGAAGAGTAGATGGAGGGTAGATGAAGAGTAGATGGAGGGTAGATGGAGAGTAGATGGAGTACAGATGGAGGGTAGATGGAGGGTAGATGGAGAGTAGATGGAGGGTAGATGGAGAGTAGATGGAGTACAGATGGAGGGTAGATGGAGGGTAGATGGAGAGTAGATGGAGGGTAGATGGAGAGTAGATGGAGGGTAGAAGGAGGGTAGATGGAGAGTAGATGAAGAGTAGATGGAGGGTAGATGGAGGACAGATGGAAGGTAGATGGAGGGTAGATGGAGGGTAGATGGAAGGTAGATGAAGAGTAGATGGAGGGTAGATGAAGAGTTGATGGAGGGTAGATGGAGAGTAGATGGAGTACAGATGGAGGGTAGATGGAGGGTAGATGGAGAGTAGATGGAGGGTAGATGGAGAGTAGATGGAGTACAGATGGAGGGTAGATGGAGGGTAGATGGAGAGTAGATGGAGGGTAGATGGAGAGTAGATGGAGGGTAGATGGAGAGTAGATGGAGGGTAGAAGGAGGGTAGATGGAGAGTAGATGAAGAGTAGATGGAGGGTAGATGGAGGACAGATGGAAGGTAGATGGAGGGTAGATGGAGGGTAGATGGATATTTCTGCAGCTCTGAGGTCAGTAATAAATTCTTGTTTCTTTACCTTGCAGGTCCTTATCCCTCTCACAGTACACTATCTACCTCGGGGGCCACAAGCTGGATATCCCTAATCCTAATGCTTTGGAAGCCAAGGTGGACAATCTTGTCATCCACCCACAGTTCACAGGTCCTCAGAGCAGTGGAGACATCGCCCTAGTGCACCTCTCCAGACCAGTCACCTACACCCGTTACATCATGCCAGTGTGTATGCCATCAGCCTCCATGGTCTTCCAACCAGGAACCATTTGCTATGTGACGGGATGGGGCAGGACACAGACGGACGGTGAGTGGCAGGGCCCCCAACATTCTACAGGCTATCCTGAGGCTGTTCATTTCCATGACTCTGCCAGTATAACAGGCAGTGTGTCACATCTCAGAATAGGCATCTCAACTTCTGTGGAACCTCTTTGAGAGGAAAGGAGTCAGTTACTGATTGCCATAAAGGTTCTCTAACTGTATCTCAAAGAGGTTCTTCAGAAGCTGCAGTAAAATGACTGATATTAGGAGCCTCCTGTGTTCCGACATTATATGTCTATATTGTTCTCCATGTTTTTAGTGTTATACTTTGCCTTGCCCTGTAGGGGGTGCTGTGACTCCCTGCCAGCCCCTGTCACCCTAATGTCTGATTTATGAGCTATAATCTCCCTGTAATCTCATGTTACACATTTCACAACGTTTGTCTTTCCGTGTTTAATTCTGTCATTACGGGTGATAAGGCGGGCACAGTCAGGGCGCGGTGCCAGGTAGTTGCTGACTTGGCGTCTGGCATGCTTTGTGTGTTATTACATCTATTTATGATTCCCTCAGATATTTTTGGCCTCCTATGGAGTATGTTGGAAGTGTGGGGGAGGGGAGTGTTTAGAATTTCAGGAGACTTCTGCCACAACCGTGCCATGATGTACAATGTGACCATCTATGTTCCATCACTTGTGTTCCTACAGTATTTTTAGCCTTCCCCAGAACCCTCCAGCAACTGATGCTTCCATTGATCAGCCGGGAGTCATGTGACCAGATGTATCACATAGGGTCAGCTACCAACTCCAGCACGCCCATCATCCAGAGTGACCAAATCTGTGCTGGATACCAAGCCGGACAGAAGGATTCCTGCACGGTGAGCCCCGGACATGGTCCATGAGCTGTAGAATATGATTCTGGACATTGTAACGTTTTATATGTTGTGTTTGGTTCATTGTTACGGTGTTGATACAATGTTCAGTACAACAATAATATAATATACAACAATACACCTCTAACCGAAATACCCTGTTTCCCCGAAAATAAGACAGTGTCTAATATTAGATTCTCTTCCAAAATATATGACCTGTCTTATTTCCAGGGGATGTCTTATGCAGCTGCTGGAGCGGGAAACAATCGGCAGTCATGCCAGCACTTCCTTAGCGGAGTGTCGGCATGACTGCCGGTTGTAAGTGGTCCAGGAGGTGAAGTGGGGGGGGGGGGGGTGTCTTATTTTCGGGGAAACAGTGGTAGCAGTGGAGGGTAGCACAGATTACTCTCTTGGTGCCACCCCGGTGAGGAGAGGGTTAGGCCCGATGTCATGGGGCAGCTTGTCTCAGTCATTATGTCAATTACTTCCTATATGATGTGACTATACGTGACCTTATCTTCTCTGTGCAGGGCGACTCCGGGGGTCCTCTGATTTGTAAGATGTATGGGTATTGGTACCAGGCAGGCATTGTAAGCTGGGGAGAAGACTGTGCTACACCAAACCGCCCTGGAGTCTACACCTATGTACCAACTTATATGTCATGGATCAATTATTATAGAAGCCAGCCAAATTCATCCTCCTCTCCCAGTCTGGGGGCCTCAGTGCTGCTCCTTGTGGTCTCTCTGATACTGCACAGCTGATTTATTTCCCATGAAGAAAAGGACTCAAAACTTTATCCTGGGACTGTATAGCCCAAAATTATATAAGTGACTACTCCGACTATACAGCTGGTTATACAAGTAATCTCTACAAGACCTGGAGAACATTGTGTCTTCTCATCAGGTTCCTCATCTTTCTCATCGAGTCTACTCATTTTCTTCATCGTTGTGCCCCCTCAAGTTATTCATCATTGTTTGTCCTCATCTACTTCAGCATTGTGTCTCCTCATCTTCCTCATCATTGCTCTACCCATCTTCCTCATTGTTGAGTCTCCTCATCTTCCTCATTGTTGAGTCTCCTCATCTGCCTCATTGTTGTCTCTCCACATCTTCTTATTTATTGAGTCTCTCCATTGTCCTATCGTTGCATCTCCTCAACTTCTTCACCAGTGTGTCTCATCTTTCTCATCATTGTGTCTTCTCATCTTCCTCATCATTGCATCTCCTCATCTTCCTCATCATTATGTCTCCTATCTCATCTATCTTATTGTGCCATGTGGTCTCATTTCATCTTCCTCATTATTTCATCTTCTTGCTTACTCTGGATTGTCCTTGTATATTGTCTATGTGTATAATTTTTTTTTTTCATGGTTTACTGGATATAATGTTGGACATTGTGACAAAGATGGTTACAACTGTGGATATCTTGCCCATTCCCAGATAAATCAGGTTATGGGGGGGTCAGCTCAGGATCCAATGGAGCCGCACATAGAATGGAGGTGGTTGTGATGAAAACCCACAAGTTCTGTTGGATGAGACCCCACAATTACCGGATCAGGGACCCTGGATTATGTATATAATAATGGTGGCATCACTATCTGGCACTTCTTCCATTTCTTCCATGCTTAGGGGGGCGCTCTGCAGGCAAAACCTGACTATGGAAGATACCTGCAGGATCTTTATGGAAGTTTTACAAATGGTAGACTACAAGTCAATGCCTTTTATATTCAACCTGAGATGTTTAAAATCATACATAAATAAAATTCATTTCCAGATTTGTATTCCTGGATGTAAATAATACATGGCGGTCTATCATATGCGTATTTATTACAATGATATAATAATGGTGGCCTATTATTGTATCTTTGACAACTAGGTGCTACCATTCCCTATGTCAAATAGGACAATGGCCGCACTGATTGGTCAATCGCCGACTGCGTAAAAACATGTCCCCATTTTGTAAGATCCTGTTGTCAATTTATTCATAAATTTGCAGGTAGATTAACAGACGAAAACAAAGGAAATTTATGAAAAATAAATTCCAGAATTATTGGGTAGGCAAGTATTTTCTAGAACAGACATGTCGGAGATCGTAGGATCTGCTCCAGATTTGTGAAGGGCAGTTTTATTAGTTTTCCGATCAGATCTGCAGGACATTTGTCATCCTGGAAACAATGTATGATGGATTGTCTTAGGTCTTCTGTCTTAAGTGTTCCCATAAACAAGGAAGGTCCGGAGTTGGCATCATTTGTTGGCTTGTTTGGGTGACAACCAATGTGAGCCATAGGCACCCTGGGAAATCCTGGGACATAATGGAGTGACGTGTCAGACCTAGAGATGGATTCACAACAGCAGCCACAAGCAGAGGAGGGTCACCAGGATGTTTACCATGACTCCCCCAGCCTTGGTACCACCGCCGGCTACTGATTGTATTGTGCTTCTCCCATTGGTGTAGGGCACATAGTGCTGGAGCCAGGACTGGTAATACTGGACTCTGGTGTAAACTCCAGGATGATCGGCCTTTGCACATCCAATACCCCAGCTGGTGATGCCAAGTTGGAGCCAGACACCATTCACATTACACACGAGGGGTCCCCCAGAGTCACCCTGAAATAATACACGATAATCAATGTAAGTGAATAGTACTTACACTCAGACTGTACAGGTAAGTGGTCGGATATTAGATGCAGCTATAGAAGTGTAATTGGGTGCTTTGCCATTGGTGCTATTAGTCCTACTCATCTTTATGTTGTGGCCTGAGATCAATAATGAAATGTCTGGGTGCACTACACTCATAGACAGCGCAGGAGTATCATCCATGTACCAGGAGTGCTGTTTTATCACAGACCCAAACATGCGCGTGTTCAGAGTAACCCAATATTGAAGAAACATTATTAATGATACTATGAGCCAATGTATGAGTAGAATACAAGAACCGCCATAAATGACAGTATTAAGGGGTACTGCTACACCTGACACTACTATAGGACACTACTACACCTGACACTACTGATGGGCTCTACTACACCTGACAGTACTACAGGACACTACTACACCTGACACTGCTGAATGGCACTACTACATCTGACACTATTGAAACGCTCTACTACACCTGACACTACTACAGGACACTACTACACCTGACACTACTACAGGACACTACTACACCTGACACTACTGAAGGGCACTACTACACCTGACAGTACTAATGGGTGCTACTACACCTGACACTATTGAAACGCTCTACTATACCTGACACTACTACAGGACACTACTACACCTGACACTACTGAAGGGCTCTACTACACCTGAAACTACTACACCTGACACCATTGAAGCGCTCTACTACACCTGACAGTACTACAGGACACTACTACACCTGACACTACTGAATGGCACTACTACATCTGATGCTAGTGAAGGGCTCTACTACACCTGACACTACTGATGGGCTCTATTACACCTGACACTACTACAACTGACACTACTGATGGGCTCTATTACACCTGACAGTACTAATGGGTGCTACTACACCTGACACGGCTGAATGGCACTACTACAGATGATGCTAGTGAAGTACACTACTACACTTGGCACTACTGAAGGGCACTACTACGCCTGACCAGGGGTGACCCAACTGTTTTGCCGCCCGAGGCAGACGACAGAAAGCCACCCCCCCCCCCTCGGGAGGAGGGGGCGGTGTGAAGGGGCGTGGCAGAGCGAAGGGGGCGGGGTGGAGCAAAGGGGGCGTGGCGGAGCAGCATTAGCAGGCAGAGAGCAGGCAGGGAGAGGACCTGCTCTCTGCCTGAGCACTGCTCCAGTGGCCTCCCCAATCCACCGTTCGGTGACGGTGAAGCTAAGTCAGTCCAGGACAGCTTGTCCTGGACTGGCTTAGCCTGGTAAGCAAAAATGCCGCCCTCCCCGAGGCCCTGGCATAGTGCTGCCTGAAGCGGTAACTTCAGGTCGCCTCATGGGAGGTGCGGCGCTGCGCCTGACACTACTATATCTAACACTACTGAAGGACACTACCACACCTGACAGTACTACAGGGCACTACTATTATCTTGAATATTCTTGGTCCATCATGGATTATATTTATCCCTTTCCCACCCTGCACTGGAAGTGAATAATAGGCCATATCCTTAAAAAGTTAAAGAAGATGTTTTTCATTATATTCTGTAACTTCCAAGATGTCTCAGAAGAAATAGCTGTCCTTGGCTGAGAAGTCTGTATCTGGTATAATCCCAACATCATTGCAAACAAAGGCCTCTGAGAAGGTTGGCATGATGTTAAAGGGAGCGCCCTCTATAGGCTTGCTTGACTGAGACTGTGTCTTCCTAATTACATCATGTATAAGGAAAATGTTTGTTCTCGTACCGTGTTAGCCAGTGGGTAGGAAATATATATATATATAAAAAAAAAACTTGATAGTCTTCAGTAGTTGATACCTTTTTAATGGCTAACTCGTAATGATGACAGATTACTGTAATCTGTCATCATTATTAGTTAGCCATTAAAAAGGTATCAACTACTGAAGACTCTCAAGTTTTTTTTTTGTTTGTTTGTTTGTTTTTTTATATTACTTACATCATGTAAAATAGACTTGTACATTCTCAGTCAGCGCCCTCTATTGGTGTGCATACTTGAGGCACTGGCATCCTAATTACATCATGGAAGTCAGATTTGCATATTCTTCCCAAGAAATCTCCAGCACATTATCTGCTGGTATATAGCCTTCTACTGCCCTCTGCTGGCAGTGCATGGAAAGATACTTCACACAAGTGAGCACATAGAGCAGAATGTATCAGGCCTATAGTCACTCCATAATCCTGGCTTCAGTAAGAAGCAAACTTGGGAATTGCTGCTTTTTGAATGTTTTTTTGCAAAAATATTTTTGCGATTTTTTTTTTTTTTTTTTTGCCTTTTTTTACCTTCTCATTCACAAAGTTTGAAAAGAGAATGAATATGAAATCTGATGTTTTTTTGTTTTTTTTAAATCAAATGTGACTTTTTTCGGTCTCAGTCGGGGGTGGCCATGGAGTGACATCTTAGGACGGAGGTGTTAGATGTAATGCAATATTTCCCTCCCATTTAATCCTCCCCAATGAATGTTACAACACAACCAACTAAAATATTTACTAGAAATCATAGACTACAACCCCCAACATCTCCCCATACCTGACAGGAATCCTTCTGCCCCCCTCGGTAGCCGGCACAGATCATGTCCTCTTGGATCTCTCCATGGGACTGGTACATAGTCTGACAGTTCTTGTTGTCCATCAGCGCTACCTCCACCTCCTGTAGAATTTTGGGGGCAGCGAGGGGCACTGCGGAGACCAAGAGTAGTGATGTCAGCTGATATGGGCACCATACCCATCATCAATTCTACATTTCAGGACCTCTAATTTACCTTTTTCGGCCACATTACCCCATCCCGTCACCCAGCACAGGGTACCTGCCGACAGCTTGACAGACGGTGATGGTAGACACACCGGAAGGATGAAATTAGTCAAATGTACAGGTTGCCCCAGTTGTACTAGAGCAATGTCCCCGCTGGATCCCTCTCTTGTAAAGTTGGGGTGAATAATGATTTGCTTTACAGTCCTCGATACCGTGTTCTGCAGGTCTGACAACTGGTGCGCCCCGAGGTAGACGGTGTATGAGGAGATATCCACAGGCCTGTGGTGCACAAGACAACAAGGGGGTAAGATACAAATCTATTCAGATGGTATCAATCAAACTCTAAATGTCTATTCACATGGGCAGATTTCCAGCCAGTAACAAGCGCCAGACAATGTTTCTTAGAACCATCTATATGTCTCATGTATACTTCTGCTAATTCTTCTGTCAGTGACATTGACTATAAGGGGAGGTTTTGATTGCTGGTTGTCAGAATTCTGGGTTAAGAAACCCTTTTTTTGGGACATGAGTCAGGCTTAAGAACCCCTGTTTTCGGAACGAGTCAGGCTTAAGAACCTCTATTTTGGGGACGTGAGTTATACTTAAGAACTTTTTTTTTTTGGACATGAGTCAGGCTTAAGAACCCCTGTTTTGGGGATGTGACTCAGGCTTAAAAATCCCTGTTTTTGGGACATGAGCCAGGCTTAAGAAACCCTATTTTGGGGACGTGAGTTAGGCATAAGGACCCCTGTTTTGGGGACATGAGTCAGGCTTAAGAAACCCTGTTTTGCAAACATGAGTCAGGCTTAAGAACCCCTGTTTCTGGTACGTGAGTCAGGCTTAAAAATCCCTGTTTTGGGGAAATGAGACAGGCTTAAGAACCCCTGTTTTTTGGGACATAAGTCAGGCTTAAGAATCATTGTTTTTGGGACATGAATCAGGTTTGAGAACCCCTGTTTTGGGGACATGAGACAGGCAAAAAATTCCTGTTTTTGGGACATGAGCCAGGCTTAAGAAACCCTGTTTTGCAAACATGAGTCAGGCTTACGAACCCCTGTTTCTGGTACGTGAGTCAGGCTTAAAAATCCCTGTTCTTAGGAAATGAGCCAGGCTTAAGAACCCCTGTTTTTTGGGATATGAGTCAGGCTTAAGAATCACTGTTTTTGGGACATTAATCAGGCTTAAGAACCCCTGTTTTAGGGACATGAAACAGGCTTCAAAATCCCTGTTTTTGGGACATGAGCCAGGCTTAAGAAACCCTATTTTGCAGATGTGAGTTAGGCATAAGAACCACTGTTTTTGGGACATGAGTCATGCTTAAGAACCCCTGTTTTTGATATTTGAGTCAGGCTTAAAAAGCTCTGTTTTTGGGACATGAGTCAGGCTTAAGAACCCCTGTTTTTTGGGACATGAGTCAGGCTTAAGAATCACTGAATTAGGACATGAGTCAGGCTTAAGAATCACTGTTTTGGGGACATGAGTCAGGCTTCTCCACTTCTTTCAGAAAGCTAAATGTGCAGAATACAAGCCATATCATAGCCAGATCTAGTGTTACTCCGCATGTACAAGCTCATGACAGATTATCCTAAATAGTCCTCTGAAACATTAGGCATGTATTACGCATCGAGAGATTCGGAACAGAAAATGGGAAACCTCCCTAAATCAATAGTCATCAAGCAATTCAGGGCCCACAATCAAAACCGGACCCCTTCCTCTATCTCATGCATACAACTAACCGTATACTCATTAAGTCTTGTATTACAGTCTTGTTCCAAGAGTCATTACCATAGAGATTTTACAACATCTCTTTATATGGGGTTGAAGTTGACCCATGGCAGTGCCCGGTCCCCAGCCAGATAACCAGACACTAGATCTCTCTCTCTCTCTCTCTCTGTATATCAGATATGGCGTACTAGTCTCAGAAACAGCCCAGTTAGCCTAACCATGTCTCCAGGAATGGACTTTCTGTACATAATACAATAACACCAGCAACTTACTTCACAAAGCAGTGGGCGGCTGTCAGCACCCAGGAATCTGTGATAAGTGAGCCCCCACACTGCGCGGTGCCATTGAGCTGCAGGCTGATCTGCCAGGGCCATTCCCCTTGGGTAGAGTCCTCTCCTCCCGCAATCCTTAGAGGTATTGTCTGCTTGCCACAACCTGTTACATTAGAACAATTACACAATATTCATGTTAATGCTTCTAAATATGGATATAAAATTAGGGTCTAACTTACAGGGCTCAGGATGGTCTGATCCATAGATAGGACTTACCTGCCAGTGCTCCGACCACCTGGAATCCTGAGAATAGGATAAAGGTATTAGAAACATGGTACTGACATGATAAGGATGGGGAATAGGGTCAGAGCTACAATGAGGATGACAATGGTAGAAGAACAAGGAGGATGAATCAGTAGCTGGTCGGGGAAGGTTCTCGGGGTCTTACCATGCTGTGTGAGCAGTGTGAGGAGCAGGAGAAGCTTCTTCATGCTGTTACACCTATCGCTGGGGCTGATGGTGTCCTCCTGCTCATAGGCGATGGTCACTCTTTATATTTTGGATGCGGGGTGACAGGGCTTATATAGAGCTTTAAAGCTGCCAGACCGGTTCTGGCCCACAGACGTGATGCCCTCCCGGCCACTCTACTGGATGGAGGATCTCCATGACATACAGGATATACAATAGATGAGAAGACGTTCATTGTGAGAGTTGCAGAAAATATCTGTGAAATTGGAAATGTCTAGAATTATAAGTCAGCCACCACCCAAGGTTTATGTCCATGGGCCACCTGCTGACTTGGTGCTGACTGCTATGTGAGTACTTAGTTGTGAACAGCGTCTGAGCTAGTCTGAAATGTGTTAAATCTCCTTAGGCTCAGGCGGCTACTCTGTCCATCCCCTATGCTTTATACTGCTGTTCTGCTCAACTAGAGCACAGCATTCATCACTCACTCTGAGGCCCGGTTCACATCTGCATTTACGTTCAGAGAGTCCACTTTGGGGACCCCCGCCCCCCCCCCCCCCAGAATGGAAACATATATGCATAGAAAAGTGGTTACCTTAAAGTTAAAGTGGAGTATGGCCTGCCCACCCCTGCATACAAATATACTGGTTATATGGAGCTATACTAGTTAGATAGGGTTACACTACCTATTTGGAGGTATACAGGTTATGTAAGGCTACACTTTATACAGTATATGGAGACATGTTGGATATATGGAGGTATATTTGTCATATAGGACTATACTGGCTATATAATGCTACACTGGATAGATGGATGTATACTTGTTATATAGGTCTACACTGGATATATGGAGATGTGATGTTTACTATGCTGACATGGAGCAGCAGATCTGGCCGCGCTTCCCTCCTATTGTACTTGCGTTATGTCCTCAGGCAGAGGCCGTCACTATAATAATCCATTATCAATGGTGGCAGTCAGGTCGCAGGACTACATCACAGTTTGCCTTTGTCTTGATTTCCATTACGTGTGAAGTTTAATCCAATATACAGTCCTATGAAAAAGTTTGGGCACCCCTATTAATCTTAATCATTTTTAGTTCTAAATATTTTGGTGTTTGCAGCAGCCATTTCAGTTTGATATATCTAATAACTGATGGACACAGTAATATTTCAGGATTGAAATGAGGTTTATTGTACTAACAGAAAATGTGCAATATGCATTAAACCAAAATTTGACCGGTGCAAAAGTATGGGCACCTCAACAGAAAAGTGACATTAATATTTAGTACATCCTCCTTTTGCAAAGATAACAGCCTCTAGTCGCTTCCTGTAGCTTTTAATCAGTTCCTGGATGAAGGTATTTTGGACAAACAATTCAAGTTCAGTTAAGTTAGATGGTCGCCGAGCATGGACAGCCCGCTTCAAATCATCCCACAGATGTTCAATGATATTCAGGTCTGGGGACTGGGATGGCCATTCCAGAACATTGTAATTGTTCCTCTGCATGAATGCCTGAGGATTTGGAGCGGTGTTTTGGATCATTGTCTTGCTGAAATATCCATCCCCGGCGTAACTTCAACTTCGTCACTGATTCTTGAACATTATTCTCAAGAATCTGCTGATACTGAGTGGAATCCATGCGACTCTCAACTTTAACAAGATTCCCGATGCCGGCATTGGCCACACAGCCCCAAAGCATGATGGAACCTCCACCAAATTTTACAGTGGGTAGCATGTGTTTTTCTTGGAATGCTGTTTCTTTTTGGACGCCATGCATAACGCCTTTTTTTATAACCAAACAACTCAATTTTTGTTTCCAAAATGAAGCTGCCTTGTCCAAATGTGCTTTTGCATACCTCAGGCAACTCTATTTGTGGCGTACGTGCAGAAACGGCTTCTTTCTCATCACTCTCCCATACAGCTTCTACTTGTGCAAAGTGCGCTGTATAGTTGACCGATGCACAGTGACACCATCTGCAGCAAGATGATGCTGCAGCTCTTTGGAGGTGGTCTGTGGATTGTCCTTGACTGTTCTCACCATTCTTCTTCTCTGCCTTTCTGATATTTTTCTTGGCCTGCCACTTCTGGGCTTAACAAGAACTGTCCCTGTGGTCTTCCATTTCCTTACTATGTTCCTCACAGTGGAAACTGACAGGTTAAATCTCTGAGACAACGTTTTGTATCCTTCCCCTGAACAACTATGTTGAACAATCTTTGTTTTCAGATCATTTGAGAGCGGGCTATCCATGTTCGGCGACCATCAAACTTAACTGAACTTGAATTGTTTTGTAGAAAGAAATGGTCCAAAATACCTTCATCCAGGATCCAGGAACTGATTAAAAGCTACAGGAAGCGACTAGAGGCTGTTATCTTTGCAAAAGGAGGATGTACTAAATATTAATGTCACTTTTCTGTTGAGGTGCCCATATTTTTGCACCGGTCAAATTTTGGTTTAATGCATATTGCGCATTTTCTGTTAGTACAATAAACCTCATTTCAATCCTGAAATATTACTGTGTCCATCAGTTATTAGATATATCAAACTGAAATGGCTGTTGCAAACAACAAAATATTTAGAACTAAAAATGATTAAGATTAATAGGGGTGCCCAAACTTTTTCATAGGACTGTATGTAACCTATATGGACTGACACTAATGGCTGCAGAGCAAGAAGGAAAGGGCCACCATGTTCAGTATATCAGGTGATCCTATGATCAGAAGGACTCTAGACCACTAACCCTGGGCCTTACCATAGCCAACTAACTCTAAGCCGACTAGTCATAACCCTATAAACACTAAGACTTTATAAAATAAAACCCCTACCTTATTAATCCTATCCCAGTAACCATAACCCTAATAAACCTAATTGACCAAAATTAATCCTTACCCACTAACTTTACCCTACTAATCCTATTCCAATAACTGTAACCCTACTAACCCCTTACCCCTACCTTAACCTATTAGCCTTAACCTTATAAACTCTAATCAACAATCCCTAACCTGCTAATCTTACCCTACTAATCCTAAATCAGTAACCTTAACCCTAATCACCAAATATATTTTCTACTAATCCTAAACCTAACCCACTAACCATAACCCAAACTACCTGTAACCCACTAGTCTTAACCCTAACCCCCTAACCTTAACCTTAGCAGATACTAAATATAGCCCTAATAGACCCAAACCTATTAACATAAGAAGAATTCTACTGACCACATGCCAATAGCCATAAACCGCTAATCTTTACTGTAATCCAGACTAACCGTAAAACCCTAATTCAATAATCTTATTCTACTAACCCACTAATAGAAAACCCACTAATGGTGACCCTACTGGACTCTAATTCACTAACCCTAAACCTAGCCCTATTAACCCCAAACCTCTAAACTTAACCATACTGACTGTAACTTTACAATCTCTAACCCTATTAACCCCTTACCCAACCCTTCTGTCTATGGCCACATTAACCCTAATCATAACCCATAATTCTTAACCCCTTAATGCTTAAACCCATGAATCCTAACCCACTGACCATACTAACCCTAACTAGTAACAGAGTCATCTTAGTCTTTTATCAATAATTAGTCAATAATTACAGTATTCTACTCATTGAGGTATAAAATCCAAAAATTTATTAAGTACATAATAGATATATTACGCACATCTTCTTGCCTTATATTATAAGACCAGACATTATATACATTTCATACAAGTCTCAATATTTATGTTGACAAGGCTTATATAAATAGCTACGATATAAGGGTTAGTTCATTTTGGCAGCAGATTTTGATGCGGAATCGGCCTCAAAATCCGCCTGCCAAAACGGCTCCCATTGACTTCAATGGGAGCCACTCGCTTCTTTTTTCCGCTAGCTAGTAGCGGAAAAAAGTAGTGAGATGACCTATCTTGCCACGGAGTCCGCGGCTGACTTAGCCCCGGCGTCCACGGCATGAGACTCCCTCCCGATTAGGCCCATTCATTTGGGGCGGAATGCCGCGACGGAATGCCGGTGCACTGCATCGGCATTCCGTCGCGGCTAGCTGCGTGGTATGTTCACATGCGGAATCCATTTTCCGCCATGTGAACATACCCTAAGGCGTAGGTAGGTGGTGAGTGTTTGTAGCCTTCCTAGGCTTATAGACAGCCAAAAATTCTAAAAAATTTACGGATCAATAGCCATAGAATGGAATCAAATTGGAATCGTTCTAAACACCCTTGTTGTGAAGAGTCCTGTTCTTGGTGAATCGATTGGTGGACCATCCCACAACGGGTGTTGCAGGCAGGAGGTTCATTGAACTATCGAAGAATAGCCAGACCCAGGAGGATCAACATGACATTGACCATAGACCAACGATTTGAATGGGCTCTATTGCCTACTAGAAGTGCGATCATGGGGTCGGCGGTATTGTCGGCTAGGCGCCCACTCTCTGTATCGTTTTGCTCATACAGGATATAGCTAAAGTTACTGTTTTGTGGCTGGAATTTAAAGTGATGAATCATATTGATGTCCTGGATCAATTGTGAACTGTCCAGTCCATCTCTGTTCTCCACGGATGTCACATGTGCCTCAATCCAGGACAGATAATATTGGACTCTCGTATAGACCCCAGGACGATTGGGCTCTGCACATCCTAAACCCCAGCTAATAATGCCCATCTGCACCCAGGCACCATTCACTTTGCAGACAAGGGGTCCTCCTGAGTCACCCTGTGAACAAAAAACATTGTTAAAAACATATTTACCATATCAGGAAACCTTTTATGATGACCCAACCGTCCACGAAGATGTCACTTGTGAAAATAAGGCAAATAGTCACAGACTAAATAAATTTTTAATATAAAACATAAGACCAAGACATGTTGGAGCATGTTGTGGTGTGGATGGCCTGATAACTGCTTATATTTGTGGGGTCTCCTGATCCCTGGTAGATCATATTTGTAGAAGAAGGGGCATCTGGAATTTCAGCTTCTGGATTTTTTTTTTTTTGTTCTCAGGAATGATAAACTTCCACTAGAGGTGACTGGAGGGGACAACAGGGCTCTAAAGGAGTAGCAATAGCATGAAGGGGATAGTGGGATCTGGAAAGGATAGGGAGTCTGAGGGGAAATAGGAATCTGGAATGGACAAAAGTAATTGGAGGGATAGAAGGGTGAGAGGAGTCTGGAGGAACAGAAGACTCTGGAGGGACAGAGAACCATGGATGGGAGAGAGTAATATGAAGGAAACAGAGGGTCTAGAGGAAAAAGAGGAATCTGGAGGGGATAGAGGTGTATGGAGAGGACCATGGGGTCTGGAGGGGACAGACAGATCTGCAGGCATAGGGGAACCTGTAGAGGAAGGGGACAGGGTAATCTGGAGAGGACAATACAATCTGGAGTGGAGTAAGGAGGGGATTGAGTAATTTGGAGCACATAGGGAAATCTGAAGGACAGAGGTATTTGGAAGAGACATGGAACATAAAAGGGAAAGAGGAATCTGGAAGATAAGGAGAAGACAGATGTGTCTGGAAGGGGCAGATGTTTCTTGAGGAAACTGAGGATTCTGGAGAGAAATATTAAAAAAAACAAACAAACAAACAAACAAACATGATTCTGGAGAGGTCAGAGGGTTCAGAAGGACAAAGGAATCTGCAGGAAACAGAGGTGTCTGCTTGGGACAGAGGAGTTTGGAGGAGACAGATTGGCCTGGATGAGACAGAGGGGTATGGCTGTGGCTTGGTTGTGGATACAACCATGCTCAAGTGAGCCCGAATGTACATGTATCTGCGATGTAGTTCCATATCTGCATATACCTGGCATGTGTCTTTCTTTCCTTCCTTGTAGCCAGCACAGAGCATGTCTTTCTGGATCAGCTTGAATTTGGGGTTATAGCCCAGGGAGCTCTGGTACATGGATTCACAGTTTGTATTGCTAATCAGAGAAACCTGGATCTCTTGTAGAATTTTAGGGTCAGTAAGTGGTACTGTAAAGAGAGAATATTTCATTACAACCTGACAGATGTCTTGAGATGACCCCTAGAGTGGAGGCCTCTATGGATTATTTAGAGTATTAATATTTAGATATGAAATCCTTATGTATGTATGGCTCTAAATGTTAACATGGTGGGAGGTAGTCTAGATCATAGTCTATGACTGGTCTTACCTCTATCTTTAATGGCTCCCCAGCCAGTTGCCCAGCACCGGGTTCCTTCTGGCAGGTTCACTGACTTTGATGGCAAGCTGATGGGATATACTAAGTTAGTGAAAGTGACCGGTTTCTCCAGCTCTACCAAGGCAATATCTCCACTGGATCCTTCATTTGTGAAGTAGGGATTTATGAGGACCTGTTTCACTTGTCTGACCACAATCCGAGGGTCCTGCAGGTCTGATAAGTTATATGCTCCAAGATAGATGGTGTATGCTGAGATGTTCACCGGCCTGCAAGGGAAGTGATAAGGGAATATAATACTGTTGGTAAGGTTGGATGAAGACACAAGTCCGTCAAGTCCAAACATTGAATATCTCCTCCACAGTCTGTAGTCTATAATATTAAAAGCATGAGCAAAAACTTACGTCTCAAAGCAATGAGCAGCGGTCAGCACCCAAAAGTCATTGATAAGTGACCCCCCACACTCTGCAAAGCCATTGCTTTGCACGCTGACTTGCCACGGCCATTCTCCGACTGTCGCATCCAGTCCTCCTACGATCCTCTCTGATATCATTGGCTTTCCACCATCTGCACCATCCAAGGAGAAGTCATAAGATACTGATACACTGCATCATCCAGTCTCATACATTGCAAGGATTGAGCGAGACGGGCCAGAGACGCTATCAACTACTGATAACTATTGCAGGGGAATTAGAAGGTTCTGGAATCAAACACAGTGAAGTCTCTCCAAACGACCACCTCTTTGAGAAGACCACCCCATTACCCAGACCACATTTTCTGTGACAGATTTTAACTTTTTCATACAGACCATCTTTGAGAAGACCACCCCATAGAGGACTACTTTTTAATGCAATTCTTTGTAGTTGTCTCAAAGAGATTTCACTGTATGGGTAATTTTCAGATGCTTTCTCATATGTAACATTCACATAAATACCATGGAACATATATTTACCTGTCAACCCCAGAACACCCAGGAATCCTGAAGGGGGCAACAACGAGAGAAGAGACAAAAGTATGAGAGGTAAGACCTACTGCACCAACCATTGAGACAATATAGATTATTAAGTCATAAATGGATCTCTACAACTCTATTCTTGGGCTGGAACCTTAATGTTTGCGAAGAATGGGACAAGACAGGAAGTAAGAACATCAGTCTTAAGGTGTTCAGATATGGAGCCGCCATGTGTGCTGGTCAAATTCTAAAACATAACCCAGCATTGTATATTGGATGTAGGGTGAGGTGGTCCTGGGGTCTTACCTTGCTGTGAGAGAAGTGTGAGGAGCACAAGAAGCTTCTGCATGGTGTTATTCTGTTGGCTGTGATTGTCCTCTTGACATTAGGGACCATTTGAGTGCTGATGTCTTGTGACACTGAAAACTCAACTTATATAGAGCAGGAAGCTGCCCAACCAGTTTTTGATCATTAACATTTAGGTTTAAGTTGTCAGAGCTATATGGGACAATGCTAGGGCTGTAAGGGTCATGTAAGGGCTAGCATAAGGGTCATCTAGGGCAATGTGGTGTGACTTAGTGTGGTGAAGGGTGTTGTAGGATAGTCCAGGGTGGTCTGGAGTAGTGTAGGTGGTCTAGCACAGTGAAAGATGGTTAATGGGTGCTCAGGGGCATAACTGGCAAAGACTGGGCCCCATAGCAAACTTTTGACTTGGGGGGGGGGGGATCCATGGTATAGCACCCCTTTTCCTGGCCCCACACAATATAACAGCCTATTTACACACACTATAATGTCCCAAAGTCACCTCAAGACAGCGTAATGTCCCATAGTGGTCCCTCCACACCGTATTATGTCCCATAGCAGCCTCCATACAGTATAACAGTATGATCCCTGTTCTGCTAGAAGGAGATACTGGAAGGACAATCATGCAGGCCCTTAAATATAATATTGTTGGAGGATCTAAGGCCTAGTAAGACCTCGCCCTCCAAAGAAAACAAATTCAATGTGCAATTCTAAAAACATTCCAAAATACTATCACCCCTTTTTCTAGATGACCATGTCTTGAGAGACATTGGTAGACGTCACTAGAGCAGAGCAATAAACTGCTGCTGTTTATAGGTCAGTAATCAGACCATTGTCATGCTGGACAAAACTTAAAACTCAGTAAAAAAAATAAATAAATCTCATCAAGTGTGGATATTTTAGAAATTCCGCAGAGATCCCCCAATCAATGCCTTGGAGAGGGTTATACATGCTGAATGGGTCCTTATCATGTCCACAGAATTTACATGATAATGGATAGTAATTGGATGCAGCTTATACTGTTTTCTTATATTTCTAGTGGAAGGATTGATGGTCTCATTAGCAAAATATTAGCTGGAAAAACCAGTGTTGGTGGTCAGGGAAAGAATGTACTAGTGTGGTGGAATCTACTACGGATCTGAGAACAATCTGCCCAGGAGGCCGACACACCAAAAGGTATCTGTACCTCTCCATAGGTATATTAATGCTAGGAGCCCTGACAGTGTCATACACTATGTATTATAGATATACTGTATAGTCCTAGGAGCCCTGACAGTGCCATATACTATGTATTATAGATATAGAATCCTAGGAGCCCTGACAGTGTCATACACTATGTATTATAGATATATAGTCCTAGGAGCCCTGACAGTGTCATACACTATGTATTATAGATATAGTCCTTGGAGCCCTGCCAGGGCTATACACTATGTATTATAGATATAGAGTCCTTGGAACCCTGACAGTTTCATACACTATGTTTTATAGATATATAGTTCTAGGAGCCCTGACAGTGTCATACACTATGTATTATAGATATAGTCCTAGGAGTCCTGACAGTGTCATACACTATGTTTTATATACTGTATACAGTCCTAGGAGTCCTGACAATGTCATACACTATGTATTATAGATATATAGTCCTAGGAGTCCTGACAGTGTCCTACCCTATGTTATATAGATATAGTCCTAGGAGTCCTGACAGTGTCATACACTATGTTATATAGATATATAGTCCTAGGAGTCCTGACAGTGTTATACACTATAATTTATACATATACAGACCTAGGAGTCCTGACAGCTTTATACATTATGTTTTATGTTAACTTAAGGTGTGGTTTGTACTAAACTTGTTTGACCTGAAATAAATCAGTTAACCAAGCCACCCGAACCCGAAACAAAACAAATCCTGAGGGGTTGACCCATCTCTAACCTTTAGTGGCATCATTTATATGAGGCTGAATAAACACTAGATATTTGGTCTCCAAACACTCTATAACTTAGAAGCAGTCTAAGTGCTGTGCTGTAGTTCTTGGGGTTTTTTACAACTTCTCTGAACGTTGCCTGATCTTGAGGTAAATTTGCAGGTTCACTCCAGTCTAAAATATTTTTATTTGTGAGTATTCTTTCTCACTGCAAAATGATGGACTTCAAATTGTTTTGGAAAGGTGCACGGTGCACCCCTGACCACCACCTCAATAGACAGGTTAAGAGTGCTTTGTATCATTGCATATTACCCATTGCACAATACTGGGAATGGTCAGTAAACCAAATAAACATAACAATTATGTCAATATACACTTTACTGAGTAACCCCAGCAGATAACGGGCCCTCTTTATTTATCGATCCCCGCTTCTGCTCACGGCCATCTCCACCTCCTACTGCATCCCATATCAGCGGAGGCCGCTGTGAGTAGGAGCGGGGATCGGTATGTGAGGCCGTGGGCCCATGGAAAGAGTATTTGTTGGACGAACCCCAACATATACTGCTACTATTATAATCTGCGTTTTTTTCAGACTCCAGAGTAAACTCATTGGAGGCCCAGGGGAGGTGAGAGACCATAAAAACCAGCGTTACCAGTGTGAGCCTTTGCAATCTTTGGCCTCTTTAGTGATGTCCCAGACGTCATGTGGACCAGGCCAGTGTCATTATGGGTTGTGACGCTGGCCTGGCCCACGTGACATCTGTGCCAATATTGAAGAGGGTCAAAATCAACAAGGAGTCCAACCGGAAAAGTAAGTAGCACTGGATTTTATGTTTCTCACCTTCCCTGGGTCTCTGAAAATTATACTCTGGAGTCTGAAAAGACCCCAGAGTATAATAATAGTTCATGGGTGGTCCACTGTGGGACATAATACTGTGTGCAGGGGCCACTGTGAGACATAATACTGGGTGCAGGGGCCACTGTGGGACATAATACTGTGTGGAGGGGCCACTATGGAACATTATATTGTGTGCAGTGGTCACTATTAGAGATGAGCGAGTAGTATTCGATCGAGTGGGTATTTGATCGAATACTACGGTATTCGAAACACTCGTACTCGATCGAGTACCACTCGCTATTCGAATGGAAAAATTTGATGCAGAACCAGCGTTGATTGGCCAAATGCTATACAGTCGGCCAATCAACGCTGGTTCTTCTCCTACCTTTAGAAGTCTTCTCCGTGCAGCTTCCCCGTGGCATCTTCCGGCTCTGAATTCACTCTGTCAGGCATCGGGCCTGGGCAGAGCTGACTGTGCATGCCCGCGCTACAAGAAAATGGCCGCTTTGACTGTAAGCGCCCATTTTCTTGTAGTGCGGGCATGCGCAGTCGGCTCTGCCCAGGCCCGATTCCTGGCAGAGTGAATCCAGAGCCGGAAGACGCCGCGGGGACGCTGCACGGAGAAGACTTCTCGGAGAATCCAGCCCGACCCTCACTCGTGGACTTGGTAAGTTCAATTTGATCGAATGTTGCCTACCCCTGAAACGAGCATTTTCCCCCCATAGAGTATAATAGGATTCGATATTCGATTCGAGTAGTCGAATATTGAGGGGCTACTCGAAACAAATATCGAGCATCTCTAGTCACTATAGGACATAATACTGTGTTCAGGGGCCACAATACTGTGGGCAGGGGCCACTGTGGGATATAATACTGAATGGAGTGACCGCTATGGGACATTATAATATCTGGATGCCAATTTGAGACATTATAGTTTATGTTAATGGGGCATAATATTGTGTGGAGGCCAGGAAAGGGGACGCTATGCCAAAGGGGAAGCCCAAGTCAAAAGTTTGCTGGGGCCCCAGTCTTTGCTAAAATGTTGATCTGGGTTGATTTGAACAATTTACCAAATGACATATGTCATTTTAAGAAATTAAAATATTTTTTGATTGTGTTATAAGTTTGTAGGGGGGCACGAATCCTGGTTATCAATTGCTGAATTTTGGGCGTTTTGGTCCGGGATTTAAGAGTTACTGAAGTTCTTGTGTGCAAAGTTCACTCCCATACTCCAGTCCTGGTGTGACCTCAACTTGGTGCCCAGGTGTACGGAGCCATCCATGGAAGTAAAGCTGTCACAGAGTTATACCTTTCATCTTGTTTGTTTCCCTTCTATAGACCAGTTTGCTTTATGACATGTTGTAAATACGGTTGAGAGGAGGCTTCGCGATTGGTCTCATTATCATTTCAGCAATAAAAATTTTTGTGCAAAGTGCGGCCTGTATACTGAGGAAGGAGCAGAGTCCATGGGAGGAATCTACACCTTGGCCATACATAGATATGACAGATGTAGCCTGTCCATTATACACTTCGCCACCAAACTCTACATGTTACACGCATGTACACAGGAGCAAAGGCAACTCTAAAAATAATTTATTGGCTGTAGTGATGTCATTGGGGGGGGAGATTGCCTCTGCGCTTCCCCACCCCACGTTCTGTATGAGGTAGAGGTCGGGAAGACTCTGATATAAGTTCATGAATATATTAAGCCTCTTGACAGAGCCCTGAACGCGCCATATTGGAAGATTCATGTCCCTTCAGCTGGAGGTCACATAATACACTGTTACCACACGTGGCACCAGTCATGAAACTGTGGCCCCTGAGCGCTCACACCTTCTTCTTATGGGGCCGGCGGAGGTAGGTCTGGAAGTAGAAGTTGAGGAAGAGGATGATGAGGGTGATGATGTAGATGAAGACGGCTAAATTGAAGCCATCCGGGAACGGACAGTCTGTGAAGAGGTTGTATCCGGAGTGAAGGGCGATCGCTGCAAACTGTGTCTACAGGAAAGAGAGAAAGAGGTCCTAATAATGCTGTAATGGAATTTAGTTAACACCCTGGGCTCCCGCATTGGGAGCCAGAATCTGACCAAGGTACCATCTGCAATGAGTGTGTATCTTCTCCCTGGTCCCACACCCTGTATGCCCCATTCTATTTGATGGGGGAATAACATTATGAGCTCCCCTAGAAGAACATACCCCCTAAAAGACAACTCCCCCATAAAAACATACCACTAAAAGACCACCAACCCAGAACAACATATCATTAGAAGACCACTACCCCACAATGGAAGAAAACTCCTCCAGGAAGACCATTATCCTATAATGTGCCACCAACCCCTCTGAAGATCACTCTCCAGGAGGACGACTTTTTATAGCAACTTGGGTGGCCATCCACATATGTGATGTAATATATAACTATATGATGTAATATATAACATAAGTTACCAGCTGCAGGATGGTCAGGTATCGCTTCCACCACAGATATTTCTGCACCGATGGTCCCAGCACAGCGAGAGCATAATACAGGTACATGAAGATGTGGACAAAGGAATTCAACATCCCAATAAAGAACGCTGAAGAGACAAGAGGGAGTCGACGGAAGAGATAGTGGTGCCTTTCATCACTGAGAACCCCAATACCCGAGCATCTTATATCTAGTGTAGACCCATGTGTGAACCTGCCTAGTGCAACGTGAAGGAGGAGTCACTTATAGCCAGACAGATCTGACATTCAGAGGAGTAGGAACGCTGGATAACCAGCCATTTGGGGGTGGCTATGATGGAGAGTAGCTGGATGTCTCATGGACGTCAGATTTATTCTTTATTTTATAGGGCTGGTTCTTTAAGAAACAAGATAGAGATGTGGCTGTGACTGGTGGATCAGTGAAAGAGTTAAAACTGGGATGAGGGGTCAGGGCAGAGGGAGGCTGGGGACACAATTCACATTCATACTTACCCTGACCCCCTGCAACATATTTGACCCCCGCCCACCAGTTGAAGAGCATGGTGGCGTGGTGATAAACATGAAGAAATGAAATCTGATTGAATTTCTTCCTTAGGATAAAAAAGATCTGCAAATAAGAGAAGATACCATGAGGAATGTGTCTGAGGACTGAGATATACCCCAAAATACTGATACACCCCAAATTGGAGAGATTCATCCAAGATTACTAAATATATCACAGATACCACTTTAATACAGCACACCCCTGTACTTCTTTATTACAGCCTGTACACCCCCATATATTAGCTTATCAGCCATTCCCTGGATATACCACCCAATGAAAGGATCATGGAGGGTGAACAGACCGCAGTGGCCCCCATACTCACTGTGTCTAGAAGCTCAATCACTTTGGAAAAGAAGAACCACCAGCAGACCCGCGCCATCTACAAGAGACCAATAACATCAGGTCAAGATGGACCTCCCCAACAGCTGGACCCCAAAAAGTAACACCCAATTGTTCAGATTCCATGTCACAATATGGAGACCACTTACTACTATAGTCAGTGCTGGTAATAATAGGGCAGGGCTTGTGACAACATCACTGTTAATATACAGAGCAGCAGCCCCTAACTTGGGGGTTGTGATCTAGACCCGGGACAACTCGTATCCAATCTATGGAAGAACCGATGCTTTCGAGGCAAACAGTGTCTCCTCCAGCACACCTTGATTGAAGGGTCTGTTCTGGGGTCTAACTGAGGTTGGGGTCTGTTCTGGGGTCTGATTGAGGTAGGGGTCTAACTAAGGTTGGGGTCTGTTCTGGGGTCTGATTGAGGTTGGGGTCTGTTCTGGGGTCTAACTAAGGTTGGGGTCTGTTCTGGGGTCTGATTGAGGTTGGGGACTCTTTTCCCCACTAATAGTTTCTACAAAGCTTATGTCAGGCCGGTGTCCGGACTTTCTCAGCATTGGTGATATCTAGAAGAGTTGTCAGTACTGTAGACTGTGGGCAGAGTTACACTTTAAAGTAACGTCTGCCATTTCATATCCTTCTTCAACTAGATGGCTTTAGATAGTTGATATCAACCATTCAGAGACACCAAGACTTCAGACCAAGAGTTAATATGCTCTCCCGAAATCCTTATCATTATTTTTGGATTCTCTGTTATGTTTGGGGACTCCAGTAACTGGAGTTTGTCCCTATATTATAATAATATATAGGAGATGTCACTCACCCGTAAACCCAGAACACTGTTACTGTAGTCCACCGGCTGGCAGAAATAGCTGTACCCCGCCTGTACCGACGTTACCAGGAACTGAAGAAAAAATAACCAGTATCAGACGGGTGTAGCTCAAGTCTATGATGCCATGGAGGTAACTGGTTTATAGAAACTATGGATGGTTAGATGTGGTTATGGCATGGTATGGAGGTAAAGGACCAGTGTAGATGAGGGTGGAGTATATAGAAACTCACATCTGGTGGATGGGATCATAGACAGTATGGTATGGAGATAGAGGGTCTGTGTAGAACAAGTAGGAACTTGTACAGCATGGTATGGATGGTCTGTGTAGAACAAGTAGGAGCCTGTACAGCATGGTATGGATGGTCTGTGTAGAACAAGTAGGAGCGTGTACAGCATGGTATGGATGGTCTGTGTAGAACAAGTAGGAACCTGTACAGCATGGTATGGATGGTCTGTGTAGAACAAGTAGGAACCTGTACAGCATGGTATGGATGGTCTGTATAGAACAAGTAGGAACCTGTACAGCATGGTATGGATGGTCTGTGTAGAACAAGTAGGAACCTGTACAGCATGGTATGGATGGTCTGTGTGGAACAAGAAGGAGCCTGTACTGCATGGTATGGATGATCTGTGTAGATAAGGGAGGAGTATATAGAAGCTCAGGTCTATTAGGTGGGATTATAGACAGCATAGGGGTTTGTCGATCAAGGTAGAGTTAATAGAACTTAAAGATGATAAAGAGAAGACACACCTCATAAAACATATAGACTGACAGCCCCACCAGAGCCAGGTTATAGATCAGGAGGACAGAGCGCAAAGTGAAGGGTTCTCGCCCCTCCATTATTTTAGGGCCAAGGGCCACAATTATGAGGTAGATGCCGAAGATCAGGATGATAGGGACGGGTGAGTAAACAAGGAGCCAGGGGTCCGTGCGGCTGTCTGTTAATAACAGGAAAAGTTGGAGTTATAGGAGCACCAAACAATAATAACTCAAATTACAACTCAAATTCTGTGTAATGTACAATTCCTTCCCTTAAAGGGGCATGGTGGGAGTCTTTGGCCTCGTCGGATTCATTACGGTTTACTTGGATCTGGCGTAGATTTCTATTGAGGTGCGCATGGTCATGAATTAGGCACAATCTCAGGTGTGGCAGGGATTGGGGTAAATCACCAGTCATAAATCAGCCCCGATGGTTTCAGCCATCACAGTATAAGGATCATCTGTCCCTCACCCAAGATCACTGACAACGATGACCACTATGACCCACCGTACCGGCCAGAAAGGGCTACAACATGCTTGTTTTTTTGCTGTTAAACCATCAACCTAGTTCAATACATTTTGTACAGTGCCTCATGATCCATAAATGTTACCCTACAGTGGGAGGAGCAGGGTGTCAGTGTTAGCATGAACCTGTGACACCCTACAGAGGATAGAACCTTTCATTGTCTCACCTCCATTCTCCAAAGCCCAGATGTAGAAATCTTGAATTGCCTCCCACGTGGACCCCATCCTGCAGACCTGTAATATACACAAAGTACGGGGCAGCACAAGACATTATACAAGTCATTCATTGACACAGGAAGTTTCCGACTCCCTCCTAGTTACATAACTGTCATTGCAAAGCAACCTGGAAACTAAGCCCAGGGTAGATGGTCAGGAGACAGATACTGAGGTGTCCTCGGTCTCACCTGTACAGCCCGATCCTGACAGCTCCGTCCCTCCTCGTCTGTGTTTGCCGCTCTTGTGTCCCAGCACTGGTTCACCCTAATCTGTCACAATAACCCTGTGTAATCCCTACTGAATGGAGGATTCATTACACAACAGAAAGGCTGGGAGGGGGATAACTAGTATTCCCCTCCTCCTCATTATGTCACATAGGTTAACCCATTGTCTCCTAGAACTGACTGTACGTCTATACATTCTGCAAGTTATTACATCACTGAGCACTCTAAAAATCACTACAAAAAGCAGAATAGTGAGTGCAGCTCTGGAGTATAATGTAGGATATAACTCAGGATCAGTACAGGATAAGTAATGTAATTACACAGTGACTGCACCAGCAGAATAGTGAGTGCAGCTCTGGAGTATAATACAGGATAAGTAATGTAATGTATGTACACAGTGACTGTATCAGCAGAATAGTGAGTGCAGCTCTGGAGTATAATACAGGATGTAACTCAGGATCAGTACAGGATAAGTAATGTAATGTATGTACACAGTGACTGCACCAGCAGAATAGTGAGTGCAGCTCTGGAGTATAATACAGGATGTAACTCAGGATCAGTACAGGATAAGTAATGTAATGTATGTACACAGTGACTGCACCAGCAGAATAGTGAGCGCAGCTCTGGAGTATAATACAGGATGTAACTCAGGATCAGTACAGGATAAGTAATGTAGTGTATGTACACAGTGACTGCACCAGCAGAATAGTGAGTGCAGCTCTGGAGTATAATACAGGATAAGTAATGTAATGTATGTACACAGTGACTGTATCAGTAGAATAGTGAGCGCAGCTCTGGAGTATAATACAGGATGTAACTCAGGATCAGTACAGAATAAGTAATGTAATGTATGTACACAGTGACTGTACCAGCAGAATAGTGAGTGCAGCTCTGGAGTATAATACAGGATGTAACTCAGGATCAGTACAGGATAAGTAATGTAATGTATGTACACAGTGACTGCACCAGCAGAATAGTGAGTGCAGCTCTGGAGTATAATACAGGATGTAAGTCAGGATCAGTACAGGTTTAGTAATGTAATGTATGTACACAGTGACTGCACCAGCAGAATAGTGAGCGCAGCTCTGGAGTATAATACAGGATGTAACTCAGGATCAGTACAGGATTAGTAATGTAATGTATGTACACAGTGACTGCACCAGCAGAATAGTGAGCGCAGCTCTGGAGTATAATACAGGATGTAACTCAGGATCAGTACAGGATAAGTAATGTAATGTATGTACACAGTGACTGCACCAGCAGAATAGTGAGTGCAGCTCTGGAGTATAATACAGGATGTAAGTCAGGATCAGTACAGGTTTAGTAATGTAATGTATGTACACAGTGACTGCACCAGCAGAATAGTGAGCGCAGCTCTGGAGTATAATACAGGATGTAACTCAGGATCAGTACAGGATTAGTAATGTAATGTATGTACACAGTGACTGCACCAGCAGAATAGTGAGCGCAGCTCTGGAGTATAATACAGGATGTAACTCAGGATCAGTACAGGATAAGTAATGTAATGTATGTACACAGTGACTGCACCAGCAGAATAGTGAGTGGCAGCAGCAGCTCCACTCTTTTTTTTACAACTGCCACCAATATCAGTCTGGTTATGTGGGTTTGAGTGTCTGGTGATGGTGGGTGACAGCCAATACACAACAAATACAGAGGCAAAACTCTTCTCTAAAGGCCCTGTAGCAATCTGGTTATGCAGGGATCAGTGTCTGGTAAAGCTGGGTACTGCAAACTGCCATGGTGAAGAATGATGTCACAGACAACACAAGATAGACACATGAGCCACCCATACCCCCAGTGAGGACCTGGCCATCCCCTACAGCAGCATACAAGGTCTTTTTTCAATCCTCACTGTCACAAAGCAAGACACAAACCTCACAGAGATACTATGTCTCAGAAGTAATAACAGAGAAGACACAGAATGGACAGACTAACACCAAGTGTGCGGGTCACTCACCTGTACTTGCTGAGACGTCAGCTCCTACCCAGCCCAAGAGCGCCATCAGCTGGCAGCCATTACAGACTCTCAAACTGAATGTGTCAGAACGACAGCGGAAAGGATCAAACTGTGCCCAAACTCCACAGTTAAACTTTACAGCCATCGCCAGACATACAGAACACAAAATACCAGGTATAGGGGTGGCAGGACTTAAAGGGCACACAAAGGGTATATAAATATACTGGTGATATAGGGCTATACTGGATAGATGGAGGTATACGTTTTATATAGGGCTACACTGGGTAGATGAAGGTGTGATGTTTACTATGCTGATATACAGGGCTAGTGTTGGGGGGCAAACTGGGGGTTATTATAGGGGAGAAACCACTATATATAAGGGAGCTATTATGAGAGGGAACTATTGTATATAAGGTTGGCTGTTATAAGGGGGAGACATATATAAGGGGCTATTATGTGTGAGGGAGGAACTATTATATATAAGGAAGAATCTGTTATATATAAACGGGGAACTGTTATATATACGGGGGCTATTATAAGACAGGAACTATTATATGTAAGGTGGATTGTTATAAGGGGGAGACTTATAAATAAGGGGGCTATTACGTATAAGAGAGGAAACTATTAAATACAAGGGGGCTATTATGAGGGGAAAACTTAAGGTGGGCTTTGATAAGGGAATAATTATTTATAATAAGGGGGACATTATATATAAATATATATTATATATATATATATATATATATATATATATACACACCGTATATACTCAAGTATAAGTTGAGTTTTTCAGCACAGTCTTGGCTTATACTTAAGTCAAGCTCAGTTTTTTATTCCTTTTATTTTTTTATTGTTTCTGGGTTGTTTTTTTTTTCCTCGGGGGGTGGGTGTCTATGACCAGCCGCAATATCAATGTATAGAATCTCCAAAAAAATAGTGGAAAAAAAAAAAAAAAAAAAGAGGCTTTAAAAAAATATAATAAAAAAATTAAGGTTCTAAATCCCTCCTTTCCCTGGAATACATATAGAAGTAGAAAATGACTGTGACACACATACACATTCAGTATCCTTGTGTCTGACAGTGCCCGGTCTACTGAATGTAGGGGATCTGCAGTGCTCCTGTTCCCTCGGGAAGGGGTTAATAGGAGCACTGCAGATACCCTATATACAGCCAGGCTGAAATCCAAGTGGGGGAAAAAAACTCAGTCCTCAAGCTCAGGGAAGGGGCAGACAGAGACCAAAACACCCCCTCCCCTTTCCCAGCACCCACAAACTCCGACCATTTTAATTTTTGAAATTTTCAAGTAGCTGCTGCATCCCCCCCCCCCCCCTCGGCTTATTTATAAGGGGGTATTAAGAGTGTTATTATTTATGAGAGGACTAGCAAGCCGGCCCTGCTGACATGGAGCAGCAGATCTGGCCGCTTCCCTTTCATGGTCCTTGTGTTATGTCCTCAGGCAGGGGCCGTCACTATAATCCGTTATCCATGGTGGAAGTCACGTCACAGAAATATCACAGCTGATCCGCACCCACTAGGCCTTAACCCTTATAAACCTTATTTCACTATATAGCGGGACATTACGTCTGTAGGGGGAGAACATTTATATAAGGGAGAATTGCTTGTATAAGAGATTGTTGGGGGCATTAATATAATGGGGATAAGGGGGCACGTGGACTCTATAACAGGGGTTTCCGTCTCATTTTTATTGATCATTTCTCAGGATAGATCATCAATAAGAGATCGGCCTACTGACACAATCTCAGGTCGGTATGATGATGAAGATACCAAATTTATATAGTATTTGCAAGGTTTTGATATCTTTGAGAAAAATAAAAACTTTGCAAAATAAAAAAAAAAAATATTAAAAATGTGTCACCACATTGTGACCCCTGTAACTTATTTATATTTATGTGCACGGCGCTGCGTTTTTACGCAGGAAAAGATGGCTTTTTTTTATTGCCAGTGAAATCCATTGACTTCTATTACATGCTGCCTATAGCGCCATGTAATAGAGGTAATCTCATCATAATCCTGGGATCCTACAACCGATGAAATTCTGGAGGATAGTGAGATAGAAAAGATGGCAGCACCCATGTCGTCTGCACACTTTAGATATAACCACAACATGACAGATAGATGGCGCAGTGCCAATGAATGGAGGCGACATAACTCCTGACGTACAATCATCTGCAGCCTTTATTGTTTATCACACAGTGATCAGTGGCGCCTGCTGTTCCTCACACCACCAGCAGAGGGTCTCGGTCAGTCTGGGACACCACAACTTCTACCTTCCCTTCCAAACACTGTGTTATCTGCGCCTGTAGTTCCCGCAGGTACCCCCGCTCTGAGTTACTGTGCTCACACAGGATAACGCTGCGACCCTCCGCTACCGCATCCAAGACCTCGTGGTGCGACATCTCGCCTGTGGGAAGAAAGAGAGTTCTCTCATCAGCAGCAGCAAGAACGGGAAAAGGTGTTGTCTCTACAAACAGCACTACAGTTGTCCACAGGTTGTATCTGGTACTGCAGCTTAGCCAGAGTTACTTCAGAAAAGGTGAACCGCAATATCATGTACAGCCTGTGGAAAGGAGGGGCGCTGTTTGCAAAAGAAAGCAGTCATGTTGGTCTAATCCCGGACAATGCCTTCATCGCTAAGTTCAGCCATAGTGGTCGTCTACCCAGCAAGGCATCCAACATGGCGGTCACCCCAGTGCAGTTACCTGTTACGTAGAGATCAGCGGGTACGCCGCTTAGTATGCTGCTCCCAGATCCGGCGCACACGGCCATGACACTCACAGAGGATTCTGGGAAAACAGGGAAGGATTGAAGAAATCACCAGAAGAAAAGAAAGCTGTGTATTATCTAAAAGTTACCAGAGTCACTCACCCAGAGTCTTCCCTCGCCCCAGGGCAAGACGCAGGTGCCCGACGCCCACATGACTCTTCACACGCTCCACAGCAACAGCAATAGACACCGGCTCTGAGAGAGTGCAGAGGCGACCCATCCCTGTGTCCAGCAGAGGGGGCTATAGAGACAAAGAGAATTTACCACAGAGGGCAGTATAATATATCCAACAGAGGGGGCTACAGAGACAAAGAGAATTTACCTCAGAGGGCAGTATAATATATCCAACAGAGGGGGCTACAGAGACAAAGAGAATTTACCTCAGAGGGCAGTATAATATATCCAGCAGAGGGGGCTATAGAGACAAAGAGAATTTACCTCAGAGGGCAGTATAACATATCCAGCAGAGGGGGCTATAGAGACAAAGAGAATTTACCACAGAGGGCAGTATAATATATCCAGCAGAGGGGGCTAGTGAGAATATACCCCAAAGGGCAGTATAAGGTGTCCAGCTCAAGGGGCTACAGAGATAAAAATTATAAACCCCAGAGGGCAGTGTGATGTGTCCAGCAGAGGGGGCCAGTGAGGCACAGAATATACCTCTAAGGTCCTGTATTGGCCCCCGGTTGTCTTACCTTCTGCAGGGTGAGCAGCTCCGCACCCCTATACACCTTTGGATCCTCTGACAGTATAGCCAGGGCCTGCCGCAGAGCATTGTGGGAGCAGCTGAGCCGTACCTGAGCGGCGCCTTCATCCTCGTTCCTGGATGACACACAGTGTCAGGTGTATACAGCGATATATAAAGTATATATACACGAGGGATCTGTAGGTTACCTGAGAGGGAAGCTGCGCACACACGCCCCCTGCAGGGCGCTGACTCTGCTCAGCAAAGACTCGGGGATGTTACCCCCAAACTCCAGAACGTGTCCATATCCACTGGGGTGTGAGAGGGCAGTGGAGGGGCGTAGCGGCACGGACACGCAGGCTCCTGTACAGACAGACAATCAGGTCACGTGACCCTCAATGATCAGTGTGGCCGGCAGATATCTGGGGCACCAGGATCGGGACCACTACTCACCCAGTGCTCGCCCCAGCCAGTCATTCACCCCATTGGCAAGAGCGTCGCAGGCCGTGTGCGGAGAATAGACCGCCAGGCGCCGCTCCAGAGCCTTCACCATCAGCCGCTCCTTCCAGTGGGCACAGGTCAGACGCTTCAGAGCCTTAAAGATGGGCGGGTGATAGGACAGGACCAGATCTGCCCCTGCCTGCAGCGCCTCCTCCAGGACATCCTCTGTCAGGTCATTGGTCAGCAGCATCTTCCGGACCTGGTGCGGGGGGCTCGGCTCCACCAAGAGGCCGACATTATCCCAGCTCTCCGCCAGGGCCGGGGGAGCAAGCGCGTCTAGGCGGGAGACAACTGAGGACAGGTCCATCATGTGACGGCGTGGAGACTGCAGCGATACAGCGCGGAGGAGGGGCCACAGGGGGCGACAGTGCAGCATTCAGGAAAGGGGAGGAGCCTGTGGCAAAGACAAGAAAACAGCCATGATAACGAAGCTATAGATAAAGCGCACGCTGTAGACCTTTGGCTTTGTTCACACATTTACATTACTGGAAGATTTCAAGGAGGACTCTGAACCCACATGAGGATTAAAGGGGTATTCTGGGACATCCCCCATAGGATAGGTCATCAATATGTAATCGTGGGGGGACTGAATACTGAGCACAGCGCCCTCTATATCCTAGTGGCTGTGCTTGGTATTGCAGTTCAGCCCATTTCCATTGTGACCAATGAAGTCATCAGCACAAGTAAGAACAAAGCAGTGAACTCTGAAACCGCTGATCTGTAGGGGTCCCGGGGGTCCGACCCCCACCTATGTATAAGTCATTAATAAATAAATCTCAGAAAATCCCTTTTAGGCTGCACAGGACGGAAATGCTGCAGGAAAAATCGCGGCGTTTTACAGTAAGTGCAAAGTGGATGGCATTCTAGTGAATCCCATGCCCACGTTGCAGTAAAAACCGCGGTGCGGACACGCCGCGATTTCCAAAACCGCCGTGTTTTTGGAAATCACAGCATGTCAGGTCTATCTACGGAAATGGCGGGGAGGGGGAGGGGGGTGCAACAGGCAAGAGCTCATGTTGGTGCAAATTTGTTTAAATTGATCTGCACCAAAAAGAAGACACAAGGAATGTAATACACATGGGGCTGATAACAGGGAGCAACAGAGGCAAGTCATCAGATTTCCAGGCTATTCCCAGGATACAATGGCTGATAACAGAGAGCAATAGCCTATATATACCACTGACAGGCGGCAGAGCTAATACACATATCACCTAGTAGTGTCATTAGCCCCTCTAGCGCCCCCTATGCCCGCACTCACCGGTCCTTCCCACACAAGTCACCACCTGCAGCTTCAGGCCGCCGCCATGTTGTTACACCCACAATGACGTCACTTTCTTCCGACCGGAAGAGCCGCCATCTTACAACACCCGGCGCCCTCCCGTACTCACTATTAGGAGCCGCCATGTTACTACACCCACAACAGTGGAAGGGGGCGGAGCTCCCGGAAATAGCCATGTTACTGCACCCACAGGAGAGGAGGGAAAGGCGGGGGCGGCCATGTTGGTACACCCATCTGAGGGAGATCGTGTGGGGATCGATCCTGCGTCTGTTTGGCTCTATCGTTTACAATGGTGAGTTTTCTGCCAGTATTATCAGCCTCTGTGGTGCTGGTTTACATAAGTCTACACTTAGCAGTCACTGTGTGAATAAGTAAGTGCCCCCTCCCTGTGTAATAAGCGCTCATTGACAAGTTTACTTCTGTTGTTGTGGGACGCGTCATACATCGCCATCCAGGCATCACTTAGCGCCGCAGCTGTAAATCGTGACTTTTAGGAATGATATTGGTGTGAAAATCGTATCAAGTGTCGTGTGACCAGCGAGCGATTGTGGTGATGATGTCATTCTCCGACGCTGAGCGATGCTGATACGTTATGTGTGTGTAGTCAGCTGCGACAGTCACGTTGTGTGTAATAATAATAACAATTATTATAGTCTGTCGCCATATTCTGTATACTGCCATGTGTTATATTGTGATACATCTGACGCCATGTACGTGTGTTGTCGTATGTCTGACATCGTCTGTATACTGCCATACTTCTAGTGTCTTCTGTATACTGCCATACGTCTGGTGTCTTCTGTATACTGCCATACTTCTAGTGTCTTCTGTATACTGCCATACTTCTGGTGTCTTCTGTATACTGCCATACTTCTGGTGTCTTCTGTATACTGCCATACGTCTGGTGTCTTCTGTATACTGCTATACTTCTAGTGTCTTCTGTATACTGCCATACTTCTGGTGTCTTCTGTATACTGCGACGTATTATTTTGTAATACATTGGACACCATGTCCATGTCTTGTCGTATGTCTGACACCATCTGTATACTGCCATACTTCTAGTGTCTTCTGTATACTGCCATACTTCTAGTGTCTTCTGTATACTGCCATACTTCTGGTGTCTTCTGTATACTGCCATACGTCTGGTGTCTTCTGTATACTGCCGTATTTGTAGTGTCTTCTGTATACTGCCATACTTCTTCTGTATACTGCGATGTTATATTGTTGTACATCTGATGCCATGTCCATGTGTTGTCGTATGTCTGACATCGTCTGTATACTGCCATACTTCTAGTGTCTTCTGTATACTGCCATACTTCTGGTGTCTTCTGTATACTGCCATACTTCTGGTGTCTTCTGTATACTGCCATACTTCTGGTGTCTTCTGTATACTGCCATACTTCTGGTGTCTTCTGTATACTGCCATACTTCTGGTGTCTTCTGTATACTGCCATACTTCTGGTGTCTTCTGTATACTGCCATACTTCTGGTGTCTTCTGTATACTGCCATACGTCTGGTGTCTTCTGTATACTGCTATACTTCTAGTGTCTTCTGTATACTGCCATACTTCTAGTTTCTTCTGTATACTGCCATACTTCTGGTGTCTTCTGTATACTGCCATACTTCTAGTGTCTTCTGTATACTGCCATACGTCTAGTGTCTTCTGTATACTGCCATACTTCTGGTGTCTTCTGTATACTACCATACTTCTAGTGTCTTCTGTATACTGCCGTACTTCTGGTGTCTTCTGTATACTGCGACGTATTATTTTGTAATACATTGGACACCATGTCCATGTCTTGTCGTATGTCTGACACCATCTGTATACTGCCATACTTCTAGTGTCTTCTGTATACTGCCATACTTCTGGTGTCTTCTGTATACTGCCATACGTCTGGTGTCTTCTGTATACTGCCGTATTTGTAGTGTCTTCTGTATACTGCCATACTTCTTCTGTATACTGCGATGTTATATTGTTGTACATCTGATGCCATGTCCATGTGTTGTCGTATGTCTGACATCGTCTGTATACTGCCATACTTCTGGTGTCTTCTGTATACTGCCATACTTCTGGTGTCTTCTGTATACTGCCATACTTCTGGTGTCTTCTGTATACTGCCATACTTCTGGTGTCTTCTGTATACTGCCATACTTTTAGTGTCTTCTGTATACTGCCATACGTCTAGTGTCTTCTGTATACTGCCATATTTGTAGTGTCTTCTGTATACTGCCATACTTCTAGTGTCTTCTGTATACTGCCATACTTCTAGTGTCTTCTGTATACTGCCATACTTCTGGTGTCTTCTGTATACTGCCATACTTCTAGTGTCTTCTGTATACTGCCATACGTCTAGTGTCTTCTGTATACTGCCATATTTGTAGTGTCTTCTGTATACTGCCATACTTCTGGTGTCTTCTGTATACTGCCATACTTCTGGTGTCTTCTGTATACTGCCATAGTTCTGGTGTCTTCTGTATACTGCCATACTTCTGGTGTCTTCCGTATACTGCCATACTTCTAGTGTCTTCTGTATACTGCCATACTTCTGGTGTCTTCTGTATACTGCCATATTTGTAGTGTCTTCTGTATACTGCCATACTTCTAGTGTCTTCTGTATACTGCCATACTTCTAGTGTCTTCTGTATACTGCCATACTTCTAGTGTCTTCTGTATACTGCCATACTTCTAGTGTCTTCTGTATACTGCCATACTTCTGGTGTCTTCTGTATACTGCCATACTTCTGGTGTCTTCTGTATACTGCCATACGTCTGGTGTCTTCTGTATACTGCCGTATTTGTAGTGTCTTCTGTATACTGCCATACTTCTTCTGTATACTGCGATGTTATATTGTTGTACATCTGATGCCATGTCCATGTGTTGTCGTATGTCTGACATCGTCTGTATACTGCCATACTTCTAGTGTCTTCTGTATACTGCCATACTTCTAGTGTCTTCTGTATACTGCCATACTTCTAGTGTCTTCTGTATACTGCCATACTTCTGGTGTCTTCTGTATACTACCATACTTCTGGTGTCTTCTGTATACTGCCATACTTCTAGTGTCTTCTGTATACTGCCATACGTCTAGTGTCTTCTGTATACTGCCATACGTCTAGTGTATTCTGTATACTGCCATACGTCTAGTGTATTCTGTATACTGCCATACTTCTGGTGTCTTCTGTATACTGCCATACTTCTGGTGTCTTCTGTATACTGCCATACTTCTGGTGTCTTCTGTATACTGCCATACTTCTAGTGTCTTCTGTATACTGCCATACGTCTAGTGTCTTCTGTATACTGCCATATTTGTAGTGTCTTCTGTATACTGCCATACATCTGGTGTCTTCTGTATACTGCCATACTTCTGGTGTCTTCTGTATACTGCCATACTTCTAGTGTCTTCTGTATACTGCCATACTTCTAGTGTCTTCTGTATACTGCCATATTTGTAGTGTCTTCTGTATACTGCCATACTTCTGGTGTCTTCTGTATACTGCCATACTTCTAGTGTCTTCTGTATACTGCCATACGTCTAGTGTCTTCTGTATACTGCCATATTTGTAGTGTCTTCTGTATACTGCCATACTTCTGGTGTCTTCTGTATACTGCCATACTTCTGGTGTCTTCTGTATACTGCCATACTTCTGGTGTCTTCTGTATACTGCCATACTTCTAGTGTCTTCTGTATACTGCCATATTTGTAGTGTCTTCTGTATACTGCCATACGTCTAGTGTCTTCTGTATACTGCCATATTTGTAGTATCTTCTGTATACTGCCATACTTCTGGTGTCTTCTGTATACTGCCATACTTCTAGTGTCTTCTGTATACTGCCATACTTCTAGTGTCTTCTGTATACTGCCATACTTCTAGTGTCTTCTGTATACTGCCATACTTCTAGTGTCTTCTGTATACTGCCATATTTGTAGTGTCTTCTGTATACTGCCATACGTCTAGTGTCTTCTGTATACTGCCATATTTGTAGTATCTTCTGTATACTGCCATACTTCTAGTGTCTTCTGTATACTGCCATACATCTGGTGTCTTCTGTATACTGCCATACTTCTGGTGTCTTCTGTATACTGCCATACTTCTGGTGTCTTCTGTATACTGCCATACATCTGGTGTCTTCTGTATACTGCCATACTTCTAGTGTCTTCTGTATACTGCCATACTTCTAGTGTCTTCTGTATACTGCCATACATCTGGTGTCTTCTGTATACTGCCATACTTCTAGTGTCTTCTGTATACTGCCATACGTCTGGTGTCTTCTGTATACTGCCGTATTTGTAGTGTCTTCTGTATACTGCCATACTTCTTCTGTATACTGCGATGTTATATTGTTGTACATCTGATGCCATGTCCATGTGTTGTCGTATGTCTGACATCGTCTGTATACTGCCATACTTCTAGTGTCTTCTGTATACTGCCATACTTCTAGTGTCTTCTGTATACTGCCATACTTCTGGTGTCTTCTGTATACTGCCATACTTCTGGTGTCTTCTGTATACTGCCATACTTCTGGTGTCTTCTGTATACTGCCATACTTCTGGTGTCTTCTGTATACTGCCATACTTCTGGTGTCTTCTGTATACTGCCATTCGTCTAGTGTCTTCTGTATACTGCCATACTTCTAGTGTCTTCTGTATACTGCCATACTTCTGGTGTCTTCTGTATACTGCCATACTTCTGGTGTCTTCTGTATACTGCCATACTTCTAGTGTCTTCTGTATACTACCATACTTCTGGTGTCTTCTGTATACTGCCATACTTCTGGTGTCTTCTGTATACTGCCATTCGTCTAGTGTCTTCTGTATACTGCCATACTTCTAGTGTCTTCTGTATACTGCCATACTTCTGGTGTCTTCTGTATACTGCCATACTTCTGGTGTCTTCTGTATACTGCCATATTTGTAGTGTCTTCTGTATACTGCCATACTTCTAGTGTCTTCTGTATACTGCCATACATCTGGTGTCTTCTGTATACTGCCATACTTCTAGTGTCTTCTGTATACTGCCATACTTCTAGTGTCTTCTGTATACTGCCATACGTCTAGTGTCTTCTGTATACTGCCATACGTCTAGTGTCTTCTGTATACTGCCATATTTGTAGTGTCTTCTTTATACTGCCATACTTCTGGTGTCTTCTGTATACTGCCATACTTCTGGTGTCTTCTGTATACTGCCATACTTCTGGTGTCTTCCGTATACTGCCATACTTCTAGTGTCTTCTGTATACTGCCATACTTCTGGTGTCTTCTGTATACTGCCATATTTGTAGTGTCTTCTGTATACTGCCATACTTCTAGTGTCTTCTGTATACTGCCATACTTCTAGTGTCTTCTGTATACTGCCATACATCTGGTGTCTTCTGTATACTGCCATACTTCTAGTGTCTTCTGTATACTGCCATACATCTGGTGTCTTCTGTATACTGCCATACTTCTGGTGTCTTCTGTATACTGTGCCATACATCTGGTGTCTTCTGTATACTGCCATACTTCTAGTGTCTTCTGTATACTGCCATACATCTGGTGTCTTCTGTATACTGCCATACTTCTGGTGTCTTCTGTATACTGTGCCATACATCTGGTGTCTTCTGTATACTGCCATACTTCTGGTGTCTTCTGTATACTGCCATACTTCTAGTGTCTTCTGTATACTGCCATACATCTGGTGTCTTCTGTATACTGCCATACTTCTGGTGTCTTCTGTATACTGCCATACTTCTAGTGTCTTCTGTATACTGCCATACATCTGGTGTCTTCTGTATACTGCCATACTTCTAGTGTCTTCTGTATACTGCCATACTTCTGGTGTCTTCTGTATACTGCGACATATTATTATGTAATACATTGGACACCATGTCCATGTCTTGTCGTATGTCTGACACCATCTGTATACTGCCATACTTCTGGTGTCTTCTGTATACTGCCATACGTCTGGTGTCTTCTGTATACTGCCGTATTTGTAGTGTCTTCTGTATACTGCCATACTTCTTCTGTATACTGCGATGTTATATTGTTGTACATCTGATGCCATGTCCATGTGTTGTCGTATGTCTGACATCGTCTGTATACTGCCATACTTCTGGTGTCTTCTGTATACTGCCATACTTCTAGTGTCTTCTGTATACTGCCATACGTCTAGTGTCTTCTGTATACTGCCATATTTGTAGTATCTTCTGTATACTGCCATACTTCTAGTGTCTTCTGTATACTGCCATACTTCTAGTGTCTTCTGTATACTGCCATACTTCTAGTGTCTTCTGTATACTGCCATACTTCTAGTGTCTTCTGTATACTGCCATACTTCTAGTGTCTTCTGTATACTGCCATATTTGTAGTGTCTTCTGTATACTGCCATACTTCTAGTGTCTTCTGTATACTGCCATACTTCTGGTGTCTTCTGTATACTGCCATACTTCTGGTGTCTTCTGTATACTGCCATACTTCTGGTGTCTTCCGTATACTGCCATACTTCTAGTGTCTTCTGTATACTGCCATACTTCTAGTGTCTTCTGTATACTGCCATACTTCTGGTGTCTTCTGTATACTGCCATACTTCTAGTGTCTTCTGTATACTACCATACTTCTGGTGTCTTCTGTATACTGCCATACTTCTGGTGTCTTCTGTATACTGCCATACGTCTAGTGTCTTCTGTATACTGCCATACTTCTAGTGTCTTCTGTATACTGCCATACTTCTGGTGTCTTCTGTATACTGCCATACTTCTGGTGTCTTCTGTATACTGCCATATTTGTAGTGTCTTCTGTATACTGCCATACTTCTAGTGTCTTCTGTATACTGCCATACTTCTAGTGTCTTCTGTATACTGCCATACATCTGGTGTCTTCTGTATACTGCCATACTTCTAGTGTCTTCTGTATACTGCCATACTTCTGGTGTCTTCCGTATACTGCCATACTTCTAGTGTCTTCTGTATACTGCCATACTTCTGGTGTCTTCTGTATACTGCCATATTTGTAGTGTCTTCTGTATACTGCCATACTTCTAGTGTCTTCTGTATACTGCCATACTTCTAGTGTCTTCTGTATACTGCCATACATCTGGTGTCTTCTGTATACTGCCATACTTCTGGTGTCTTCTGTATACTGTGCCATACATCTGGTGTCTTCTGTATACTGCCATACTTCTGGTGTCTTCTGTATACTGCCATACTTCTAGTGTCTTCTGTATACTGCCATACATCTGGTGTCTTCTGTATACTGCCATACTTCTGGTGTCTTCTGTATACTGTGCCATACATCTGGTGTCTTCTGTATACTGCCATACATCTGGTGTCTTCTGTATACTGCCATACTTCTAGTGTCTTCTGTATACTGCCATACATCTGGTGTCTTCTGTATACTGCCATACTTCTAGTGTCTTCTGTATACTGCCATACTTCTGGTGTCTTCTGTATACTGCCATACTTCTAGTGTCTTCTGTATACTGCCATACATCTGGTGTCTTCTGTATACTGCCATACTTCTAGTGTCTTCTGTATACTGCCATACTTCTGGTGTCTTCTGTATACTGCCATACATCTGGTGTCTTCTGTATACTGCCATACTTCTAGTGTCTTCTGTATACTGCCATACTTCTGGTGTCTTCTGTATACTGCCATACGTCTAGTGTCTTCTGTATACTGCCATACTTCTAGTGTCTTCTGTATACTGCCATACTTCTGGTGTCTTCTGTATACTGCCATACTTCTGGTGTCTTCTGTATACTGCCATATTTGTAGTGTCTTCTGTATACTGCCATACTTCTAGTGTCTTCTGTATACTGCCATACTTCTAGTGTCTTCTGTATACTGCCATACATCTGGTGTCTTCTGTATACTGCCATACTTCTAGTGTCTTCTGTATACTGCCATACTTCTGGTGTCTTCCGTATACTGCCATACTTCTAGTGTCTTCTGTATACTGCCATACTTCTGGTGTCTTCTGTATACTGCCATATTTGTAGTGTCTTCTGTATACTGCCATACTTCTAGTGTCTTCTGTATACTGCCATACTTCTAGTGTCTTCTGTATACTGCCATACATCTGGTGTCTTCTGTATACTGCCATACTTCTAGTGTCTTCTGTATACTGCCATACTTCTAGTGTCTTCTGTATACTGCCATACTTCTGGTGTCTTCTGTATACTGCCATACATCTGGTGTCTTCTGTATACTGCCATACTTCTAGTGTCTTCTGTATACTGCCATACATCTGGTGTCTTCTGTATACTGCCATACTTCTGGTGTCTTCTGTATACTGCCATACTTCTGGTGTCTTCTGTATACTGCCATACTTCTGGTGTCTTCTGTATACTGCCATACTTCTGGTGTCTTCTGTATACTGCCATACTTCTAGTGTCTTCTGTATACTGCCATACTTCTAGTGTCTTCTGTATACTGCCATATTTGTAGTGTCTTCTGTATACTGCCATACTTCTAGTGTCTTCTGTATACTGCCATACTTCTAGTGTCTTCTGTATACTGCCATACTTCTGGTGTCTTCTGTATACTGTGCCATACATCTGGTGTCTTCTGTATACTGTGCCATACATCTGGTGTCTTCTGTATACTGCCATACTTCTGGTGTCTTCTGTATACTGCCATACTTCTAGTGTCTTCTGTATACTGCCATACATCTGGTGTCTTCTGTATACTGCCATACTTCTAGTGTCTTCTGTATACTGCCATACTTCTGGTGTCTTCTGTATACTGCCATACTTCTAGTGTCTTCTGTATACTGCCATACTTCTGGTGTCTTCTGTATACTGCCATACATCTGGTGTCTTCTGTATACTGCCATACTTCTAGTGTCTTCTGTATACTGCCATACATCTGGTGTCTTCTGTATACTGCCATACTTCTAGTGTCTTCTGTATACTGCCATACTTCTGGTGTCTTCTGTATACTGCCATACATCTGGTGTCTTCTGTATACTGCCATACTTCTAGTGTCTTCTGTATACTGCCATACTTCTGGTGTCTTCTGTATACTGCGACATATTATTTTGTAATACATTGGACACCATGTCCATGTCTTGTCGTATGTCTGACACCATCTGTATACTGCCATACTTCTAGTGTCTTCTGTATACTGCCATACTTCTAGTGTCTTCTGTATACTGCCATACTTCTAGTGTCTTCTGTATACTGCCATACTTCTAGTGTCTTCTGTATACTGCCATACATCTGGTGTCTTCTGTATACTGCCATACTTCTGGTGTCTTCTGTATACTGCCATACTTCTAGTGTCTTCTGTATACTGCCATACTTCTAGTGTCTTCTGTATACTGCCATACTTCTAGTTTCTTCTGTATACTGCCATACTTCTAGTTTCTTCTGTATACTGCCATACTTCTAGTGTCTTCTGTATACTGCCATACTTCTAGTGTCTTCTGTATACTGCCATATTTGTGGTGTCTTCTGTATACTGCCATACTTCTGGTGTCTTCTGCATACTGCCATACTTCTAGTTTCTTCTGTATACTGCCATACGTCTGGTGTCTTCTGTATACTGCCATATTTGTAGTGTCTTCTGTATACTGCCATACGTCTAGTGTCTTCTGTATACTGCCATACGTCTAGTGTCTTCTGTATACTGCCATACTTCTTCTGTATACTGCGATGTTATATTGTTGTACATCTGATGTCATGTCCATGTGTTGTCGTATGTCTGACATCGTCTGTATACTGCCATACTTCTGGTGTCTTCTGTATACTGCCATACTTCTTCTCTATACTGCGATGTGTTATATTGTGATACGTCTGATAAATCTTCTATATACTGCAACATGTCCTGTGTGTTGCCATCTATCTGACACCGCCTCCTGTATACTGCCATACGTCTTCTGTATATTGTGATACATCCAGTGCCATTCTTTGTGTATTTTGATAGGTATCGCTCTGTCTTATCTATTGCGTTACATTTGCCTCCATCTTCTATGTGTTGCCATAAGTCTCACACTGTCATCTAAGTATCGGGATACCTCTGACGTCACTTTCTGTCTACTGCGATACTGACTTCTATATATCATGTCTGACTCCATCTTTTGTTATTTCAGGCCGTGACACTTCACACAGATTTGGGAGACATCAAAATCGAGGTGTTCTGTGAGAGAGCGCCGAAGGCCAGTGAGGTGAGTGAAGCCGGTAAGACCTATAAGTGGTGATATACAAAGGGTGCTGATATACAGACTGGCATGGTGGAAGGAGCCAGAGTCAGGCTACGGACATACGATACCATCTTGTATATAGTGATTGATATATAACCGCCTTAGTCACCTCTGTCACGCCCCCTATGTCACTGGTTGTCTGTCGCCATCTCCGTTACAAGGGAGGCGCTAACGTTTTTGCTTTCCTTTCCTGACACCTCCATCTTGTCTGATAGAACTTCTTGGCTTTGTGCGCCAGTAACTACTACAATGGCTGCCTCTTCCACCGCAACATCAAAGGCTTTATGGTGCAGACGGGAGACCCAACAGGTGAGGGCGCCGCTGATCTCGTACGTTATATCTCTGTGCGTTCTCTTGTGTTCCGACTCTGATCCTGATCTTCTTATTATTCAGGGACAGGGAAGGGCGGGCAGAGCATCTGGGGACGAAAATTTGAAGACGAGTTCAGCGAATACTTGAAGGTGGGTTGGAGTCCAGCAGTCGATAATCCAAAAATCTGATAGTCCAGCATGGAAGAAAATAGCCACATACCTGACGGATTATCAGACAACTTACCTGCAGCTCTTCTTACCTGCTCCTCCTCCTACCACTTACTTATCGGAGTAGTGGCGGACTATCAGACTGGCGGCGTTATATGATTGTTATACTATATAGGTGTGATACGGTATTTATAACTGGTCTCACATCTCTGTCCTAGCACAACGTGCGCGGCGTCGTATCCATGGCCAATAACGGCCCCAATACCAACGCCGCCCAGTTCTTCATCACATATGGGAAACAGCCACATCTGGACATGAAGTACACCGTGTTTGGAAAGTAAGTGATGTGATAGTAAAGAGGTACATAGTGGAAGGGGCAGGGTTACCAGCAGCACAGAGGATTTCTGCAGGGGAATTTGCTTAACATATAGGGGAGGTCACAGACAGTGAGTTACATCAGTTAGGAGCAGGGTTCTCAGCAGCACAGAGTATTTCAAGAGAGGAGTGTGCTGATCTTTTAGGGGAGGTCACAGACTGAGAGACACATTGTGGAAGGAGCAGGGTCCCTAGCAGCACAGAGCATTTCAGGAGATGAGCTCTGTCTCTTGATGTCTTGTCCTATCTGTCACTCATTCTGTAGGGTCATCGATGGTCTGGACACTTTGGATGAGTTGGAGAAACTTCCGGTACATGAGAAATCCTTCCGACCCCTGACAGAAGTGCGAATCAAAGATGTCACCATACACGCCAACCCCTTCGCCCTCTGACCTGTACAGATCAGCACAGATGACCAGCCATGGACTCCTCCTCCCGTATCTTCCCCACCTCATCTGTATCAGATGCTACACAGCGTACGTCAGCAGCACAGAGTGTTTATACGGCTCAGACTCCGGCACACGTCCTGTACTGTGTGGTCTCCTGCCCCAGGGACATCAGGTGATAGTGACACCTAGGGTTTAGGTTTTTTTTGAGTGTTTTTATACATATTTTGTTGGAGACAAAAAAATAAAAATCTGATTTTCTATAAAATCTGTGCTGCCTTTATACACAGCCATGCATTCATTTCCTCTTGGAGGTTGCAGTATATGTCCGCCAGTGTTCAGGATGTCGGCCCTGACCCTGGTGATGTCACCGCATGAGCTGTACAGATGAGAGCACCCCCATGTGGCAATGTGAAGGAGTCCTGGGTAAATAGGCGTCAGCCACATTAAGTAAGGTTTCCATGTTTGTAAAACTGGATGTTCTCTCTGTGGACTTTATGCTTAATTTATGCTTATAGGGAAACCGCCAGCGTTTCTGTAGGTATGATTGACCTGCTGCAATGTCCAAAACCACAACGGTTTTGGAAATCGTATATGTCCACTGCGTGTATTTTTCCGCAATGTGTGGATGAGATTCGCACTATGCAGTGACTGTAAAACACTTTGTTTATTTCTGTGGAGTTTATACCACGCACGTGGGGCCCCCGCCTAAAACTACATTGGAAATACCTCATTATCAGATCCATCTATGTTACCATTAGAGGGTGACACCATTAGTATTGCGCGTGCACTTCGATATATTTATTTATTTTTTTTTAAATCAATAAATCTATTTCATTTTCTAATCTATTTTATTTTCCAAAAACTACCAATATGAAGGCACCTTGAAGAAGTAAAGCTGACAACTGGCTGCAAGGTAAGGGAGGAAGGAAATATGTGACATGACTTTTTTTTATAGTTCTTAATAGCAGCGACTATTATTATTTGTTTTTAGAATTCAAATTTTATTAAGGTTTATAAATGATTACAGAGAAAATACAATTGCATTGCTGAATTCAACGCACTGTCGGCTTTCCCGATCTGCGCCCCAGGTGAAGAGCTATCGGTGCCGGTACCATATCTCTTTACAGTCAGAAGGGTGTTCCTGACAGTCGGTCAGGAACGTCCTTCTCCACAGCAGCGCCTATAGCGCTGTACAGTGTGAGCGGGGAGGAACGCGTTATATATATAGTATATAGAACTGCCTGTGCCCAAATCCATGAAAGGTCCTCTTTAAGGGTTTTAGTTTTGTTCTAAGCTGTAAAATGGATTTGTATAACACTGAGAGAGATTGCAATAAAATTTGTCAGACTTCTCACAGTGAAAAAGCATTTTTGTCAACTTGTCTAACATGAACAGCGATAAGCCCCCAATGTACTCTCTCATTCTGGCCATGGAGCTCAGGAAACTTTCCATTTTCTCAAGACACTTGAAAATGAAAGTATTCAAAGTTTAGGGTGCGGCCGTCACCTCCACTCTCACATTAAGGAACAACAGGAACGCCACCTAGAGACTGCTTACTGTCAGAACATCCAAATGAGTTCTGTCTCAACATAACATGATAGCCTCTCCCCAGACTGCACTGACGGGAGTAAGAGCTTTGGTTGAGCTTATCCTTTTTTTTTTAATGTAAAATTGTGAGCCCCATATAGGGATCACAATGTACATTCCTACAGGGCCTCTGTTTATCAACTCTTTGAAGGTGCTCTAGTGTTTTTGCGAGTGTTGTGACCCCTTCACTATTTTTATTGCACAGTATTAGTGTTGAGTGAATAGTATTCGAATCCTAGATTCGAATGCCTCCGCTCCTATAGGAATGCATGGGAGCAGACGATCGCAAAGGGGTTAAGCGGTGGACGGCTCCAATGCATTCCAATGGGAGCGAGGTATTCGAAACTAGGATTCGAATACTATTCGCTCAACACTACACAGTATGTGTTTTATAATGACAATCAATGTTATTATAGGCTGTAATAATAGCTCATGACTGCTATAAAACAGATGCCTTGTGATGTAAGTAGTCAAGGAGCTTCACCCAATATTATATTCTCCACAGTGACCCCTATACAGTATAATATGCTCCCAAAAGCCAGTGATATTATTACACTCTGGGTCTGGGGTCACCTCAGACCCCTGAATATAATAATTAGAGGCCCAGGGGAAGTGATTAAAAATAACAAACACTTATACTCACCTCTCCTGGGCATACTTTCTCCTCACCATCTTGTTCGGCTCGCCTGCCTGCGACTGAGGTAAACGCGTCCCAGATGTCACTGCTCGATCTGTGATTGGACCTCAGCGGTCACGTGAAGCTCGATAAAGTCATTGCCCAGCCGTAAGAGCCCCGACCTCCGCCATCTGTTTCCAGCGCATGGGAATAGAAGTGGATATTTGGAGTGAAAAAAAACAACCACCAAAAAAGCACTCCAGAAAAGAGTGACATGCTACTTCGGAGCCTGTCTACTGCAGAAAGCCATGGTATAACCCTCTGGTGAAGCCTCTTTTAGGCCAAGGCCCCACTTTTCAGAAATGCACCTTTTTTTTATGTAGCAGATTTTGTTGTGTTTTTTTTTTTTTTTTTTTTTTAGCCAAAGCCAAGAACAGTTACAAAAGGAATGGAAAATATATAGGAAGTTCTTATACTATTGCCTTCTGCTCCACTCCTGACTTTGGCTAAAAAAAAAAAATACGCAAAAAAAATCTGCAACAAAAAAAATGTGTTTCCGCAATGTGGGGCCTTAACCTTAAAAGCATATTTATGTACAGTCATATTCAGAGCGAGCATATGATGTTCAGAAGGTAGTCATTGGGGGAATTTATCATCCCTCTCCCAAGCCAGTTTTCTGGTGGAATAAAGGCTGCATGCACACGGAGTTACGCCGGACTTGTAAAAATACTCACAGCCGTACACGCGAGCGCAGCGGACGGTTCCCGAACACTTCCCATTCACTTCAATGGGAGCGCTCGTAACGCCGGCAAAAATTTGAAGCTTTACGCCTCTCATGCCGTTTTTCTGAAAAGCAGGCAGGACTTTGAGGCCACGGGTGTGTCAACCCTGTATTGGAAACCTTCCATATATAGAGACAAGAACATCTTAGTATCTAAGACAGGGGTCCTCAAACTACGGCCTGCGGGCCACATGCGGCCCGCCGGCACCACCGGCAGGCACGCATTTATAATGAAGCTCCTGGGGAGCTCGGTCCAGGCCATGTAGCGCGCTTCACTTCACCTATTGGAGGGCACCGCTCCTGATGTCTGCGCGATCTGCTCTGCCTCCGGTATCCTCCTTACATCGCATACTTGCGATGTGACAGAAGGACACAGGCGGACACCGGAGACAGAGCAGATCGCGCAGACATCAGGAGTGGTGCCCTCCAATCAGTAAAGTGAAGCGCGCTGTCTCCATGGCCTGGCCCGGTATAGTCAATTGTACTCCTCCGCGTCACTTCGTCAGTCAGGTCAGCATAGCAACGTGACCTGACCTGAGGCAGCCCAAATTACAGTGGGCAAAGCCACCTCCCTAGTTTGGTTTAGTGCCTGCTGACTTCCTGGATCCCAGACCCTATCTGTGCCCCCTGAAGTAAGCACTATAATCTCTTACTGTAGGATTAATAACACCTCAGGGGGCATTCACACTTGTGTTTGGTTGTGCATTCCGCTGGGTCAGCTTTAAAGGGATTCTACCATTAAAAACTGTTTTTGTCGTTGACACGTCAGAATAGCCTTAAGAAAGGCTATTCTTCTCCGCGCCACCGTTCAGTTAAAATTCCGTTTTCTGTCGGTATGCAAATGAGTTCTCTTGCAGCACTGGGAGCGTCCCCAATGCTGCGAGAGAACTCTCCAGCGCCACCCCTATCTTCTTCTGGAACGTCATCTTCATGCGTCTTCTTCCGGCGCAGGCGGTGAAACTTGTACGCCTTGGGCCTCGCTCAGAGCCGACTGCACATGTCCGCGGCCACAAGAAAAATGGCCGCTTGCACAGTAAGTAAGCAGCCATTTTCTTGTGGCCTGTGGGCATGCTCAGTCGGCTCTGCCTGCACCAGAAGAAGACGCATAAAGACGACGTTCCAGAAGAAGTTGGAGGCGGCGCTGGAGAGTTCTCTCGCAGCATTGGGGATGCCCCCAGTGCTGCAAGATAACTCATTTGCATACAGACAGAAAACGGAATTTTAACCAAACGGCGGGGCAAAGAAGAAATCGAAAGGTAGGAGAAGAAGAGGCTTTCTTAAGGCAATTCCTATGTGTTATCGAGAAAAAATGTGATTTTAATGGTAGAATCCCTTTAAACTATATTCCGGCCCTCCAATTGTCCGAGGGACAGTGAGCTGGCCCACCTTTTAAAAAGTTTGAGGACCCCTGATCTAAGATATGCCTATAGTTTTGTTATACATTATTGACAAAAATAGATCTATAGGGGCAGGTCAACTAGAGACACGCGAAGCCTGGGGAGGGGTCCTGGCCCTCTAACATGGACACTGACAGCTGATGCATCTATTCTGAAGACTTCAATACATTTCTTTTTCCTTTTTTATGTTTTTTTTTAAGAGTCCACATGAGAAATGCTACATCTTTTGGGAAAGTGGTCAAGGAAGTAAAAAAAAAATAAATTCAAAAATTGCAATTTTTTTTTGTTTGTGCAACCCCTATAATTGTTTACATTCTTGGTGCCATCTTCCATTTGCTACACAATCCTAAACTCATGACTTCTTTATTCTTTTGGCCGTGCCTAGATAATAAAAATGAGATGGAGTCAGCCTTGTTGTTCACATTGTGTTTTATACTATTACTCTCGGGATAGTGTATATACCGTATATAGCTTTATTAGTAAAATATATTAATCTGACACATTAGTTTTTGATGATTAGTGAATATTAGATAGGTCATCAATGTTTTCGGTGGGGGTCTAACAACTCAGAACCCACTCGATCAGCTATTTGAAGAGGTTGGAGCACTCACGAGCGCCGCAGCCTCTTCCCTGTCCCAATGACGTCACATGGTAAAGCAGCTGGTAACGATGGAACGGAGACGATGAGGTTCGTCTTCTCTTCCTATTTTTCTCCTTTTTCCTCTTTAGTGAATAAGAAAATGTCTTTAGCCCATTTCTTTTGGCTGGGCTGAGATTTCAGGAGGATGTCCTTATGCTCTTCACTACTGTCCTTCAAGTCATCGATCACCACAATCACGTTCTTCCTTTCTGTATTTAGGAACATAAAGAAATATTAACAACCTGGTATCATAAAAAACATAGTAAAAACCTGGACCGGGCAACAGTAGAAATGATGGCTGGAAAGGACGCAGAGGAGGAGACAGAAGACAATGCTCTAGATCAACTTGGGTTTATGGTGAAATGGTGGCATTTGATGGGCCTGGATCTATTGCAACCCACGAACTATGTAACTAAGTATAAATTGCTAGTCCTAAGTAGACAGCGTCCGCCTCACAACACTACCCTCTGGACTAGGCCCATTAATTTGTAATGCACCGGCATCCTGTTGCAGCAGCTGCGACAGAATGTGTTCACGCGGAACCCCTAAGAGTGAAACCTGTAACATCCGCAAATCATGGCCACCTGCATGTGCCCTTAGGCCCCGTTTACACGGAGCAAGAGGCGGCGCTGAAACCACGTCATAATCCGCCCCCTCACAATGGAGGTCTATGTAGACCGCCAGCTTACTTTTTTCCAAAACGAGCTGCCCTTTCTTTAGAAGGACTCCGTAACTGATTCAGCCCCGGCATCCGCCTCATGGCAGCACCCTGCAGAGTAGGCCCATTCATTTGAGCCTACTCCGGAGGGGAAGCCGTGACTGTTGGAAGCAGTCGTGGCTGGCGCATTTTGGCTCTATTGTGACGCGGCTTCCTGCGCCACTCTCGGGACCAAAATCCGCCAATCCGGGGCCTTACCTTACTGCAGCCCTCCATGTCCTCCTCAATAATACTAAGCTCCAGTGTATACTAAAGGCCAGTGTATGCACCTGCTAATGTATCCGCAACCAGTCTCTGAGCACTGTGGGCTATTGAGGCTTACTCAGACCCCTAGGGGCTCCCTGATCACTGGTGCCTCTCTGACCCTCGCTGGGCGCCAATTAAATCAGAACCACTCAAAAACCTAGTAACATTTCAGGAGCAAAGTCCAGATCCCCATGCGGGGGGTTTAGATGCGAATACCAGGAGGGTTTCTTAGGTATCTCGCTTAGGAGTGGCCCAAAGACAATCTAGTTAATTGGCACAGTGGTTACATGTCTCGATGCCCATGATAAAACTTAGGTTATGATGGTTGTTATGATAGTTGTTTGATCAGACAGATGTCTAACCACCGGTCAGTGACTAAATGTATACTATAGACTCTATATGTAAATGCTAGACTTCTTGGATGGTAAATACTTGTTAACAAGAGTCTCCTGCTCTAGAAGATATCTTTATCTCTCATATTCTCATACCTAGCATCTCAGACAAGTGTTGTAGCTCCATGTCGTATAGCGAGTCTCTGACGTCGGTGATATTAATCCGTCCTCTGTTCTGGGTGTGATAGAGAATCCCAAATTTGCACCAAGCCACATTTTCCAAGAACTGCTGGTATCCATTATTGGTGATAGGAAAAGGTCTGACGGTCTCCACAACCTTTTGGAATTGTTTAGATTCCAGCTTCTTTTTCAGCCATTCGTAGTCACATTCTGCCGACCTTGTAAAAATCCCAACTTTTAACTTTAAAAAAAATACAAAAACCATTTCAATATCACTGACATAATAGGGAATGCCTTTTACTCCTCTCTGAGTCTCCATCTTCCTTCAAGTTGACCAAAAATCACATTGACCTCTACTTTCGGGAAGGTGAATTTCAAAATGGCCACCAATACTACTCAAACAAAGGTCAGTCATTTCCCCAAGATCTGGAATATGTCACCAAATAGAAAGGAGTCTGGATAAGCCCTCTATGATTTGTAATGGTGGGCCAGATTGGGACTCTTAGCTGATGGACGCCCGGTTTGGTTGATCCCTGACTCCAGTCTTGACTGAAGGGTTTTTTTTTATGACGGTTCAAGGCCAAACAATTGGCTCTTGATCATCTCAGGATCAGCCCAGATGAAATACACCAGATCAGACACGTTCTCATGGCATTCTAGTGCATATAAAAACCCAAGTGAACCTTAAATCCCATTGGGAGAACAGGGGCGTAACTCTAGGGGGCTACAGAGATAACAGTCACATTAGGGCCATGGAGCCACCACATAAAGTCCTCCAAGTATTATAGACATCACATGGTAGACTGGAGGACCCGTTACATTGGGGTACAAGAGCTTCAGGTCACGACCGAACTAGATGAAACCCTATCCACTTACCGGTGTGAAAGTTGCTGAACCTAAAAAGAGAAAATAAAATATATTACAATCTTTATTAGATAACTGGAGCCAAAGTAAAACACGACATTTACTTTTCATTGCGCTTCGTATATTCTTCATTTTCTCTTCAAATGAACAACTTTTTCCATCGGTGGGATCACCTACGAAGAGTAGACATGAGAAGATGAAGAGCAAAGGATGGAAAGACGGGACTGTTGTCTGATGTTAGGAGAATAGAGACTCCAAGATGGCCTCCCTGAGGCGCAACCCAAAATGGATTGGACTACCTGCTTCGGGTAAGTTGTAGGCCTTTGGGGGCCCAGGTTGCAGTAAGACTTTTCCCTTCCTACCTCTTTTTGGTCAGTTTGTGTCCAAATTTGCCAGGAATGTTATTTGGTAACGGAAAATTCAGTATAATTGGCAAATATGCAAGACACAGACGGGACTCAGATAATACACAAGACAGGAGACAAAACCACTGGTATAGCTATAGGGCAGAGATGGCCAACCTGTTAGAGACCAAGTGCCTAAACTGCAACCCAAAGCCCACTAATTTATCACAAAGTGCCAACATGACAATTTAACCTTAATAATGTGCGGATACACAATAGCAGACAATTACGGACCTGCAAAATACGGTCATGTGAGCAGGGCTTTATAGAGCTTTCTGCTCCAATGTGACCCTCACACAGTCCAATCTGCTTCACAGTGGCCCCACACAGTACAATCTGCTTCACAGTGACCCCCACACAGTATAATCTGCTGCACAGTGACCCCCACACAGTATAATCTGCTTCACAGTGGCCCCACACAGTACAATCTGCTTCACAGTGGCCCCACACAGTATAATCTGCTGCACCGTTGTTCCCAACACAGTACAATTTGCTCCACGGTGGCCCCCACTTAGTATAATCTGTTCCACAGATATGTGCTCAAAGAGAGGGCTGTGTGTGCCACCTCTGGAACCCGTGTCATAGGTTCGCCATCACGGCTATAGGGGGTCACAGTTACCACTAGGCTCAGGCGCTAGGGGGGCCCATAGGTCATCATCATCACACTAGGGCTGGAAAAACCTATTTGATAACGTACAGAAAACAGGAGACTGGACACATAAGATACAGAAAAGACATATAAGACACAAATGAGATGCATAAGACAAATACACAGGGCAGAAACGGACTAAAATCTTAACCCTTAATCCGGATCGGTATCTGTTTGTATACTTGCACTTATTATGTGGCTGCTCTTGAATAACTCTCGTCCTTCTTTCATCTTCCTGTGGATCCTTCTCCTGGTGTCTGACTTTGTTACCTGTGTGGGTGATAGGCAGCGATGTAAATCATGGTGGATCATTTCATACCCTGGATTGTGTCATAGTTATTACTTTTCAGGACTGCTTTCAGGGGGGATGTATATGCAGTGTGTAATACATGTCTGTCCACACCCTGTAATGTCAGCCAGAGCCCTCCCGTTATCAGTAAAAGGAGTAAAACATTAGTGTCACTAACACTGTAGTACCCCGCGTCACATATGTCTATACACACCCTGCGTCACACGTATCATATGTCTATACATACGTGAGCATGCAATCTTAAATTTCAAGATGATGAGGGTAATTTCTTAAAGGGCCGAGGTCAGTCCTCAGTCAATAAAGTGTAATCATTGTACAATGAAAATTTCTTATACTTTACATTTTAATTCAACATTGTAACCATCTCTGAGGTCTTGTTACAGTGTATCAGTGCAGATAATGATCTGTGTCCTTAAGATGGTGAAAATCTCTTTCCTGTCCTCCTGCAGTCCAAGCTGATAACTCTAAGGGTAAGTTCACACAGAGTTTTTTGGTCAGGTCTTTTTTCCGAAAAAGAAGCGAGATGCTCATTCTTTCAGGCGGATTCGCCTCGCGACACCCGCCTGAAGACACTCCCTCTCGACTGGATGCTGGTACACTGCACCGGCATCCAGTTGCAGCTACCCGTATTTTGGACCGGAACCTGAGGCAGACTCACCCAACAAGGGCTATTGTGTTCCAATGGTGCCGATCTGATCCCGGAAACTTCTAGTCCCTGTCAGACGGCGGGTGATGTCGTCACGTGAATAGTTCATACGACCGGTCAGCCAGTGTAACCCAGCATGAACTCCGACATGACTGCTGAGGTCAATGATGAATGAGCAGTCGTGTCAACTGTTGACGTGACATCATCACTTTTAAAAGTCCTTGGGTCCAGATCTGCACCCCTGGCATGGAAGGACCTGTACATGGAAAGTCTCCTTTTTTTCTTTCCTGCTGTCTGGAATTAAAAAATAAAATAAAATTGAAAATCCCTTTAATAAGTCTGCCCCAAAGTCTATCAGATAGTTGAAGGCTGTTCACTGTACAGTGATGAAGCTTTGTTACATGGAACTTCAGGGGATTGAGGATGGGGATTATTTTTACCATCTCCCCGTAGTGTGGCTTGTTACTACAATATCACTTTGTGGCAGTGACTTTAGCTTCTTACCTGATTTTGTAGACCGTTTCCTAGAATAAAACACAAACAGATCAGGCAACACACTTGGTCCAATTTAGTAGCAGCAGTATCATAATTATAATCACCATCATAACTATAATCACCATCATCATCAATATAGTCACCAGCATCACTATATTCACTATCATCATCACTACAGTCACCTTCATCCCCACTAGAATCCCCATCATCACTATAACCACCATCTTCATCACTATCGCCACTATTGTCATCATAATCACTATCATCATCACTTAAGTCACCATCATTGCCATAATCAGTATCATCACTATAGCCGCCATCATTATAGTAGTTATCATTAATATAATCACTGTAATCAGCATCATTACTATAATCACTATCATCAACATTATAGTCCCTACCATCACAGTCACCATCATCACTGTAATCACTATCATCACTATAGTCATCATCATCACTATTAAGTCACCGCCATCACTACAATCACTAGCACCATCGTTATAGTCACCGTCATCACTATAATCACCATCATTACTGTAATCACTATGATCACTATAGTCATTGTTACCAACATTACCATCACTATAATCACTATTACCACCATATTAGTCACCATCATCAATATAATCACTATTATCATCACTGAGCTATTAATGATCAAAAACAGGGATTTACTTACTTTGGTATTGGAATACAACATAAGCCACCACCAACTTTTGAAGATGAACTTGTCGTCTTCTTGCTGAAAACACCAAAATACATTCTCGTCCTCAAAACCATTAAAATCATCATCAGCAATATTCACTATTAGAGATGGGCGAACCTCCTGCCACTAGTACTACTAACTCTCTTGTCTTCCACCTCTACATTAAAAAGTGCTGGAAGATCTCATTCAACTCATCAAAAAGAGGAGAAAGAAGAGGAAGTCTTGGGCTATGAGGTATTTCTCTCTGAGCAGATGCCACATGACTACTAGGAATTGAACCTATGTCAGTGAAGATAAAGACATGGTTGAGGGTGCATTCACAATGAGTAAACGCTAGCTTATTCTGAACGTAAAACACGTTCAGAATAAGCGGCGTCTAAAGCAGCTCCATTCATTTCTATGGGAGCGGGGATACGAGCGCTCCCCATAGAAATGAATGGGCTGCTTCTTTCACTCCGTGCAGTCCCATTGAAGTGAATGGGGAGTGCCGGCGTATACGGCAAGCTCTGCTCATGCCGGAGCGTACACGCCGGCACTCCCCATTCACTTCAATGGGACTGCACGGAGTGAAAGAAGCAGCCCATTCATTTCTATGGGGAGCGCTCGTATCCCCGCTCCCATAGAAATGAATGGAGCTGCTTTAGACGCCGCTTATTCTGAACGTGTTTTACGTTCAGAATAAGCTAGCGTTTACTCATTGTGAATGCACCCTCAGAGTACAAAAAGACACCATGGTAAATTAGAATATTTGTGGTTCATTGATTTTTTTTTTTTTTTAAAAAGTCTTTATTCTAGTTTTTTTCAAGACCAGAAATAGTGTTGCTGTTGCCATCCACATTCACACTGTTTTTTTCCAGTCATTTCTCTGCACATTGCTTTGTGATTTGGCAACAATTGTGACTCAGTTTTTTTTAATTAGTGGATTTTGTATTAGTGGTGGCTGCACTTCTGTGTATATATATATATATATATATATATATATATATATATATATATGATTAAGATTAAAAATAGACTGTTATTAATCATCAAATCCAGTTTTATTTCATTGTTAGCACACTGATACTGTTTCACATCCCTTCTAAACATGGTGGAGGCTTATGTTACCAGTGAGACAAGCTAAAGTCTCTTCTAGTCTACGGCAATGTAAAGCTTATTAGTGAAGTCCTTGTTGGTATAGGGCAGTGAAAGGCTTGTCAAATACCTCCTATAGTTGAGCTGTAGTCATAGATGGCAGCTCAGTCCTGATGGCACTAAACTAAGGGTAAGGTCACACGGGGGGTGGTAGGGCGGATTTTGGCAACAAGAGTGACACGGCTCTCGGGTCAAAACCCGCCTGTCACGACTCTTGCTGCTTCCGACAGTCGCGGTTTCCCCCTCTGGAGCAGGCTCAAATGAATGGGCCTACAGTAAGTAAGAGGCCATTTTCTTGTAGCCTGTGGGCATGCGCAGTCAGCCTACAAATTTCACCGCCTGCGCCAGAAGAAGACGCATGAAAAGAATGTTCCTGAAGAAGATGGAGGCAGGGCTGGAGATTTCTCTTGCAGCATTGGAGACGCCCCCAGTGCTGTTTGAGTGCTTGGGACTGCCCCCAGTGCTGCAAGATAACTCATTTGCATACCGGCGAAAATTGGTATTTCTATGGAACGGCGGTGCGGAGAAGACATCTAAAGGTAGCAGACGATTAGCCTTTCTTAAGGATACTCCGACGTGTGATCTACAAAAAATTAAGTTTAAATGATAGAATCCCTTTAAGGCCCAAAATATGCTGGTCCTTCAGGGGTTAATACATTACGTTGAATCTTTAGGCGATTAGATTTAGGTTGCAAATTAATTTAATTGAATTATGAATAGAATATTTACATTTAGGCTCAGTTCACATCTGAGTTCGGGGATTCCGTTCCCCTCTCCGCATGAAAAACGCGGAGAGAAAAGCGCCGTGAGTAGCACTTTTCTCTCTACATTTTTCGTGTGGAAACCAGACAGACCCCATTATAGTCTATCGGGTCCGCAGGTTTCCTAAGGTAACTGCTTTTTTATGCGAATTCGGCTTCCGTTCAGGAGGTCCCCAAGCAGATCCCAAAAACGGAAACCCATACGCAAATGTGAATCAAGCCTTAGAGAGACACCACGATACACACAATCTGATATGTAACTCCATACCTGCTCACTGGAGGGGTCTCGTTCCTTCTCATCCTGGGGTCTTGGCTTTCACTATCTAATGGAGATGTCTTGTTCATTGTTATGTGGGGTCTCAGCTGTCACTGTCTATTGCGGTCTCTCTATGTGACAACTCTGCGCTCTCGTTCTGGTGTAGACAGGTCGAGGTTCAGCTCTAGTTGTATTTTGGGATTCTGTTTCTTGGAGATGAAAGATCCTTTCACTTTCGTTATGACTCAAGTTCTGGGAATGGATGCAGAGAAAGCTCAGCTGCATCGCCTTAAAGGGGCAGGACAGCAGCGAGAACGGAATGCAAAAAATGATCAGTGTCAGGAAAAGCAATGGACAATGTAGTGTCGTGACCTCCTTTGTAGATCCGTAACCTCCCCAGCAGGTCCCAAAGTATTGAAAATTCTAGTTTGTTCACTTCTGTCTCTGGAAAAGCTGGGTAACAACCACTACAGGAGATATCACCCAGCTTTTCAAGATTCTGCCAATACATGCTATGCCCTGGATCAGCGTGGTAGGTTTTTAGGTTGGACTTGTGTCTTTTTCCAACCTTATCTACTGTTACTATGTTAATATGTTACTCTGGCACGTTATTTGGCAGATTCCTTGGAAGGCGTGGAAAAGCTGGGTGCAACAACCGCACAAATACAGTCAACACTGCCAAACAATATGAGCTCTATGTGCAGAGACCGCTGCCATGGCAGGGAATACAAACACAGAAAAACCTGGATGTGGGATGAAATGTGCAAGTATTGGGTGTCACACAGCTTTCCAAGGGAGCTAAATGGCAATCCGAAGAGACGGCTGATCGAGTGAAAAAATAAGAGAATACACGACAGTAAGTAAGATAGGAAAGTTTACGCAGATAATAGACAAAAACGTACAAAAAGATACAAAATATAAGAACATACAAAGAGATCAAAAATACAAAAACTTACAAAAAGATACAAAATACAAGAACATTCAGGATAGGAAAAACAAGAAGCCTTAAAGCTGTGCATGGTTACACTCGGCCTCCATGTTCTGCTATTGTAGAGACCACCTCAAAAATTTTAGGCAGGTATAAAAATGTCATGTCAGAATACTTTCAAAAATAGGCGCAATCGCGCGATAAATATTGTACACACATCATACACCATCAAACATGGAATTGGAAGAAAAGAGGTGCGAGAGGATTAATACATCCCCCCCCCCCATGGTGCTGTTCACCCTGTAGTGTTTATGGCCTGAGAGGTCACATTGTCTAGCACAGGGGCGCTGCTCTGGGGTGTAGTATTTGGGGTGCTGGGCCAGGTGATGTTGGGCATTTCGGGTGTGGATGTCTCATTCTCGATTTCGGGCAGTTTGGAATATTTGACACTGACGATAATGATCACAATGAACAGAACGACAAAGAAGAAAGTCAGCCAAATGGTAAATCTCTGAAAGAGAAAGAAAGAACATAGGTGTAAAGAAGAAATTACAGCAGCGGCCTATAGGGGGCAGCCGTGCAACACTGACACATTGTAATAGGGAGGCCGTAGGTCACTGAAATGTTGTAATGCACAACAGTCGTACAACACTGACACATTGTAATATGGGGCAGCCATACAACACTGACACACTAACGGGACAGTCATACAACACTGACACGTTGTTACACGGGGCAGCCATACTTCACTGACACATTGTAACAGGGGGCAGCCGTACAAAACTGACACACTATAACAGGGGGGCAGCTATACAACACTGACACGTTGTTATACGGGGCAGCCATACTTCACTGACACATTGTAACTGAGAGCAGTCATACAATACTGACACATTGTAATGGGGAAGCCGTATATCACTGACACATTTTAACAGGAGGAAGCTGTATGTCACGGACACAATGTAACAGGTGACAACTGTACAACACTTACACATTATAACAGAGGGCAGCCGTGTGTCACTAACACATGTAATGGAGATTAGCCATATAACACTGACAAATTGTAATGGAGCGCAGCCATGCATCACTGACACGTAGCCGGGGGCAGCCGTACAACACTGAAACATTGTAACAGAAGGAAACCGTACAACACTGACACACTGTCACAGGGGGCATCCGTATAACACTGACACATGCCTGATCCTGGTGCCCCATACAAGGTTCACACTTAGCACTATTTCTAATACTTGATAACACTTGACCCCATTTCTTTATACTATTTGGGTCCAGCTGACAGGCTGAGGGTCCTATTTTTTCTTACATTAACCTCTTCTGATTTTCTATGTGTTTTTTCTCGCCGCTGCCTACTATATACTGTATATTGCTGCTTCTTTCCTTCACCAAAAATCTTTGCTAGCTATCTCTATACATCAGGCCTCCTGTATACATCTTATTGTACCCCTCACTGCCCCTACATCAGCCCTTCCATTATTACTCTCATAAAATCTCCCCTCATGATAATTTTCCTCCTATGTTGTAAAACAGTATTATCCTGAAAAGCTGATGATCTCTCGACACACAAATATGTGGATAGATCCAGGAGGACACGTCTATATTATATAGCTATATTACACATATTATATCATTTATTATGCTTACCAAGATCAGGGCTCTGAATGCTGCAAAATAAGAAATAGGAAAATCAGGCTGAATGTAATACACCTCCAGCAAATCACATATGGGACACTATACTTGGTGAAGGGGCCGTTGTTTGACATTACACTGTGTGGAGGGGCCTCTATGAAACATTATACCTGGTGAAGGGACCACTGTGGGACATTATACTGTGTACAGGGGCTACTATGGAACATTATACCTGGTGAAGGGACCACTGTGGGACATTATACTGTGTAGAGGGGCCACTATGGAACATTATACCTGGTGAAGGGACCACTGTGGGACATTATACTGTGTAGAGGGGCCACTATGGAACATTATACCTGGTGAAGGGACCACTGTGGGACATTATACTGTGTAGAGGGGCCACTATGGAACATTATACCAGGTGAAGGGGGTGCTATTGGACACTATACTTGGAGAAGGGGTCAATGTTTGACATTATACTGTGTGGAGGGCCCACTATGGGACATCTTTATATTGTATTGAGGTCTATATGGGAATTTGTGGCAAGATAGGGCATCTTGTTTCTTTTTTCCGCTATTAGCGATCGGGGAAAAAGAAAGCAAGTGGCTTCCCTTGAAGTCTATGGGAGCCATTTTTGCAGGCGGATTTTGAGGCAGGTGAACATACTCTAAGGGTGTCAAGTACAGTGATCCAGTTCTTTCTGTAATACTTATCTGTCCTTATATAGGACTGTTTCTAACTGCCCTGATATGTCAGAGGATGATACTAATCTCCTGTATTCAATGGCGAATCATTGTCATGTGGATTATGCCACAAGAATGGCGTTAGGGAATCCCAGCTCCCCTAAAGACGACATAAACATACTTAGAGACTGGTGTGAGAACATGGGTGATTTCAATGGGGATCCACTGCACCAAAATCACAGACAATGCAGAGCCCCAATGTGGGAAAAAGAGAGGCAGGAAAATCGAAAGTCCCACCATATTGTAAGCCTCAAATGGAAGGGCCAATGTCTCCATGGGCAAGGCTGCCATTCTGGCCATTTTGGAGTTGGTCCGACTCTAAAAGAGCCAATTCACAATCGAAGGTTTCTGACTTCCAATTAACCGGTTATTGATCATCAAAGAGTTTCTAAGGCTGAGGCCCCACGTTGTGGAAACGCAGATTATTTTGTTTCAGATTTTGCTGCATTTTTTTGAGCCAAAGCCAAGAATGTCTACAAAAAGAATGGGAAATATATAGGAAGCTTTTATACTTCTACCGTCTGCTCAGTCCACTCCTGGCTTTGGTTCAAAAAGCCACAGCAAAATCTGCAACAAAAATGCTCAGTTTTCACAACGTGGAGTTTCTTTTTAAATGAAGTTGGTTTGTTCTCTCCGTGATTGGAGAAACAGAATGAAGAAGGCCGGAGGTTACTTGTGAGATGGCGGAGTTGTGGTGTATGTATGACTGGTATCAGAATGTAAGTTCACAGTTAGGTCAGCACTTCCTTCCCTACTTTCTTGTATTCCTGTTCCTTATTTCTTTCCCTGTACCAATAATAAATCCCCTTTAAAGATCCAGTACTTATACAGTCCTATGAAAAAGTTTGGGCACTCCTATTAATCTTAATCATTTTTTGTTCTAAATATTTTGGTGTTTGCAACAGCCATTTCAGTTTGATATATCTAATAACTGATGGACACAGTAATATTTCAGGATTGAAATGAGGTTTATTGTACTAACAGAAAATGTGCAATATGCATTAAACCAAAATTTGACCGGTGCGAAAAAGCACAAAATTGGTTTTGTAACCTCAGTGAGCTTTGACCTTCATAACCAGATGTATCCAATCATAAGAAAAGGTATTTAAGGTGGCCAATTGCAAGTTGTTCTCCTATTTGAATCTCCTCTGAAGAGTGGCATCATGGGCTACTCAAAACAACTCTCAAATGATCTGAAAACAAAGATTGTTCAACATAGTTGTTCAGGGGAAGGATACAAAACGTTGTCTCAGAGATTTAACCTGTCAGTTTCCACTGTGAGGAACATAGTAAGGAAATGGAAGACCACAGGGACAGTTCTTGTTAAGCCCAGAAGTGGCAGGCCAAGAAAAATATCAGAAAGGCAGAGAAGAAGAATGGTGAGAACAGTCAAGGACAATCCACAGACCACCACGAAAGAGCTGCAGCATCATCTTGCTGCAGATGGTGTCACTGTGCATCGGTCAACTATACAGCGCACTTTGCACAAATAGAAGCTGTATGGGAGAGTGATGAGAAAGAAGCCGTTTCTGCACGTACGCCACAAATAGAGTTGCCTGAGGTATGAAAAAGCACATTTGGACAAGGCAGCTTCATTTTGGAAACAAAAATTGAGTTGTTTGGTTATAAAAAAAGGCGTTATGCATGGCGTCCAAAAAGAAACAGCATTCCAAGAAAAACACATGCTACCCACTGTAAAATTTGGTGGAGGTTCCATCATGCTTTGGGGCTGTGTGGCCAATGCCGGCATCGGGAATCTTGTTAAAGTTGAGGGTCGCATGGATTCCACTCAGTATCAGCAGATTCTTGAGAATAATGTTCAAGAATCAGTGACGAAGTTGAAGTTACGCCGGGGATGGATATTTCAGCAAGACAATGATCCAAAACACCGCTCCAAATCCTCAGGCATTCATGCAGAGGAACAATTACAATGTTCTGGAAGGGCCATCCCAGTCCCCAGACCTGAATATCATTGAACATCTGTGGGATGATTTGAAGCGGGCTGTCCATGCTCGGCGACCATCTAACTTAACTGAACTTGAATTGTTTGTCCAAAATACCTTTATCCAGGATCCAGGAACTGATTAAAATCTACAGGAAGCGACTAGAGGCTGTTATCTTTGCAAAAGGAGGATCTACTAAATATTAATGTCACTTTTCTGTTGAGGTGCCCATACTTTTGCACCGGTCAAATTTTGGTTTAATGCATATTGCACATTTTCTGTTAGTACAATAAACCTCATTTCAATCCTGAAATATTACTGTGTCCATCAGTTATTAGATATATCAAACTGAAATGGCTGCTGCAAACACCAAAATATTTAGAACTAAAAATGATTAAGATTAATAGGGGTGCCCAAACTTTTTCATAGGACTGTATGTACTATTCCCTGGCACCCCAGAATCTGCACAGGCCCAGGACACAGTATGGAGTCAGATCCTTGGTAATAGAGATGTGTGAGATGTTACCTTTGGCACTGGCTATGTTTGCTACTTACCATGACGTGTTATTAGGTTTATAAACTTCTTCACTTTTGCTCCTTCGGTTTCTTCGTTGCCGTTGAAGAGAAAGAGATGACTGGCCAGGTTGTGTATACTGGGCTGATTGTTCAGGATTCGGGTCTTCTCCTTCTCATTTCTGTTCTCCAGATGATCAATCACAACAATTACTTTCTCCTTTCCTGCACAAACCACAGAGAATATGTTGCAGTATGTTGGACAGTGGAGTAACAATCATGGTCGCAGGGGATAGAACCGTGACCGAGCCCGTGAGGGTACAGGGCCCACAGCCAGCTGGAGATGGTCGGGGCCCTGCAGCACCATGACTGCAGTTGGGGTAAGCCTGGTTCGCTGACCACTACTTCCGCTATACATCTTGTTAAGGGGCCTAGTGTCATGTGATGTATGGAAATGCAACTGGGCCCCCTTTCCAATAGAAACCTGCCCAAGGGAGGTGATTAAAATAACAAAGGGCTCGCCAGGGCTTCTGTTTTTCGGAGCTCTTCTGGCCTAAGACTGATATCTTATACACCAAGGGTCACCACTCAGGCCTGGGGTCTGAGAACAACCAAGTGTACAATAATAGCATCGAAACAAACTGGAAGGCTGAACCTAAAATGTTTGTAGAAACAAATTTTGTGGGGTTCGCCTGACATGGCTCAAAGGGGGGTGCGTAGGAGTAATTTATACTGTGTGTTTCCACTGGGTGGGAGCTCTGGGGAGCATATTATACTGTGTGGGGCCATTGTGGAGAATTATTTTGTGTTCAGGCTTTGGGAACATTTTAAACTGTGTGGGGCTACTGTGGAGCATTATATTGTATAGGGCCACTGTGGAGTTTTATACTTTGTGGGGGACACTGTGGAGCATATTATACCGTGTGGGGCACCTTCCCTATTTACTTCAAAGGCTTACCATTACAGACTGTAATTACATCACACGGTCACTATAAAACACATACTGTGCAATGTAAAAAGTGAAGTGGTCAGGGCGTTCACAAAAGTCCATAGTCCCTTCAGTCAGCTTATCAGCAGGGGCCCTAGATGTGGCACTCCCACTGGTCACTTAGACTGTTAGGACCCCTGTAGATTAGCTGTTTCCTGCTATCAAGAATATGCTGTAGGGAGGGGATAGGGACGCCAGTCAAGGTTTGTCACTGGGGCCCACAAGACTTTAGTTAGTGTCTGGTTATAAATATCCAAAACTTACCCAGTGTAGTATATAGATACTTTAGCTCCATATCATACAGACTGTCTGTCACATCCGTGACATTGATCCGACCTCTAGTCTTGCTGTGATAGAGGATGGCAAGGGAGCATCGCCGGACCCATTTTTCAAAATCATTCATGGAGTTTGTGATGGGTATTGAATGCACGGTCTTCACTCCCCATGCAGACTTGATCACATCGATCAGGCACTCGTAGCACGTTGGATTATCCCTAGAAAATATTCCAACCTCTAAACAATTGTAACATGCCATCTTTCTTGGTTAGTCAATGGAATCTCCTGCAAAGTCAAGGAGCAACTTGGTCAATAACAATGGTGGTAACTAGAGATGAGCGAACACTAAAATGTTCGAGGTTCGAAATTCGATTCGAACAGCCGCTCACTGTTCGAGTGTTCGAATGGGTTTCGAACCCCATTATAGTCTATGGGGAACATAAACTCGTTAAGGGGGAAACCCAAATTCGTGTCTGGAGGGTCACCAAGTCCACTATGACACCCCAGGAAATGATACCAACACCCTGGAATGACACTGGGACAGCAGGGGAAGCATGTCTGGGGGCATAAAAGTCACTTTATTTCATGGAAATCCCTGTCAGTTTGCGATTTTCGCAAGCTAACTTTTCCCCATAGAAATGCATTGGCCAGTGCTGATTGGCCAGAGTACGGAACTCGACCAATCAGCGCTGGCTCTGCTGGAGGAGGCGGAGTCTAAGATCGCTCCACACCAGTCTCCATTCAGGTCCGACCTTAGACTCCGCCTCCTCCGGCAGAGCCAGCGCTGATTGGCCGAAGGCTGGCCAATGCATTCCTATGCGAATGCAGAGACTTAGCAGTGCTGAGTCAGTTTTGCTCAACTACACATCTGATGCACACTCGGCACTGCTACATCAGATGTAGCAATCTGATGTAGCAGAGCCGAGGGTGCACTAGAACCCCTGTGCAAACTCAGTTCACGCTAATAGAATGCATTGGCCAGCGCTGATTGGCCAATGCATTCTATTAGCCCGATGAAGTAGAGCTGAATGTGTGTGCTAAGCACACTCATTCAGCACTGCTTCATCACGCCAATACAATGCATTAGCCAGTGCTGATTGGCCAGAGTACGGAATTCGGCCAATCAGCGCTGGCCAATGCATTCTATTAGCCCGATGAAGTAGAGCTGAATGTGTGTGCTAAGCACACACATTCAGCACTGCTTCATCACGCCAATACAATGCATTAGCCAGTGCTGATTGGCCAGAGTACGGAATTCGGCCAATCAGCGCTGGCTCTGCTGGAGGAGGCGGAGTCTAAGGTCGGACCTGAATGGAGACTGGTGTGGAGCGATCTTAGACTCCGCCTCCTCCAGCAGAGCCAGCGCTGATTGGCCGAATTCCGTACTCTGGCCAATCAGCGCTGGCCAATGCATTCTATTAGCCCGATGAAGTAGAGCTGAATGTGTGTGCTAAGCACACACATTCAGCACTGCTTCATCACGCCAATACAATGCATTAGCCAGTGCTGATTGGCCAGAGTACGGAATTCAGCCAATCAGCGCTGGCCAATGCATTCTATTAGCCCGATGAAGCAGAGCTGAATGTGTGTGCTAAGCACACACATTCAGCACTGCTTCATCACGCCAATACAATGCATTAGCCAGTGCTGATTGGCCAGAGTACGGAATTCGGCCAATCAGCGCTGGCCAATGCATTCTATTAGCCCGATGAAGTAGAGCTGAATGTGTGTGCTAAGCACACACATTCAGCACTGCTTCATCACGCCAATACAATGCATTAGCCAGTGCTGATTGGCCAGAGTACGGAATTCGGCCAATCAGCGCTGGCCAATGCATTCTATTAGCCCGATGAAGTAGAGCTGAATGTGTGTGCTAAGCACACACATTCAGCACTGCTTCATCACGCCAATACAATGCATTAGCCAGTGCTGATTGGCCAGAGTACGGAATTCGGCCAATCATCGCTGGCTCTGCTGGAGGAGGCGGAGTCTAAGATCGCTCCACACCAGTCTCCATTCAGGTCCGACCTTAGACTCCGCCTCCTCCAGCAGAGCCAGCGCTGATTGGCCGAATTCCGTACTCTGGCCAATCAGCACTGGCTAATGCATTGTATTGGCGTGATGAAGCAGTGCTGAATGTGTGTGCTTAGCACACACATTCAGCTCTACTTCATCGGGCTAATAGAATGCATTGGCCAGCGCTGATTGGCCAGAGTACGGAATTCGGCCAATCAGCGCTGGCTCTGCTGGAGGAGGCGGAGTCTAAGATCGCTCCACACCAGTCTCCATTCAGGTCCGACCTTAGACTCCGCCTCCTCCAGCAGAGCCAGCGCTGATTGGCCAGAGTACGGAATTCGGCCAATCAGCACTGGCTAATGCATTGTATTGGCGTGATGAAGCAGTGCTGAATGTGTGTGCTTAGCACACACATTCAGCTCTACTTCATCGGGCTAATAGAATGCATTGGCCAGCGCTGATTGGCCGAATTCCGTACTCTGGCCAATCAGCACTGGCTAATGCATTGTATTGGCGTGATGAAGCAGTGCTGAATGAGTGTGCTTAGCACACACATTCAGCTCTACTTCATCGGGCTAATAGAATGCATTGGCCAATCAGCGCTGGCCAATGCATTCTATTAGCGTGAACTGAGTTTGCACAGGGGTTCTAGTGCACCCTCGGCTCTGCTACATCAGATTGCTACATCTGATGTAGCAGTGCCGAGTGTGCATCAGATGTGTAGTTGAGCAAAACTGACTCAGCACTGCTAAGTCTCTGCATTCGCATAGGAATGCATTGGCCAGCCTTCGGCCAATCAGCGCTGGCTCTGCCGGAGGAGGCGGAGTCTAAGGTCGGACCTGAATGGAGACTGGTGTGGAGCGATCTTAGACTCCGCCTCCTCCAGCAGAGCCAGCGCTGATTGGTCGAGTTCCGTACTCTGGCCAATCAGCGCTGGCCAATGCATTCTATTAGCTTGATGAAGCAGAGTGTGCACAAGGGTTCAAGCGCACCCTCGGCTCTGATGTAGCAGAGCTGAGGGTGCACAAGGGTTCAAGTGCACCCTCGGCTCTCCTACATCAGAGCCGAGGGTGCGCTTGAACCCTTGTGCACACTCTGCTTCATCAAGCTAATAGAATGCATTGGCCAGCACTGATTGGCCAGAGTACGGAATTCGGCCAATCAGCGCTGGCCAATGCATCCCTATGGGAAAAAGTTTATCTCACAAAAATCACAATTACACACCCGATAGAGCCCCAAAAAGTTATTTTTAATAACATTCCCCCCTAAATAAAGGTTATCCCTAGCTATCCCTGCCTGTACAGCTATCCCTGTCTCATAGTCACAAAGTTCACATTCTCATATGACCCGGATTTGAAATCCACTATTCGTCTAAAATGGAGGTCACCTGATTTCGGCAGCCAATGACTTTTTCCAATTTTTTTCAATGCCCCCGGTGTCGTAGTTCCTGTCCCACCTCCCCTGCACTGTTATTGGTGCAAAAAAGGCGCCAGGGAAGGTGGGAGGGGAATCGAATTTTGGCGCACTTTACCACGCGGTGTTCGATTCGATTCGAACATAGCGAACACCCTGATATCCGATCGAACATGTGTTCGATAGAACACTGTTCGCTCATCTCTAGTGGTAACATCTCCTACAACCGTAGAGAAAATGGTCCCACAATTGGGGATAGTAAGTGATGTAAAGATCTAAAAAGCACTATGGAATATGATGGAGATATCGAAGAGAAGTAGAACAGAGGATAACAGGAGGTGAAGGTGAACTATCTCTATATCTCCTAAAAGCAGTCTTGCTATTGTCTCATCTATACCGACTAGAGAGGAGTGAATTTTCTGAAATTTGTGTTGGATCAGATTCCATCGATTTGGCCAACAGATTAGATTTGGTCTCAATTGAATGTGCCCTCTTTGCTCCCAAAAAGTAGTTTATTAGACTTTATTGAACACGTGGAACAATACCGCATGTCCCAAAAAGTCCAATAGTAACTCACTGGCATTGGCCAATCTTAACCAACCAATAAGAATAGTAATCAGTTTATAGGGGTCTATTGGCTGGATTAGATTATGTGGTCCAATGACCTTCTTTTAATAAACAAATGTAGCAACGTTATTTCGTGCGATTCATCGAAAACTTTTTGAAAATTTGGAATTAATTTTTATTGTGACTAGTGATGGGTGAACCTCATAAGATTAGTTGTTTTTTTAAAAAAATATTCACAGGTTTCATCCAAACCTGAAAAAATTTGGGTTCATCTCCCATGAACTGTTCTCTCATTTTTGTGACGAATTGATTTGATCATATCTAATAATGGCTGACTATTATGATGTCATATCTTACACAAGACGATACCAATAAAAACTAAAGCCCACACGCCTCTCTAGTAATGGATATATAAGATAAGTTGTGTCTCAGAACAATAAATACTTATAAACAATAGTCCCTGCTTATATATTACACCCCTATCAGTAATAGTGCCCTTATAAATAGTGCCCTATATCAGTACCATATCCCCTTATCGGTAATAGTCACCCTGTAAAAATAATCCTGCTCTCTTATAAATAATCCCCCCTATTAATATTAGCCCTCTTATAAGTGATAGCCCCCTTTATAAATAAGCCCATTTAACAAGTATAGTTCCCCTCTTACAGATAAAAGCAATCCCTTATAAGAGATGCCTTATATATAATAGTTTACCCTTTTTATGCGCCAGCACGCCCCATGTAACCGCAGAGGGTGACGTCCAGAATGCGTAATGTCACCTAAAGACCAGAAGATGACGCCGGAGGCCTAGGAGAGGTGCACATGACTGCTGCACATGACTCTGGGTCTCTTTCAGTTATCGATATGGCCGGACCTGACTTTGGGTGCCCGTGGAGCCCCTTTGGGGACTGGGGACCTGGGCGATTGCCCATTCTGCCACCCCCTCAACACCAGCCCTGCCTAAATCACTCAGCCTGATCCTAGAATGATGAGAGGTCTATATGACTTTCCACTTACAGTCGCCTTCCTCCCTCTCCACCCATGCTGGGAGCAACCACCGGGATTTAACCCTTAATACATCTACTCCCACAGACAACCAGCGATCCTCACATTAACCCCTTTCCTGCTGTAGACCGCCAGACATATTACCATAAATACGATCTCTGCCCTTGATCATTAGGAATTTGGACATTAACCAATTAATTGCTGCGTACCGCCTTTCTCAGCCAAGACTGCTAAGGATACTAGCATTGACCCCTTGACCACAATGGAGACAGAAATTAACCCTTTCTGTGCTATACACAACCGCTGGTGCTGAGATTACCCATTTCCTGTTCCAAACCACCAGGAAGGCCTCCAATAACTGTTTCATTGCTCTTAAACTCCAGGGATGGTGCAGTTAACCCTTTAACCCTCCATTTCCACCCAACTACGCTACACAGGCTGATCTTCTATGTCCAGGTGTTGCTCATGTAAACTTTCATTGGTGCCAACAGGTTCCTAACATACAAGGATTTGTTTTGCCTCTTCTGTTCTGTGTCTGCCATGGCGTTACAGTGTGTATATGATATAACGTGTCAGTACTGCGCTCTATCAGCTCAGCACATTGTTATTTACATACAATATGACAAATGTGATGTTTGTATTTTATGTAATAATTTTACATAGCTATGAATGGCTGCCATACTAGAAGGTTACACCCAGCAGATATAATACCCCCCAGCATCAGACCATGATAAGGGCTATGGGACCCTCTTATGTATTGGATTTCTTAAGGGCCAACCCCTATATATATATATATATATATATATATATATATATATATATATATGTATATTAACCCTTTCCTGTGCAACCCCAAAATACTGACCTCTCCTGACGACTCTGCTGCTCGCTCTGCTGTGCTAAAATCTCCCAGAACAAACAACAAAATTCTCAAAATGAAACCGAAAGCTGTTCCCTGAATTAACTTCTTCATTTCCTTCCTGATCTGAGTGAGATTGTGGGGGGGGGGGGGGGAGGCAGAGACAAAGACCCCGAGGAGGCGACCAAAGCAGGATCAGGGAAGAGAAGACAGGCCAGTCACATAATGGACGGTCCTGTGCAACCGAAACTTCATGTAGTGTCTTTACTTGCTATCAGAGACATAGAGCGTCTCAATGCTGAAACCAACACACAGCATGTAGGTTTTTGCTGTCCGCTTGAAAAATCGGACATCTTTGTGAACGGACCCTTAAGGACAGACACGGACTGTAAAGAATGCACCTGATGTCCCATTTAAATCAATGCAAAATGTACGGACACATCTAGTGTCCGATGCTAATGTCCGCGCAAGATTTTGCGCGGACATTAGCTGTCGGACACCGACGGTAGTGTGAACGCCCCCTAACTGATGGATCAAAAAGAGAGTTTGGAACGACTATCACCGCAAGGGTTGTGCAAGGCAGGGACAACTATGGTTCCTAAGTTCTCCTTATAGGTGAGGCACTGCTGCACTCGCTGGTGATGACTGTGACAACCCAGATTGTGGCACAAGAGCAGAGTAAAAACAGGAACAATTAAAATGCTGCTGAATTATGATCTGTTTATTAAATCATTACAAAAGATAAGGGCGGTAAGACGCGTTAGGCGCTGCGATAGCCCGCTCATCTACATCAGGCACATACTGATTGAACATCACAGAAAGTAGAAATAGATGAGAACAGGAAGCATGGCGTATACATTGTAATAAATATAATGAATTTAATGAAGGCCAAGGGGAAATACTAGCACTGATACATTCAAGGGCAGGGTCAGCAGAGTCATCTCATCTTATTTTCATTAGTGCGTTGGAATTAATAATGACCTCTATACAGCATTCCTTGGATTTTGGGGAAGGAGCTTCACTCCATCTCTTTCTGGAGTCTGTAATAGTTTATGGACAGTTTTGTGATCATTGTCTCCCATTCACTGCAGCATCTCATGAGCTCACACAGCCTGCACTGACTGTCTATGTAAGCAAATGTGTAGCTCTAATATGGCGGCTCTATATGTTTTGATTTTTTTAATAGGTTTACAATTAATAAAATTACACTATAGAAAAATAAGTGAAACATTTTATGAAAGTGAATTTCCAATATTACATGCTAATTAATTTCATAAGACTCGTTCTCTGTTTCAGTTACATAATGCCCAGCGTCGTTGTGCGCTTAGAAGGCTCCCGCTTACTGGGGAATGTATAATGCCCTATGCAGTGAGCTCCCCCTTGTAACAACATGACCATGTCTGTCTATAAGGTACAGAAAATCAAATGTAGCCTTTCTTCACATTTAACCCCTACATGCTGTTTGGATACTCATGTTAGGTTCGGGATCCCCTCTTGCGTTTTGACCACGGTAGAAACGCTATATTGTACATTACCTGCAAAGTGGATGGGATTATGGCCGGTTTTTGCAAACCACAACATGTCAGTTATACCTACGCAAATGCTGTTGTTTTCCGTATAGGTATAATAACTACTGTATATACTCGAGTATATAAGTTTTCCCAGTTTTTTGTGGTAAAATTAGGGGCCTCGGCTTATATTCGGGTCGGCTTATACTCGAGTATATATGGTAACTCTGCAGAATTTCTATGAAAAATGTAAGTTCAGCCATCTCTTCCTAATACTGGTACCGAGGTTAAGCGATGGGAACCATGATGTTAGTATTAGCCCACATGACCTCTATAGCCAATGATTGACTCCAATGGCCGCAGAGTATGTAAACAGAGACTAGAAGGACCATCGGAGACTCAGTGAGGGATTGGTGGGGAACACAGTACAGATTATATTTTGCGCTATTTGCAGGAGGTATTACATTTTTTTTATAACCTGGACAATGAGGAAGGGTAACCATGAAGAGACCTGCACGGCTGAAACCTCTGATCATTCAGGGGCAGGTCTGAGTGGGGTCTAAGGTTGATTTATTTGGGAAGGCATGAGATACTGATGCCTTAGAGGGATTGCAACCCAGGAAGGCAGCTTTGGCATTAAGATACAAGGCTGACATGTTTTGGCACCAGGTTTTGATGGAGCCATTGAGATTGACTACAAGAGAACACATTTATCTTTCTTTTTCGGTGGAGCACTCTCTATTCTCTCTTTGTTCGCTTTCATAATTGATCTTACGGCATCATTTTTGTTTGCTATCTCCAGTAATATTTCCATTCGCTTTTTATGCTCCTCCTCTGGTGTATCCAAGTTGGGGACCACATTTTTGGCCACAAAATCCACAACATCCAGAATTTCAGACAGGATGGTGAGGAAGGTTTTATCCTTCCCAGGCGTTTTCCCATTGTTTTCCTTGGTATAATTTTCCACTTCATATATCTTCTCCATGTCCATCTCTGCAAACTGTTTATGCATTATTTCAGCATTACCACTTAATTTTTTCGTAAGGACAATGACTGGGAGGAATCCTAGAAAAAAAAAGATGGCAGAAGACTAAGCACATAAGAGACTCATTGTGGCAGTCCTGTGACATCAGGGACCTCCAGCTCTTCTGAAATTACAACTATCAGCATGCTCAGACAGCTATCACATCTTTCAAGGCATGCTGGGAATTGTAGTTATGCAACTACTGGAAAGCCACCATTTCTCTAGCTTAATAGATTCTCAGAGTTATAGTAACAATGCAGTTTTACAATGCTGATGACTGTGTGTAGTTATCTCTCACGCAAGGGCGTAACTAGAAAAAACTGGGCCTGCTATCAAACTTTTGACTTGGGCCCCCTCATGGCATAGCAACCCCTTTCCTGGCCCCCAGACAGTATAACACCCCATGTGCACACACTATAATGTCCCAAAGTGGCCTCCAGACAGTAAAACGTCCCCGGCCCCGTCACATGGTGTAATGTCCCATAGTGGCCCCTGCATACAGTATTATATCCCACCATGGCTCCTGCGCACAGTATTATGTCCCACCGTGGCCCCTGCGCACAGTATTATGCCCCACTGTGGCCCCTGCACACATTATTATGCCCCATAATGGCCAAACATTAGTTATTATTATAATCTGGTGTATTTTCTGACCCCATAATATATTGATCAAAGACCCAGAGGAGAAGACAAACCTAAAAAACAATGTTACTTAGCTCTCCTGGGCTCAGGCGCACTGGCTGCTGGTTTCGGCCCTCTTCAATGTCGGTACAGACGTCACATGGTCCAGGCCGGTGTCGCGAGGAATAATGATGTCTGCCTGCCCCACATGACATCTGGGACATCGCTAAAGAGGCCCAGAGACTGTCTGGGGAATGCTGGAGCACAGGAGAAATGAGTAACACTGGTTTTTAGGTTTGCTCACCTCCCATGGGCCATTGATCATTATACTCTATGGTCTGAAAAGAACCCAAAGTATAATAACAGCAGTATTTGTTGGAGTTTGTTCAGAAAATACTCTTGCCGCGGCTTTACTTATCAATCCATGCTCCTGCTCACAGCTGTGTCGGCTTCCCCTTCTGACCTCCAGAGGGCCCAGGGACATGATATGGGATACAGAAGGAAAAGCGGAGGCAGTTGTGAACAAGAGCGGGAATTGGTAAGTAAATAGAGACTGTTACCTGGGGTCACTCCAGTAGGTAATAGCCTATTGAAATTGTTTTTAAAAAAACAAAACATCAGGTGCCCACCGGGCCCACTAAGGTGCTACTCTGTTATTTATGCTCCTGCTCCTAGTACAGGACATGGTATAAGATTCATCTTCTCAGCTTATAAACTCTATGGAAAGATACCATTCAAATAGTGGCCACTTAAAGGGGTTGTCCCATCACAAGGATCCTGTCTATACTGCTTGTTAATGTGAATGTAAGAAGGGGCCCTAATACTATTAGAGTTTGGTGAACTGCTTTGTAATGAGCCGACTTCATTATGAGTTTTCCAAAAATTTCAGATTTGGGGTTAGACACCCACAAATCATTATTACACTCTGTCATTATATTTTGGCATCTCTTCTGGCCTCTCTTGATCTCCTGAGTACCATCATTGACCCCATTGGACTTCCAAGGACTGTGATTGTCTCTCAGTGGCCATGTGGAATGGTCCAACGTCACAACTTATGTCACCGTGTCATGACTTAGGTGCACCACACGTGACCTCTAAGACCTAATCAAAGGTCTCAGTTGTCCCTCGGCACCATGGAGGACAGAAGAAGCTTGAGAGGATCAAAGACACCCTCGAAGGAGATGTGAGAGAAGGATAGTAAGGCGGTTTAATTTAATTCTACACCTCCCCTGGGCCCCCACTTATTAACCTGGGTCTGCAGAGGTCTCACAGTGTAATAATGTCACTTTCATTTAGGACCAAACAAGTTTGATCCAAAACCAAACAGGCAGGCAAATATATTCACAAAATGAATCTGGCGAAATTTGCCCATCACTACATACCATAGTATAACTAGTACAATGAGTTATAGTACCGCACCTTATTCAGAAAATACTCATACCTGTGATCTTGTGAGCAGTTTCAAGAAACTCCAAAATTTCCTCTTTTTCTTCTTTAACAAATTGTATATCCACACTGGAAGAGAATGAGAATGGTGACACTTTTACCACTGCTTTGGAGTTGACTGAGACCACCACCCATATGCACTAATAGGATATAATGAAGTAATCTAGCTGACTCCATCCCCTTCCCCAGTAACCAGAGCAGGGAGGGCACACCCTAATACCTATACTGTTTGGGTCTAGTTATGAATGTTCATTGTTGTAGTAAGACTGAATCTGTCTACTGTGTATGTTAATTCCGATTCACAATCTACACCCCGAGATGCAGGAAAATAATAGATTCAAGGATGTTAATTCAGTGTAAGCAGTCCATCCAATCTACAGGTCAATGCAGAGAAGCCAAGGGTAGAGACCCTTCCTGTGCACGTGTGGTTTAAATCAAACACCATGGCTACTTGAAATCTATATTGAGCAAAAGAAAAACAGCATCAAAGGCATGGTTGTCATAATACATGTTTTATAACCATCTACATACAGAACTATGGATGGGAAACATAGACGCTTCAATGACCTCAAGCACATGGACCATTAGGGTTCATAACCTCCCCAAATGAAATATCTGCTGAAGGGATTACAGATTTCATCTTCATGTTTGGATTCCCCGGACTGGTAAAAACATTCTGCATCATTCTCCAAGCATATCATTCTGCCCATACAGAGTTATAACATTGTAACGGTCTGGGTCAGGTTCAGACTTTTTTAGGGGAAATTACTTGGGGAAATTAATAGGTTGAGCAAATGTAAAGGCTGACGGATATCCTGAAGCAGAGGAAGATGCAATAGCAGGTAGCTTCCAGCAGGTGGCAGAGGTCCAATATAATGTAGTCGTATGGCCAAGTCAGCAACAGGAGATATCGTAGTACAAAGGGGTCAGGCAAGAGAGTAGTCCGCAAGTCGAGTCTGTATTAAGAGGTAACACAGTAGCAAAATCGGAGGTCAAAGAGAGAAGGTTGTAGTCAGAAGGAAGCCAGGGGTCGATGCACAAGATTAACATCAGTATCAGCAGCAGAGCAGGAGTGAGCAGCTAGATTACAGGCAGGGCTCAATAGTCTCACAAAGCAGGAAGTGCAAGGATGGGGAATAGGAAGTTCAATCAAGGAACAGGGTGGAGCAAACCAGAGAGGCGGGAACTGAAACTAGAGGCACTGGGAACTAGGCTTCAGATCAGCACAGGAGCTATCCAGGAGGCTAAAGAGCTACAGCCTGGGAGGCAAAGTCCCTTGGTTCAAGTCCTGACAAGTATATTCCCAAAATAAGGGGACAACACGGTGGCTCAGTGGTTAGCACTGTAGTCTTGCAGTGCTAACTCCTTGCAACATCTGCAAGGAGTTTGTATGTTCTCCCAGTGTTTGTGTGGATTTCCTCCCATACTCGAAAGACATACTGATAGGGAAAAATGCACATTGTAAGATTTGGGACATGTAGTTGGTCACCTCCAGTCATAAAAAGCTCCAAGAAAGGGGCTGGGTTAGGATTCCTTCAAAGATTGTCCTTGGATAAGACCTCTTTGTCAGATACCTGGAGATACAACTAAGCTTGTTGTCTGTCAAGCTCCACAATCAGGCTTAACCCCTTAAGTACCTGGTCACTTTTCGGTTTCAACTTTAGTTTTTTCCTCCTCACATTTCAAGAGCCATAACTTTTTCATTTTTTAGTACAGAGTCACATGATGGCTTATTGTTTGCGGTGCAAATTTTACTTTTTAATGGAAAAATTCAAAACCCTTTACAATCTACTGGGAAGCTGGAAAAAAATTCAGAATGAGGTGCAATTGGAGAAAAAATGCATTTGTGCCAAGTTCATATGGGTATAATTTCTACAGCGTTCACTGTTTGGTAACAATGACATGTTATCTGTATTGTGCGGGTCAGTACGAACATGGCAATACCAAATTTATATAGTATTTGTAATGTACTGATAATTTTTGCAAAATAGAAAAAAAAAATTGTGTCGCCATGTTGTGACACCTGCAACTTTTTCATATTTAGATGTATGGAGCTGGGTGCGGTGTCTTTTTTTGCGGGACAAGATGAAGTTTTTATGGATATCATTTGGGGAAAGATCTGATGGTTTGATCACTCTTAATTCAATTTTTATAGGAGGAAAAGTGTTGAAAAAAAAACGCTATTTGGCTATTTTGGCGATTTTTTTCAGCACTAGTGAGCGCAGCTCTGGAGTGTAACACAGGATTAGGGTTGAGCCGATCTTGAGATTTCAGGATCCTGTTTAAAATCCGATTTTTGATCATTTTCCAGCCGATCCCGATCGTGAAATTTGCTCGATCGCCGATCGCTATCTGATCTTTCCTGATCCCGATCGCTCAACCCTACACAGGATCAGTGGTGTGATATAGGCTCACAGTGACTGCACCAGCTCAAGGAGAAGAGTTAGAATACAAGTGTTATACATGTCTCACCTGTGGACAAATATAGGCACCAGCAGATCACAAGTATTAACTTTAGCATGTATCACCGCCTTCATTCTGTCCGTAAAAGACCGATGAAACGTCACAAATTCTTCATTCAGAGGTTGGAGATTGGCTGGAATGAGAGAAGACTAATGTAACATGTGACTCGGAATGTAGGAGGGTGCGGGAAATCTTCCATGTAGTAAGTTACTAATTCTACTCATCTCCTTCATTTGTAGGAAAAATGGATATTATCAGGTCTATCATCAGTTCGGGAGGGTCGAGAGACAGCACCAGTCCCAAGAATGAACCAGCCTTCGTCCTGCTGTTCCTTGTATATTAGCTTACTGTTGCTGATACAGTCCTATGAAAAAGTTTGTGCCCCCCTATTAATCTTAATCATTTTTAGTCCTAAATAGTTTGGTGTTTGCAGCAGCCATTTCAGTTTGATATATCTAATAACTGATAGACACTACTCATGGTTTGTGATCCCCCCTTTTCTGGACAATCACACAGTATAAACCCCCCTTTTCTTTGCCCCATTTACACAAAAAGTAGCTGCCGATTTAAAAAAAAAAAAAAAAATGCCCCCCCCCCCAGTTTATTCTCGCCTCAGGTTTCCTCATGCAAGATGTGCTCCTGGCTACCCCCCCCCCCCCCCCCCTATGTGTTATTGTAGTCTAGATGAGTGATGGTGAACTTTTTTATAGACCAAGTGCCCAAACTGCAACCCAAAACCCATTGAATTATAGCAAACACGCCAATTTAACCTTAATGTTCTGTGGATCTACAATTGCGAACAGTTATGGACCCGCAAAACACAGTCGTGTGAATGGGGCTTTACAGAGCTTGTACTGAGAGGTAAAGGTCTCTGCATTTGGTACTTTTGGGCAATTAATGTTCACTATTTACATCACGCTGGATCTGTTTTATAGTGACCGTGAAATGTTATTACAGCCTGTACTAATATCATGTCTGCTATAAAACAGATACTGTGTGATATAAATAGTAAACGGACCCCACACAGTACAATCTGCCCCACATTGGCACCCATGCTGTACAATCTGCCCCACAGTGGCTGCTCCATAGTGGTCACCAACCTGTACAATGTGCTCCAGAGTGGCCCACACTCTAGTAATTATATTATTATCACTGGATATATTATATCTGGTATTATATGCTCCACAGTTGCCCCAACTTAGTGTTACATGCTCCTCAGTGGCCTCCACTCAGTATTATATGCTCCAAAGTGGCCCCCAGACAGTATTATATGCTCCACAGTGGTCGCCAGACAGTACGATGCACTACACAGTGGCCCCCAGACAATATTATATGCTCCACAGTAGTCTCTACATGGTATTATATGTTCCACAGTGGACACCACACAGTATTATATGCTCCAGCTGGACTCCACACAGTATTATACACTACACAACATGAATTGGTCCACAGTAGCCCCCTCCCACACAACATGAACTGGTCCACAGTAGCCCCCTCCCACACAACATGAACTGGTCCACAGTAGCCCCCTCCCACACAACATGAACTGGTCCACAGTAGCCCTCCTCCCACACAACATGAACTGGTCCACAGTAGCCCTCCTCCCACACAACATGAACTGGTCCACAGTAGCCCTCCTCCCACACAACATGAACTGGTCCACAGTAGCCCTCCTCCCACACAACATGAACTGGTCCACAGTAGCCCTCCTCCCACACAACATGAAATGGTCCACAGTAGCCCCCTCCCACACAACATGAACTGGTCCACAGTAGCCCCCTCCCACACAGCATGAACTGGTCCACAGTAGCCCCCTCCCACACAGCATGAACTGGTCCACAGTAGCCCCCTCCCACATAACATGAAATGGTCCACAGTAGCCCCCTCCCACACAACATGAACTTGTCCACAGTAGCCCCTCCCACACAGCATGAAAGGTCCACAGTAGCCCCTCCCACACAGCATGAAAGGTCCACAGTAGCCCCTCCCACACAGCATGAAAGGTCCACAGTAGCGCCCTCCCACACAGCATAAAATGGCCCACAATAACTCCCTCCAATGCAAAATGAAATGGTACACAGTAGCCCCCTCCCACACAACATGAAATGTCCACAGTAGCCCCCAACCCAGAGAGTACACACATACATAAGAAGAGCAGCTGGGCATCCTCTCTTCTGTTCACTGCACCCGCTGATGATTTACGTCATCACGCCCGCGCTTGTTCAGAGGTCACAGTCTGTAATCCGTGTAGGCCGCGCGGTACGCATGGCCTACACTGATCTACACTGACAGCTTTCAGCTGGATGTGTATTTGCACAACCAGCTGAAGGCAACGATTGCTCACTAACAGGGAATCCTGCACCGGATTCCCCATTAGTGAGTGATCAGGGCAACCGTACGCGTGCCATAGGTTCGCCTTCACTGGTCTAGACGGAGAGAATTTACACATGGAGTGTTGTATGCTGCCACCAGATGTCACTGTAATACAATGGCGTATGTCTAGCAGAGCCATCAGAACATTAGGATTCCAGAGAGAATGAGGCTGGCCAGAGGTCAGGGACAGTTTTCTGGTCCTATCACAGGTTTAGGTTCAGTCTGACATGTAAATATTTTTATTATACTGTAAGGGGTATAATAAGTTTAATCCCAGAGGGGGTACAAAAAGTAATAAACACTGATAATACTCACCTTCCCTCAACTCTCCTGGGCTCTCCCATGGTGTCATGACATTGAATAGCGTCATATGGCTGCTGAGGTCCAATCACAGGTCTCAGTGGTCCTCCAGAGCCTCTGCTGTCATTCAAGAGTTTGGAAGAGGGCGGCAGCAGATCCACCCCTCCTGGGCTTCCGATTATTATTCTCTGGGGTCTGAAGAGACCACAGAGTACAATAATTATGCATGGGTGGAAAACCCTAACAATTTTGGGTTCAGCCAAACCTGAAAGTTTTGGAAAAATTGTAATGAAACCAGCCTGCTAGTAATCAGTTCACTCATCTCTAAGGGAGTCTTAGTATAGCTCATATAGACACTCAGGTGGTAATAGATGTCAGATCCTGGGCCTCAGTGTGGAATCTGTAACGGGATCTCCAGCCAGCTCTGGAGTATAATACAGGATTTAACTCAGGATCAGTACAGGATAAGTAATGTAATGTATATACACAGTGACTGCACCAGCAGAATAGTGAGCGCAGCTCTGGAGTATAATACAGGATTTAACTCAGGATCAGTACAGGATAAGTAATGTAATGTATGTACACAGTGACTGCACCAGCAGAATAGTGAGTGCAGCTCTGGAGTATAATACAGGATGTAACTCAGGATCAGTACAGGATAAGTAATGTAATGTATGTACACAGTGACTGCACCAGCAGAATAGTGAGCGCAGCTCTGGAGTATAATACAGGATTTAACTCAGGATCAGTACAGGATAAGTAATGTAATGTATGTACACAGTGACTGCACCAGCAGAATAGTGAGTGCAGCTCTGGAGTATAGTACAGGATTTAACTCACGATCAGTACAGGATAAGTAATGTAATGTATGTACACAGTGACTGCACCAGCAGAATAGTGAGCGCAGCTCTGGAGTATAATACAGGATGTAACTCAGGATCAGTACAAGATAAGTAATGTAATGTATGTACACAGTGACTGCACCAGTAGAATAGTGAGCGCAGCTCTGGAGTATAATACAGGATGTAACTCAGGATCAGTACAGGATTAGTAATGTAATGTATGTACACAGTGACTGCACCAGCAGAATAGTGAGTGCAGCTCTGGAGTATAATACAGGATGTAACTCAGTATCAGTACAGGATAAGTAATGTAATGCATGTACACAGTGACTGCACCAGCAGAATAGTGAGTGCAGCTCTGGAGTATAATACAGGATGTAACTCAGGATCAGTACAAGATAAGTAATGTAATGTATGTACACAGTGACTGTACCAGCAGAATAGTGAGCGCCGCTCTGGAGTATAATACAGGATGTAACTCAGGATCAGTACAGGATAAGTAATGTATGTACACAGTGACTGCACCAGCAGAATAGTGAGCGCAGCTCTGGAGTATAATACAGGATGTAACTCAGGATCAGTGCAGGATAAGTAATGTAATGTATGTACACAGTGACTGCACCAGCAGAATAGTGAGCGCAGCTCTGGAGTATAATACAGGATGTAACTCAGGATCAGTACAGGATAAGTAATGTAATGTATGTACACAGTGACTGCACCAGCAGAATAGTGAGCGCAGCTCTGGAGTATAATACAGGATGTAACTCAGGATCAGTACAGGATAAGTAATGTAATGTATGTACACAGTGACTGCACCAGCAGAATAGTGAGCGCAGCTCTGGAGTATAATACAGGATGTAACTCAGTATCAGTACAGGATAAGTAATGTAATGTATGTACACAGTGACTGCACCAGCAGAATAGTGAGTGCAGCTCTGGAGTATAATACAGGATGTAACTCAGGATCAGTACAGGATAAGTAATGTGATGTATGTACACAGTGACTGTACCAGCAGAATAGTGAGTGCAGCTCTGGAGTATAATACAGGATGTAACTCAGGACCAGTACAGGGTAAGTAATGTAATGTATGTACACAGTGACTGCACCAGCAGAATAGTGAGCGCAGCTCTGGAGTATAATACAGGATGTAACTCAGGATCAGTACAGGATAGGTAATGTAATGTATGTACACAGTGACTGTACCAGCAGAATAGTGAGCGCAGCTCTGGAGTATAATACAGGATGTAACTGTGGATCAGTACAGGATAAGTAATGTAATGTATGTACACAGTGACTGCACCAGTAGAATAGTGAGCGCAGCTCTGGAGTATAATACAGGATGTAACTGTGGATCAGTACAGGATAAGTAATGTAATGTACGTACACAGTGACTGCACCAGCAGAATAGTGAGCGCAGCTCTGGAGTATAATACAGGATGTAACTCAGTATCAGTACAGGATAAGTAATGTAATGTATGTACACAGTGACTGTACCAGCAAAATAGTGAATGCAGCTCTGGAGTATAATACAGGATGTAACTCAGGATCAGTACAGGATAAGTAATGTAATGAATGTACACAGTGACTGCACCAGCAGAATAGTGAGCGCAGCTCTGGAGTATAATACAGGATGTAACTCAGGATCAGTACAGGATAAGTAATGTAATGTATGTACACAGTGACTGCACCAGCAGAATAGTGAGTGCAGCTCTGGAATATAATACAGGATGTAACTGTGGATCAGTACAGGATAAGTAATGTAATGTACGTACACAGTGACTGCACCAGCAGAATAGTGAGCGCAGCTCTGGAGTATAATACAGGATGTAACTCAGTATCAGTACAGGATAAGTAATGTAATGTATGTACACAGTGTCTGTACCAGCAGAATAGTGAGTGCAGCTCTGGGGTATAATACAGGATGTAACTCAGGATCAGTACAGGATATGTAATGTAATGAATGTACACAGTGACTGCACCAGCAGAATAGTGAGCGCAGCTCTGGAGTATAATACAGGATGTAACTCAGGATCTATAGAGGATAAGTAATGTAATGCATGTACATAGTGACTGCACCAGCAGAATAGTGAGTGCAGCTCTGGAATATAATACAGGATGTAACTCAGGATCAGTACAGGATAAGTAATGTAATGTATGTACACAGTGACTGTACCAGCAAAATAGTGAATGCAGCTCTGGAGTATAATACAGGTGTTACAGGATGTAACTCAGGATCAGTACAGGATAAGTAATGTAATTTATGTACACAGTGACTGCACCAGCAGAATAGTGAGCGCAGCTCTGGAGTATAATACAGGATGTAACTCAGGATCAGTGCAGGATAAGTAATGTAATGTATGTACACAGTGACTGCACCAGCAGAATAGTGAGTGCAGCTCTGGAGTATAATACAGGATGTAACTCAGGATCAGTGCAGGATAAGTAATGTAATGTATGTACACAGTGACTGCACCAGCAGAATAGTGAGCGCAGCTCTGGAGTATAATACAGGATGTAACTCAGGATCAGTGCAGGATAAGTAATGTAATGTATGTACACAGTGACTGCACCAGCAGAATAGTGAGCGCAGCTCTGGAGTATAATACAGGATGTAACTCAGGATCAGTACAGGATAAGTAATGTAATGTATGTACACAGTGACTGCACCAGCAGAATAGTGAGCGCAGCTCTGGAGTATAATACAGGATGTAACTCAGGATCAGTACAGGATAAGTAATGTAATGTATGTACACAGTGACTGCACCAGCAGAATAGTGAGCGCAGCTCTGGAGTATAATACAGGATGTAACTCAGGATCAGTACAGGATAAGTAATGTAATGTATGTACACAGTGACTGCACCAGCAGAATAGTGAGTGCAGCTCTGGAGTATAATACAGGATGTAACTCAGGATCAGTACAGGATAAGTAATGTGATGTATGTACACAGTGACTGTACCAGCAGAATAGTGAGTGCAGCTCTGGAGTATAATACATGATGTAACTCAGGACCAGTACAGGGTAAGTAATGTAATGTATGTACACAGTGACTGCACCAGCAGAATAGTGAGCGCAGCTCTGGAGTATAATACAGGATGTAACTCAGGATCAGTACAGGATAGGTAATGTAATGTATGTACACAGTGACTGCACCAGTAGAATAGTGAGCGCAGCTCTGGAGTATAATACAGGATGTAACTGTGGATCAGTACAGGATAAGTAATGTAATGTACGTACACAGTGACTGCAGCAGCAGAATAGTGAGCGCAGCTCTGGAGTATAATACAGGATGTAACTCAGTATCAGTACAGGATAAGTAATGTAATGTATGTACACAGTGACTGTACCAGCAAAATAGTGAATGCAGCTCTGGAGTATAATACAGGATGTAACTCAGGATCAGTACAGGATAAGTAATGTAATGAATGTACACAGTGACTGCACCAGCAGAATAGTGAGCGCAGCTCTGGAGTATAATACAGGATGTAACTCAGGATCAGTACAGGATAAGTAATGTAATGTAATGTATGTACACAGTGACTGCACCAGCAGAATAGTGAGCGCAGCTCTGGAGTATAATACAGGATGTAACTCAGGATCAGTACAGGATAAGTAATGTAGTGTATGTACACAGTGACTGCACCAGCAGAATAGTGAGTGCAGCTCTGGAGTATAATACAGGATGTAACTCAGGATCTATAGAGGATAAGTAATGTAATGCATGTACATAGTGACTGCACCAGCAGAATAGTGAGCGCAGCTCTGGAGTATAATACAGGATGTAACTCAGGATCAGTAGAAGATAAGTAATGTAATGTATGTACACAGTGAATGTACCAGCAGAATAGTGAGTGCAGCTCTGGAATATAATACAGGATGTAACTCAGGATCAGTACAGGATAAGTAATGTAATGTATGTACACAGTGACTGTACCAGCAAAATAGTGAATGCAGCTCTGGAGTATAATACAGGTGTTACAGGATGTAACTCAGGATCAGTACAGGATAAGTAATGTAATTTATGTACACAGTGACTGCACCAGCAGAATAGTGAGCGCAGCTCTGGAGTGTAATACAGGATGTAACTCAGGATCAGTGCAGGATAAGTAATGTAATGTATGTACACAGTGACTGCACCAGCAGAATAGTGAGTGCAGCTCTGGAGTATAATACAGGATGTAACTCAGGATCAGTGCAGGATAAGTAATGTATGTACACAGTGACTGCACCAGTAGAATAGTGAGCGCAGCTCTGGAGTATAATACAGGATGTAACTGTGGATCAGTACAGGATAAGTAATGTAATGTACGTACACAGTGACTGCACCAGCAGAATAGTGAGCGCAGCTCTGGAGTATAATACAGGATGTAACTCAGGATCAGTGCAGGATAAGTAATGTATGTACACAGTGACTGCACCAGCAGAATAGTGAGCGCAGCTCTGGAGTATAATACAGGATGTAACTCAGGATCAGTGCAGGATAAGTAATGTAATGTATGTACACAGTGACTGTACCAGCAAAATAGTGAATGCAGCTCTGGAGTATAATACAGGATGTAACTCAGGATCAGTACAGGATAAGTAATGTAATGAATGTACACAGTGACTGCACCAGCAGAATAGTGAGCGCAGCTCTGGAGTATAATACAGGATGTAACTCAGGATCAGTACAGGATAAGTAATGTAATGTATGTACACAGTGACTGCACCAGCAGAATAGTGAGCGCAGCTCTAGAGTATAATACAGGATGTAACTCAGGATCAGTACAGGATAAGTAATGTAATGTATGTACACAGTGACTGCACCAGCAGAATAGTGAGTGCAGCTCTAGAGTATAATACAGGATGCAACTCAGGATCTATAGAGGATAAGTAATGTAATGTATGTACACAGTGAATGTACCAGCAGAATAGTGAGTGCAGCTCTGGAGTATAATACAGGATGTAACTCAGGATCAGTACAGGATAAGTAATGTAATGTATGTACACAGTGACTGTACCAGCAAAATAGTGAATGCAGCTCTGGAGTATAATACAGGTGTTACAGGATGTAACTCAGGATCAGTACAGGATAAGTAATGTAATTTATGTACACAGTGACTGCACCAGCAGAATAGTGAGCGCAGCTCTGGAGTATAATACAGGATGTAACTCAGGATCAGTGCAGGATAAGTAATGTAATGTATGTACACAGTGACTGCACCAGCAGAATAGTGAGTGCAGCTCTGGAGTATAATACAGGATGTAACTCAGGATCAGTACAGGATAAGTAATGTAATGTATGTACACAGTGACTGTACCAGCAGAATAGTGAGCGCAGCTCTGGAGTATAATACAGGATGTAACTCAGGATCTATAGAGGATAAGTAATGTAATGTATGTACACAGTGACTGCACCAGCAGAATAGTGAGCGCAGCTCTGGAGTATAATACAGGATGTAACTCAGGATCTATAGAGGATAAGTAATGTAATGTATGTACACAGTGAATGTACCAGCAGAATAGTGAGTGCAGCTCTGGAGTATAATACAGGATGTAACTCAGGATCAGTACAGGATAAGTAATGTAATTTATGTACACAGTGACTGCACCAGCAGAATAGTGATCACAGCTCTGGAGTATAATACAGGATGTACCTCAGGATCAGTAGAAGATAAGTAATGTAATGTATGTACACAGTGAATGTACCAGCAGAATAGTGTGCGCAGCTCTGGAGTATAATACAGGATGTAACTGTGGATCAGTACAGGATAATTAATGTAATGAATGTACACAGTGACTGCACCAGCAGAATAGTGAGCGCAGCTCTGGAGTATAATACAGGATGTAACTCAGGATCAGTACAGGATAAGTAATGTAATGTATGTACACAGTGACTGCACCAGCAGAATAGTGAGTGCAGCTCTGGAGTATAATACAGGATGTAACTCAGGATCAGTACAGGATAAGTAATGTAATGAATGTACACAGTGACTGCACCAGCAGAATAGTGAGGGCAGCTCTGGAGTATAATACAGGATGTAACTCAGGATCAGTACAGGATAAGTAATGTAATGAATGTACATAGTGACTGCACCAGCAGAATAGTGAGCGCAGCTCTGGAGTATAATACAGGATGTAACTCAGGATCAGTACAGGATAAGTAATGTAATGTATGTACACAGTGACTGCACCAGCAGAATAGTGAGCGCAGCTCTGGAGTATAATACAGGATGTAACTCAGGATCAGTACAGGATAAGTAATGTAATGTATGTACACAGTGACTGCACCAGCAGAATAGTGAGTGCAGCTCTGGAGTATAATACAGGATGTAACTCAGGATCAGTACAGGATAAGTAATGTAATGTATGTACACAGTGACTGCACCAGCAGAATAGTGAGCGCAGCTCTGGAGTATAATACATGATGTAACTCAGGATCAGTAGAAGATAAGTAATGTAATGTATGTACACAGTGAATGTACCAGCAGAATAGTGAGTGCAGCTCTGGAGTATAATACAGGATGTAACTGTGGATCAGTACAGGATAAGTAATGTAATGTATGTACACAGTGACTGCACCAGCAGAATAGTGAGCGCAGCTCTGGAGTATAATACAGGATGTAACTCAGGATCAGTACAGGATAAGTAATGTAATGTATGTACACAGTGACTGTACCAGCAAAATAGTGAATGCAGCTCTGGAGTATAATACAGGTGTTACAGGATGTAACTCAGGATCAGTACGGGATAAGTAATGTAATGTATGTACACAGTGACTGCACCAGCAGAATAGTGAGCGCAGCTCTGGCGTATAATACAGGATGTAACTCAGGATCAGTGCAGGATAAGTAATGTAATGTATGTACACAGTGACTGCACCAGCAGAATAGTGAGTGCAGCTCTGGAGTATAATACAGGATGTAACTCAGGATCAGTACAGGATAAGTAATGTAATGTATGTACACAGTGACTGCACCAGCAGAATAGTGAGCGCAGCTCTGGAGTATAATACAGGATGTAACTCAGGATCAGTGCAGGATAAGTAATGTAATGTATGTACACAGTGACTGTACCAGTAGAATAGTGAGTGCAGCTCTGGAGTATAATACAGGATGTAACTCAGGATCAGTGCAGGATAAGTAATGTAATGTATGTACACAGTGACTGTACCAGCAGAATAGTGAGTGCAGCTCTGGAGCATAATATAGGATGTAACTCTATTGAGGGGCTTTTTTTGGAGGATGATTTTGAGGCGGATTCAGTGTCAAAATCAGCGCTAAAAAACTCCATGTGAACTGACCATTAGGGTCTTTATCCATCATGTCATTAATAGAGGTTACTTCTCTCCCTGTGGCAGTGGGTCCTATTAGAACTCTTCACTCTCCAGGGCTCGTATAAAACTACAACCTCTGCACCCCTACAGATGTGTCTCTACATCCTTCCTGTGGAGACATAACTCCACTCCCACATCTATTTCATGATATTTGGCTATACCTTACAGATTTATCTTTTCATTATTGAGCACTATATGTAAATATTACAGTAAGTGAAACTCTATTACAGTACAGTGGATAACTTACCAAGTTGAGCATACACTTCTTCTTTCTCAAAGTTATCTATTTTTCCAAATCCTCGGTTGTCAACTAGGGTGATGACCTCAGTGAGCTCATATGGTAGTCTCACCATGGTGAACCCACCATGGCTGGTCTCCGCTGGTGCTACAGGGGCTGATTCTGAGAACTTTCCACCATGTAAGGCATACTTGAAGGAGTTGATAAGTGAAGACTTGCCATGACCAGCAGGTCCACAAACCTGGAGCAGGATACGTTTGTAGCCAAGATTTCCCAAAGTAGAGCCATCCAGCTGGTAGGTCAGGATCTTATCGTTTAGTTTTGCTAGATCTTCCATATCTTCTGATGGACAAAACTAGACAATGAAAGAAGAACATCCAATCATCTTTGACCTGTAATAACTAATTTGATACTGGAATCAACCAACAATCGGGAAATTTGTGAGAATAGAAGATTATTGGGTAAGATTGTGAGAAGGTTTGGAGTTAAATTGTATCTGAAGGAACAGGCAGTGGAAATAGAACAATGGTGGAGAGAATTGAGGAAGTCAACCAAGGACTTAATGTGGATGATATAGAGTTAATATCCTTTCTGCATAACATCAATAGACGATACAGGCTGGAGATCACCTGCCCCACATACTGACCTGTGTCACATATAGTAGAAAGCAAAGTCTCATCTTTATTTTATGCCTTATTTCTAATCTTCTTACCTGTTTTTTTTCTTCACAATCTCCGATGAACTTTCAAACTTCTTTTGTTCTCTCTACAAATGAAAGTGAAAGAGTCTCCTCGCCGTCTTTTAGGGTGAGGCTGCTAACGGAGTGTTTTCTATCCCTGCATGTTTTCAGAGCCATGACTGCTTGGCCATTTACTTAGCATTGCTGTGTGAGGTTTTCTTTGCACTTTGGGTGTGTTTTTATGGTATCATTCTCATTATAAATAATAAAAAATGTCTATTTTATATTGCAGCTGTTTACATACTGTATTGTACTTAATCTCTCTATATTCTAAAAATGAATTTCTGTCCGTCTGTCTGTCTGTTCTTTATGTGTGACCAAACGAGTGGACCGATCTTCATCAAATTTGACACACAGATACTTCAGGTGTCCGGGAAGGTTTAAGATAAGGCCTCAACTCATTCGGACATACCGTTCTGGAGATACAGCTTTCCCAAAACACTGACTGGCATTAGCCAATACAAACCTGCAAGTCTTTCACTCATATTCCAACTGTCATAAGCACGGTCACTCCACATGCACAATCCAACACTGATATCCAAACTGAGATACACGCATCAGAGAATTAGATACACAGGTCAGCACACAGTATCACACGCCAGAGGATTAGATATGCACCTCTGCACACAGTTCCACATGTCGGAGGATTAGATACGCACGTCTGCACACAGTACAATACGCTGGAGGATTATATATACGCTTCAGCACACAGTACCACACGCCAGAGGATTAGACACGTGCCTCACCACACAGTACCACACGCCAGAGTATTAGATACGCGCGTCCACACACAGTATCACACGCCAGAGGATTAGATACATGCCTCACCACACAGTACCACATGCTGGAGGATTAGATACGCGCGTCAGCACACAGTACCACACGCTGGAGGATTAGATACATGGCTCTTAACAGAGTACCACATATTAGAATTAGATATGTGCCTCTGCTTACAGTACCACAAGTCAGAGGATCAGATATGCACCATTGCACACAGTACCACAGTCTGCCTCGGGTTCTGGTCCAAAATACAGGTAGCTGCGACTGGATGCCGGTGCAGTGCATCGGCATCCAGTCGCACACTCCGCTCCGGATTAGTCCCAAATGAATGGGCCTAATCAGGAAGGAGTGTCTTCAGGTGGATGTCACGAGACAAATCCGCCTGAAAGAATGAGTATGTTGCTTCTTTTTTTGGGAGCCGAAACAAATGGCTCCCGGAAAAAAGAACTAACCTGCTTCCATTGATATCAATGGGAGCCGTCTTTTTGGTCAGGATTTTGAAGCGGGTATGGCTTCAAAATCCTGACCAGAAAACCCTGTATGAACTTACCCTAAGGCAAACCCAGCTGAAGTTGTGTTTAAATACAAGTGTCTCTTCAGACACCAGAGCATAATGGGTGGAGTTCCAAAGTCCATGATATCTTCAGGGGAGTAATGAACATTGCAAGAAAGTCCAGGAGAAGTAATGTAAGGTGAGTAGGTTTTTTTTTTTTTTTTAAGGTTTGTCACCTCCCTAAGGCCCCTACCTATTATACTCTAGACCAGGGGTCCTCAAACTTTTTAAACAGTGGGCCGGAGGCAGAGCAGGTCGCACAGACATCGGGAGCGGTGCCCTCCAATAGGTAAAGTGAAGTGCGCTCCATGGCCTGGCCCGAGCTCCCCAGGAGCTTCATTATAAATGCACGCCTGCCGGCGTTGTCTGCGGGGCCAGACAGAAGTGCTTGGTGGGCCACATGTGGCCCGAGGGCCGCAGTTTGAGGACCCCTGCTCTAGACACTAGATTATAATGCAGCAGTCATTTCAGGTCACCAGAAACAAATCTCCACTATTTTGGTTTAATTATAAGTCCTACAAGCAGCACTTTTCTCTCCACCGAACAGAAACCACACGGACCTCATTACAGTCTATGGGGTCCGTGGGTTTCCAAAGGTAACCGCCTTTTTATGCAGGTTAGATCTCCTTTCAGGGGTCTCCAAGCAGACCCCTGAACGAAACCCATATGCAGATGTGAACAGGGCCTAAGCAGTAATTCTGTATAGCAGTTCTATTGAAAATGCAATTGCCTGCCCCTCCCCTATTGACACGCACAGAAAGTGAAAGAGAGGAAACCATACAACATTGCATAAGAAGAACGATCTGCAGGAGAAACAGACAGTAAGACGAGTGAGTGGGTAAGTAGATCCACCACACAGTACAACTTCATCAATACGTATGTTGTATCGCTTCCTACAGAGTTTCATGTCATCTAAAAGAAAATAGGATAAAAATACACATCCTGTATATATGGAGAGTGCACAGTATCACTTCTCTTGTCCTGTATACTAGGTGTAATTCTCAGTATCTGTTCTTAGCCTGTATATATGGGCTGTGCACAGTACCACTTCTCTTGTCCTGGGCATGAACTTTATTTTCAGGAACATCTTGCACCCTGGTTACCTCTGAGCTCGGATCAGACATTCTTGAGGTCCTCTATGATAAGTCTGATGGGACTGGAATTTTGTGTATATGAAAAACAGCGTACATTGGGATGTCTTTGGAGTATGGGAGGAAATCCATGCAAAAATGAGGAGAACATACAAACTCATTGCAGGCGTTGTCCTTGGCAGGATTCGAACCCAGGACTCTAGTTTCGCAAGCCTGCAGTGCATAACCACTGAGCCACCATGTTGCCCCCGCTTGACCCTTCTAAAGTCTGTTGAATAGGGTGGACACCAAGTCATTTAGCACAGCCAGCAGGGTATCTATTAAGACTGGTATACAGGACGCCAATGTTAATAAATCCCCCTGATGTGTGTATGATACGGATGGGATATTAGATTGTTAGCTCCTGCGGTCAGGGCTGATGTGGTACATTCTGTGATATCTTGGTACCATATCATGTATTAGATTGTGCTTGTTATGTTCATTATTTCCCATGTTATGTTTTTTTCCTATTAGGCGCGTTTCATTCCCATTACATATGGAGATGGATCTCCCAGTTTGTCTGATCGAAAACACAGCAGATGGAAAACTTCGGGTTAACGCCGAAGCCACCGAGATCTTGTCTAAAATTAGCCAGCCGGTGGTGGTGGTAGCCATTGTAGGCCTGTATAGGACAGGGAAGTCCTACCTTATGAACAAGTTGGCCAGATGTCAGAAATGTGAGTCACTTTGGGGAATTGGATCACGTATTATATACAGAACATGTATAGTGTGAAAATATCAAAATAATATGCAACATACTCAGCTCTGCTACATCTTCCAGCGTCTGTATCTGCTCTTCATGCAGGCTTTGATTTGGGATCTACTGTACAAGCTAAGACCAAGGGTATCTGGATGCAATGTCTTCCTCATCCTACTAGGGAGGGTCACACTCTGGTTCTGCTGGACACAGAAGGTCTGGGAGATGTGGAGAAGGTCAGTCAACAGCAAAATGCTAAAATATACCTAATGTATCACAGCGCTCCGCTATGCGGCTTGTTACAAAGGCCCACAGTCTTTTGCGGGCGTGATTTTGCGGCGGGCGCAAAATAGCAACAGAAAACAATGGGAGTGTATACGGCCCGCAAAAGCTCCCGCGGCATCTACGTACCACATTACGAGCCAAAATACTCAGTGTGAACCCGGCCTTAAAGAGGACCTTTAAGCACATTAACCAACTCAATTGCTTTGTATCTTTTAGTAAGTGCCGCTCTGATTCCAGCACAGTTGGAATGTTTTCTCTAGCTCTCACCATTCCTGAGCAATCAGTGCTGTTAGTTTCAGCATACAGAATCCAGGATGATGCCTAATGGAAGTGACACAAAATGAATATGAATGTTTTTTTAAAATTTTTGTCACCTCCATTGGGTCTCCACCTCCTACACTTTGGGGTCTGAGGAGACCATTTTAATTTCTTTGAAAAGAATCACCATTTGTTTGGTTTATTTAAAAAACAAACTGTAATGTCTCTGCTGTTCGGGTCTTTGCGGCGTAGGAGGTGTGTTCAGTTTGATTGTTTGCTTAGAGTTTTTTGTTGCACTGTGTGGATACTGCTCTATTACCTCACCTCTGTAATTGAATTCCCACCACCCCCATCTCCTGCACCTTGTTTCCCTCTGTTAATAGTTAATCTTGCCTGTGTGATTGACAGCCTGTCTATCAATCAAGTCTGGGGCAGGTCCTGGACTCCCTATATACAGGTCATCAGCCCACACAGGCTTGCTGGCTATTTTGAATCTGTCCTGTGACTTGTCCTTGCTAGATTCCTACCTGCTCTTTCTATTGTGTTACTCAACTCCGATCATTGACTTCCCTTGTGACTATTCTCTTGGATTTCGATTTTGTATTGCTTTGTCTCTCTGGCTTTGACCCTTGGCTTTCTGACTTCGCTTCTGCGTTGTTTTGTCCTGTCTTGTTCTGTGTGACACTTATTTCTAGGAAGGGTTTTGGCGCCCAGTTGTCGTCTGTCGCTTAGGACAGTTCAGGCAACTAGGAAGGGACGTGCTGGCTTATGTTTAGGGCTCACTGTCTCTGCTTTTTCTTTCTTCCATTGTTCCAGCAGCATCACTAGGGGATTGCACAATTAGCAATTCCCTTACACAATTTGGAATATTTGGGACTAGCCTCTTTAAGGCCGAAACGTTTCGCCCATCTCTATCATAGACTATAGGCATCAATAACTTTTTTCTGGAGAAGAGACTTGTTGAAGGCTATAATTTATTTCCCCCATAGTACACAACCTAGATATCTGTGGAAAACTGACAGTCATTTTGAATCTTGTCTGCATAATATCATGACTAGAGATGAGCGAACAGCAAAATGTTCAAAATTCGAGATTCATTTCGAGTAGCCCCTCAATATTCGACTACTCGAATTGAATATCGAACCCCATTATAGTTTATGGGGGGAAAATGCTCGTTTCAGGGGTAGACAACATTCGATCAAATTATACTTACCAAGTCCACGAGTGAGGGTCGGGCTGGATCCTCCGAGAAGTCTTCTCCTTGCAGCGTCCCCGCGGCATCTTCCGGCTCTGAATTCACTCTGTCAGGCATCGGGCCTGGGCAGAGGCGACTGTGCATGCCCGCACTACAAGGCCCGATGCCTGGCAGAGTGAATTCAGAGCCGGAAGACGCCGCGGGGAAGCTGCACGGAGAAGACTTCTAAAGGTAGGAGAAGAACCAGCGTTGATTGGCCGACTGTATAGCATTCGGCCGATCAATGCTGGTTCTGCATCGAACTTTTCCATTTGAATAGCGAGTGGAATTCGATCGAGTACGAGTATTTCGAATACCGTAGTATTCCATCGAATACCTGCTCGATCAAATACTACTCACTCATCTCTAATCATGAACGTAAGTAATTCCAGATTTCTAGGGACAGAACTTGAGGAGTTTTAAGAACTTGTGGTCTGGTAATATTCTGCTGTTACAGGGAGACAAGATGCATGACATGTGGATCTTCTGCCTGGCCGTTCTTCTGAGCAGCGCCCTGGTCTACAATAGCAAAGCCGTTATTAATGAAGACGCCATTGAGAAACTACAGTATCCTTAAAAAGCAGTCAATATAAGCTGAAAACAGAGAAGTCAGACACTGTTCTGTCTACATTTATGCCAAAATTTATGGTGCACGAAGAGAATCTCCTTTTTCATATGACACCAAAAACTCCGATATAAATGTCCGATATACCTGTCTCAAGTGACCCCCACCCTCATTTTCTCTACTTATTGCACAGCCCCTATTCCATACACAATAACATTCAGTGAGAGGCAGGAACAGCTTGCAATACAGAAGCAAGGGAAAGTAAAAAAAAATGCAGGATTCACAAAAATAATCCAAAATCGTATAGTAACAAAGAAGCACAAAATGGCGCAGCAGCATTCTGCAATTCTGTGATAAATGCAGAATTTTTGGTGCATATCGTTGCATTCGCCAGGAGCTGCTGCATCTTTTAGGGCTACTTCACATGGGGCTCCGCATGAACACATTACATCGTGGCAGCTGCGACAGGATGCTGGTGCAGTGCACCACCATTCTGTCACGGCTTTTCGCTCCGGATTAGACCCAAATGAATGGGTCTAGTCCAGACGGCGGTGTCGCAAGGCGGATACCGCGGCTGAATCAGCTGCGCAATCTACCTGAAGATAGGGCAGCTCACTTTATTTTTCCGTGAGCGGGAACAGACCGCTCACAGAAAAAAGAACGCTAGCGGTCTACATAGCCCTCTTTTGAGAGAGCGCGAATTTTGAGGTGGATTCAGCATCAAAATCCGCCCCCTCTTGCCCCATGTGAACTAGCCCTTTGATTTTCTTTTTCATTGCAGGCTCATCAGCTGTATTATGCTTTATATACAGGTATTCCTTGCTTCACTCCCTCATTCTTGTCCTTGTAGTGTGGCCTTCAGCCTGATTCCCCGCTCACTTCCCACATTGTGGTGGAGCCTAAACAGGTTGCGATTATAGGAAACGAGAAGGGTCAAGCTGAAGTATTGTCCCATTCTACTGGGATCCTGATCCTGCTGGAAAACCTTGAGATTGTCTTCCAGCATCTTTTGGCCAACATGGGACCTGAAGTCCTTTGGTCTCATTGGTCACATGGCACGCATTGCCATCATGATGCATGGTCCTTTAGAGATGCCAGAGTATAATAATGGGCGGGGAACTTTAAAAGTTTGGAGTTTGAGGTAAACCTGAATCTTTTTGAAAATTTGAGACAAGTCTGGTTTGTTCCTAACCACTTTGCTCACGTCTAGTAGCTGATGAGCCTTTCTCTATGTCATGTATGATCACAGTGTGACATACCTACACATCTCTAGTTGACTTTTTTGAATGTGCATTGAACTTTTTGAATCGTTGACACTTGGGTCTTTAACCTTTAACTCCCTTCTGCAGTTATGTGAGTGAAATGGCTGAATTTATTAAAGTGAGGTCTAAAGACAATGATAACGATGAAGCAGAGTTTTCCAGATACTTCCCTATCTTCATATGGGCAGTGAGAGACGTCACTTTAAAACTGGTATTCAATGGTAAGCCGATCACTGAGGATGAATACCTGGAGAAGGCCCTGATGATACAGAAAGGTAATGAACCATAATAACAGTACTCTATAGGGAAATAAAAACACACATAGAGGTCACTAATGAGGTTGTAATGAAGGTCCTCTACATAGACATCATTGACGTCACTGGTGGGGCTGTAATGAGTAAGAAAGGTCTTCTCCATAGATACCATAGATGTGACTGAGGTGGCTGTAATAAGAAAAGAAGGTCCTCTCCATAGATATAGATGTGTCTGAGGTGGCTGTATTGAGTAAAGAAGGTCCTCCTCATAGATATCATTGACGTCACTGTTGTGTCTTGGTGTGTCACCATCAGTCATCCAGATTCACAACAAGAATTCTGTACATTTACCTAAATGCTGATACTTCTTTCTGTCAAAAAAAAAAGGCGAAAGCTCCCGGAAGGTTGATCAGCGCAACATGACCAGAGACTGCATCCGCATGTATTTCAAGACTCGGAAATGCTTCATGTTTGACCTTCCCACGGGGGATAAAGAGGTTCTCCAGAACATGGATGAGACATCTGAGGACCAGCTGAGTAAGGCATTCATGGCCCAGACAAAGAAATTCTGTGACTATATTTATAATAATGCTGAAGTCAAGTGTGTGGGTGACATGCACAAAGTTACTGGGGAAAGTGAGTATTTACAGGATTGGTTTGAGATTGTGTGTAGATGTAGTTCTTGGATATTTTTGTAACTTCTTCTTCATTCCTAGCCCTGGCAAAATTGGCCACCTTTTACACTGAAGCTATAAGTTCTTCTAATGCTACTTGCATGGAGGATATGGTGGCAAATATTTCTGTGGCAGAAAACACTGCAGCTGTGAAGGAGGCAACAGAATATTATGAGAAAAAAATGAAAGAACAAGTCAAGCTTCCCACCGAGACACTCGACCAGATTCTAGAGCTAAGTGCAGAGTGTGAGAAGGAGGCATCAAAGATATTCTTAAAGAGATCATTCAAGGACACTGAACTCCATTTCCATAAACAATTTTTGGTAAATTGACTTTATAAATTAAGACACAAGAATATAATCTTAGGGAATAATTACAGAAAAAAACTCTAGTAGGATAAGTGGTTATGATCTACTTGGCTTGTGGTTCACACATGGGTTACTCCAGACTGTACTTCATTGCTCAGACAACCAAGGAACTAGAGATGAGCGAACACTGTTCGGATCAGCCGATCCGAACAGCATGCTCCCATAGAAATGAATGGAAGCACCTGTGACGCTGACTTTGCCGGCAGCCGGCCGGCGACACAGGTGCTTCCATTCATTTCTATGGGAGCGTGCTGTTCGGATCGGCTGATCCGAACAGTGTTCGCTCATCTCTACAAGGAACTGCTCTGAGTGACTGATCTGGTTAATGGTGAATGACTCCTCCAATCTAATGAAGTCTTCAAGTCATTTCCAACCACAGTTTCCTTTGCTCACATCCATGCACTGCAGAGCACAACATGGCCAATTGGGAGGACTGTTCGAAAAAGATTAGTTGCAGGCTCACTTCGTAATTTCAATACGTAGAATTAGCTCAAAAATGTTTGTCGTGACCCATTGGTTCAATAAGCAGGTCATAATGATCCCACTAGACTTTAACCTGAAAAAAATGAATGGAAGAGTAGATGGTTGCCCAATAACTTTCCCAGAAATACAAAATGTGAGAATTTTTGTCTAGTGCTAATGGTATAGGAGGTAATGTAATTTTTTTCTTGAGTAGTTCTTTGAATTTGTCTTCATATATCTGTAGGAGATTAAAGAGCAGAAAAAAAGTGAATTTTTAAAGAGGAACGACATGGAGTCTCGTAGATATTGTGAGAAGTTGATCAAAGAGCTTTCCAAAGACCTCGAGAACTCCTTGACTAAAGGGTCATATGTGACATTGGGCGGGTACCAGATATTTAAAGAGGAAATGGAACGTATTGAAGAGAAATACAATAATGAACCAAGAAAGGGCACAAAGGTGGGTATGGGGTGACTGGACATTACTGCAGAAATGCATCCATAAGAGCCATACTATGATAGTCCCAAGAGATGATTCAATTAACTTTCTCTATTAACTTATTTACTATCATTTTTAGGCTGGGGATGTTCTTCAGGACTTTAAGAAGTCCAAGGAAATGATTAGCATTACCATCATGATGAATGATAAAGCTCTGAGTGACCAGCAGAAGAAAATAGAAGGTAAGTGACCACAAAACAACAACGGGTTTGGTGAATGAGTGTGATAAATTTTCCGCAGGACACATCCAAACAATCCAATGATGGCGAAAACTCTAATCTCTTATTATCTACTTCAGCCTTTACTCCATAGACCTGTATGTGCCTTATCTACTTGTACTTCATTATGCCTCTTTTTCATGGATCTCTCTGTCTCTGTGCTCCGTGGATCTCTCTGTCTCTGTGCTCCATGAATCTCTCTGTGTCTATGCTCCATGGATCTCTCTGTCTCTGTGGTCCATGGATCTCTGTCTCTGTGATCCATGGATTCTCTGTGTCTGTGCACCACAGATTTCTCTGTGTCTGTGCTCCATGGATCTCTCTGTCTTTGTCCTCCATGGATTCCCTGTCTCTGTGGTCCATTGATCTTTCTGTCTCTGTGCTCCATGGATCTCTCTGTCTCTGTGCTCCATAGATCTCTCTGTCTCTGTGGTCCATGGATCTCTCTGTGTCTGTGGTCCATAGATCTCTCTGTCTCTGTGCTCCATAGATTTCTCTGTGTCTGTACTCCATGGATCTCTCTGTCTCTGTGCTCCATGGATCTCTCTGTCTCTGTGGTCCATAAATCTCTCTGTCTCTGTGCTCCATGGATTCTCTGTGTTTGTGCACCATGGATCTCTTTGTGTCTGTGCTCCATGTATCTCTATGTCTCTGTCCTCCATGGATTCTCTGTGTTTGTGGTCCATGGATCTCTCTGTGTCTGTGCTCCATGGATTCTCTGTGTCTGTGCAACATGGATTTCTCTGTCTCTGTCCTCCATGGATTCTCTCTGTCTCTGTCCTCCATGGATTCTCTCTGTCTCTGTCCTCCATGGATCTCTCTGTGTCTTTGCTCTATGGATCTCTCTGTCTCTGTCCTCCATGGATTCTCTGTGTTTGTGGTCCATGGATCTCTCTGTGTCTGTGCTCCATGGATCTCTGTCTCTGTGGTCCATGGATTTCTCTGTCTCTGTGCTCCATGGATCTCTCTGTGGTCCATGGATCACTCTTTGTCTGTGCTCCATGGATCTCTATTTGTCTGTGCTCCATGGATCTCTCTTTCTCTGTGGTCCATGGATTTCTCTGTCTCTGTGCTCCATGGATCTCTCTTTCTCTGTGGTCCATAGATCTCTCTGTCTCTGTGCTCCATGGACCTCTCTTTCTCTGTGCTCCATGGATTCTCTGTGTCTGTGCACCATGGATTTCTCTGTGTCTGTCCTCCATGGATTCTCTGTCTCTGTGCTCCATAGATTCTCTGTTTCTTTGCACCATGGATCTCTTTGTCTCTGTGCTCCATGGATCTCTCTGTCTCTGTGCTTCACGGATCTCTCTGTCTGTGTTCCATGGATCTCTCTGTGTCTGTGTTCCATGGATCTCTCTGTGTCTGTGCTCCATGGATCTCTCTGCCTCTGTGGTCCATGGATCTCTCTGTGTCTGTGTTCCATGGATTCTTTGTCTGTGCACCATGAATGTCTCTACTGCATCTACCATGCTATATCTCTGCTTCAAGGACTTCTTTGTACCCTGATTTGTTCCATGAAGGAGATGTAATAATAACCATAATAATAGATCCTACGTGAGGAAATGTTTTTGTGATGTTAGAAGGCTCATTGTTAAATTCATATATGGGCAATATGTGTTTCCGGTCAGCTACATCAAACCCTCACATAAGCCAATATTTCTTCTACATTTTTAAACATCAGAAGACAAAGTGAGTAAAGAAGCAAAGGAACTACAATTGAAAATAGAAGAAAGTCAACGATCTGAGGAGAATAAAAAGATGGAGCATCAAAGGAAGATCATGGAGGAGAACTTTAGAGAACTTGTAGAAAAGGGGAACAACGAGAATCGCTTGCTGATGGAACAATTAAAGTCTATCAGGGGGACTAAGGAAAAAGTACGTAGTCTAAATGTCAATGTCAAAAGCTTATCACCTATAGGGTCTCTTCACACCCCAGCCTTTAATAACTAAAGGTTTATGGGAGGTACTGAAAAATAATAAACACTGGTACTCATCTCCTCCTGCACTCATTACAGTAATCTTTGGTCATCCTCTGACTTCTGAGCTGATATCACCTACCCTGGGGAACCCCTAAGGCCTGAGAATAGAGACCATGACATCAGCCAGGGGGCCATAAGAGGCCAGAAAATTACTGTAATGGACCACCAGATGGGTCAAAAGAGCCCAAGAGAGTTGAGGTAAGATGAGTATCAGTGGTTATGTTTCTGCACCTCCTCTGGATCTCCAACTATTATACTCCAGAGTCTGAAGATATCTTATTCTTATATTATCTTAATATGTGGTCTGGGCTGCTACTTTCTCCCTTGCAGATATTACCATGCCACTTTCCTCTTGTCTTCTCAGGAGCGGGACTTATACAGATCCCAAGGTGATGAAGAACATGCCATGATGTACCAGGAGCAGATTAATGATTTGTCAAGAAAGGAAAAAGAAGCAAAATCCTTTAACTGGTTGCCCCTTGTAGAAGCTGGTTTTATGGCCATTGCTTCGTGTTTCCTGCCACCATCTGTGGTTCTGGCTGGCGCCATCTTCTCGGGGGTGAGGCAGTTGTTTAGAAAATAATTTCTGGCTGAGGAACCAGAAACTATACCAGCGATGAAATACCTCAGACTTTATGAAATAAAATGCTTATTTGAAGATTTCCGTGCCTTATTTTTTGTTTTCTTCTAGACACTTCAATAGATTATTTTTCAGCTAAGTTTTATACCTTATTCATGGATCCAGTTGAAGTCAATGAGTCTGAGCTGAAGTACCACAAGCCACCTCTGGCCAGGTGAGGTGCTATTTCTGGAAGACAAAAGCAATGTTTTATAATATTTTATCACCCCTTCCCACCTACATCCAAATAAAAAAATCACGCATAAGTTTCTCAAAGAAAGATCTGTACACTCGCCTTGGCTGGGTCCCAAGATGACACTGAAAGATAACAGCGGTAGAAATGTAGAAAGAGCAAGAGATTTGGATTCTTACAGCTCGCAAACCAACACTCACACAGATATGATTGCCAAATTCTTCCGATGCAAGGTCTCTAGCAGGGTGTAGTCCCAGTTCTATCTGAACTTATTGACCTCAAATAGAACATTTATTTGGAGTGGAATTCCTAGAGGGAGTATTTAATGACCTAGCCAGGCACGCAAAGGCTGTAACGAAACAACTAAGATACTGCACAGACCAGCCTAACAGAATATATCTACTGCCGCAAGACCTGGAAAACCAAAACCACTTGTGAAAAGTAAGAATCAAGGGTCTCTCCGGGTAATAGGTGACAGACTCCGTGAGAAAGGCTATCTCTGAACTATTGCCGAATACGGTGGCAAAGAGAGTACAGCTTCTATAGCTATAGAAAGAATACATTGAGCGATTAGACCAAAGCCGAGGGAAAATGACCATCCTCCCCCCCCCCCCCCAGAGATGTTATCTGTGGTCTGCAAACTACTGGAGATACAATGAGCAGTGTCCAAAGGGATTCATTTGATAGCAGCCAAGTACAAGTTTTCTTTTGTATTGTTATACCCATCCAGTCCCAACCCAGCCTATTTCTTCCTCCCTAAATCTAAGGCTAAAACGTTTATAACGTCCATTAAATGCGTAAACCTAAACTAAACACCCTCCTCCATGGCTGTCAGCCATTTATGAAGGACTCGAAGCAGGAGACAGAATTGGGTTTTGTAAAAATAGAGATATCAGAGTCGATGGTTTGGCCTACTGACTCATCTACCATGTTTCTAGTACTGTTCAGATGTCTTATCTATCATAGTCTTGATAAAGATAGAGAACCACCACAACAGCACAACAACCATAGACCGTACACGTAGAAGATGATCCAGGAGGAGATGCTTAATGTCCTAGGCTACAGAATTTCTGATTCCTTTATTGTCAGTCCTTGGAAAATGCTACTGATATAGCATTGTTCCTGGTCCATCATACGTCATGGACCTATTTTATAGACTGACTCAAATGGATAGAATCATAAGGCAGAATTATGGGACAAAACCATGAAGAAAAGTTGTGGGACAAAGCCATGAAGTGGTGTTTTGGGGCAGTTTATTGGGTCAGTGCTTTGTATCGGTGTCATGGTGCATGGGGCAGTGTTTTGGAGCGCAGTGTCTTCGTTCAGAATATTGGAGCATAGTCTTAGGACAGTGTCTTGAAGCAACGTCTAGGTCAGGGGTGGGCAATTAATTTTCCCATGTGGCCGCATAAGAAATTGAAACTATGCTAGAGGGCCGCGCCACAGCAAATTTAGCTCCACCCACTTCTACGTTGACTCCGCCCATTCCCAATCATCTTTCCATGTGCCCCCACAAAGTATAATCCTCCTACAGTCACCTGTACACTAAATGTCCCCACACTATAATGTTCCCTTCCAACTGCCTCACAGTATTAGGTCCCTCTCCTGGTGCCATCAGTGTAAATTGGTGGAAACTAGAGGGGACATGAAACTGGGGCAGCTGGAGGGGGACATTAAACAGTGGGGGTAGGGGCCACACTGTGGCTCAGTGGTTAGCACTGCAGCCTTGCAGCGCTGGAGTCCTGGTGCTCAAATTCCGCCAAGGGCATAAAACCATCTGCAAGGAGTTTGTATGTTCTCCCCGTGTTTGCATGGATTTCCATCCCATATTCCAAAAAAGACATAATGATAGGGAAAAATGTACATTGTGAGCTCTATGTGGGGCTCACAATCTACATTAAAAAAAAACAAAAACAGTGGGGGTAGTTGGAGGGGGGCAATAAATTGACAGCTGGAGCGGGACATGAAACTGGGGGCAACTAGAGGGGGACATTAACATCGGGAAGCTGGAAGCAGACATTAAAACCGTAGGGGTAGCTGGAGGGTGACATTAAACTGGGGGCAACTAGAGGGGGACATTAACATCGGGAAGCTGGAAGCAGACATTAAAACCGTAGGGGTAGCTGGAGGGTGACATTAAACTGGGGGCAACTAGAGGCATACAGGTTCCCCTAAAACTTCCTCCATGGTTTAATGTCCCCCCAGTCTGTGCCCTCTTCATCTACCCCCAGTTTCATGTCCCCCCCTCCATTTCTCCCTCAGTTTCATATCCCCCTTTATTTGCCCCATTTCATGCCCCCTCTCCATCTCTCCCCCAGTTTCATCTCCCCCCTCCATCTGCCATCTCTGCCCCCAGATTCATGTCCCCTCCATCTCTCCCCCAGTTTCATGTCCTCCCTCCATCTCTCCCCCAAGTCTCATGTCCCCCCCTCCATCTGCCATCTCTGTCCCAGTATAACATTCCCCTTCCATCTCTGTCCCTAGGTTACTGAGACACACAGACAGACAGACACATATAGAAACACACACACACACACACACACACACTCTCTCTCTCTCTCTCTCTCTCCAGCCTGCGGGCCGGATATGGCCCGGGGGCCGGGCTTTGCCCAGGTCTGGTCTAGGTAGTGTCACGTCTAGGGCAGCATTATTGGACAAATCTTGGCACAATTTTATGGAGCTGTGTCTGTGGTATGTCAGGGAAGCCTCTTGAGGCTGAATCAGATACCAGAAGACAAAGTCCACCTCAGTCCTGTGTCCTCTGATATAACCGCTTGTTGCACACGCCTGCGATAGTATTAATAACAACGTTCTTCCCTTTCACTTTCACATTCCCTTGTCTAAGGACTAAACTTCTTAACCCTTTATTATAAAGCTTTCTTGTCATATTCTTTGAGCTCCTCTAGAAGGACTTCGGTTGGATCTAGATGCAAGACACAGTCTGGGGACACTAAGGTGAAAAGTCACTCAAGTCTTCTGCGAGGACCTAGATTTTTTGTAAGTCTCTGTCTGTGAACATTTGACTGCTTTACACATGTCAGTGGTAGGAAGTTGACTTCAGCCTCGTCTCTGCCGCTCGGAGCAGATGAGGGGACAATTAGGTTTGCCAATACGTAACGTACAGAATACTGCAGGATAGTCAGTGGAGAAGACAAACTAACAAAAATGCACCAGAATTCTGGTATAATTTGCACAAAAAATCTGAAGCACACGCATTACATCTCATTTTCTATGTGATTTACATATGTTCTGACAGTTTCTGCGCCTTGCTCAGCAGGTGGTGAGGTTTGTTGTAATGTGGATGGAACTCAATATGCTAAATTGTCCACCAGAAATTGCGCTAAAATTTTAGAAGATGCATCAAAAATTTATTTAGAGTAATCACCTACTAAGTGGTGTAAAATTAGACTGGACAGTGTAAAAGACAACATCAAGCACTTTGGAAATTCTGGCGTAATATAAGACTGTCTAGTCCAAGTTTGCACTGTCTAAAGGTTAGACCGTATTAGTTTATGTCCAGTCGGTGTTCTCCTCCGCCATCTATATCCTTGAACCATTGCATTGGGTTACTTATGGGCCTGTCACTTTGGTTACACCCTCATAGTATGTTGTGCTCACTGTTATCATGGTTGTATCTCCCAATGCTATGCTATGTCACGTTACGATGGTGATAACACCCAGGGTGTAATAATGGAGCTTTCTGGGATATCGGTTGGATTGGACAGCCATGTTAGTTGTATAATCTGTGGTGTACATGTTATTCTGGGTACATTGGGACTTTAAGACATGGAACACTAAGGTCAGCTGAGTCTATGCCACATGTAGAGCCATAGTATAAAATAGCCTTAGGGTCTTCATGAAGACCTCAGATTACTAAAGAGAGCTCCCAAACACACCTCGAGGCATTAGATAGTTAGATAACTAGAATCCGAGTATTGTACTACCCCAGTGAAGAGTTCCTCCTGACACCTCCCCAGGCAAACCACCAAAGACAGCACATAGTGGTGGAGTTTTGAGGAGAACCATGGTATCCAAAGAGATGATGAAATCCATACCATACAGTAAGTCAACATGGACTGCTGGAAATCTCGATTACCTGACCCTACACGTGGGAACCATCACTACCTGAGACTACCTGTGACCTCTAACTCGTGTGCTTTGGAAATTAGTCAGAACACCCTGCAAACTGTTATATACATAATTGGTGAATAGTGGCCCTTGCATAGGACCGAGTGGAAAAGGGTCTGTGTGTGGGCCATAGTACCTGGACTGAACACGGCCATGTGCATAGGAGCCACTGCTTAGTAAGTTATGATACAGTGAGCTCCAAATAGCCCCAATCACTAGAGTAATGGACTGACATAATGATGACTATGATTCAGTAACTTCTGTGTAGATGGCCGAGTTCAGTCCAGGTACTATGGCCCGCACATGGACCATTGTCCACAGATGAGACTTGCAAGGTCCCTAAGAGCTAGTCCACATATAATCTTCCCAGGGGTGCATCTTTTGGATCGGGACAGGAAGATATTACAAATAAAAACACCAAGTTGATCAGGAGTGCAGTGAGAACCCCATGACATATGGCATTTGGTATTTGTATTTGGTGACAGGTCCTCTTTAAAATAAATGTTAATTAGAAAAAAGTCAAACTCCTCCTTTGGAAAACCTTAATTTTCCCAAATTTTTATTTTTTGTTTACCAAGAATTCAAAACACTAGATAAAATTTTTGATTTTTTTTTTTTTTTTTTTTTTTTTTTAGCTGTAAGATATAATCAACATAGTTTGCAGGTTATTTCAGGTCAGGAACAAAGTACACGTAACATGAAGCCGCCTTTCTTATCAGCTTGTGTGGTGTTCTGTACGGGAAGTATTTTTCTTTTCTGTTGAAAGAGCGACCAGCAATCGAAATGGTTCCTCTTTAAGAAAGAGGAAGAAACTGTAAAAAAATAAAGAAATAAAAAATGCAGAAAATGTCTTAACTCGATCGTGTCTCGATCACTGCAAAGTTACAAGGGGTTAAAGTTTCAACCTCCCGTGATATACACTGGTCTGCCTCTGTCTCTATGTCAACACATCCTGTTTTTGTGTTCTGGTGGTTGATAGCATTGTTGACTAATAAACCTACATTAACCCGTTTATGCCTCGTGTTCCATTATTGGAACGGCAGCCTCATAGCACACGACTCAAAAATTTCAACCTCCGGCATAAATGGGTTAATCACCTTTTCCCCAAAAATTAGCCAATATTTGAAAAAACTTCTCAGAGAGAATGGCGGCATGAAAATTTTAAGGCTTGTGCTCACCTTTTCTGAACTTTGTTACTTCCCAATGGAATTAGCCATACCAACTTTTTCATGACACAGGCACTTTATATGTTAGCCACACTCCTTTTCCAGACATGACCAGCACATAAAGTGCTCAAGTCAAGTGTAAAACACCTAGGCAGGAAAATTTACCTGCTCTTCCCAAAATCCCCCAGGTCAACCCTTTCTTCTGGAGCCTCCTTGACATTCTGGGAGTGTTGGCAAGTATGTTTTGCTATGTGGAAGAAGTTCTCCGAACATGATTGTTTAGGATCGACTGAAGGCTGAAACCCTTCTAACTGATGTTACTTATAGAGATGAGCGAGTAGTACTCGATCGAGTAGGTATTCGATCAAATACTACGGTATTCAAAATACTCGTACTCGATCGAGTACCACTCACTATTCGAATGGAAAAGTTCGATGCAGAACCAGCATTGATTGGCCGAATGCTATACAGTTGGCCAATCAACGCTGGTTCTTCTCCTACCTTTAGAAGTCTTCTCCGTGCAGCGTCCCCGCGGCGTCTTCCGGCTCTGAATTCACTCTGCCAGGCTTGTAGTGCGTGCATGCGCAGTCGGCTCTGCCCAGGCCCGATGTCTGGCAGAGTGAATTCAGAGCCGGAAGACGCCGCGGGGACGCTGCACGGAGAAAACTTCTTGGAGGATCCAGCCCGACCCTCACTCGTGGACTTGGTAAGTTCAATTTGATCGAATGTTGCGTACCCCTGAAACGAGCATTTTCCCCCCATAGACTATAATAGGATTCGATATTCGATTCGAGTAGTCGAATATTGAGGGACTACTCGAAACGAATATCGAATCTCGAACATTTTACTGTTCGCTCATATCTAGTTACTTACAGTGACTTTCACCTCTCGAGACTTTGGCAGCACATAGTAGGAAAGCAAGTTTTCCTACCAAAAATTAATCCAAAATTTATTTTCAGGTAATCATGGCTCCAATCCCAAAAATCTCCGAAGCTATTTGTCTGATTGAGAATAATGGAGATTCTTTATCTGTAAAGGAAGAGGCCAAGAAGATTCTGGAGAACATTTCGCAGCCACTGGTTGTGGTGTCCATTGTAGGGCCGTACCTGTCTGGGAAATCCTATCTAATGAACAAACTCTCTGGAGACTCAAAATGTAAGAGGTCAAATTATTTAAATTTTTATTTGTTAGGAGAAAATACATTTTGTTTTATTGCAACTAGCATTTATCAGGTTTATCCTAATGTATATAGCTGCCATATTATACATAGTCCATTCACATTAATGTGACCACCAGTCAAAATCCAGAATAACCCCCTTTGGCAGAGCGGACCGCTGCGAGACGTGCAGGAAGAGAGGGGATGTTGTGATGTTGTTCACTGGGATGTTGAGCCATGCCAACTCCAGTGCCATGGCCAGCTGCGCTAGGTTACGCGGTTGAGCATCCATGGTGCGAACACCCCAATCAAGGTGGTTCCACAGATTCTCGATTGGGTTGAAGTCCAAGGAATTTGCTGGCCAAGGGAGTACGGTAAACTCATCCTGGTGCTCCTCGAACCACGCACGTACACTGCGAGCTTTATGACACGTTGCATTGTCCTGCTGGTAGATGCCATCATCCTGAGGAAAAACAATTCGCATGTAGGGGTGAACATGGTCCACAAGGATAGATGCATACTTGTGTTGGTCCATCATGCCTTCCACAATGATGAGTGCACCCAGATGGCTAATGACACGTGTCTTCTGCGATTGGGCATTTAACGTTGACGTCAAAAGTAGGCAGTGGTCAAGTTAATATGACTGGACTGTGTAAATGTACAGGAATCTTGTTTTTACTTGGCCATGCACATCTGTTATGTATAGTATGTGATTTCTTTGTTTTAGTACCTTCTTTTATTTTGTAGCAAGCCCCACACATACTATCAACTAATAGCAGATTCTCATAACGTATAACCTCGAAGAACACAAGGACAATTATCTAAAACTAGTAGGACCTAGTAGGACATCACCTCTTTTATGGCCAAATATGTGACTTCATCACTTATAAATTGACCTTTGACATTCTCCTGTTGATCTCTCCAATTTTTAGCTGAGAAATGGAATTTATGTAGGGAAGTTAATATTTTGCCCTACTGCATATAGGCCAGTGAGGGGAGGCTCCTGCTGCAGCCAGTTGTCTTACCAGTCAGATACAGGACAGTGATGAGTGACTTCTCTCCACTGGTGGATGGATGGAGGGGGCTCTGACTTGTACCATTTTAATGAGATTAATGTCCCCCTCATATGCCCCCCCACCAGTATATTGTAGACATAGGAATTTAGTTGCCTGGATGAGGAGGATTTCCTAGGTGTGTAATCTGAAGTTGAGGCCCATAGTAGAGGAACCTTCTGTACTTCTTGTTCCGTAATAGATTTCTCATTGGAATATTTGTATGTATTTCCTATGTTTAATCTTATACCTATGCAGCTTTCTGGACACTCAAGGGTTGGTTGGATTGGTTTTTGATTGTGATGTAGATAAGTTATTTTTGTATACAGGTTTAGACACTATCACCATACGTAGACAATACACATTGTGATGTACAAGGTGTCATCTCCATCTGCAGGTGGATTCTCTTTAGGACATACATATGATGCAAAGACAAAGGGCATCTGGATGCAGTGTGTCCCTCACCCTAACAAAAGTGGTCACACCCTCATCCTGCTAGACACCGAAGGTACTGGAAATGTGACCAAGGTAAGTCATGACAATTTTGAATTTCTCAAACTAAACATGACCATTTTCTGATACAAAAAAGTGCCATTTTTATTCTAAGATATTTTGCACCAACAATCAGTCTTTTTTTCTAATTTTTCTGATACCTAACCACTTTGTTAAAAATTTGGTGGGGTATAGGTGAGGCTGCATAAGGAGGGTTCAGGCTTTCACAATCAATCACTTGACTGTCAAAACCAACCACCTGATGGCCATGTTTGAGAACACTTGTTACTTGAAACTTTCAAAGAAAACGGTCAAAATTTTTAATTTTTGTTGCACTGTGATGCATCATATCTCTTGAACCCTGCTTACCAGTGGGTGGATTGGGACAGGAACCTAGACAGGCCAGGGCGTGGGGGGCCACAGTCCACCCAATTTACTGACTTGTTATATTACAAATGTACGCCATTTCTTGAATTAATAATGTCTTTCAGGGCAACGTGCAGAATGACCATATGATCTTGTCACTGGCCATGCTCATGAGCAGCGCTGTCATCTATAACAGTACAACTGCTATAAACCAAGATGCTGTGAAGAAACTCTAGTATCCTTATTTGTGTAAGATCATCATAAGTATCAGGTGTTGGGTTTGATGCTACAGCATATGGCTATGGGTTGTATAAATACTGTGCAAGCGGACATTTTCTCGTGGCCTGTGGGCATGTGTAGTCTGCTCTGCCCAAGGCCCGAGGCCTAGAAGTTAGAAGCCACCGCCGGAAGAAGAGACTGAACAGGATGCTGCTGACGAAGATGGAGGCGGTGCTGGAGAGAGTTCTCTCGCAGCATTAGGGACGAACCCAGTGCTGTTTGAGTGCATTTTCTTGACCTCCAAGATTATTTTTATTATATATATATATATATATATATATATATATATATACATATATATATATATATATATATATATATATATATATATATACACCATGCATTTCAGCCAGTTGTAGACCCTTCTATTTCCTAAATTTCACAAATTTCTTTAACGTAAAAACTCAGTTCCATGACGGAAACCCACCAAGACATCACTCACAGGGCTTCCAAACAGAATGGCCAAGATGTACCTACAAAGGACCAGGACCCCATGTTGCCAATATTAGTATGGACTCTACGAGATGTTACACTCAAATTAGAGATGAATGGACAACCAGTCACTGCCGATGAGTACCTGGAAAAATCTCTGCAGGACATAACGTGTGTGTATTACCATTGACATGTCCACCAGCTACAATTAACAAAAATATTTCCAAACCAAATTCTCCTTATCCTTTCTAGAACCATGCTGTGTAGACTTCCGTATGGACACGTGGACCTTTGTTCTTACTATTGTTCTGTTGTTTTATATTTTAGCTGCAAAAACTCCAAGGACAAAAGAACAAAATAGAGCCCGAAAGACAATCCGAGATTTTTTTCCTCAAAGAAAATGTTTCGTTTTCGATTTACCATCATCAGACAAAGCGATTCTGAGCATGATGGACCAAGTATCTGAGGACAAGCTCCAATCAAGATTTGTAGAAGAGACCAAAGACTTCTGCCAGTTTATTCTAGAGAAAGTTCCACCAAAACAACTGAAAGGTGGAACACCCGTCACAGGATCCAGTGAGTCTCTTGTTGGTTGCATGGGGACATTGGTAGAAGGAAGAAATATGCCTATGTCACCAGTAATATTGTGGTCATCTACTCATCAATTCTGTTGGTTAGGCAGAAGATCCTTCTATGTTAGTTAGTTGCCGCACTAAATATACTGGTTATAGATCGTAGTCACCATTTGGCAGAATTTCGAACCAAACTCATTCAGGGTAAACATGTTTCATAAGGCCATGCAGGTTATAAATCTGTACATTCTACCAAATGGAGCACTCTCCCGCTGACAATATATTGTGTGGGTCCATTTGGTACCATATTTAGGGCAAATTTTCCTGACATTCATTCTGATGCATAAGAAATCACAGTGGACCAATGGACCAATTTGATATACTTTCTCATTTTTCCTTACAGGATTTGCATACCTCCTCCAGTCATACCTTGATGTTGTTAAAAACCATGATATTGGTTTTCTGGACAGCTCTATGTCAGCCATGTTCGTCAATGAAAACCGGAAAGAGATACAAAGATCTATTGAGAGTTATGAAAACAAGATGTTGTCCCGACATGTGAACAACCATGAGGAATTCCAGCAGGCCCATAAGGCTACAGTGGAGGAGATCATGCAAGACTTTAAGAAGTTGTGTGTGAAACATGAAAAAAGTCTAGAAGAATACAAGGAGGAGCTAAAGGTCACATATACGTTCCATATATTATAAAGGGTGCATTGTATTTCTGTTGAAATATACAATCAGAATAATTTGCATTACAACATCAATTCTAAAAGATTCTTTATGATATTCTGGACCCAATGGTGACATTACGCCATACCAAACTGGGTAGCGATCACTACACTTGAAGGGGAACATACCTTGTCACCCAAGGTCCTACATTCACCTGTATCTAGGATATGGAAAATCTTCCAGTAACATGGCAGCTATATAGGCACCAAATTTTAAAGGGGTTGTCTGGCATTAGGATAGGAAATAAATATCTGATCGTCGGTGGACCTACCATACTGGAATCTAAGTCAACTTCTCTTGGTTCTGTGCTCTATAACAAATGGGTGTCAGAAGTGGCCCCAAAAAGCCGATCAGCTATTTTACTTATTCTAAGAATAAGCCATAACAATTCTGTCCAGAGCTGACTTTTTACCACATGTTGCCCCTTTTTTATGTATATTGTACTTACTGTACTTTTTGCAAGTGTGTTTTCTCTACTTCCAAAAATACCCAGCTTTAGATTTCCTCCTGCTTTCTCTTACTTTCTACTTTGCTATCAATCCCATAATCACTTAACACAGAATCAGCTACCAGCTAGAGACAACACCATCTCTGCCTGCTGGGGGCACTGTGATTATCCTATCCCCCTATATTCAGCTAAATAGGTTGAAATACCATACGTATACGATTAGGGAGGCTGAACCATCAGCTCCTTCTTCTGCTGCCTAGTCATCATCAGTAATTATTGTAGGGGTTTCTGTCCTACTGGTGGAAGACATTGTGGTACAGGAATTCCTGAAACCTGTTAATAGTGACACATAGCTCTATATACTCAAATAGGGAGAGCGTTTAACCAGATCTCAATAAGCAACCATCATGGAGTGATATATAGAGATAGAGGCAGCAAGAACAAGAGAGACCAAGGCATACAATACTTTGGGAACATGATAAAACTTCCATTTAGGGTTGAGAGTAGGGTTGAGCGATCGGGAGCGGGAAAGATCAGATCCCGATCGGCAATCAAGCAAATTTCACGATCGGGATCGGCTGGAAAATGATCGGAAATCGGATTTTGAAATCTCAAGATAGACTTAACCCCACTGTATATATAATATACAATTAGGGTGAGCGATCGGGATCGGGAAAGATTGGATCCCAATCGGCGATTGAGCAAATTTCACGATTGCAGTCGGGAGCAGCTGGAAAATGATCGGAAATTGGATTTTAAAATCGATTCTGAAATCTCAAGATCGGCTCAACCCTAGTTGATTGTCACTTTAATGAATTTCCATTTTGTGTGTATTGGGGGTGGGGGGTGGGGGTGGTTCCATATTGTATAATATAGCAAAGTTGACAAATTATAATTGACACAATGAATTGATTTTTTATTTTTTTTGGTGACCAGAATGGCTTACAGAACAAAAAAGATGAAATCTGGAAAAAGTGTGAAGAGACTTCCGAGCAGAGTTGTAAAGAAATCATGGAAAAGCTGAAGAGTAATCTAGTCCAAAATATCAAGGGGAAAAAATATCATGTCGCCGGAGGACACAAAATATTTGTTACTGACAGGGACTCAATAATACAGGAATATGACCAAAAACAGGACAAAGGGGTCAAGGTACGGTCAAGTGGGGTCCTCATGGCTTGTCTTCCATTTCTTTGAAGTTGAATTCTATTATACACATTGACTACTAAGACATTGATGTGTCTTTAATATCATCACAGAATTGCCTTTTCTTAGATTTCTGTATGAAGTAGCTCGGAGGCTTGATGACAGTATGACATGGGGTCATGGCTTCATCAGACTAGGAAAAGATCTGTATAACATCTATATATCCGCCTTGTATTTATATAACTGTACCATGAACTGACAGACTCTACAGAGATACCAAATCTTCTGAATTTACAGGTTTTTTTTTTTAATGACATTGATATTGATGGCTTATTTTTAGGAAATTTTTGAGGGTTTACCCTCTGGCTTCCTCACGACTATACAAGTCAATGGGATTGGGCTACAATAAACATTACAAAAATTACCAAACATTGTAAACAAAGAACAGGATGTGACAGAGACCTGGAGGTCCAAGCAGCTAGAAGAACACTGTGTGGGGTAGAAGGCTTAGAAGAACAGTATGGGCAAAGCTTATTGTATGATGCCTTATGCTGGGACTGAGGGGGTGGAGAATGACATAGGCTATCAAAGACCATCAATCTTTGTGACATGCTCCACCCCCTCAGACCTTGCACTAAGTACCTATCAGCTGTTCTTGGAGTGTTCCTTTAAGTAGAAGTTTTTTTCCCAGAATATTTGTACAAAATCTATTATAAATTATGGTAAAATTCCCTCTATTTTTGAAAAGGCTGAAGACGTCCGCCAACAATTTTTGAGCTCATTAGAAGATGTAGAAAAAATAATCTTAAAGACTGACCAAGAGATGTCAGGTGAGACAACAAAAAAAAAGTCAGTATTGTTTTACAAAATTCTACTGTGTTCTTTCTCCTGAATGTGAATCTTGGTCTCGAACTCTTGACCCATTGATTCGACCTGCTCCAGTTACCACCATCATATCTTATCACAGAAGATCCATCCTCTTAATTCTCACTATTCTGTTTTCCTTCAGCTTCCAAGCCAATGATCTTCCAATTGACTGATAAATCGGATCCCACCCAACTCTCCCAGTATATACAGAGTTACCGCCTGCCTGCCGGGCCCTTCAGTCGTATTCTTATCCAGCTCTTTGGTTTTGCCGGCCATGGGAAATCCTCATTTGTAAATTCCTGCCTATATGCCTCGGGCAGCGGCAGATTTCATGACTATGCAGGCGAGGCGGCATGCCTGGGAGGAAAAACCATAGACCGGAGGGGCTACAAACTCACAGAAAATATCACGATTGTCGACAATCGAGGCTTTTCTACTATGGACTCTGCTCAAGAATGGGAAATTTATGCTCAACTCAGTAAGTTCCATTTATATTATTTACCTATAATAAGCACATTATTGTTTCCGAAAATGTAAAGATGTTACAGGTCATGTGTAGATGCCTGGTGAAACTCCTGGTGTATGTGAGCCATCGGTTGGGTGCGGTTTCTCTGGCCAGCACCCGTCGGTCTCTATCTCTCAGTTTCGGAGGTCTGCCGACTCGAGGAACATTCCGACAATCACCGTTCACCTTCCACTTCGTAATCACATAGGCCACTGTTGATGTTGGGTGATTCAGTTCACTTGCTATTGTATTGATCCTCATGCCTATAGCTTGTCATAGATGTGATGTCACCAACACATTATGGACTAGATGAATAAAACATGAACTGCTTCCAGGAGGATTGTCTCTATGTCTATGCGACTAGCTGAACTTTTTCTTATTTTATACCTTTAAGGTAACTGCGTGCCTCTGAATGAGTTTGTTACGTGGGGTAAGAGCCAAGATGAACGTGTCAACCTGGTGATAAAAAGAGCCAACGAGGACACCACTGATGTGATTGTGCCGGTTCTGATTTACAGGTATCAGCAAAGACACAGAGGCAATGTCAGGAATGGTTTTCATACAAGTGGGATGATCACAGGAGATAAAGAGGGGGAGAGTAAGGCTACATGCACACGACTGAGGGTTATAATACAAAAACATCCGTATTCTGTAAATACATGTCCATATTGTATCTGTCAGCCATAATAAAAAGACTTGTATGACCTAATACACTATTATGGGTGATTCTGTGCTATAAAAACAGACAGGAATAAGACCTGATCCATATTTTGTCAAAGTTTTCTATGGCCCGGACACTGATCTGAAAAAAATATGCTTGTGTCAATGGGGCTATAGAAATGAATGGATCTCTATACTATCTATATATGGAAAACAACTACGGTCTTCTGCTTAGGGTTTAAGAAAGAGACTAAGAGAATGAGGAGAAGATGAAGAGTGAGGGAAGAAAGGGAAGGAGAGGAGGACACAAAGAAAAGGAGATGAACCCTGGTAATGAGTGGGCCACGAGCCATGTTCTATAAGTGTGTATGTGTGTGGGGTGGGGGGGGGGAGTAGGGGGCTTCACTCTTCATTGATTCTGATAGGATTCATGATGTATCCTAAGGGTTTTCATAAAACTCTTGGATGTCTTCAGTTATTCATTGATTTGAGAATTTCCAGAATTTTTGTTAATTTTTCCATTCCAGTTCCCAACAAAGCCTCAATGGTGAAGAGCATGAGAATATCAAGAAATTCCTAAAACAAGCCCATTCGATCACCAGTAAGTAGTCCATAAGCTGATCCCTGTCTGATGATCCTACCCTAGTTTTTCCACCATTTTCTGTCCATTTTTATAAATTAGTTGCTCTATAGAAGAAGAACTTGTATGACACTAATCAAAATTGTGGTCAGATCAACTGCAAATGTTTTCTCTACCTAAGACAGTGTTTTCTAGATATTACCACAACTCTTGGCCCATCAAATATAGTCATTGAGTCCTAGCTTTCTTAAGACCCGTGAAGGAGAACTGTGCAGCACTAGGCTTGATATTTGGTGATGTTGTGTAAATGTGGTGCAGTAATAGTAGTAATAAAAGGAATAATCTTATAATATTACCCTCACCCAGGAATCCTGCCCTTCGTTGTTTTAACCAAGAGCAAAATGGGGAATGGAGCATCCTTGAAGGACAAGTTTTTAAAAATGGGAATGGAAAAGGTTTACTGCATAGAGAACTACACCATGTCTGACCAATTGGCCATCCGGAGTAAACACCTCAACATCCTCACCATCCTCTATGACATCCTGGATTATGCCAATTACCACCTGAATACCAAATCTAATGCCCTAAACAAACAGGAAATTGCAAGTATACTTATGAATAAAGTGAGGATGATAAACTAGAGACAGACAGCAAGGATCTTCTAGATGTCCTCATGTGATGGTCACTGGACTCTATACCCTCTAGAGCTGGTTTTAGCCTTTTTTATAATCTTCTTCTTGGCCTATTCTTGGTTTTCTGTAACGTTCAGTAAAGACTCCCACATACGATGCACAGATGCACTTTTCCATTATGGAATATCTTCAACAATATCTACAAGGAAATATCTACATTTTCCCTTTATTTCTTATCATTCTTTCTTTTATGGTCATCATCTGCACAAATGGATTCTGTTAAAGAAAAATGCCTTAATATTAATGTTGAGTGAGTAGTATTCGATCGAATACCTCGCCGGCATAGGAATTCATGTACTTTGTCCTTATTTTGCTTTTCCTGTCATTCAATGATAATATCATGACTTTAATAGTCATACTCTATAGTAAAAAAGAGATGACCCTTCTAATCGCACCTGCTAATCGTAATGAGATGACTCAGATGACCCCCAATCTCTAATGGTAATGAGAGGACTCTGCTGACCCCATTCTAATGATCATGAGATGACTCTGATGACCCCATCCTCTAATGATCATGAGATGACTCTGATGACCCCATCCTCTAATGATTAGAAGACGACTCTGATGATTCCACCCTTTAAAGGCAATGATATTACTCTGATTAACCCACTATGGAATAATAATTTGATAATTCCACTGACCCCATCCTCATTTGATAATAAGATGAGTCTGTTGATGACAGTCTCTAATAATAATGACCCTACTGACTCCAATGTACAGGAGATGACTCTTTTACTCTGCATTCTAATGATCATGAGATGACTCTGCTCATTCTATCCCAGTCTACACAACAAAGCTAACAAATGAGCTGCAGAGAACAGGAGATATTAATGAATCGCAACTGTGTCAAATTATTTTTTTAAATCAATATACACCAACAAATATATGTTTATCATAAAACTATAAGCTGTTTTACATAATATGTCACTTTCTGATATAGATTTCACATATCGAAAGTGGTATCATTTCTGAACTTTATTCATGACTGGTTCTATAACCTTATGTTTGTATATAGCAGATAAGGAGAAGTTTAGGGCTGGAGCATCTGCTTCTATGTAAATGGGTAACTAAATCTCGCTGGATATTTTCATCCATCCCAGTCCAGTACTTGAGCTGCCTGCTATTACTAAACACACAACTCCCAGCACTATGGCTACTGCAGACCTGATCTCTCTGGTAGTCGCTATAACTATTGTATTTGTGATGGGAATAACTTTAAACATGAACATCCTTCTTGTTTATATAGGAAACCTAAAAAATGGACTCTCACTGGCCCCATCTGATATAATCCACGTCACCAAGGCTCTGCTCAATCTCTCTCTGCACTTGACGGTGATTATACATAATATAATCTCTGTCTTCTGGACACATTTGTTTATTGTCAATTTGGTTTATCTCTGGATGACATTTCTTACAATGTTCTTGATATTTCACAATTATTGGCTGACGGCCGTGCTCTCCGTCTACTACTGCACCAATATCACCAATTGTGGTCACCATATCTTTGTGTGGCTGAAGAAGAATCTCTCGTCTTACCTCCTCCACATCATTCTTGTATCAGGACTTGTTTCCTTTGCCATAAGTCTTCCGACATATTGGTTTTGTAACTTAAATCTTGCCATGAACGCTACATATCAGTCCACGATTGTCCGGGCAGCACAATTTCAAGATGTAACACACCGAGTAATGTTCTCCTTCCTGGGCAGTATCTTACCCTTCACTATAGCTCTTGTTTTCACCACCTTCACCGCATGGTCTCTTATAAACCACATGTGGACAATGAGACAGAATAATCCGGGGCTCACTCATTCTAAATTCCAAACCCAGATTAACGCTACGAGAACCATGGTCCTGTTTCTTCTCATTTCTTTTATCTACAATGTAATACAATTAGTTTATTTTACAATCCCAGCCGGTGCCTCTGATGCCATAGCGCTCATGGTCTTGTTTATTATCATTACCTTCCCAATACCAGAAGCCATCATCATCATCCAAAGCAGCTCCAAGCTTAGGAAGACCCTACTTGGGAAGTTCTTTGATAGAAAAAAAAGGAACAGAGAGGCCGAGACCTAACAAGAGTTGTGATACGTCCTTCATGAAGGTTGTGAAGATAAGTTTTAGAAGATAGAATTCAGACTGTAAATTGTTATTTAGTTATAGTTTCTTTCATTACTCATGTTGGGGATCTAGTGACTGGTAATGGAGACTTGACAAGTTGTAGTGTTCTTTGTGTTCCCCCATTTTATAATGGGGAGGGAATAAACATGATGTAGATAATATCGAGACACAAGTGAGATTCATAGTGGCAGAAGCTGGATCCTTCTCTTTGCAACCTAATCTAAACCTAATCCGCATAAAAAAGTGGTTACTTTAGGAAACTCGTTAATCCCATAGACTATAATGGGGTCCGTGCGGTTTCCGTGCAGAGAGGGGAATGGAATCCCTGTATGGAGAGCCAGTACAGATGTGAACTGAGCCTAAGACTGTCTAACATTGTACTATCTAAAAGTTAGATAGTTTTAGTTTATCTGCCCCTCTGTCTTATCAGTGTGTATCAGATATTCTAGATGCCACATTCCTATTACATGATGTTGTAGTAGAAGGGATATCACAACTTAAGGATCTTTTAGTTCTTGTATGGAATGATCTTTGTTTAGCTGGGTGTTGATTGTAGAGCCTAGCCTCAGCGGGGAGGAAAGACTTCTGGTAATGCTCCTTCTCACACTTGGGGTGAAGCAGTCAGTCAATGACAGTAAACAGTACTGCCCAGGGCTGTCACAGACTCATACATGGGATGGGAGTTATTCTCCAGCATGGAGCTCTCCACTGACAGTATCCTTCTGTCACCCACCACCTCTACTGGGTCCAGGGGGCTCCCAAGGACAGCACTGGATCTTCTATCAGCTTATTGCACCTATTTGTGTCCCTGGCTGGTATGTTACTTCCCCAACAGACACTCCGAAGAAGATGGCTGATGCCACTACAGAGTTGGAAAAGGCCATAATAAGTGCCCTCTGGACTCCAAAGTCCCAATTTAAGTCTCTGTACTCCCTGTCGTCTCAGTCTGTGATGAGACCTACTATAGCAGAGTCATCAGAGTACTTCTGTAAGTAACAGCTAGATGAATTGCACCTAAAGTCAGCAGTGTACAGGGTGAAGAGGAAAGGGGCAAGAACTGTACTTTGTGGTGCCCCTGTACTACAGATCACAGTGTCAGACACACAGTCCCGGGTTCTCACATACTGAGGGCCGTTAGTCAGGTAGTCTAGGATCCAGTTGGACAGGTGATGGGCCACTCCAACAAGGTTCATCTTATCCCTCAGTAGCCCTGGCTGAATGGTGTTAAAAGCACTGTGGAAATCAAAGAACATTATTCTTACAGTGTTCCCGGGTTTCTCCAGGTGAGAAAGAGCTCTGTGAAGAAGGTGGATGACGGCGTCCGATAATAGAGCTCACTAGAGGGCGGAGATGAGTGAAAACCAGTCTCTCTAAGACTTTCATCAAGTGGGATGGGAATTGGGAATTGGGTTGGAGGGTCCATTAAAAGATTTGGGAAGATAAGCAACAGATCATTGGCTTAGGCAACAAGTTTTATGGACATAAAGTGGGGCAGATAAACTAAAACTAACTTTTAGACAGTCCAAAGTCCACCAGATTTTCTTAAGTGTTTCATGCTGTTTGATAATCTGTTTTACTTTCACACTATCTAATCTGACATATAAGTACATATAATAATACTACATTACACTCTGCTACATCATTTAGTTGTAATTAAAATAGAATAAGTAAAAAAGAAACAAAACAAAAAAGATCTGATTTGTACAATATGTAATTTTCAGATGATACATCCCCTTTAAAGATGTGACTAGCTTTGCAATATTAAAGGGGTTGTCCAGGAATTTGTCGTTTATTGCCTATCCTTAGGACAGGCCTTAAATATCTGATTGGTGGAGAGCCAATAGCTGTCTCCCATATGGATTAACTCTATGGGAGCCACTTCCGACACCCGTAATACAAAACACAGGGCGAGAAACAGATAGTTCCATGCGCTGGTACTGGAGCCCAACTCTCATTGAAGCCTGGCTCCATGCACTATATAGTACACAGACTGTATTCTCCACTAGACAGCTGATCCATGTAGGGTTGGCTGTCAACACCCCACTAAGCAGATATTTATGGCCTAATCTAAGGATAGGCCATAAACTACAAATTCCTGAACAACCCCTTTAACATTGTATATTTTCCATGGAGAGACTATTTCAGGTATAAGGCTTTGATGAAGTCGTGTATAGGTCAGAGAAAGCTTGTTTGTATAATATTATGTAAATAGGTAACTAAAGCTCTCTGGAAATTTCCATCTGTCCTAGTGCCAGAAATAAGCTGCTTGCTGTCCTAAGACACATGATTCTTGGCACTATGACTACTGTAGAACTGGTCGGCCTGATCGCTATAGGCTTTGAGTATGTGGTGGGAATAGCCTTAAACATGGACATCCTGCTTGTTTACATGAGAAACCTAAAAAACGGACTCTCATTTGCCTCATCTGATAAGGTCCATCTCACCAAGGTTCTGGTCAATGTGTTTCTACAGTTGACCATGGTTGCAGAACATATAATAGTTCATTTTTGGCCGCTGTTGTTTTTCACAAATGAAGACTTGCTCTGGATACTAGTGATTCTGAATGTCTTGACAATGTACAGCTATTGGCTGACAGCGGTGCTCTGCGTCTACTACTGCACCAATATCACCATTTGTGGTCATCGGATCTTTGTTTGGATGAAGAGGAGTCTTTCGTCTTATCTGCATCACTTGCTTCTTGTATCAGGACTTGGCTCAGTTGCTGTCTGTTTTCCTGGTTTTTGGTTTTGTCGCCTAAATCACTTTGGGAACAGCACATATGACTTCACGGTTATCCAGGGAACATTCCTTCAAAATGGAACCTACACCATAATATGTGTTATCTTAGGATGCTTCTTACCCTTCGCTATAGCTCTTGTCTCCACCGCATTCACCTCATGGTCTCTTATAAACCATATGTGGACAATGAAACAGAATAATCCGGGGTTTACTCGTTCTAAATTCCAAACCCAGATTAACGCAACGAGAACCATGGTCCTGTTTCTTCTCATTTCTGTCATCTACAGCGTAACACAGTTTTCGCTCTTCACCATCCCAACGAGTGTCTCCGATGCCATAGTGATCACGATCTGGATTGTTACCATATCCTACCCAATATCAGAAGCCATCATCATCATCCAAAGCAACTGCAAATTTAGGAAGACCCTTCTTGGGAAGTTCCTGAGACCTAAAAATTGAAGTTGATATGTTGATCATAAAGGTTGTGCATAAAAATTTTATAGAATTTGTCCCTCTAAGGACTTCGCCTATTAGAGGCCTTGAGACTCCAGTGATTCTTTTACTTTTTGCAATCAGTTTGGCCATATGAGGGCCCCTTCACGCGGCGTAAGCGCTCGGCTCATTCCGAGCCGTACACGCGAGCGCTTCTAAACACTTCCCATTCACTTCAATGGGAGCGCACGTAAAGCTGGCTTTATGAGCACTCCCATTGAAGTGAATGGGAAGTGTTTAGAAGCGCTCGCGTATACGGCTCGGAATGAGCCGAGCACTTACGCCATGTGGAAGAGGCCCTGAGGCTTTGTTTAGTGAGCAATATATTGCATGTTTAGATGCATTTTTTGAGTTGCGAGTATGATATTTAATTTAGCTTTCATTTATGTTTTTGGGGTGACTTTATGGAAAAAAAAACTCACTATTTTGTTTTTAAAAATTGTATGGAAATTTTAATTTAGGGTTTTTGTTAAGCTATTGGTGATACCATATTGTTATAGGCCTTGTTTTACCAGTTTTAATAAATAAAAAAAAAAAAAAAAAAAAAAAAAAGCTCAACAGAGAATCAACTCTGTGTTAGTAATGTGGGACTGGACAGGGAGGGTATCCTAGTGGGACTAGAATAGACTTCATTATTTTCTGCCAGATTGGATAATATATCACACTTTTTTTTCTTTTTTTGTATTGCTGACAGAAAAGTCCGTTCACACTCCCTCTGCCGACAATACATTCATTGCTAATAGCCAGCGTGCCAAACTGACAATAGCCAGCTGGTTATCTTCACTGCCGGCATATATAGAAGTGCCCTTGCCTGCACCACTAGCTTTTTATTAATGATGTGCATGCACGATTTTAGGCCCTGTCACCAAACCTAGTACACATGCACCAGCGTCCACATGTGCAAGCGACTCAAACAGAGATTCTCAAGCAGCTGTCTGGGTGCCTTGTTCTTCTATGTGCCTATATAAGATTAATTCACACCTGCTGCTTGTGTTGCTGATCTAACAGCGTGACAAAGTGACTATTACTCCTATTTCTATCTTTATCACTTCACTGACACACACAGCCTGTGCTGCTGCTCTAACAGTGTAACAGAGTGACTCCTATTTCTCTCTCTATCACTTCACTGACACACACAGCCTGTGCTGCTGCTCTATCAGTGTAACAGACTGACTCCTATCTCTCTATTACTTCACTGACACACACAGCCTGTGCTGCTGCTCTAACAGTGTAACAGAGTGACTCCTATTTCTCTCTCTATCACTTCACTGACACACTCAGCCTGTGCTGCTGCTCTAACAATGTAAGAAAGTGACTCCTATCTCTCTCTATCACTTCACTAACACACAGCCTGTGCTGCTGCTCTAACAGTGTAACAGAGTGACTCCTATCTCTCTCTATTACTTCATTGACACACACAGCCTGTGCTGCTACTCTAACAGGGAAATAGACTGACTCCTATCTCTCTCTATTACTTCACTGACACAAACAGCCTGTGCTAGTGCTCTAACAGTGTAACAGAGTGACTCCTATCTCTCTATCAATTCACTGACACACAGCCTATGCTGCTACTCTAACAGTGTAACAGAGTGTCTCCTATTTCTCTCTCTATCACTTCACTGACACACACAGCCTGTGCTTCTGCTCTAACAGTGTAACAGAGTGACTCCTATCTCTCTCTATTACTTCATTGACACACACAGCCTGTGCTGCTACTCTAACAGGGAAATAGACTGACTCCTATCTCTCTCTATTACTTCACTGACACAAACAGCCTGTGCTAGTGCTCTAACAGTGTAACAGAGTGACTCCTATCTCTCTATCAATTCACTGACACACAGCCTATGCTGCTACTCTAACAGTGTAACAGAGTGTCTCCTATTTCTCTCTCTATCACTTCACTGACACACACAGCCTGTGCTGCTGCTCTAACAGTGTAACAGAGTGACTCCTATCTCTCTATTACTTCACTGACACACACAGCCTGTGCTGCTGCTCTAACAGTGTAACAGAGTGACTCCTATTTCTCTCTCTATCACTTCACTGACACACTCAGCCTGTGCTGCTGCTCTAACAATGTAAGAAAGTGACTCCTATCTCTCTCTATCACTTCACTAACACACAGCCTGTGCTGCTGCTCTAACAGTGTAACAGAGTGACTCCTATCTCTCTCTATTACTTCATTGACACACACAGCCTGTGCTGCTACTCTAACAGGGAAATAGACTGACTCCTATCTCTCTCTATTACTTCACTGACACAAACAGCCTGTGCTAGTGCTCTAACAGTGTAACAGAGTGACTCCTATCTCTCTATCAATTCACTGACACACAGCCTATGCTGCTACTCTAACAGTGTAACAGAGTGTCTCCTATTTCTCTCTCTATTACTTCACTGACACACACAGCCTGTGCTGCTGCTCTAACAGTGTAACAGAGTGACTCCTATCTCTCTATTACTTCACTGACACACACACAGCCTGTGCTGCTGCTCTAACAGTGTAACAGAGTGACTCCTATCTCTCTCTATTACTTCACTAACACACACAGCCTGTGCTGCTGCTCTAACAGTGTAACAGAGTGACTCCTATCTCTCTCTATTACTTCATTGACACACACAGCCTGTGCTGCTGCTCTAACAGTGTAACAGAGTGACTCCTATCTCTCTCTATTACTTCATTGACACACACAGCCTGTGCTGCTACTCTAACAGTAAAACAGACTGACTCCTATCTCTCTCTATTACTTCACTGACACAAACAGCCTGTGCTGCTGCTCTAACAGTGTAACAGAGTGACTCCTATCTATCTCTATTACTTCATTGACACACAAAGCCTGTGCTGCTGCTCTAACAGTGAAACAGACTGACTCCTATCTCTCTTTATTACTTCCCTGACACACACAGCCTGTGCTTCTGCTCAGTCTTTTCACTGAAAAAGGAGGAGGTGGTCAGAAAACTAAAACTAAAGCCTGTTTAAAGGGGCTCTATCATTAGGAAAAGTCATTTTTTAACTAATCACACCTTTGCATAGCCTTTAGAAAGGCTATTCCATATCTACCTTTAGTATGTAGATTGCCTCGGTGGTTTCTGAATAAGTCCATTTTTAGTCATATGCTAATTAGACTGGTGCACGATACATCGTGCACTCCTCTCCTATTGTTTCCTATGGGTGTATACAGCACAGGCTGCTGCTGATAATGATGACTCAGCTTGTGGGACAGATATACTAGAACTTCATGCCCCTCCCCCCCCCAAAAAAAAAAAAAATACAACTCTATGTTGCTGTGTGTGCAGTTGGATGATTCCTGTACATCTGATAATAAGGGTAAAGATGCAGAAATACTCCAATATCTTGTAGATAGACTCAGAGTGTATAACTGGGAGCAGTGCTAGAGACTATATATACTGATAAAACACTCCATTTGTGGGTACATGAAGTAGGGGAGCCAATCGATATTTAATAGCTGGTCAGTGCAGTATTTGTATAGCAGATATTTCGGTAGTCCCTTTGTTTCTTATGTTGCAGAGGGTTCAGATACACCTGTGTATGTCATATAGGTCACAAAACCTTCAGATAAGATGAAAGCATTTTTTTTTATTATTAAAATCACCTATATTACCAGTGTTCTCACGATCATCTGATCCTACCATAAAATGCTTACAGCTATGTGAGGACACCCAACGAGTTCAGTCCGGGTCACCTTTTGGAGTTTTGACTTCATCTTTGTATAAGCAGGGTGTTGTTTTTATGTGTGAAGTTCCAGCAGCCTAGATAATCCAACAATGATATAAAATATCATATGAGTACAAAAAGCCAGGTTATAACAAAATATATATAAAAATGATTATTATTATTATTATTATTGGGCCCAGGTGCAGCAGGCCAAAAAACATTGCCATCTCATCCAGGATGGCATCCCTCACCTCGGAGGCAGTGTGCTGTCTGTCCCCCAAGCTGATGAGCTTCAGCACGGCCTGCTGACGTCTCCCCACACCAGTGTTGCAGCGCTTCCAGCTTGTAGCTGGCGTCGATTTAACGGAGGAGGAGGAGGGTGGGGTTTCCGCACTCCTGCCAGGAATATTGGGTGGGGAGACAAGGCAGGCCACCACAGTTGTACACCAGAAAACTGGATTACAATGCATAATATATATGGGGCATTGTATTAGCTAGGTAACATGCTAATATTAGGGTTGCAGTGCATCAAATACTTACAATTATAGGGTCTAGTTTAGAGTTATGGTAAAGTTTTGGTTAAATTTAAAGGGGTATGCCTAGGATAAAATATAAATTAAACTCTAAACTAAACTCCCTCCTACTCCCTAACTTCTAATTTACCTACATCACCAGGGCGGTCATGTGACCGCCCCAGACACCCTACCTGATAATCCATTGATGTTCCATTTCACTGTTTCCAGAAACAGAACATCACCAATACTCTCCCCCCACAACCCCATCATACTTACCTGTCTTCAGTCTTCTGGGCAAGAAGCGTCACTTCCTTAGTTTCTGCCGGTGATTCTAGCTCTATTGCGCAATTACCGGCAGAAGTGAAGTGCTGAAAGATCCTGCCTACCAGAAGAAGAAGCCTGAAGAAACTGATCTCCAGCACACAGAAGACAGGGAAGTATGATGGGGTGGGAGGGGAGGTTGAATCAGTTAGGTAGGTCTAGTTGTCTGCGGGCTAAGAAAACACAGAGGGGGTCTGAGAGATGGAGGAGGAGGGAGTGAGAGGGGGATCTGAGGCTAAGACAGCAGGAAGCTACTCATATAAACAAATGCAGAAGATGCCAGGAGCTCCAAGAGAAACCCATAAACCACTGAAAACACTGCTAAAGGTATATGGGTGTACTTATTAACCCATTAATAGTAGAGATGAGCGAATAGTATTCATTCGAATACCTTGCTCCCATAGGAATGTGTGTAAGCGGCCGAACACCAAGGGGTTAAGCGCAGTGAATATTTGATGCGCTTAACCCCATGGTGTCTGTCCGCTTACACGCATTCCTATGGAAGCGAGGTATTCGATCGAATACTATTTGCTCATCTCTAATTATTAGCAATAAAATACCTTTTTTGTTATAAAAAAAAAAGTTTTTTGCCCGTAAAACCCCTTTGAGGTTAAAGTTGGTTACAGTTAAGTGTAGAACTACGGTTAGAGCTAAAAGTCTCAGTTACACTAGGGTTTAAGTTAGGGTTAGAGTTAGGATTACAGATACATTTAGGGTTAGGACTAGGATTAGCCAGTTCCGAACCAGGCTACAGTATTTTAATGCCATCCAGCCAACTGCGCATGCCTGCCGGCCACAAGAAAATGGCTGCTTACAATATTGTGCAAACGGCCATTTTCTTGTGGTCGAAAAGCATGCGCAGTTGGCTTTGCCCTAGGCTCCAGGCCTAGAAGTTTGAAGATAACCCCCGGAAGAAGACCCGACCCTGAATAAGATGGAGGCAGCACTGGAGAGTTCTCTCGCAGCATTGGGGACGCCCCCATTGTGGTTTCAGTGCTGGGGCCCACAACCAGTGCTGCGAGAGAACTCATCTGCATAATGACGAAAACCGGATTATATATCGAACGGCGCTCTGGAGAAGACATCTAAAGGTAAGAGACGAATATCCTTTCTTAAGGCTATTCCTACATTTCAGGGACAACAAAAAATGACTTTTAATGATAGGATCCCTTTAAGTCACTTTGGTATTCCTTCGATACAGACTGATGTATTATCTTAACAAATTTCTCTCAAGTTATTTCAAAATGTAACAAAAAAAAATTCTGGTAATATTCTAAAATACACTTCTTATTACTGTCCATCCCTGTATATTATAAATTACATGTTCAATTTAGGATTTGGGTCTCCCTAGGTAGTAGAACAACAGTTATTGGCGTTTTTTATATAGTTATATAGTTGTTTTTTTTTTTTGTATTTTTTAATTAATTAATTTAATTAATTTATTTACTTTTTTATGTTCTAGCTTTGAAAAGATCAGGAAAGGGCTCAAAGTTCATATTAACTTTCTTATCAGGAGTTCCCGATAAGCTTATCATTACTGCACAATTTCTAGTAAGTTGATAAGATAAAGACAAGACCTGATTTCACTTTTGCTCTTCTAACTGCAAAAACAATTTCAAACATTTCACTTTTTCATTTCACCCTTTCATGTCGAAGAAGTGAAAATTCTGCCGCATCTCCGACCATGTAGAGCATACCTGAACTGACCAGAAGGAGATCTTCTTTCATTATTAGAGATGAGCGAACAGTAAAATGTTCGAGGTTTGATATTCGTTTCGAGTAGCCCCTCAATATTCGACTACTCGAATCGAATATCGAACCCTATTATACTCTATGGGGGGGAAATGCTCGTTTCAGGGGTAGGCAATGTTCGATCAAATTACTTACCAAGTCCACGAGTGGGGGTCGGGCTGGATCCTCCGAGCAGTCTTCTCCGTGCAGCATCCCCGCGGCATCTTCCGGCTCTGAATTCACTCTGCTAGGCATCGGGCCTGGGCAGAGCCGACTGCGCCTGCCCGCACTACAAGCGGACATGCGCAGTCGGCTCTGCCCAGGCCCGATGCCTGGCAAAGTGAATTCAGAGCCGGAAGACGCCGCGGGGAAGCTGCACAGAGAAGACTTCTAAAGATAGGAGAAGAACCAGCGTTGATTGGCCGACTGTATAGCATTCAATACTGGTTCTGCATCGAACTTTTACATTCGAATAGCAAGTGGTACTCGATCGAGTACGAGTATTTTGAATACCGTAGTATTCGATCAAATACCTACTCGATCGAGTACTACTCGCTCATCTTTATTCATTATAAATCTGTAGGTACGTCCTGTATCTGTCTGACCTTGGAGCAGATTTGTAGAGACTGTTTCATCATATCGGAGGTGAAAGAGAAAAGACCCCTCCATTCCCCTTGAAGCAGAGAGAGAGGAACAAGAGTAAGTCAGGCTACAGCATCATCTGAGGTACAGTGAGAGAGCAGCCACCATTTTACCTCAGGTAACCCCACAGACACAACCTCCTCCATTTTGTTTTTGAGACACTCTCTATTAAGCCCCAGAGATCTCCCCTCAGGGATGATAAGACTGACCAGAGATAATATAACACTGAGCACTGAGAGAAGTCACTGCTGGACATCTGTATTGTCCTATGTGTGAGGAGAACGTCCAGAGCAAAGCTTTACTATCACAGGTTATATCATGAACATCTCACATGAAGGAAGACATTGCAGCTGGTTACTCCTATAAGGCTGATCACCTGCTCCTGAGAGGACATTGCTTCCCCTCTCTCCCAAACTCAGGTTTGTTCTATAAATCCCCCCTGGCCAGTGATGGGGCCTGTGACAAGTGTTAGGGTAAGTTCACACAGAATTTTTTGGTCAGGATTTTGAGTTTGTATCCGTCTCAAAATCCTGACCAAAAAAGATGGCTCCCATTGAAATCAATGGGAGCCGGTCAGTTCTTTATTCTAGGAGCCGTTTGTTCCAGCTCCCGGAACAAAGAAGCAACATGCTCATTCTTTCAGGCAGATTCACCTCACGACGTCGGACTGAAGGCACTCCCTCCATTCATTTGGGCCTAATCTGGAGCGGAGTGTGCGAGTGCACTGCAGCTACCCGTATTTTGGTCCGGAACATGAGGCGACCTCTGTTTCAGGTTCCAGACCAAAATGTGAACTTACCCTTAGGGAGGGTTCACACGGTGTAACATCACGCGGCACGTTACACCGTGTGAACCCTCCCTTAGATTGTTTATCTTGTGCTGCCATTCTGAGAGTTGGCAAATGTCACAGTGTGAATGGGCGCCTGTGTGTGAGTAGAAGCCTCTAAACACTGAATTTAACAAATTCTTCCTTCCATATCTAGTCTCCTATAGTGTAACATTGCCCCTATATACTCTAAACATATACAAATGCTAAAAGTGAAGTTACATGTGGGCTATAGGGGTTCTCCCGAATCGACACCTGGTGAAACGTTATATCCTGTCATCATTATGAGTTAGCCATTAAAAAAGGGATCACCAACTGAAGACTCGCAAGTTTTATGTTTTTTATATTTCATACCCACTGGCTAACACGGTACAAAAACAAACATTTTCCTTATATGTCCACAGGGACGTATAATATCAGATTCACTTGATTTCACTTTCACTCTTACGACTGAATAAACATCAGATTTTTCCTTTTACTTCTTCACTTCGCTCTTGAATGCTGAGGGTCAGACTCTGCTGCATCTGCAAATATCGACCATGCAGGACATTCCTGAAATGACTGAGTTTGTCAAAAACTTCAGTCTTAGGAGCTATGATAATGAAGGGTTCTCACGGGTTCTTCTCCAGCTCTTTGGCTTCTTGGGTCATGGAAAGTCATCCTTTATAAACACCTGTAAGTACGTCCTGGATGACACTGAATTCAAGATCTACGCCGATGTGAAAAGTAGTGATGGAGGAAACACCACGGAGAGGATCACCTTCCCGCTCACCGACACACTCACTCTAGTGGACAACCGAGGCTGCTCCGTCATGAATGACTATGAAACTGGAGAAATTTTTGCACAATTGGGTAAATATTTCAATTAAATATCTATCTATCTATCTATCTATCTATCTATCTATCTATCTATCTATCTATCTATCTATACATCTATCTTCTATCTATCTATCTATCTATCTATCTCCTATCTATCTATCTATCTATCTATCTATCTCCTATCTATCTATCTATCTATCTATCTATCTATCTATCTCCTCATTATCTATCTATCTATCTATCTATCTATCTCCTATCTATCTATCTATCTATCTATCTATCTATCTATCTATCTATACATCTATCTCCTATCTCTCTATCTACAGTATCTATCTACAGTATCTATCTATCTATCTATCTATCTATCTATCTCCTCTCTATCTACAGCATCTATCTCCTATCTATCTATCTATCTATCTATCTATCAATCTAGCTCCTATCTATCTATCTATCTATCTATCTATCTATCTCCTATCTATCTATCTATCTATCTATCTATCTCCTATCTATCTATCTATTTATCTATCTATCTATCTCCTATCTCTCTCTCTATCTCCTATTTATCTCCTCTTTCTCTCTCTCCTATCTATTTATGTCCGTCCTCTCTCTCTCTCTCTCTCTCTCTCTCTCTCTCTCTCTCTCTCTCTCTCTCTCTCTCTCATCTTCTATCTATACATCTAGCATTTGATAACATGAGGGGTTCACCTACCAGAATCAAGAAGTGCAATGCCCAATTTTTGTAACTGCTAAGTAATGTCACTGCTAAGACTTTGTCCGCTATGAGAGAGAATGTAGCCTGTACGCCAGTTGCTTTATTGAGGACCTTTCACCACCTTCACCAACTCCATCTCCTTGCATTTTATAATAGGCACAACTCCACTGATTCTGGTGCACTTAGAATTTTCTCTTATTCTAGAGCGCACTGTTCCCAAGCAATTATTTCTGTTAGATTCAGTGCTCATTATGTTCTACTGTCAGGTGGGAGGTCCTTGGCTGGAGTAGACAGACACAGTTCACCTGAAAGTACAGGCCTGAAAATAAGAGATTTTAGTTGCCCAGGAACAGTAGGAGCTAGACAAGAAAAACAATGAGTCTGTGGAGAGGGACTTATTGAAGGATGCAAAGAGCTGGAGCTGGTACAGATAGTCCAAGGTCCTCTTTAATGCTGAGTAAATGTTTGCAGTTTAACCTGTTTGGTCTTTGTGAGTTACTATATTATACTTGGACCTCTACCAAGACAAATGGTGGAACAAAGTACATTTTGACTACTGTAAATTTATATAGCTATTTGCATAACTGGCAAGGTTGTTCTGAAGATGGTAATAAAAAGTGATAAGGAGATTCCTGGGTGGCATGGTCAAGGCCCTGGACTGACGATATGGAGAGAGGTAGACCAGTAGGCCAAGTGAGAAAGATCTGAGGAACGTTATCATTGATCCTGATGGTCCTGCAATGGATCAAGTCTATGCAGAAGCAAAACCCTCACAATAATGTCCTCTTCCAACCCAAGAGGGAGACCAGTAGGCCAAGTGAGAAAGATCTGAGGAAAGCTATCATTGATCCTGATGGTCCTGCAATGGATCAATTCTATGCTCAAGTAAAACCATGATGACCTCTTCCAACCCAAGAGGGAGACCATAAACCTTCACAAACATCATGTAAATGCCAGGCCTCAGCAGTGATATGCCATTTGTGAAGAGGTCACCACTGAAGTATGGGATTGTCAGCAGCATTTACCTTACTCAGCTGGAACGTCATGGCAGAAATCACAAGCATGGGCTTAGGTGTGGCTTCTTATTTTGTTGGTATTACTTTAGGAAAAATTCATCTTTTAAAAATGATTTGTTTACTTATATAGTGGCATCATATACTGGCAGCTCTTCATTTTCTACAGGTCCTTTAAACTTCTCCCACTTCTTTCTTTCGTACCCACCTCCTCAGTTTCTGTTGAGCTTGAGGAAGGTTTTAGAAGACACTTAAAAGAACCACAAATCGGAGAGCATGTAATGCACTAGAGATTGTAACTGAAGCTGAAAACCTTTATTTTCAATATTTTTTGTCTTTTTATCAGGAAATTTGTTGCCTCTGGATCGTGCAGTGGAATGGAGCAAGGGCATAGGACTGATGGATAGAATCGTCCAGGCAGAGCGCCATGTCAAATCATCTGATTTTATTTTTCCAATATTTGTCTATAGGTAAGAGACCACTGAATCACAAACTGCAAGGGTCAGTCAAACGTTATGGGCACTGTAGAATTTTCACATAATCTGCAGGGTTTTTTTTACATAATCTCCTGCTTTTCAATACACTTTGTCCATCAGTCAATGATCTTTTATATTCCCTCATTAAAAATGTTTCAGGCTGAGCTGTGAGCCATAAATGCACTGTCCCACAGTTCCGGTCGGCGGGAGGTATGTCCCAGTTTCAACTCATCTGCATCCTCCGACGCAGATGAGTTGACTACACTGGTGAATCAAGCGGGAGCTGTATGCAGAATCTCCTACTTCACCACAGTCCTCCGTACCCTGTAGCTTTAGACGCGATGTGATGATGTCACACATCGCGCCTACAGCTGCTTGACTGAGACTGTACACAGAGCAGAGAGGGAGCAAGGAAACGTGAGTATCTGTTTTTTCATGTTAAATTTTGATGGCAAATTGAGGGGGAACATGATGAAGGGGGCACATGAAACTAGGGACAGATGAAGTGGGGGGCAGATTGAGGAGGACATTAAACTGGGGGCAGATGAAGGGGAGGCATGAAACTGAGGGCAGAGATGGAGGGGGAGCATGAAACTGAGGACCGATAAAGGTGGGTATGAAACTGGGGTCAGATGGAGGGGGACATTAAATTTGGAGCAGATGAAGGGGGAACATGAAACTGGGACAGAGATGGAAGGGGGACATTAAACTGGGGGCAGATGAAGGGGGGCACTTAAACTGGGGAGATATTAAGAGGAACATTAAAATGGGGACAAATGGAGTGGGGACATTAAACAATGGGGGTCACTGGAGGACATTAAACCGTGGAGTAGCTAGAGGGGGACCTCTATACTATACACAGAATCAAACCATACCAAAGACATAGCCATATCATACTATTCACAGAACCACATAATACTATGTAGAAACGCAAACATTACTAAAGACATAACCACACCATACAATACACATACACAATAACATGCTGTATTATACAAAGAACCACACCACACTATACTATATACAGCACCACACCATACTATATACAACACCACACCACAAAACCAAATACAATATATTCAGTGCTACTTGAAAATGTGTGAACCTTTTAAAAGGTTTTATGTTTCTGCATAAATTTGACTTATTACAACTACATTAGAATTTTAATTTTAATTTCAAAAGTCCTAAAAATAGATAAAAGAACCAAAGCAAACAAATGTACCAAAAATAATAGATTTGAATATCGATGTATAGAAGAAAATGATCTAAGATCCTATAACTGGGAATGGTAAAAGTCAGTTCATGTTTGCTGTCGGTATGTGTTGTGACCCCCACTTGTCTAGCAATAACTGCATCCACATGTTTCCGGCTATTGTTGTCCAGTCCTGTACATCAGCTTGATTTTATTCCGTTCCTTTGTAGAAAGCAGGTTCGGTTCTTCTATGTTAGTATTTACCTTCCATGAACTTCTCCCTTCAACTCCTTCCACAACATTTCTATTGGATTGAGGTCTGGACTGTGACTTGGTCATTCCAAAACTTTAACTTTACTATACGAGAACTATTCTTTCGTAGATTGACTTCTTTGGTTGTTTTTTTCCCGTGAGATTCACATACTTTTGAGACAGATATCCTGACATTTTCTGGTATAATTCTTAATTCATTGTTGCTATCAATGATGGAGAGCCAGCCTGGCCCAAATGCAGCAAAACAGACCCAAATCGTGGTATTTCTTCCACCACTGTGTTACACTGATGGGGTGATGTTTTTATGCTAGAATACAGGGCTTCCCTTTCTCCAAATATAACCATTCTCATTTAAACCAAAAAAGCTCTATCTTGATTTCATTCATCCACAAAACAATGTTCCTGTAGCCTTCTGGCTTGTCCAGGTGATCTTTAGCAAACTGCAGTGGCAATGTTCTTTATGGAGAGCAGCGGTTTTCTCACCACTCTGCCATGTCCACCATTGTTGTTCAGTGTCCTTTTTATGGTAGACTTATGAAAATCAACATTAGCTAAAGTGATCTTGTGGACTATTATATGCCTTGCTCTCAGTGTGATCTCGGTCAACCACTCCTGGAGAGGGTGATGATGGTCTTGAATTTCCTCCATTTATACACGATCTGTCTGACTCTCGATTGGTGGGGTCCAAACACTTTAGATGCGGTTTTGTTACTTGATGAGTATCAACAAGTCTTCTTCTGAGGTCCTCAGAAACCTCCTTTGTTTGTGCCATGGTATACCTCCACAAACATGTTGTGAAGATCAGCCTTTGATAGATCCCGTTCTATAAATTAGGTTGCCCATTTCTACCTGATTGCAATCCCAGTGCTGATTGACAACAACCACTCTGTTAATCCTGTAGGTTCTTTTTTTTTTCAATAAATAATTGAACAAGTCTAATAATTTTTACTAATTTTACTTGATTAAGATCTCTTTACTTTTTGGACTTGTGTTAAAATTTGCTGTAGTTTTAGGTGAAGTTTATTTAGAAAATTCTGGAGGGTTCAAAAGCCCCGTTGAAGAACTTTAACCATTTTATACACAGGAGTAGAGATGATTGAACAGTAAAATGTTCGAGGTTCGATATTCGTTTCGAGTAGCCCCTCAATATTCGACTACTCAAATTAAATATCGAACCCTATTATAGTCTATGGGAGGAAAATGCTCGTTTCAGGGGTAGGCAACGTTCGATCAAATTATACTTACCAAGTCCACGAGTGAGGGTCGGGCTGGATCCTCCGATAAGTCTTCTCCTTGCAGCATCCCCGCAGCGTCTTCCGGCTCTGAATTCACTCTGCCAGGCATCGGGCCTGGGCAAAGCCGACTGCGCATGCCTACACTACAAGCGGACATGCACAGTCGGCTCTGCCCAGGCCCGATTTCTAAATGTAGGAGAAGAACCAGCATTGATTGGCCGACTGTATAGCATTCGGCCAATCAATGCTGGTTCTGCATCGAACTTTTCCATTCGAATAGCGAGTGGTACTCGATCGAGTACGAGTATTTCGAATACCGTAGTATTCGATCGAATACCTACTCGATCGAGTACTACTCGCTCATCTCTACTTATAACCATGGATAATCTTTGGGTAATTGTATCTTTCTCAGGTTTATCATTCCTAATAGTCTCATTAAACAATCTGCATATTTCTAGTGTGAAAAAAGGACTCACCTATGATGAGGTGCCAGAAATACAGGCTCTACTGAACACGGCCAGAGACCTAACAGGTAGCCAGAGAATCAATTCTATTGTTTGTCTTCTTCCGTTCTTTCCTAATTGTGTGATCCAATGACTTTGGCCTACTTATACTATATCCTGAATAATTCTAAGCTTCTGATCCAGTTTCTTTCCTTTTCTTGCCCTCTTTACTCTTTATTAGTTCAATCCTGTTATTCTTCTCTATTGCCGTTTTCATAACCAGAAATGGCTGTAGGAAATCCAGTCTTACATTTTATAGACTTGTCACTATGACTGGAGGTCTTCACTAAGTCTTTCCTTCTTGCTTCACCACTTGTGACTTCTGCCAGACTTAGAGTTTATCATTATATAGCCGATCACAACAACCTTTCTTTTTGGCAGGAATATTCCCTGTGGTTGTTCTTACCCACAAGACCCACTCAAACCTGAGAGATGTCGAGACTAAATTTAAGGACATGGATGTGGAGAGGATCATTGCTCTTGAAAACTTCACCCCAGAAGATCACATAAAGACCAGAGGAAAACATGAAGAGGTTCTGAAGTTCTATATTGAAGTGATTAAAGATATCGAATTCCGACTGCAAAGAATGTCTAACCCAGAAGAAGAAAGAGAGAAGAGGAAGCAATTTGTGCTAAGATTTGTGTATGACAGGGAATTGGAAAAGAAAGCTGAAGATACAAAGAGAGAGTGTCAAAGAGAGGCTGAGAGGATGAGAGAGATGAACAATCAGGAGAAATCTTGTACTCTACAGTAGACACCAAGTTATTTACAACAGATACTCATTGTCTCATATGCACAAAGAGAACAAACATACCCACAGATAGGTACAACATGTAAATTTTATTGCTATCCAAACACTAAAAATCACATGGACACATAATAACACACTAAACAACTTTACAAAGATGACAGGGAAAAACCATAAGGTTAGAAGTGCCAGCAAGCCAAAGTGATGTTTGTGAGGTAATACACACAATTATGTAAAATCAATGTTTTTGCCATGGGCAGGGTGACCAGGGGTCCAAATGAATTATATTATATACTCCTATGCCTTATCAAGAGGTAAAAGATTGTGTCAACTAAGTACACCCACTCATAAGTGGTTGAGGATACCAAATGACCATGGTCACCCATTCACTTATGTCCTGGAAAACCCAAAATATCACAAATTTGTGTATCAGCTCACCTTAACATCATATAGACACGTATGGACCCCTGGTCACCCTGCCCATGGCAAAAACATTGATTCTATATAATTGTGTGTATTACCTCACAAACATCACTTTGGCTTGCTGGCACTTCTAACCTTATGGTTTTTCCCTGCCATTTTTGTAAACTTTTGTAGTGTGTCATTTTGTGTCCATGTGATTTTTTAGTGTTTGGATAGCAATAACATTTACACTTTTTATCTGTGGGTATGGTTGTTCTCTTTGTGCATATGAGTTCAGTCCCATACCACATTACGTATTATTGGCCGCTTTATGCATTTATAACAGATAATAATTGGTATAAGGCTAGACTGCTGAAAGAACAAAGATTAACCTTTATTTGTATTGCACTAGAATGTATCCTGAGTGTAAAAATAAAATATATAAGCACTTCTTGCCTAATGTTGTGCCTTTAAAATAAATAATGAGACCTTGGCCATATGATCTACAGTCCATAGTCATATGATAGACACATAGGTACATAGTAATCAGACGCCTGTCTGGTAACAAGCTGTGCACCTATGTGTACATCACATGATCAAGGACTGACTATCACATGACCATGGACTGTATATCACATGACCACAGACTGATTTTTCTCTATTCAAAGAAAGCAGAATGAATAACAGCAAGCAAAGACTGAGAAAAACATGGGGAATTCATGCAGAAAGTACACTGGAAAATTGTAGAAGTTTTCATTATATAAACTACTAGCAAGAGGACCCGGCTTCGCACAGGTATATTTAATTTTTTGTTTGTGAAGTGGCCCCATATGAATTGTCCAATTTTACACTGTGTGGTATTGTGTGAAGAGGCGCCTATCTAATCCTATGGCGTGTGGAACTGTGTGTAAACGCGCGTATCTAATCCTACGGCATGTGGTACTGTGTGCAGACGCATGTATCTAATCCTATGGCGTGTGGTATTGTGTGAAGACATGCGTATCTAATCCTCCGTTGTGTTGAACTATGTGCAGATGTGCGTATCTAATCATCCACTGTGTGGTATTGTGTGAAGAGGCGCATATCTAACCCTATGGCATGTGCAACTGTGTGTAAACGCGCGTATCTAATCCTACGGCATGTGGTACTGTGTGCAGACGTGTGTATCTAATCCTATAGCGTGTACAACTGTGTGCAGATGCGTGTATCTAATCCTATGGAGTGTAGAACTGTGTGCAGACGCGCATATCTAATCCTATGGCACGTGGTACTGTGTGAAGACATGCGTATCTAATCCTCTGACGCTTTGAACTGTTTTCAGATGTGCGTATCTGGTCCTTCCCTGTGTGGTATTGTGTGAAGAGGTGCGTATATAATCCTCCCCCGTGTGTTAATTTGTGCAGACACACATATCTAATCCTTCAGTGTGTGGAACTGTGTGCAGACGCGTATATCTAATCCTCTGGCGTGTAGAACTGTGTGCAGACGCACGTATCTAATCCTCCCCTGTGTTGTATTGTGTGAAGAGGTGCATATCTAATCCTATAGCGTGTGGAACTGTGTGCAGATGCGTGTATCTAATCCTATTACTTGTACAACTGTGTGCAGACACACGTATCTAATCCTCTGGCATGTGGATCTGTGTGCAGATGTACCTATATAATCCTCTGGTGTGTGGAACTGTGTGCAGATGCGCATATCCAATCCTCGGGCATGTGGTACTGTGTGCAGACGCATGTATCCAATCCCCCGGCGTGTGGTACTGTGTGCAGATGCGTGCATGTAATCCTTCAGTGTGTGGAACTGTGTGCAGACGCACATATCTAATCCTTCAGTGTGTGGAACTATGTGCAGATGCGTGCATGTAATCCTTCAGTGTGTGGAACTGTGTGCAGACGCACATATCTAATCCTTCAGTGTGTGGAATTGTGTGCAGACGTGTGTATCTAATCCTCTGTCGTGTAATACTGTGTGCTGATCTGTGTATCTAATCCTCTGATGCGTGTATCTCAGTTTGGATATCAGTGTTGGGTTGTGTATGTGGAGTGACCATGTGTATTGCAGTTGGAATATGAGTGAAAGACTTGCAGGTTTGTATTGGCTAAGGGGGGTGGGCATTGTGTTGGGAATGCTGTATCTCAGCAATGTTACTTCCGAGCAAGTTGGAGTCTCGTCTTAAACCTTCCCGGATACCTGATGTATCTCTGTACCAAATTTGGTGAAGATCGGTACAGTCGTTTAGTCGTGCATAAAGAACAGACAGACAGACAGAAATTCATTTTTATAAGATAGAGAGATAACATATATCTTAGATAGTTGCCAGGACTCTATCTGCAGTCTCTATAACTCTTTGTACTTTCATACAGACTATTGATTTTTGGCCACTGTGGCCCATACTGTAGGTCTACATGGGGACTGCAAGCACAAAACAGCCAAAGTGTATAATCTGTACCAGTTACTAAATAATTTTGTTTAGTAGATGACGATGAGCATAAAAAGACAACTATAGAGATTCCTTCTATACCACTGAGCTATATACTGCACATCTCACCCGGGGCATATAGATGGCTGTAATGTTATAATATATTTTCATACTGAGCAGCAGAGATGTGCAGACGTGATCCTGCCAAAGATCTGTAACAGGAAAACCACAAGAAACAATAGAGAGAACTAGAGATGTCATATGTAGAGGAAACGAGTCTTGTGCACAGCACTGATAACCAAAAGTATCCAAGTTACTCGAGAAATATACACAAGAAACAGCAATCCTGAGCAAAGGGCATAGAAACGTCTTATTTTGTCTGAAGATCGTATTGATCGTATTTGTCTGAAGATCGTACTGAAGATTGTATCAGTATAAGAAAGAAATGAGAGGTCAGATATATGACAGGATTTCTCATTTCTACATTTAGGCTTATAATAGAACCTACCCTATTCTCTGATATCTAATACAAAAGAAAATAGATAAAAAAAACTGTATTATGTCAGCATTATAACACTGCCCAGTGTCGAAGAATATAATAATTACATAATACTATATATATAACTATTACATACAACAACACTGTGTCCTATGTGCAAGAATATAACTACTATAATACTCCATCCTACATACAAGAATATAACTAATATAATACTACTGCTATGTACAAGAATATAACTGCTATAATACTGCTCCTATGTACAAGAATATAACTACTATAATACTGCTCTTATGTACAAGAATATAACTACTATAATACTGCTCCTATGTAGAAAAATATAACTACTATAATACTGCTCCTATGTACAAGAATATAACTACTATAATACTACTCCTATGTACAAGAATATAACTACTATAATACTGCTCCTATGTACAAGAATATAACTACTATAATACTGCTCTTATGTACAAGAATATAACTACTATAATACTGCTCCTATGTACAAGAATATAACTACTATAATACTGCTCCTATGTACAAGAATATAACTACTATAATACTACTCCTATGTACAAGAATATAACTACTATAATACTACCTACTATGTACAAGAATATAACTACTATAATACTACTCCTATGTACAAGAATATAACTACTATAATACTGCTCCTATGTACAAGAATATAACTACTATAATACTGCTCCTATGTAAAATATATATATATATATATATATATATATATATATATATATATATATATATATATATAATATTGCCTCCTATGTACAAGAATATAAGTACTACAGTGTTGGCCAAAAGTATTGGCACCCCTGCAATTCTGTCAGATAATACTCTTTTTCTTCCAGAAAATGATGTTTCTGGCTCGCTATGTGGCGCCTTAGCTTGAAACATTTTTTTTTTCAGCTTACAATAAACTAATTAATAAGCTAATACTGCGAGCTGTATACAAGGAATAGTTGCTATAATCCCGGCCTGTATACATAAGATTATATTTAAAGCAAATGTAAAGCACCATGGAATGAATGGTGCTATATAAATAATAATAATAATAATAATAATAATAATATTTCTGTATTTATCCTGCGACTATAAGTAATAAATCAGCTTTAGTTTTACTTTCTTTGGCTCTGGAGAGATTTCTGAGAACAGGTCGGTGTTGTAGGGAGGTTGGCGGATGTCTGGTCGCCGCAGATGCTGAAGACAGGAAGCCATTACAGTTTGTTAGACAGGAAAGCGATGATGGTGATCCAATGACTGTTATTATATTTGCACGACTTTGGGTTCGGCTTTTTCAGTTTTATATAACCCTCAGCTGCTGTTATCAGGGCGGGTTTCCTGTTTGTGAGCAGAATCCAGTGACGGCTCTCGTGCGACCTCCTCACCAGAAATGGAGACAAGAATTCTTGGTGAAATTCATTTTTTATCAGATATTTATCAATAATGTAATAAAAGTCCTTAATAATCCTAAATCTACAGTACACTGGTGACACTGGAATATGATGGGAGTGATGAAGAAGATGGAAATCTGAGAATGTTTCATGCACAATCTCATGTCACCATTCATTTCAAAGGGCCCCATGGAGGATTTTGAGGACTGGGAAGATGGGAACAAGGTGATATGATTGTCAACTTGTGGCGGTCAGTACCGGGGAATAATTACTGGGGTAACAGCAGCAGGGGCTGCCATAGGCTCCGCGACATTGGGGGGCCCGGCGGGCCTCTGATGTCTTTATTTTTTAATAGGCTGTTACTTGCTGGAGTAGCTCCAGTTGGTAACGGGCCCAATTTATTTACCAACCCTTGCTCCTGCACATGGCCACTGGTGCTGCCCCTTCTGCAGAGGTGGCTGTGAGTAGGAGGGGGCTCAGTAAGTAAGGCTGCGGGCTTGTGAACCCCACAAGCACCGCCATCGTTATACTTGGTGGGAAGTCTTTTCAGACCCCTGAGTCTGAGTACAATGATCAGAGCTCTAAGAGAGGTGAGGGAACATAGAAAACACAGTTACTTACCTCTCTTGGGCTCTGGAAGGCATTGGGCCTACTTGGTCATGTAGGCTGGGTTTGCGTCCTTATGTGCGAGCAGGGGAAGGGGTTATGGGGGGGGTTTATGCGACTTAATACTAATGGCCTCTTTGAAAAAAAACAAAAAACACATCAGGGGCTAGCCAGGCCCCCTAATGTCCCGGGTCCTGTGGCAACTGCTACTGCAGTAATTATGCCCCTGCGTTTATGCCTCCAAAGACCCTCCTGTGCACGCCGCTGTCGTAGAACCAAACACAGACCCATAAAGGAGAATGAGCGGGAGAAACTTTGGGCAATAAAAACAGCAGGAAATTTTAACTAATAGAATTTTTATCATATTATTTATATAATTAATTAAATAAAACATCTGTCCACGAGCCGATACTCAAGAGAATGCGAGTCCTGGAGTAAGACAACCCTAAGCACAGATAATGGAATGTTACACAATGAGGTCACACCACATACCAAAAACAAAGATTCTTAGATTTTTACTTTTCCCAGATATGTGATGTTGGATATTCTAGAAATAAAGGGCCAAGTCTAATGTTTTTGATTCAAAAATTTGATTTGTTTCTCTTTATGTACTTTTACGAATCATCTGTATGATGAATGCTGCAACAATGCAATGGTCTATCACTTATATATGCAGTAAAGCATGTTATGAAGTCACATATGTTTTATATCAGCATGGTGGCTCAGTGGTTAGCACTAGACATGAGCGAACAGTAAAATGTCCGAGGTTCGATATTCGTTTCGAGTAGCCCCTCAATATTCGACTACTCGAATCGAATATCGAACCCTATTATAGTCTATGGGGGGAAAATGCTCGTTTCAGGGGTAGGCAACGTTCGATCAAATTATACTTACCAAGTCCACGAGTGAGGGTCGGGCTGGATCCTCTGAGAAGTCTTCTCTGTGCAGCGTCCCCACGGCATCTTCTGGCTCTGAATTCACTCTGCCAGGCATCGGGCCTGGGCAGAGCCGACTGCGCATGCCCACACTACAAGCAGACATGCGCAGTCGGCTCTGCCCAGGCCCAATGCCTGGCAGAGCGAATGAAGAGCCCGAAGATGCCGCGGGGACGCTGCACGGAGAAGACTTCTAAAGGTAGGAGAAGAACCAGCATTGATTGGCCGACTGTATAGCATTCGGCCAATCAATGCTGGTTCTACATCAAACTTTTACATTCGAACAGCTAGTACTACTCGCTCATCTCTAGTTAGCACACTTTCTGGGTTCAAATCTGACCAAGGGTAACATTTTCAAAGAACATTTATATTGTCCCTTTGTTTGAGGCCTTTAGAGTCTGAGGTAGCTCTTGGGATCTTTTGCAATTTCTCTGAGCATCCCCTGGTCTGACATCAGGGTGAATTTGCTGGGATGTCCACTACTGGGAAGATTGTCATTTGTGTTCAATGTTTTCTATTTGTGAATAATTTTTTTCATTGTAGAAGGATGGAAAATTGTTTTAAAAAAATGGCCTTAAAACCTTTTACCAGACTCATGGGCAGCAACAATTGATTTTCTAAGATCATTGCTGATGACTTTCCTCCTTCACATGCTGAGTGCTTCAGAACAGCAAACTGCTAAAACTTCTGTTTTATTAGAGGTGATCACATTTACAGGTGACCAAATAATCAAGACTATTTGATTAGCTGCACATGACTGCTACTTAGCCTCTTAATTCCTATGGAAGTTGTAAGGGTGGACCTAGTTTTTCACAAATTGATATTTTGGCCTAGTTTTTGTTGAATAAATAATAACCCTTTGGAATCTGTATGTATTGTTGCTGTTTGTGTTGTTTGTCTTGGTTTGGATTTACCATATTTTAAGACTTTTTAAGGCCCAGATTTTTTTTGTATTACTTCCTGATAAATAAAACCATGACAGCTCAATCAAATTTTTAAGGGTCTGCCCTCTAAAGATAAGTGGGAGACACAGAAATTCATCCAGGCTATAAGAAAATAAGTGTAGGGCGCAGAGGGATCGGAGAGGACAGAGCTGGGGTCGGCCAGGTACTCCCTCAACATGCGCCTATACTTGTCCCTCCTGGTGACACTAAGCCCCTCAGTGGCGGTAATTTGGCCAGGGAGTGCCAATAACGTGTCCCAGACCTTGGAATAAGTTTTGCAACATGGCCTAGTTTTGCATGAGTGGCCTTGCTGCCTCTGGACATACCTTTGCCTGTAGCCACTTTTTTTGCTGCTTAGCTTGCCTCCACATCTACACTGCTCTCGCCCCTAGACATCACCCCAGTCTATGACTCTGCTTTTAGCCACCTTTTTTGCTGCTTAGCTTGCCTCCACATCTACACTGCTTTCCCCGCTAGACATCACCCCTGTCCATGTTGGGTCGGTGGCCTCGTCATCCACCAACTCCTCTTCCAATTGCTCACTGTCCCCTTACTGCAAACTGCATATAATCACAGCTTGCCCTGATGGCAACTGTGTCTCATAATCATCACTGAGGCCCAGAAACGTCGGTTGCAGATCAACAACCACAAAATTGGAAGGAAATGGCAGATGCTCCAGTATTTGTAACACCTGTTCCTGGTGTTTGGGCCTGGTCTGCGTTGTACCCTGCACTCAGGTTAACGCAGCTGCCATATCCACAATTGTGATGAGCGCATGCTAATGTTTCATGTCCAGTGGAAAGGATGCGATAGGATTTCGCATAAGCCTGCCACCCATGGAAACTCATGGTGCAGAAAGTGAGGGAGCTGACTTTGAGGAACCCTTGGGTTTTAAAGATGGAACTCCATCAAAGGTCTCTGCAGCTCACACACCCTGCTCAACATATGGTATCTAGGGTTTCAGCGTGTGGGGACATTGCACAACAGCCGATGTTCGAGCAGATGGAGGCGTTGTTGGAGAGTATTGAAGCTAGCAGCAGCTCCTGTAGACTTGCGAAAGTGGGCGCCCAAGCGCCGCACTTTCACCAGTAGCTCGTGTACATTTGGGTATGTTTTCAAAAAACGTTGCACCACTAAGTTAGACGTGGGCCAGGCATGGAACGTGGAACTCTGTGCAACTTAGCGCAGAACTTAGGGCCCGCCTGATGTTATGGGACATGTGGTGGTGCAAGGCTCAACTCACTCAAAGGGCCAAAAACACTGCTGGTGAATTTTGTTCCGTTCCAAAGGACTGTTTACATTTGGCTCAGTTGTAGCTCCAGGACATGCCTTGGAAGGCAAGGTTTCCTTTAGTGGCTCCATCTCAGCAGGATGATGATGATGAAGCTTGGTTAAATCTGGTGTCGGAATTGAAAGTGGTTTCTGATCTACATCTAAAGTACTGGAGCATGTTGTTTGGACTATTAACACCTGATCAGAACCCTGTAGAGGTAATGTAGAGTCCGATATTAGAGGACCATTACCGCTAGTAGTGGTTTCAGCCAATTCTCCACCTTTGTGACCCTCTAAATAAAAGTTACCCCCAGGACTTGATGCCAAAATGTTATCAATTTGACAATCAAAATCAAGGTCAATGTCTGGGTCCTCAGTCCAATCCACTGCATCAATCCAACATAATGAGAGTGATGGTTCTGGAACCACTGTTTTAGGGGCTAGCGATTTTAATGGGGCTAACACTCTGCTGGTGCAAGGCTCAACTCCCCCAAAGGGCAAAAAACTCTGCAGGTAGAAGGCTGAAGTCACCTGAAGGGCCTCAATCTCTGCTGGGAGCTCAGCTTAAGGGCCTGTAACTTAATTTGGAAGGGCTCACGTTAAGGGCAAGAAAAGTGAATTTTGGAAGGTCTTACCACATCTCACACACACACACACACACACACACACACACACACACACACACACACACACACTCACACATCCACAATGACAGTTCAGGGTGGGTACTGTTGGATTTATCATTGCCTATTCCATCTGTGGTTGTCATGGGCAACGTGATTTAAAGGGGTGCTTGTTAATGTTTCTTTAGCTTCAATTTGGGTTTGTGTCCATCCATTTGGGGAAGAAAGAAGGTTTCCAGGTATTTTCCTACTTTGATGGAGGTTTTTTTGAGTGTGGAAAGTGTGTAGTTGTTAGGCGGCTGTGATGTTGGGGTAAAACTGTGACTTGGGCTTGTTAGATGCCCCCAGGCATGCGTCCCCTGCTGTCCCAGTTGCATTGCAGAGGTGTTGGCATCATTTGCTGAGGTGTCATAGTGGACTTGGTGACCTTCTTGAGTCGAATGGTGGGTTCTCCTGAAACGAAGCATTTTCCCCCATAGACTATAATGGGGTTCGATATTCGATTGAATAGTCGAATATTGAGCGGCTATTTGAAACGAATAACAAATATTACAGGCCTCAACATTAACCCCAGGCGCATAACATCACCCAGGAGGCCAGAAGAAGACCAAGATAGAGCGTCCAACAATGTGAGGATGCCCAGAAAAGGTAAGAGAAGGGGAGTATAACTGTTTGTTATTTTTTTACACCTCCCCTGTGCCTCCACCTTTTATATTCTGGGGTCTGAAGAGATTATTTGAACATCTGAAAGTTTGCTACAATGTATCAGTATAGATACTTTTTGAGCTATCCACAGACCTTTCTCTTGTCCTGGACTTCCCTTTTTGGTAAACAGATCATATCAGGAATGTACAGAACAAAAATTTGCTTATGAAATAGTGTTGGTGCCCGGAGTCTACAATGACATTGGATAAAGATCATATTTGCCTATCACTTCCATCTGCATGACTATTTACACCTGTATGAAGTTCACTGACAACTGACATGTCCAGAATCTCCTACTGATCAGGACATCACAGCAGAAATGTTCAGGGCTGTAGATATAGTGAAACTTGTCATTGATATGATTGATATTAGCCCCAGAAACTGCTCTAAACTCCACAATAATTGCCGTTCTCTATGGAAACTGGAGGAGATGAGAGAGGTTCAATGCTTGTGAGCACATCTTTGTATCCATCACCACCATGTGGTACTTCTATATAGGCTTGCAGTACATTGCATTGTGTCTCCTGTATCTCAGCATCTCCTTATTTCTAACTCATTCCTATTTCTGCATCCCAGCTTGACTTTCCAGCTATTACTGTTTGAAACTGAAAATTTGTATCCCCTCCCACCTTCCCTGGCGCTTTTTTGCACCAATAACTGTGCAGGGGAGGTGGGACAGGAACTAAGACAACGGAGGCATCGAAAAAAAAATCAGAAAAAGTAATTGACTGGCTAAATCAGGGGACCTCCAATATATACGAATAATGGATTTAAGATCCGGGTCATATGAGACAGTGAACTATGTGACTGTGAGACAGGGATAGATGTACAGGCAGGGATAGCTAGGGATTACCTTTATTTAGGTGGGAATGTTGCTCACACAGCTCTTTGGGGCTCTATCTCATTGGGATCCCTGTCAGCTTGCGGTTATGCGGGAGCTGACTTTTTCTAATAGGAATGCATTGACCAGCGTTGATTGGCCAAATGTCATACAGAGTACTGCATTCAGCCAATCAACGCTGGTTCTGCCGGAGGAGGCGGAGTCTAAGATCGGTCCATAGCCGTCTCCATTATCTCAGATGTAGCAGTGTTGAGCGCACAGCAGAGCTGGGCGTGCGCTGAGCTCTGCTACACCAGAGATAGCGGACTTGGTGACTCTCCTGAGTCGAAGTGTGGCTTCCCCTGAAATAAAGCATTCTTCCCCATAGACTATAATGGGGTTCGATATTCATTCGAATAGTCGAATATCGAGGGGCTATTCGAAACGAATATCGAATCTCAAATATTTCACTGTTCGCTCATCTCTACTGAGAATCAAAAGTGTAGCATTGAGCTACAGAAAGTGATTGTTTTTTATGTATCTTATTTGTACGAAAAAGTAAAAGTATTCTGACTTACGGGTAAAAGCAAAAGAATTACAGTTGAAGTAGCGTGAAGATAAGTATAGACCAGGAGAAAATATTATGTTTTATAATTATTCATCATGCATGAGGTTAAACGAATAGACAACCTAATGTTATATCGTGTGTCGCTTGTAAGTGGGTAAGTAGATGATACACCCTGGAGTATAGGATGGGCCTTGTGCACTAGTGTTTGCACTGTGATGCATGTTTAATGCTAGAAACACAAAGCACATCGGAGGGCTCGGTTTCTACAATTGTGGTTGGTTGATAAAGTGGTAGAGTCTGAAGGAGGCAGAGGTACGGGGAGACTAGTTATCTGGGTCTTGGTGTACAGGTGACTGTGGCTGTGAAGATTGATGAAAGCAGGAAGTCCTTGCCAGTTTGGGAAGACAGGTTAAGGAGAAACCAAGCACCAAATCCAGGAGAAGTGTGATGGGAAGGCTCAGAATGAAATCTTGGTTCCCAGAGAGCAGTCAATGGAATCCACCAGGAGAAGACAATCTGCACAGGACCATGGCAACTTCCATGCAAGGCCAAAGATGACTTTGCTTGCACTGGCCAGGCTTCTGAAGATGAACAGTAAAGAGTACCTAGGTTAGTTCTTTACACTATTGATGGATAGTCACAATGAACTCATTTTGTTCACATTCCTGGAAAAGATCAGTTTATTAGGAACTAAACTAAAGCAAATGGAAGGAGTGGATGAGATTAGTAACACAGCACAGCAGCTCCAGCGGGCTCACTCAATGCCACATTACCAATGACTATTTTGAATCTTTGAGCTGGAAAACCAAAGAAAACCAAGTCTCTTTAGTCCAGCGTTCCAGTCTTACTGCCCACAACTCTCTTCTTAGGGCCCCTTCACACTATGGATACGCTGCCTGATTCTGAACGTTAAAGCACGTTCAGAATCAGCCCGTATAAAGCAGATCCCATTAATTTCAATGGGAGCCGGCATATGAGCGCTCCCCATTGAAACGAATGGGCTGCTTTTTACTCTACGAGCGCTCCCATTGAAGTGAATGGGAAGCGCTCACGTGAGAAAATAAAGAGAGCGTTTGGCAATGATGAATTGTAGTAACTAGTAACAACCTGTTTGTCAGTAAATTTCTGTTGATTTGCCTAAAAAACTGGTATTTGCAAAAGTAAACAGAGTTTCAGCTTTATATCCACCTGCTGTCCATGTGGGTTACCCTACAGAGTCCTCTGCGGTTGAGTTCAGTGACATCACTTGGCGTAGCCCGATCATCTTACATTTAGGCTCCTTGCTATCCTTATACTATAATATACAAAATAAAGCCGGTGCAGATATTGGTATGACCAACATTCAAGAACGCTCTCAAATAAATAAACCACAATACAGTAACAATGTAGAACATCAGAGAAAAGATGTGGTCAAAAAATCAATAGCAAACTATAATATATAAAAATATAATATTTATTTGTAGAAAAAAATGCTTGTGCTAGTCTAGAAAAATCTAGACTGGAGCTCCAATATACACAAGAATATGCGTAAACATGCACGCCTACGTGTTTCGCTCATATGGCATCCTCAGGAGATGACTCCTTCCCTTAGCTTAGTCAACGCCCCACTTTGTTGGGTCCATGCCCGGATCTGTTTGGCTTTATGTAATAGATACTGGTATGAGCCAAGCCATAATCCCTATTCCTGGAATTTATCAGGGTATGTTGTGCAATGACAAGAGTTAAGTAAGTTTGATGTGCCAAATAGAATTTGTGGAACGGTCTGTTGTGTAACTTACTTACAATGGTTGACTCAAACCCAAGTGTCGCAGTCAGCAGGAGGTCATAACCATGGGAGCTGCCGAAACAACTTCCTCTATGTGGTATAAGACACGATCTTGATTATTGTTCCTCCTTATAGTCTGTAAAGACCGCAGAACAATCCACACATTGTATTACAACACAGCACATCGACATGTTAGTTAGTGACAGGAGTATCGTATTAAATAAACATCATTATATAGCCCTACATGGGGGTTACTAACTACGGGGTTACTACTACGCTAAACTAGTGCAAATGAACAGCTATTGTTACAACAAAACTACTGCTATTACAGATCCATTTATACTACTGCTATTACTAAACCTAGAGGTCTGGAAGTAAGGGGTGGGGTGAAGAATGGGACATCATGTTATTGCCATGATAGTTAGACGTTACAATTTCATCAATGATCCAGATAGATATAGTATGGGCTGCAGGAAAGGGGGTGCAATGGGTTTAGATGAGCATGATGAAGGGGTTAATCCATATAACATTTATATTACTACCATATGCACTACTGAAATATTTGCATTCTTCTACCAGCCACTATAGAAATTTGCTGTTTATCTATGTTTTTGTGCTTGCCCTTGGAATTTATTTGTACGTCCACACTGCTGGAGGATTACGGGACTGCAGCACCTGGCTTATAGCCTTTTCTACAAGTTATAGCTAGACAATGGGGAGAATTTATAAAGACCAGTGATCCCTATGGTAGTCTCAATCCATTTCCCTGCTGGCATGAAATGCAATAGAATGATTAAGACGTTATAATCTCTTAATAATTTTGGCACCCTGCGGGGGGTCTTGTGCATCAATACTGAAATCTATTCCAGTTGGTGACTGGTGTAGATTTCAGGTATAACCCGCACCACTTTGCTGGCTGGAGTTATAGTAAATTTGATAGATTGCAGTACCCCCAAGTTGTCTCGATCCCCACTTTTTTCTTTGGTATAAAAAGAGCTAGTACCAAAGATGTGTACGCTGGAAAATGCATATATGGAAAAGTCAATTTCCCCAATGTTTGTACAACTCCAACAGCAGAACCTTGTTATCTGGCCCATGCACAAAGAACAGCTCAGACATGTCTACTCTATGGGGTGCCATGTATCATTGCCCATTTTCTATGGACTAATACGACAACATTCTGTAACCTTACAGAAAAAATAATTCCAACAAACCAAGAAGTGATTTATTCTCCCGAGGATCTCATGGCACATCCATGCCTCCATAGGCCACCAATGGCTTTTTTCAGCTTCGAGTTACCAGTTATCATAACAAAGGCTTGAATGATAGGGTAAAATATAATAAAATAACTACAACAGACCATAAAATAATCAACAAAATTGAATGAGTTCATCATCAGATAGATGGAAGCTACATAAAAGCCGGTGTGAGCAGTCACCAGGAGCACCATGGTCCTGGTCGCGGTGATATGGGCCTGGGTCTGAGAAGACTTGACTTCGTTCATGGTCATCCTCTTCATATGTGTCCTCAGTGAGCACAGAGTCAACGCTATGGGAAGCAGAGTTAATATAAGGGGTACAACACACATCAGGAAGACTGTTATGACATAGGGCAATGTTATTACAATCTCGTTTTTCTCCTTTGTAGAATTGTACGCGGCATTTCCAATAGTTTTGTCACCGTTTTTAGGGTAAATATTCCAGAAGGATTGAAGAGCAATAATGAAAGCCGCTGCAGTGGACACCACCATGAGCTTTGGTAGATGGGTCGAGATCCTCATCTTCAATACCATAAGGAGACCGCTGGTGAAATTAACAATCCTCAAATAATAGAAGATGGAGAGCCAAGTGGTGAACCATAAGTTACTTGAGACAAGAAAGATTAAGAATCCTGTAATTTTCAGATGAATCGTATTAAAACTGTCATAGTAGCCGGTGGCAAGAGAGGAAAGGTCAAAGCAGACAGCGATCTGCATCATAGCGTTCACCAGAGCCATAAAACCTAAAATCCGGTCAGGTACGCTCAGGCGGAAACCGCTTCTCCAGTCCTTCAGGTTAACGTATACAATCCAGGAGTTAGAGCCAACCCCGAGGACTCCGGCGACAATACTCACCAACATGCTTATGAGTAAAATAACTTGGTCGTTCATTGTCTTCTTTTCGACAAGTCTCTTCTTAGACTGGACCAACAAGTGGTTTGTACAGGACGACAATGACTGAATGAGCCCATGAACCTGAATGCAAAACAGTTTATTTGTTTCTCTTGTTATTTTTTGGCGCCTTCTCCTGATTTGCATTCTCTGGATATTATAATACATAGCTGAATCGACGTAGAAACATTTACATGACTTTTTCCATATTCTAAGAAGTCGTAAGGTTTTATTTTTTACACTGATTTGAGCGGCCGCAAAATTACGGGCACAAAATAACGCGGCATATACGCTCGTAACTCCCATTGAAATCAATGGGATCTTTTTCAGCGCGCAAAATGCTGACACGCGTATACGTGCCAGCTTGTGCTCCATTTTACATTGTGTAAACACACCCTAACAACGATAGTGTGAATGCCCCTAATAGGGACAGAACGTTTCATTTTGACATCACTTTTATTTTAGTATTGGGTCATAGATTACAAGGTGACAGAACATACATCATTAGAACTTTCCTGGAGTCCCAAGACCCTCCCTCAAGGAATCTCACCTAATTCTTAAACATAATCTAGAGGTCAAATCCAATAATTCAGTGGTCCTCTATTTCTTAAATGCCCAGGAACACAAAGAGAATTGCAAACTGCTCTCTCTAAATCATCGAGAGGAAGGTTGTTAACATGAGTAATGAAGGAACTTGTAGCTACATAATAACTTACAATGTGGATTGTGCTAAATTCTACAAAATTTCGATTAACACCCTACATGATCAATGTATCACCTCTAGCTTTAGGTGTCACTCTCATGGTTACTTATTTTCCCATCAATACATTTCCCAATGGTCTTCCTAAACTTGGAGCTGCTTTGGATGATGATGATGGCTTTTGATGGCGGGTAGGATATCATGACAAACCAGGTCACGATGACTACAGACACTCGACACTGAGAGACACTCGATGGAATGGTGAAGAACATTTGTGATACGTTGTAGATAACAGCAATGAGAAGGAACAGGACCATGGTTCTCGCAGCGTTAATCTGAGTTTGGAATTTAGAACGAGTAAACCCCGGATTATTCTGCTTCATTGTCCACATGTGATTTATAAGAGACCGTGCGGTGAATGTGGTGGAGACAAGACCTATTACGAAGGGTAAGAAACTGCCCAGGATGGCCAATGTTATTCTGTATGCAAAATTTTGAAAAAATGTCCCCCTCGGATAACTGAAGATTGATATGTAATGTTCATGGTTGGATTTATGTTACAAAACCAAAATACCGGACAACATATGACAAGTGAGACAAGTCCTGATACAAGAATGATGCGGAGCAGATAAGACGAGAGACTCCTCTTCAGCCAGACAAAGATATGGTGACCACAGTTGGTGATATTGGTGCAGTAGTAGATGCAGAGCAAGGATGTCAGCCAATACCTAAGCAGATTGCAATCATTACTGTCCAACGAAATCCTTCATAAGAAAAAAACAAATGGGGCCAAAGGACACATATAATATTTAGTGAGGTCATCGCCAAGTGCAGAGAAACATTGACCAGAGCTTTGCTCACAAGGACTTTATCAGATGGGCCCAGGGTGACTCCATTTCTTAGGTTTCCTATATAAAAAAGCAGGATGTGCATGTTCAAGGCTATTCCACCACAAATTCAATGGTTACAGCTCAACCCTAATGAAGAGACAGAAGGAATGGTTACAGCTCAAGCCGACAAGTTCTGCAATGGCCATAGTACTAAGAGTGGTGTGACTTATGAGCAGGTAGGTCAAGTACTGGACTGGAACAGATACAAATACCCAGCGAGGTTTACTTATCATTTCCATAACATTATATTAGCAAACAAGCATGAGACGAGAAGATCCTTCAGCCCTGAATATCTCTACATGTGTTATATACTCACTCACTGGTGCACTCTGCATTTCTGGTAAATCCCTCCAACCAATGATGAATAATGATCAGATATGATAAAGCCTATAATGTTACTATCTCAGACCTGGCCATTTACTAAAGAGAATCTGTCATCGGAAAATGACATTTTAAGTAAGGTCCGGTTCACATCTGTATTCGGTATTCCATTCGGGGAGTCCGTTATTGGCCCTCCGATTGGAAACCTATTTGCATTACAAAGGGATTAGCTAAGAAACCACATGGACCCCATAGACTATAATGGGGTTTGTGTAGTTTCCGCGTGGTTTTCGCACAAAACGTGCTGCTTGCACTATATGATTCGTGCAGACACTGAACGAAAACCACACAGACCCCATTATAGTTTATGGGGTCTGTGTGGTTTCTTAGCTAACCTCACAAGCGGACTTCCTAAATGGAATACCGAATGCAGATGTGAACCAGGCCGAATTCAAGTTCTGAAAATTGGCAGAGATTTAGTTTCTGAAGTTTTATGTGTTGAGTGAAGATAGAAGGAGCTAAGCTTGATGTATGAATTATACAAAAATGCAAAAAAAAAAATTAAAGTGTTTAACATGAGTTTATTCATTTTTGCAATATGTAAAATATTATGCAAAAGTTTCAGGCAGGTGTGAAAACTGCTGCACAGTAAGAATGTTACAGAAATAGAAGGGTTAATAGTTTAACAAAATGAAGTGAATGAAGACAAGAGAAATGTAGATCTCATCAATATTTGGAGTGACCTTTGCACTTTGGAGGAAGAGTCCCGGAAGTGATGATATGGCCCCCACAGATACAGCCCTGATCTCATCATCATTCAGTCTGTCCGGGGTTACATGAAGAGTAGGGTCGACCGATCGGGATCAGAAAAGATCGAATTCCGATCTTTACTCCGATAGAGTAAATTTCACGATCGCAATCAGAATTCCGATCCCGATCTTTTCCAGCAGGTTCGAGGTCGGAGGTTATCTCAAGATCGGCTCAACCCTAAAAGTGACTAGGGTTGAGCGATCAGGATTGTAAAGGATCGGATTACGATCGGCGATCGAGCAAATTTCACGATCGAGATCGGGATCAGCTGGAATATGATCAGAAATCGGATTTTAAAATCGATCCTGAAATCTCAAGATCGGCTCAACCCTAATGAAGAGACAGAAGGATTGGAGTAAGTCTACAACCACAAAAGATCTGTGCTTAGTACTCCAGGGTGGCGGGAACAACCTCCCTGCTGAGTTCTGCCAAAATCTGTACATAGAAGGCAAAGGGCAAAAGTCACGCCAAATATTTTAGAAGGGTTAATAGTTTATTTCTTTGAATTGACAAAGTGAAGCAAATAGAGAAAATGCAAATCCCATAAACTTTTATCAAATAAATGCAAAAAAATCTTGAAATATTCTGAAATATATATTTTGTCTATATTTTTCTCAGGAACTTTAACATAAAACACTCCTTTGCTCCTTCAGGGTTGGCAAATATGATGCTGAGAGTCTCTGCTGTTGGAAATGGAGGTATAGCAGCAAATAGTGCTAAACGTAGGGACGCTATGTTAGCTAGCTATATGGTTAGCATTGTGCAACTTTTTAGGTACAATATGAATGACGGCTACAATATACAAATACTCTACAAGCGAAAAAGAACAAAAAAATGCCGAGCGGCAAGTAGCGCAAACCCATAGACCACAATGAATAGCTCTAAGTGCTGATATTAGAACAGTGGATAGATAATGTGAATGGTCAGAGAAGAGACTGCACTAGCACAATAGTGATACGGTCAGGATGGGATCTCACCTAATCCAGTTGTAATCCCATATTAGTAATTGCAGATAGCAGTAGGACTTCTACACATCAATGGAGATGATTCCACATGAAATTGATAATCCAGAGGATGAAGTAAAAATGTAGAAACATATCCAAACTTCCCAGTAAGTAGGTTCTTTTATAAATGATCAAAAAACACCACGTGTATCCGGGCAAGACCCCTCTATCAAGTGTACAAAGGGGGTGTCAGTGTCCAGATATCTGTGAAAAAAATATAGCTAATATATACTGACTGCCGGATTGGAGTCGGGATGGAATTTTTTCCAATGAAATGGGACATGGGGATTTTTGCCTTCCCCTGGATCAACACTGTAGGGGATTGTAGGGTTATAGGTTGGCCTTGATGGACTGATGTCTTCATCCAACTTCATCTGCTATGTAACTATCTAACAAACCCTGAAAGGCTCGCAAACCAAATGTCTTGTTCTTACTGATGTCCTAGATGGTTGACAGTCAATGAAGGCGCAGTCTTTTGGGAAATAACATACGGCATGTGACCGCTCCTTTACTGGCTTTTATCAATTTTGCGTTCCCTGTTATAATAACAAGGGCTTGTCCTGTAGGAAAGAAAAGTATAAAATACCAACAAAATAACATCAACACATGATCAAAATTGAATGTCTTAGAAAGTATGTAAATTGAGGCTACAATAAGACCTGTGTGTAGAGACACTTGAAGCACCATGGTCCTGGCTGCCCTTACATGGGCCTGTGTCCGAGGTTGACAAGTGTCCGATTTATTCTTGTTCATCCTCTTCAGGTGTCTCCAGAGTGACCCCAAAGTCAATCCTATAGGGATAAGAGTTAATACGAGGGGTAAAATACACCCCAAAAGGAGTGCTATCAGATAAGGAGATGTTACCAATATGGAGGTTTGTTCTTTAGTGAGATTACAGGTAGAGTTTCCAAAAACTTCTTGATCTTTTACAGGGTAAATGTTCCAAAATGATGCAAAAGACAAAATAAATGATCCCACAGTAGACACCACCTGGAGCTTTGGTAAAAATGTACAAATCCTCATTTTGCAAATGAAAAGTATTCCATCTGTAAAGTTAACAATTCTCATGCAGTAGTAGATGGAAAGCCAAGCGGTGAGCCAGACATTGGTGGACACAAGAAACATCATGAACCCTAAAAAACTCAGATGAATCTGGTCGTATGATGTGTAAAGTTGTGACTGTATGGAGGACATGTCGAAAGAGAGGGCTGCTTGCAATGTGATATCGATGAGACCCATAAAAGTCAGAATCTGATCTGGTAGACTTAGGTGGACACCTCTTCTCCAGTCTTTTGCAATGACATGAACAATCCACGAATTGAAGACGAGTCCAGATAATCCGGCAATAATACCCACCAATAACTTTACTCCTAATAGAGCTCGAGGATCCATGATGCTGGTTCTCCAGAGAATCCAGTTACAGCTTGTAACATCAATGTAATGTCCTTGCTTTGTGTGTCATGACACTGGATGCAAATCAGGTGCTTGTTGTTTATTTTGGGATTCTCTGTTTTACATCTACGTCTTATAGGTAGGAGGAATTAAGCATAGATGGCCCATGATAAATGCTCTTCTAGGAGATGCTTTTCCTATGAATGTGTGTCAGGAACATCATGGACACAGTGGGAGGATTTCTAAAGCTGTGTATACCAGTTTTCTGGCATTAAAAGGGACATTGTTTTTGTGCAAAAATTGTGTTTTTTTTTTTTTTTTAAATGTATTCTTAGAATAATTTATGATTTATCATTTATCAATGATAAACACAGAGCATGCTCACACACTTCCCGATCATTCATGATAAACACAGAGCATGCTCACACACTTCCCGATCATTCATGATAAACACAGAGCATGCTCACACACTTCCCGATCATTCATGATAAACACAGAGCATGCTCACACACTTCCCGATCATTCATGATAAACACAGAGCATGCTCACACACTTCCCGATCATTCATGATAAACACAGAGCATGCTCACACACTTCCCGATCATTCATGATAAACACAGAGCATGCTCACACACTTCCCGATCATTCATGATAAACACAGAGCATGCTCACACACTTCCCGATCATTCATGATAAACACAGAGCATGCTCACACACTAAGCAATTCCTAAGCAATTGACTTACTATGATAATTTAACTCTCTACTGCCAGGTGAGAGGTTTTATCCTGGAGCAAATACACTGGCACCGCCCACCTGACAACATAGAGCATAATTGTGCTACAACTATTTGAAATGATTTCTCTGGAATCGTAGAGGCTAGAGAAAAAAAAATTCCACCTCTACCAGGTGGAACGTCACCTATTGAAGGATGCAAGGAGTTGAAGTTGGTGGAGGCGGTGAAGGTCCTCTTTAAATCGTAAAATTTAGTAAATTGTTCTTGGCTCTTAAATGTCCCCACAATCCCAAAGAGGGAATATACTACTTAGGATTGTTACAGTTTGTAAGCCAGTGCGCTAGAGGTTCACTGTGTGGTGCTATAAAAAGTGTCAGCAGACAGTGGTAAAAAAGTTCTGGAAGAGACGGAGTGAAAGACAGAAATGGAAAATGATTGTGTCGGAAGGAATTAAATTGACATAGAAATATTTTACATCTTCAAAAAATAAACATCAGCAATTGGATGTCCTGTTCATATTGTTGTTCCTTTAAAGGAAATCTTACAGCAGAATCCAGCATATCGCTCCATCCCTGCAGATAGATAGGTTAAGATCACCAGAACCAAGTATATCACTCCAACCCTGCAGATAGATAGGTTAGTGTCACCAGAACCAAGTATATCACTCCAACCCTGCAGATAGATAGGTTACTATCACCAGAACCAGCATATCACCTCAGCCCTACAGATAGATAGGTTAGAGTCACCAGATCTAGCATGTCACTCCAGCCCTGCAGATAGATAGGTTACTATCACCAGAATCAGCATGTCACCCCAGCCCTGCAGATAGATAGGTTACTTTCACCAGAATCAGCATATCACCCCAGCCCTGCAGATAGATAAGTTAGAGTCACCAGATCCAGCATGTCACTCCAGCCCTGCAGATAGATAGGTTACTATCACCAGAATCAGCATGTCACTCCAGCCCTGCAGATAGATAGGTTACTGTCACCAGAATCAGCATGTCACCCTAGCCCTGCAGATAGGTTACTTTCACCAGAATCAGCATGTCACCCCAGCCCTGCAGATACATAGGTTAGGATCTCCTGAATCAAACAGTGTTTTCTCCTTAAGAATCGATGTCTCCATTGTTGAAATATAATTGGTTTTGGACAATATTCAAATGTGCTCCAAAGTGGTAAGCATAAGCAACCTCATATTGTTTTCCTTGGTTCTTTAGATATGGTATTGGCTAGCATGGATTCATGTAGCCTCTTTTTAATCTCTTTATTTGCATTTTGTCTTTTTATTTCCTTTTTTGTGTTTTTGGAGACAAGCATATGTTAATAGGTTGTAATCTATTGCAGTTCTTTTTGAGCAGCGCTCTGAGAAGGTGGGGGTGGGATGGGGGTGGTGAGGGTATGCATCCAGTGTGGGAAGAATGCTTTAGGGTATATAGGCATAGCCACAGACATGAAAGTGGTGAGAGGCATCTGGGGGCTTCCATGGCTTATTGGTCAGATAGTGGAGACCCCTATTGCTACACCCCTAGCAACAAAGCAGGAATGACCCCCAATCTTTTCATTCTATTTACAATAGCAAACAGTCATTATTGGAAATCTCTTACTTTTATATCTAAATGTGATCGAGCTGCTGCTTAAAATGTCCAAAAAAAGCAAAATTAGACCAATAAATACACACAGAAAAGACTTTGAACTTTATTTTAAGAAATATTAACAAATAGATTATAATAAAGCAACTTCTACACTTCTACCCCACTACTTCTACTTCATGATAAAAGAATCCCCTCACCATGATAAAAGAATCCCCTCACCATGAAAACCTAAAAAGGCAAGGATGAATGGTCAGGATGAATGATAAAACACAAAGTTAATTGTAATTTACAGGACAAATCCTAGTTACAACCATTAAGATCATTGAGTCACCTCTAGATTTTGTTCTCGGCCTCACTGATTCTTCTTTTTCTAGCAAGGAACTTCCCAAGGAGGCTCTTTTTAAGCTTGGAGCTGCTTTGGATGATGATGATGGCTTCTGGTATTGGGTAGGACATGATAACAAACCAGGTCATTATTACTACATCACTGGAAATACTAGTCAACATGGAATTGAAGAATATCAGTACTACATTGTAGATAACAGTGATGAGAAGAAACAAGATCATGGTTCTCGTAGCGTTAATCTGGGTTTGGAATTTACAACGAGTGAACCCCGGATTATTCTGCTTCATTGTCCACATGTGGTTTATAAGAGACCATGAGGTGAATGCAGTGGAGAAAAAAGATACAGCGAAGGGTAAATAGAAGCCCATGGTGGCCAATGTTTTTTTGTATGGTATATTTTCAAGGAATGTCCCCTGAATAACCTGATCTGTGGAGTTCATGGAAAGATTTATGCTACAAAACCAAAATATTGGTAACATTATGGCAAGTGAACCAAGTCCTGATGCAAGAAGGATACGATTCAGGTAAGACGAGAGACTCCTCTTCAGCCAAACAAAGATATGGTGACCACAGTTGGTGATGTTGGTGCAATAGTAGACGCAGAGCAAGGCCATAAGCCAATAGCTATAAGAGATTAATGACGTAGTAATCATTATAATCCAGTGAAAAGTGTCATTAGTAAAAAACAAATGGGGCCAAAATGCAAATAATATACATTGCCTGATTGTTAAAATGTACAGAGACAAATTGACCAGAGCCTTGGTGAGATGGACCTTATCAGATGGGCCTATTGAGAGTCCTTTTTTTAGCTCTGCTACATAGACGAGCAGGATGTCCATGTTTAGGGCTACTCCCACCAAATATTCAATGGTTACCACCGCTATTTGGGAGATCAGGTCTGCAGTAGCCATAGTACCAAGAGTTGTGTGACTATGAAAGCAAAAAGCTCAATTATTATACTGGGACAGAGGGAAATATCCAGTGAGCTTTAGTTACCCATTTACATAACTCCATTATACAAGCAAACAAGCTGGGAGTGGAAAGATCCTTCAGACCTTCATGTCTTGTGTTATATACTTACTCGCTGGCTCATTCTGAATTTCTGCTAAAAGGGTTTTCTGTGACTTTTTCATTGATAACATACCCTCAGGATAGGTCATCAATTGAAGATCCATGGAGGTTGAACACCTGGGTCCTCCATGGATTACCTGTTTGAAGCAGCTCGCCCTAAGTGTCACTTTCACTCCACCAACCATGTAACATTACATTCATGGGTTACATGGCCTGATCACAGCACAATCACATTCAAGCAAATGCTGAAAACTACTCAAAAGGCTGCAGCCCTCACGCAATACAGGGACAGAAGCATAAAGCACCGTCTGTTGTCTACCAGCCAAAATAAATAAACCTTCACATCAGGTGCAAAATAAAAGACAGCCTTAACTTCAACCAAGACGTCAAACAAAACCCTGCTCGTCTGAGCACTAACTAAACCGTATAATGGGAACTATACATGTGGCTTACTACCAACCACACGAACAAGCAAAATAGCACAGTACGGTCTCACAAAACTCTCAGTATTTCAGGACAGACCCAGACACCTACCCTTGCTCCCAGGGTCTCCCCTGAAGTGTAGGGTGTGCAGTCTTTTATAGCCCAGTAACGAGCCCAGGACCTACACCTAGGGTTGAGGCCTACTCAAAACCCACACTGGACCACACATATGTGATAATCCTGGTGAGATATACCCGGACTCCAGCACTTTGCCTGTCACCTTTTCCCAATATATACAGGTGCAGGTACTTTGGGACTATTATTCTGACATATTTAGAACTTCCTTTTGATTATTTGTAGCTCCTATGGGTATGTGTATGTCAGAATAATAGTCCCAAACTACCTGGAGACATGACAAGGACCCTGATCACATCCCGCTGCACACAACATAAACAACTCAACGTGTTTCGCCATCATGGCTTTGTCAGGAAATATTAGCAAAATGAATCAGCCAGTTTACACAGTGTGCAGTGGGGTGTGATCAGGGTCTTTATCATGTCTACATGTTCGTTGATCACATGGCCAGATTGCAGCTCAGTCCTATTCAAGTGGATGGACTGAGCTGGAGCCCCAAGCCCAGTTATTATACAATGTACAGCGCTGTACTTGGTTAGTATTGAAGAGGCTCCAGCGCTCATGTGAGTGCCTCTTCAAATAGCTGATCGGCCGAGGGCTCAGGTGTCAGTTCCCTGCTGATTGTTGACCTATCCTAAGGATAAGTCACCAACCAAGTCAAGCATCCTACTAATGAAAGGTCATCAATTCAAAGGTCCCAGGAAAGCCTGAAATGGAAGTCGATCAGGAAATATTCAATTTGCATTGAATCCAGATTTCCTCACTCTTCGTAGTAACGGTTTACACAGCTCCGATTAGAGATTTTAACCCCCTGGATGCCACGATCAAACATCTAAAGGGGTTCTGCAATTCTACATGTCACTACACCCAGCACGCTTCACGTGACCACTGGGGCCCAATCACAGACCTCAGCTGTGAGGCCTGAGGAGTAGGGCCTCAGTCACCGCCGAAAGAGCTTCAGAGTGGATGCTGAGCCCAGGACAGATGAGTATCAGTATTTTTTATTTTTAATCACTATGGCACCCCCCGAAAGAAACATTGTGCGGGGAGGAGATCGGGACCCCAATATTTAATAAAACTCCTGAGATGCCATGGGCAATTTCTGTGTGCACACCATGCTTCTGCAAGGTTTGTGGGAAGTCCCTCCCAGCAGCGCCATACTATTAGGGCAGATGCCTGGGAGGGGTTAACGTGATTTGCTGAAAATTAATTTGAATTGAAATGAATAGTAACAGAAAATTCTGTCAAATTTTTGCAAAATTCTCTCATCTCTAATCTCAGAGGTCCCTTTCTGGTCTGACGAGTCCTGCCACAAGAGGGAAAGGTGATTGGGATTGTACATTGAAGCACTGGAGACATGGGAGTATTATTGCGATCTGAAAAAGCTGGGGAAGAGGCACTGGTGCGCGGATCTCTTTGTCATGTACTGTGTTGGTACCATGTTGGGGCCACATCGATGGGAAAAACTCGGTAAGCTATGCCGTGCCTTTCTTTTTTCTTGTCTTGCCCATGTCATGTTCTCTGTGCTGTAGAGAGTCTGTAGGAACTAAAGATATCATCAGAATCGCTGCTTTGTAGCTGATGTGAAACCCAGGAACACAGAGATAAGGAGGAAGCACTTTTTCAAGATATAATTTAGCACATGGACATGTAATGGAATATACAGTACAACCATTGTGGAACTACAGGTGAGGAAAGATCTTACAGAATGACTTGTTTCCCTGGAAATTATAAAAAGGAGAAGATAAAATATGATGAGACGTTGAAAAAAATACTGACCCTAAACATTTCTACGGGACACCGGTTGGAGGGAATATTACTATATTGTAGCTTTGATCTGAATATGAGTTCACTCATCCCTACTTATGCAATAAAACTTAATCAATGTCAAATAATACAAATGTTGCTTTTTGTAGAAAATCTGATAATGTAATTCAAAATTTAAATTGTTACATAAATTTAAAAAAATTTATTTTGATTTCCCTTTTGTTTGTGGGTTTGTGTGTTTGGATGTTTGTGTGTTTGGATGTTTGGATGTTTGTTCCCTAATCACACCTAAACTACTGAACTGATATGTGTGAAATTTTGCATATACTTACCTTGGGTCCCAGAATGAAAGATAGGCTACTTTGTACATCAATCCGCCGCCGGTCTTCACGGCAAATTACGCCAATGTTCAGTCTGGTGTCTGCTTCAAGACCTGAGATGACGTCATCCCAGGCCCTTGAGAAGTAAGCCGATTGGCTGCAGTATGGGCGGAGCTATCAGCCCTGCAGCAATGTAATGAACATGCTGTCAGGACTCCTAGGACTATAGAAATTTAACACCCTCATACATAGGAACCCCCATAAACATAAAGGGTACTTTTTATCACGGTAAATGACGTCACTACATGACTGTAAACTAAAGCACAAATTTACACACACACTACTTTTGAGGACCTTTGATAACATCACAGGCTCTTCAGCCGTCGCATTGTATCACTCTATGTGGTAGGCGGAGCTACATGCTATTTTGGGGGCGGAGCTAAACAGGAGGTAGTCGGACACTGGAAAACATACACTGTAAGTACTCTATATACCACTATATACTACTGTATACACTGTATGTACTCTATATACCACTATATACTGCTGTATACACTGTACGTACTCTATATACCACCATATACTGCTGTCTACACTGTATGTACTCTATATACCACCATATACTGCTGTATACACTGCAAATACTCTATATTCCACTATATACTGCTGTATACACTGTATGTACTCTCTATACCACTATATACTGCTGTATACACTGTTTGTACTCTATATACCACTATATACTTCTGTGTACACTTTATGTACTCTATATACCACTATATACTGCTGTATATACTGTATGTACTCTATATTCCACTATATACTGCTGTATACACTGTATGTACTCTATATACTACTATATACTGCTGTATACACTGTATGTACTCTATATACCACTATATACTACTGCATACAGTGTTAACACAGACACTGATAGAACACTCAGACAACACAACCCCTGTGATCCATATTGCCCGATGTAGCCAAGCTAAGGCAGCGCGGTACCACAGCTTGCTCTGCTCTGCATATGGATGTGCATGCAGCTGGGACTGCTGCGCATATCCACAAAGAAAAGGAAGAAGAAAACATCTTAAAATACAAAAGAGAACTATAAAATGCAAAGTCTCGTTCATCGATCTTATAATTGCAGTATGGATTATGTTAAATTTCATAATTTTTTTAGTTACAACCTTCAATATCAATATATTACCTCTAGATTTAGGTCTCAGCCTCACTGTTCCTTCTTTTTCTAACAAATAACTTCCCAAGTAGGGTCTTCCTAAGCTTGGAGCTACTTTGGATGATGATGATGGCTTCTGAGAATGGGAAGGACATGATAAAAAGCCATATCATTATTACTTCAACCTCAGAGATTGTGCGTAAGAAGACATTGAGCAAAATTGTAGTCACATTGTAGGTAACAGAAATGAGCAGAAACAAGATCATGGTTCTCGTAGCGTTAATCTGGGTTTGGAATTTAGAACGAGTAAACCCCGGATTATTCTGCTTCATTGTCCACATGTGGTTTACAAGAGACCACGAGGTGAATGCGGTGGAGACAAAAGCTATAGTGAAGGGAAAGTAGCAGCCGAGAAGGGAGGACATTGCTCTGTATGGTGTATTTTGTAGGAATGCACCCCCAAAAAATGAGGGTTGCTCTGTAGCATTCCCCACAGGATTTATACTACAAACCCAAGGTAATGGAAAACCTATGGCAATAGAGACAAGTCCTGATATAAGAAGAATGTGGTGCAAATAAGATGAGAGACTCCTCTTTAGCCAAATAAAGAGATGGTGACTACAATTGGTGATGTTGGTGCAGTAGTAGACACAGAGCAAGGCCATCAGCCAAAAACTATAGGAGGCCAATAACAAATTCAGCATCGTAATCCAGAGAAAAATGTCATCAGTAAAGAGCAAATGAGGCCAAAAAGCCAATAATAGACATTGTGTGGTCATTACAAAGTGTAAAGAGAGATTGACCAGAGCCTTGGTGAGGTGGACCTTATCAGACAGGCCTAAGGAGAGTCCATTTTTTAGGGTTCCTATATAGACAAGAAGGATGTCCATGTTTAAAGCTGTTCCCACCACAAATACAATAGTTACAGCAGCTATCAGAGAGATCAGGTCTGCAGTAGCCATAGCGTCAAGAGTTTTGTGTCTTATGATAGTCGGCAACTCAAGTATCATACAGGGACAGATGCAAATATCCAGCGAGGTTTAGTTACACATTACCCCAACAACATTATACAACCAAATAACCTATCTGTGGATAAGAAGATATTTCAGGCCTACACAGTATGAAATTAGAAGAACATGACAGCACTGCAATAGTTTGTTTTGAGCTTGATATTTACTTTATTTGGCATAGTACTGGTTATAAGGAGAGGCACTACATGTATAAGAAGATAACCCGACCCAGTGGCGTAACTACCGTGGTAGCAGCAGTAGCAGCTGCCACAGGGCCCGGGCCATTAGGGGGCCCGGTGACAGCCGCTACCGCTGCGGTTTTTTTTCAATAGGCAGTTACGGGCCCTATTCACTTGCCGATCCTGGCTGGGCCGGGATCGGCAAGTGACACCGCGGGCCCCACAAGGGCTATCATTATACTCGGGGGTCTTTGCAGACCCCCGAGTATAATGATCGGCGGACCGGAGAGGTAAGGGAACATAAAAAACTGTTACTTACCTCTCCACGATCCTGCCAGGCCTCCGTCCTACTGCTGTCTGACGTCTCTGACGTCACATGAACCCGGCATGCTTCCCGGGTCATGTGACGTCCGACGTCATTAACGAAGGACGCGAGAGGAGGACAGCACAGCACAGGAGCCGGGGAACAGGTAAGAAGCAACAGTGGGTTTTTTTTTTTTTTTTATGTTTTTATTTCCCGGGTCTCCGATTATTATACTCTGGGGTCTGAGAAGACCCCAGAGTATAATAATTGTTTATGGGTGTCCACAGAGGAACATAATACTGTGTGCAGGGGCCACTATTGGGGTTAATACTGTGTGTGCAGGGGCCACTATTGGGGTTAATACTGTGTGTGCAGGGGCCACTATTGGGGTTAATACTGTGTGCAGGGGCAAGTAAGGGACATAATAGAGTGCGGAGGAGGGGGTCGGTCGAGGTCTTCGGCGTCAGTTGGGATGGGGGGGGGCCCATGTCAAAAGTTCGCCACGGGGCCCCGCCATTCCTAGTTACGCCACTGACCCGACCATAATGAGGACTTCATGGGTGGGTTATCAGGAGAGACACTACATGTAAGAGAGGATAATTCGACCACAATAAGGACATCATGGCTGGTTAACAGGAGGACACTACATGAATGAGAAGATAACTTGACCACAATAAGGGCATCATGGCTGGTGTGAAGGATACTGCCTTACTAAGACGCTTGGCACATCTGGCAATCACCCTTCTGGCGATCACCCATGTGATTGTGTCCAAGTCTAATAGGATACTTATACTTATATAGGATACTAGCCACTTAACATATACAGAAATATATATATATATATATATATATATATATATATATATATATATATCTGTATACCATATTTTTCGGACTATAAGACGCACCTAGGTTTTAGAGGAGGAAAATAGGGAAAAAAATTTTTGAAGCAAAAAATGGTAAAATATTTAATATATGGGAGTTGTAGTTTTGCAACAGCTGCAAGGCCACATTGACAGGTGACCCTGCAGCTGTACTGGGACGCATAGAGTGTTTTTTTTTTTTTGCGGGGCCAGAAGTACTTTTTAGTTATACCATTTTGGGGAATATCTATTGCTTAGATCACCTTGTATTGAAAAAAAAAACGGTGGTTTATGACATATGATTTTCTACTTTTATATATATATTCTAGGGACAGGAGGTGATTTAGAACTTTTATTTATTTCATATTTTTATTATATATTTTTAAAGCTTTTTTTTCTATTTTTTTACCATTTTATTCCCCCCCGGGGGCTTGAGCCTGCGGTCGCTTGATTGCAAGTCCCATAGACGGCAATACAACTGTATTGCCGTCTATGGGACATTCTGTCTATTAGTATTACGGCGGCTGGTCATAGACCCAGCCGCAATACTAATATATAGCAGTGACAGGCCGGGGAGCCTCATTAGGCTCCCGGCTGTCACCCGAACAGGTCGGCTCCTGCGATATCCCCCCCGCAGGAGCCGGCCTGCAACTTTACAGGTACGGGGCCGATGGGGACCGGCCCCGGGGGAGAAGGGGCCACCGATACTGACCCGGCATCCGCTGTACTAGAGAGGCGGATGCCGGTGAGGGATAGACGCCGGCACAGGTGCCGGGGCCTGAGACATCGCTGCGCTCCTCTGCCCTGCATGAAGCCAGCGACGGGGGGACGGAGGAGCGGAATAGCATCACTCCTCCCGCTGCTGGCTTCATGCAGGGCAGAGGAGCGCAGCGATGTCTCAGGCCCTGACGTCTATCCCTTGCCGGCATTCGCCTCTCTATTACGGCGGGTGCCAGGTGCCACATTCAGACTATAAGACGCACCCTTCTTTTCCCCCCAAATTTTTGGGAAAAAAAGTGCGTCTTATAGTCCGAAAAATATGGTATATATATGTAATATGTAATCACCCCCAACTCATGAAAGCCATCCATAACCACCAGCACACAGACACAAGCCAGCAAGCCCTCCCCCGCTCCCTCACACCTCTCAGTGGAGTCCATTGCAGAGACTGTATCACGACTGGAGACTGACTTCACTATGCATAAACACAACTATGAGAGAAATTCTAATGGAAACAACACACATAGCCAAACAGCCAGAGAACTCCCCAGCATAAATGGAGACACAATAGAAGAAGCCACCTAGCAAGAAAAAGCCAAAGCCAACCAGAGAAACCCAGAGCACCGACAAAGAGATTATAAAGAGAATAGAGAGAATGGAGTCCGCGGCTACTGAAACAACTACAACAGTGGCACACCAAACCAAACCGTTACCCACTTAGCCAAATTGCTACTAGCCATGATCCCAACCCGTCCTCTTCAGGACAGCTCATTACAAGGTTTACCTACCAAAGATGATACCACTAACTATCAGTAGTTGGAACATACAGGGGCTGAACACCTCAGCCTCTGGATCTAAACAAAAAGATCCAGACTTCATAGACAGAATATAAACTATAGACATCCAAATCCTCTTAGATACATGGACCCGGACAGAAGATGAGTCCCTAACGCCAATGGGCTACAAGGTCTCACTGGACTCAGAGTATCCGGACAGACCCAGACACCCCCTCTCACTTCCTGGATCTGCCCTGAAGTGCAGACTCTTCAGCCTTTTATGGTCCAGTAATGAGCCTATGACCCACACCTGGGCTGAAGCTTCCTCCAGACTCACCCTGGACCACACATAGGTCAGAAACCTGGGGCTGATATAGTGGGACTCCAGCACTCTGCCTGTTACCTTCTCACAATATATATTTATAAAACCTTCCCATAATGTATTGTTGAGGATATCCACATACCCATAGGAATCACTAATCAGAAAGGAGTCCTAAGCATGTCTGGATAAGAACTAATACCTGTCATAAAATTTACCTGTAGACATTACAAGGACCCTGATCACTTCTTGCTGTGCACAGCATAATTGTAATTGTTGACCTATGCTAAGAATAAGTCACCAACCAAGTCAATCAACCTATTAAGGACAGGTCATCAATTCATAAGTCCCAGGAAAGCCCTTTTGCATTCTGCGCCACGGACATTCATGCATTGATTATCAATCATCTTTGCTATATCTGTAGCTCAGCAATTTCTTCCATACAGCCATATGTGATGGGAACACTGTTACCTGTATATCTGCCCATCTGCACTTTTCTCCACAGTCGCTCTTCTTTTAACTAATGGAATATTGGTTCTTTTGGCTAAAGATCTCCTGAGAAGATCTCAACGTACAGAGACCATGGAAGCAGGATTTAGGATGCAAGAAAGGGATGAAAGTAGTATAAAACCTTTTACAGTAACAAACAGTTATTACTGTAAATCTCTTACTTTCATACCCCAAATGTTATTTAGCTATTTCTGCACATTTGCAATTTCCAAAAATTGGAACTTGAGACTTTATTTTAAGCATTTTAAAAGGAAAACAATAGCAACAAAAGTTTACTTCAATAGAATATTAAAAATTGAATAAAAACATAAGGCAAAGTGCATAGTTACTTAAGTGCATTTCTCCCATATCAAATGTCACCAACAAAACTCTCGAAAGCAGAATATTTATCTCTACAACCTTCCAGGGGCAAAGATCAGACAGAAAGAAAAGGGAGAAGAAAACAAAGAGAACTATAAAATACAAAGTCTCGTTCACCGATCTTATACTTACTTTACAGTCTGAATTATGTTAAATTCTATATAATTTCTATTTACAACCTTCAATATCAATATATTACCTCTAGATTTAGGTCTCAGCCTCACTGTTCCTTCTTTTTCTAACAAAGAACTTCCCAAGTAGGGTCTTCCTAAGCTTGGAGCTACTTTGGATGATGATGATGGCTTCTGAGAATGGGAAGGACATGATAAAAAGCCATAACATTATCACTTCAACTTCAGAGATTGTGGGTGAGATGAAATTGAGCAAAATTTGTATCAAATTGTAGATAACATTGATGAGGAGAAACAAGATCATGGTTCTCGTAGCGTTAATCTGGGTTTGGAATTTAGAACGAGTAAACCCCGGATTATTCTGCTTCATTGTCCACATGTGGTTTATAAGAGACCACGCGGTGAATGCGGTGGAGACAAAAGCTATAGTGAAGGGTAAGAAGCAGCCGAGAAGGGAGGACATTGCTCTGTATGGTGTATTTTGTAGGAATGCACCCCAATAAAGCAAGGTTTGATCTGTAGCATTCCCCACAGGATTTATACTACAAACCCAAAGTACTGGACAACCTATGCCAATAGAGCCAAGTCCTGATACAAGAAGAATGTGGTGCAAATAAGACGAGAGACTCCTCTTCAGCCAAATAAAGAGATGGTGACTACAATTGGTGATGTTGGTGCAGTAGTAGACACAGAGCAAGGCCATCAGCCAATAACTATAGGAGACCAATAACATATTCAGCATCATAATCCAGAGAAAAATGTCATCAGTAAAAAGCGAATGAGGCCAAAAAGCCAACAATAGACATTGTGTGGTCACTACAAAGTGTAAAGAGAGATTGACCAGAGCCTTGGTGAGGTGGACCTTATCAGACAGGCCTAAGGAGAGTCCATTTTTTAGGGTTCCTATATAGACAAGAAGGATGTCCATGTTTAAAGCTGTTCCCACCACAAATACAATAGTTACAGCAGCTATCAGAGAGATCAGGTCTGCAGTAGCCATAGCGTCAAGAGTTTTGTGTCTAATGATAGTCGGCAACTCAAGTATCATACAGGGACAGATGCAAATATCCAGCGAGGTTTAGTTACACATTACCCCAACAACATTATACAACCAAATAACCTATCTGTGGATAAGAAGATATTAATAGATGTCCTAAAAGTGAAGAGGTGGTCAATATAATAGAGACAAATATAAGTATAAAAAACATCTCATAAATGAAGACTTCTGTATATAAGACAACCGAAATCTGAATGTTCCACTGATAAATATTGAAAAGCAGTACCTCCAACTTCTCCAATATGGACCCATATTTGGGGAGTCCAATCCAGACCTTTTTTTTTTTTTTTTTCTTTTTAAATAAGAAATACCCTTAAATCATGGTGTATATAAAGATTCCACATTGGTTCCCATGAGAGGTCAAGTTTTTGGGATCCTAAAATAAAGGATCCTCTCTAGGACAACACACACATTCAAAATAAACAATAGTAAAGACTTAACACAGGTTTGTAATTTTTGGTCTATATATCTTTCCTTATGGTCCATAGACCATTTATCTTCACGTACTTTACGTTGTACAGATGTGTATAAACTGACCCTAGCACAACTTTGGTCAAGAACTCAATTTCCCCATGGAGCGAACTTATTAAAATGTCTTAACATGCAACTCCTGACAGGCTGCAATTCACTCCACAACCACTGGTTGGGCGTACATAGAAATACATAAAAATCTCCCTCACCGATCAGCAGTAGGGTTGAGTAATCGGGATCGGGAAAGATCGGATCCCGATCGGTGATCGAGCAAATTTCGCAAATTGGATTTTAGAAACGATCCTGAAATCTCAAGATCAGCTCAACCCTAATCAGCAGATACTTAGCATGGGTAAAAAAAAAACCTGCAGGTTAATAGTAATTTGCAGAAAAATTATTTGAAATTCTATAAAACTTCTAGTACAATCTTCAGGATCAATATGTCACCTCTGGATTTAGGTCTCAGTCTCACTATTTTGTCTTTTCCAGTCAAGTAACTTCTCAAGAAGAGTCCTCCTAAGCTCGCCACTGTTTTGGACGATGATGATGGCTTCTAATATTGGGAGGACATGATAGCAAATCACATCGTTATTGTTTTGGCATTGAAGATACTGGACAAACTCAATTGAAAAGCATTTGTGTCATATTGTAGATACCAGCAATGAGAAGAAACAGGACCATGGTTCTTGTAGCGTTAATCTAAGTTTGGAATTTAGAATGAGTGAACCCCGGATTATTCTGTTTCATTGTCCACATGTTTTTCATGAAAGACCATGAGGTGAACGAGGTGCAGACAAGATCTATAGAGAAGTGTAAGACACAGCCCAGGGTGAATTACATTGTTCTGTATGTTACATTTTGTAGAAATGTTCCCAACTGAGGACTGATATGCAGTGTTCGTGGCAGGATTTATGCTACCAACTCTCTATATAAGACACATTATGTCAACTGATCCAAGAACTGATCACAATAATAAGAGGAGCTACAAAGAACAGAAAATAGAAAAAATAACAAAGACTATGCATTTCTAAAAATCCTGGCTAACTCTAACTAGTTGGTGGCTCCATAGTAGCTTCTCTGCAGACTAAAAAGAACATTGCAGGAGCATAAAAGTGCTCACAACTAGAGATGAGCGAGTAGTGTTCGATCGAGTAGGTGTTCGATTGAATACTACGGTATTTGAAATACTCGTACTCGATCGAACAGTGCTAGCTGTTCGAAGTTTAAGGTTTGATGTAGAACCAGCGTTGATTGGCAGAATGCTATACATTCTGCCAATCAACGCTGGTTCTTCTCTTACCTTTAGAAGTCTTCTCCGTGCAGCGTCCCCGCGGCGTCTTCCGGCTGGAATTCACTCTGCCTAGGCATCCTCGCATGCGCAGTCGGCTCTGCTCAGGCGTCAGGCCGAGGCAGAGTGAATTCCAGCTGGAAGACGCCGCGGGGGCACTGCGCCGGGAGAAGACTTCAAGGGGAATCCAACCCGACTGTCACTCGTGGACTTGGTAAGTATAATTTTATCGAATTTTTCGTACCTCTGAAATGAGCATTTCCCCCCATAGACTATAATGGGGTTCGAAATCCATTCGAACAGTCGAACAGTGTGCGGCTGTTCGAATCGGATTTCGAACCTCGGACATTTTAGTGTTCGCTCATCTCTACTCACAACCCAACAATGGAATAAGAGACCATGGGGGCAGCTGGTTGACTCAATGGTTAGCACCACACCTTACAGTGCTGGAGTCCTGGGTTCGAATCCCGCCAAGCACGCCATCTGCAAGGAGTTTGTATGTTCTCCCCGTGTTTGCATGGATTTCCCCCTACACTCCAAAGACATTCCAAAGGGAAAATGTAGATTGAGAGCCCTTTATGGGCTCGTGCTCTACATTGGGATAAAAGAACCGCACAACTAGGCTTCTACAATTTTAATCCAAAGTTCTGCTTTTGGGCTATTCAGTATACGGCTCAGGATATTTGATTTCTTTTGTCTATAACTTTTTGGTAAACCATAGAAACTGCTCCATGAAAATGTTCCTTAGCTTGGGATTGGAAAAGATAATGATGAGGGACTCTGCAGTTGGAAAAGTGATAAATATCATCCAGTTGACTATGGTATAAGTAACTTCAGGGTTGGCGCTTACAGAAAAAAACAGAATTTCATTTATGTAGAATATGATGGAAAGAGCAAGGAACATAAACATGGTTCTGATAGCATTAATGTGAGCCTGGTTCTTGGCTTGGGATAATCCAGAAACTTTCTGCCTCATCTTCCATAGATGTCTTAAAAGTGAAGAGGTGGTCACCAAAATAGAGACAAAAATGAGGATAAAAGGCAAAAAGCTTCCCATAAATGAGGCCGTCTGTATGTAAAATGGCTTAAAACTGAATGTCCCACTGATAAATATGGGATTTAGGGAGCTATTCGCTGGATATTGTAGAGTGACTTTTACATTTGCAGTCCAGATGGTGGGAAGACTAATGAAGAAGCAGCCCACTGCCGACAAGAGAAGAAGATGTGGTAGATACATTGAGATGTTCCTCCTTAACCAAAGAAACATTGGATGACTGAAGTTACAGATGGTGACACAATAATAAAGGCAGAGCCAGGCGGTGAGCCAGTAGGTAAAATACATCAGAATGTGGGTGCCAATAATGGTCGTGACATAGACCTCCCTAACAAATATTACAGAAGTGAAGAAAATAGATAAAATAGCCTTTGAGACTAGAAAACACTGGAGGGCAACATTCACCGCTCCTATGACAAGGTGGATTAGGTCAGGAGGATTCAGTCTCTTTCCAGTCTTCAGGCTTCGAGCACCGATCACCAATATCCATATGTTCAGAATAAATGCCGTCCCACTGTCCAAGATACCAAAGATTAAAAGAAGGATCCACCTCATGGCCAACATCGCGACCTACCTCTAGATCTGTTGGGACCAGTGGTGGGTGAAGCTAAGAGAAACATGTAGGATGTGAGTCATGCAAAAATATTTTAGCCTGCGACTTGTTTTTACATGTTTTGCAAATCAGGAATATTTTATTTAAATAGCAACCAAATGATGTAGTGGAGAATGTCCGGGCCCTGCGGGGTGTTGGGAACCTCTAGATCAACCTCACAGACAATGTCTAATGTAATTGGTCAATAAGCCATGTCGCTGTTACGTCTTTGGCAATGCTGGGTTCACATGTCTTCACTTTGACAACCAATTTTGATTATTTGTCAGTGTGTATGGATTTGTTCTAGATTTTTCTAGAACTTTACATATGTATACATGTGAGTGTATACTGCCGAGCAGAGATCTACTAAGAGGGGTCTACTAAGACTGGTTCTGGTTCTGATGTAATTCTGCTTACCTCTGGCTCTTCTATGTTAAATCAAGATAGATTTGATTTACAGAAGACTAAGGGAAGCCACACACGACTGTTTCACGTGTGAAACTCTGTCCATGTGTTAGTCAGATTTACCGGTTTGAACTTTCTTCTGAGAGCAGGACTCCTAGCTGTATAGTTATCTATGATGTTAGGAGTCCCTGCCTCCCAGTGGCATACTGTCTTGTATTGTAATTGATATAGGGCAGTATGTCACTGGGAGGTGGGGACTAGAGATGAGCGAACAGTAAAGTGTTCGATATTCAATATTCGTTTCGAATAGCCGCTCAATATTCGACTGTTCGAATGAATATTGAACCCCATTATGGTCTATGGGAGAAAATGCTTCGCTACAGGGGATCCCATCATTCGACTCAGGAGAGTCACCAAGTTCACTATCTCACACCCCAGGAAATGATGCCAACACGAGTTAAGTAACTTTGAATGTGAGATGATAATCGGTGCAAGATGAATTGGGCATAGCATATCAGCCAGGAATTTGGGTTTCTGCGGTCAACTGTGTGCCAGGCGCACCTGCAATATCGCAGAGACAACATTGGCAGCCGCGTAAAGTGGTTGAACATGAGTGTTCGATGTACAGACGTCACGTCACCTCCACAGAGTCATACTAGGCTCTTGACAGTCTACTGTGGGTCAAATCAAGGCCAATTTGAATGTGGGGCACCAGGACCCCATTTCCACCAGGACTGTATGCCAAGAACTTCACCACATAGGCTTCCACAGTCAATGCCCGACCTGTGTCCCGTTGCTGTCTCTGCAATACAGAGCTTGAAGACTGGCATGGGCCTGCGACCATTGTCATTGGAGCATAGAACAGTGGCAGCATGTGGCATGGTCTAATGAATCATTGTTCCAGTTGTACAGAGCCAATGGGCGTGTGAGAGTATGGCATATACCCCATGAAGCCATGGATCCTGCATGCCAACAGGGACTTGTCCATTTGGGAGGTGGCTCTGTCATAATCTGGGCCATGTTCACATGGTCGCAATGGGCCCCATTGTCCAGGTGCTGGAATTAACGACCGTTGCTCGATACATGCAACTTATGGCAGACCATCTGCACCCCTTTCTGCTGTTGGAGTTCCCTGATGGGGATGCTGTGTACCCACAGGACAATACAACATGCCATTGCACAGGACTGGTTTAATGAACACACCAGTGATCTCAAGACCCTTGAATGGCCTGCCCCATCGCCCGACCTCAACCCCATAGAGCATTTATGGGATGCTGTGGATACCAATTTTTTAGGTTTGCTATATGGATAAGCCAAATATCCATGCTTAAATTCAATAGTTCCACTGACTATCAGGGAAATCAGGTCTGCAGTTGCCGTAGTGCCAACATTTGCATGCCTTATGATAGCAGGTTACATATTCAATTGAGATAGATGGAAATATCCAGCGCGCCTTAGTTACCCATTTACATAACAACATTATACAAGCAAACAAGCCGTCCGGGCCTGGGAAGATCCTTCAACCCTAAATGTCTTTTTAGAGTTTATACACTTAGTCATTAGTTCACTCTGTATTTCTCTTAAATCCCCTTTACATGTATCTTATACTAGTAGAATACCCGGCGGCTTCGCTCGCGTCACGTAAAATATGTTAGACTGTTGGTTATGCTAAAGTAAAGTTTTCAGTGTCACACTGTAATTGACATTCTCAGAGCTACAGTAAATCTTTTTTCCGCTTAAAATTTTTATTATTTTGGCATTTTCCTAATTTGTCGTGACATTGATGTGAACAACAAATTTTTCTTTCATTTCAATGTTTTTATTGATTTTACATATTCAATACATATTATGTAGTATGAACTATTACATCTATTTTTTTTAACTATTTATGCACCCTACACAAACATATAAAACCTTTACCGAAATTTTCCCAATGTGGGACTAAAGGATTAAAGGATTATCTTATCTTATCTTATTTTACACCCAATTAACAACATAGTGCACCCCTTCCCCCACCCTCCAGTGTTATCTATAAGTAGTTAACAGGCAAAAGAGTAACATTGGTTTACAGTTATACAACTATCTATTGTGGTGCTTCTTGGTAACAATGTTTCCGCTTTTACCTTCAGGTGCATACCTGTATATGAAAAGATTTTTGGGGTTACCCACTCTAGAGCAAGCAACGTAGAACTGTCCATGTGAAAAACGCGGGTTCTCCAAATTAATGGCGGCTACTTTAAGTGATTGACCTTGTGCTTTATTTAGGATCAGTTCACACTGGGTTTTTTGGACCAGAACCTGAGGCGGTCCAAAATACGGGTAGCTGCGACTGGACCTGTGATTGGGCCACATGTGTCCGTGAATATTTGGTGTGAATGAGCCTAGTTGGGAGAGAGTGTCTTCAGGCGGATGCCGCGAGGCGAAATGGTCGGAAGAATGAAAATCTTGCTTCTTTTTCCAGGAGCCGGAACAAAATGGCCCCCAGAAAAAAAAACCTGTCCAATCCATGGGAGCTGTCTTTTTGTTCAGGATTTTGAGGCAGATACAGCTTCAAAATCCTGACCAAAAAAGCCATTGTGAACTTATCCTTAGGCCAAGGCCCCACGGACCGGAAACGTCGTGATTTGCCCATGGCGGAAAAATCGCGGCATTTTACAGTACTTCATGTGAATCCCATTCCCACTTTGCGGAAAAAATTGCAGCATGGACATGCTACGATTTCCAAAACCGTTGCGGTTTTGAAAATCGCAGTATGTTAATTATATCTACGGAAACGCCGGCGACTTCCCCATAGATATAATGGTAAGAGAAAGTGCGCGGAGGAAAACTCTGTGAACTTTCTGTTCTAAGCACTGTGGAAAGAACCGCGATATGTTCATGCCACAGTTGTTCCCGCAGCGCTTTAGTGCTGCATTTCCAGCCCGTGCTTTAAAGTCATAGCAAATGCAAGACGGATTGGGAACTGCAGATGCTTAAAATTGAAGGGCATGTCGCTTGGAAGCAAAACCTGACACTGATAAGAGATACAATAGGAGGAATAGTAAATCCAGAGCAGCCCTCACACAGTATTAGGGTCCATTCACACGCAGGAAAATGATGCTGTATTTGGCGCTGAATTTTTAGAGCTGAAAAAAAGCCTCCCATTGATTTCAATGAGTTTGGCTAGCTTTTTTTTCACTCATGTACTTTTCTGCTAGCTGAAAATTCAGTGCCAAATACAGCGCCATTTTCCTTTTTTTGGCACTGATTTTGACGCTGAAACTGCATCAGAATCCACATGGAAAAAAAACGCCTCCCCATAGAGTTCTATTGGTTCCACTCGCTTTATTTTTCACCTTGCAGAAAAAAAGCTTCCTTCAGGCGGATTCCGCCTGCAAACACCAACGCAGTCAATGGGTGGCGTAAAATCCACATTGGGGATTTGGGCGCAGTATTGGCAAAAACCGCATGGAAGAAAATGGTAGTGTTTTTTTTCAGGGTCCATGCATTGTGCTGAAAAAAAACAAAAACGAAAAAAGACTCAAAAAATGCTCCAAAAAAGCTTTAAAAAACCCATTTCTTAATTCCTGAAGCAGATTTTTTCCTCGTCAAAAAACTCTAGTTCTAGCAGAAAAAAAAACAAAACATTGAAGTCAATGGGAGGCTTCTGAAATTCCCCACGAAATTCCTCACCATTTTCCTCCATGTGAATGGACCCATACTATGACCTGAAGGAGCCGACATCTCAGTAATGAAAACCGCCTCACAGGCCCATAGCAGCCAATCAGAGCTCAGCTTTCACTTTACCTCAGCAGCTTCAGTGATGAAAGCAATAATGACAATCTTACTATCAGGCAGTTTTCACTTGACCAATATTGCTGCTCAGTAAGGGGGTGTTCACACTACCGCCTGTGTCCGACAGGTAGTGTCCACTCCTAGTGTCCGTTCAAAATCTGGCACGGACATTAGGAGCGGACACTAGATGTGTCCGTGACACTTTTCATTCATTTAAATGGTGATCGGGTGCGTTCTTTTGCACTCCGTGCCTTTCCTTCACTGTCCGCATGTAAAGATGTCCGACTTTTCAAGCGGACAGAAAAAACCTACATGTCGGGTTTTTCTGTCCGCTTAAAAAGTCGGACATCTTTACATGCGGACAGTGAAGGAAAGGCACGGGGTGCAAAACAACGCACCCGATCACCATTTAAATGAATGAAAAGTGTCATGGACACATCTAGTGTCCGCTCCTAATGTCCGTGCCAGATTTTGAACGGACACTAGGAGCGGACACTACCTGTCAGACACAGACGGTATTGTGAACGCCCCCTAAGGCTGCAGTATATTTCACGGGTCTCTGGGCTGTGGATTCTATATCTCCATAGACTTCTATGGAACTGCAAAATTCACAGCTTTGTGCACAAAGAAGTCCACCATGCAACCACCAAATCCATGGCCTGGAGGCCCGTGAAAAATACTTTAGTGTTCGAACAGCCACTAAGGATACCAGACGTGTTTTGTCAGTGTGTGCGTGTGTATGTGTGTGTGCACGTGTGTGGTGTGGTCCGTGTGTGTGTCTGTGCATGCGTGTGATCCATGGGTATGTATGCGTGTGTGCATATACATGTGTGGTCCATGTATATGTATGCAAGTATGTGCACTTGTGATCCATGTGTTTGTGCGTGTGCAGTGCAAGTGTCTATGCGTCTAGTAGTTGTGTGTGCTCTGTTCGTTCGTGTATATAGTGTGCATCCATCCGAGTGTGTTTGCATGCATGCGTATGAGTATGCAGTGTGCATTTGATATTTATGGGGTGGTGTTTGTGTTGTGTGTGTCTAGAGTGGTCTGGTGTGTGTGTGGTGTGTTGTGGCATTTGTGTGGTGTTGTGCTTGTGGGTTGGTGTATGTGTGCTGTCTGTGTGATGTTTATATGATGTTCGTGAAATGTTTGTGTGTTGTATGTGGTGGTGCGACCCCTTTAGCAGCGACTCTTTGGCGCCGTCGCTATAATCCGTTCCGGTCAGTCACAACTGTTGTTTTCCCCTCAGCACTTTCACTTTCACATTTCCCCATTATATGCATAAGGCCTAACTTCGGAGGCCCAAATCTCATGACGGGGGGACGCTAGCGAGAAGTAACGTGCGCAGTATTCTGCTCCTGTAGGTGGAGAGGGGGGGTGCCAAATTTCACCCAAATTGGGCGAGAACTGTGGATTTGTATAGAGCAGACTGCTACAGAATTTGAGTTTTATATATATATATATATATATATATATATATATATATAGATTTTCCATATTTTTATTTTCTCCCATATACTCACAGTATATAGACTCCTAGACCTCTAGTAAAATCTTCAAAAAAAAAAAAAAAAAAAACTAACTTGAGGCAACAAAATTTACTACAAAAAATGATGTTAAATATTATCTGTCAATGACATTTTTTTTAAATAGTAAATATTGCAAAATAATACAAGCATACCATCACCATACTGTAATGTGTAATAGTATACAGTATAAGATATATTATATATATATATTCATATGCAGCTTACAGGCTACTATAGATCAAAACAGCATAGTAGAAGTATATTATGTTCACAGTAATAGGAACATACAGTGATACATTACAAAGTATCACAGAGAAGAAACACAATATAACAAATAACAACCTTCAAATATGAAAAAACTAAGAGAAAATTTTTGTCCCCAATCCTGCCAGAGAACTCTCCAGCGCGCCAACTCTCTAGGCCTAGGGCAAGCCGACTGCGCGTGCCCGTCGGCCACAAAGAAATTGCCGCTTACAATACTATTTAAGCAGCCATGTTTCTTGTGGCCGATGAGCATGCGCAGTCAGCTTTGCCTTAGTCCTAGAAGTTAGAAGCCACCACCGGAAGAAGACGCGGTGAAGACCTCGTTCCAGAAGAAGATGGAGGTGGCGCTGGAGTGTTCTCTGGCAGCATTGGGGACGTCCTAGTGCTGCGAAAGAACTCATTTAAATACCAAGAAAAAAACGTGATTTTAGGCGAACGGCGGCGTGGAGAAGACTTCTAAAGGTAGGAGACGAATAGCCTTTCTTAAGGCTATTCCGAGATGTTAGGGAGAAAAATAGTCACTGAATGATAGGATCCCTTTATTCCCTTTCCACTTCAGCTATTTTTTGATTTTTGACTCCATTCCTTACAAAAGCCATAACTTTTTTATTTTTATTTCAAAGAGCGACATGACAGTCCAGTAGTTGGGTTGCAGGCTGTCAGGTAGTTGGCTTGCAGGCTTAGTTTAGTGACCAAATCATCAATGTAGGAATTTCATTCTATACTCAATGTAACATTATATGGCTATAAATATACTATAAAAATGCAAAAAATAGTAAGTAACTACGATATGGCCGCTCCCTACTGACTTATTATTAATGATAAAGTTCTAAGGGTTTATATTGGTGTCAGACACCACATGACACCGGCAGCTTAATATTCCTCTACTGGCCTTTCTCAATTTTGAGTTGCCTTGTATAAGAACAAGGGCTTCTCCTGTAGAATCCCACAGTATAAAATACCAACAAAGGAAAATTGCGACGTTATAAAAATTGAATCCTTTTGAAAGCATATACATTGAAGCTGCAATCCGACCTGTATGTAGAGATACTAGAAGCACCATGGTCCTGGCCGCTCTAACATGGACCTGTGTCCTAGGCTGGTGGGAGTCTGATGTATTCATGTTCATCCTCCTCATGTGTCTCCAGAGTGAGCTCAAAGTCAAGCTTATGGGGATAAGAGTTAGTACAAGTGGTAAAATACACATGAGAAAGACTAATATCTTATATGAAGATGTTATCGATATGGAATATTGTTCATTGGTGAGATTATAGGTTGAGTTTCCAAAAATTTTGCGATTTATTACCCGTTGAACGTTCCAAAATGATAAAAGACCCAAAATGGTTGATCCAACAGTGGACACCACCATGAGCTTTGGTAACAATCTAGAAATTCTTATTTTGCAGAGTAAAAGGATTCGGCCTGTGAAATTTACAATTTTCATACAGTAGTAGATGGAAAGCCAAGCGGTGAGCCAGATATTGGTGGACACAAGAAACATCATAAATCCTAAACAGCTGAAATGAATCTGGTCGAAAGATGTGTAAAAGTTTGTGTAAAGAGAGAACAAGTCAAAAGAGAGCGCAGCTTGTAATAGGACATTGAGGAGACCCATAAAAAAGAGAATCTGATCCGGTAGACTTAGGTGGACACCTCTTCTCCAGTCTTTAGCATTAACATGAACAATCCATGAATTGAAGACAAGCCCAAATAATCCAGAAGCAGTTACCATTAAATAAGTTACTTCAGACAGAGAAAAATAAATCATGTTGATTCTTCAGAGACTTCCAGCTATAATATAAGATATCAGGAGAGTAACCCATCAGGTTGTGTGCCAGGAAAGTGGATGCAAATCATTTGGCTTGGTTTGTGTTATTTGTTTTGCATCTACATTTTACTGGATGAAGAAATTCCATGTAGTTTGTTCATGTTAAAATAATTCAGAGGTTAAGTTGGAGCCACTGCTATGTCTGGCAGTTCAAGGACCATAAAAAGATTATCATATCCTGGATTAAGAGGTAGGATCCAAGACAAAAGGTCAAATGTGAATGGCTATAGTGGGCCAAAGAACACACTGGTGGACAGAGATCGGTGGAAAGAGGTTCAACAGACAATGAAATCCTTGTCTGTGAGTGATAAGTGAAAATTAGAGATGAGCAAATAGTAAAATGTTCGATATTCGATATTCGATTCAAGTAGCCACTCAATATTCGACTACTCGAATCGAATATCGAATCCTATTATAGTCTATGGGGGGAAAATGCTTGTTTCAGGGGTAGGCAACGTTCAATCAAATTATACTTACCAAGTCCACGAGTGAGGGTCGGGCTGGATCCTCCGAGAAGTCTTCTCCGTGCAGCCTCCTCGCGGCATCTTCCGGCTCTGAATTCACTCTGCCAGGCATCGGGCCTGGGCAGAGCAGACTGCGCATGCCCGCACTACAAGAAAATGGCCGCTTATAGTCAAAGCGGGCATTTTCTTGTAGCGCGGGCATGCACTATGCCTGGCAGAGTGAATTCAGAGCCGGAAGACGCCGTGTGGAAGCTGCACGGAGAAGACTTCTAAAGGTAGGAGAAGAACCAGCGTTGATTGGTCGACTGTATAGCATTCAGCCAATCAATGCTGGTTCTGCATCGAACTTTTCCATTTGAATAGCGAGTAGTACTCGATCAAGTACGAGTATTTCGAATACTGTAGTATTTGATCAAATACCTACTCGATCGAATACTACTCGCTCATCTCTAGTGAAAATATGAAAGACATAGAGGGGATCCGGCTCCTGTCCCAGAGCAAAAATAAATTTGTAAACCCCTTAGAAAATTTGTGGGGCTGTTAGAAAAACCTCAAGATGGGCGAACCTCTTAAGATTTGTTTTGTTTCGACAATTCATCCCATAGATTAATTTTGAGTCAAATAAATTCATCAAAAAACGGAAGTGAATTTATTATGCAGAATGTTCTCTGATGACAAATCTCGAAATTTTTGTGCTTGGGTCAAACCCAAAACTTTTTGAAAATTTGGGTTAATTCTGGTCATCTCTAATACAGAACAGGCTTCCATTAAATTAAAGGCAGTTGAGGCCTCAATGTGGCCTTTGAGGCCTAGGACTAGTAGCATTTTCAGGATACAGTTTAGCCAAATCTACATGATCCCCTTTTAACTTAGAGCCTTCCTGACGTAGTCATTTTCTAATTTTCGTTTTTAGTTTTTTACTCCCCACCATCCAAAAGCCATACATTTTTTATTTTACTGTTCACAAAGCCATAGGAAGGCTTCATTTTTGAAGGACAAATTTTATTTTTTCCCGGTACCATTCAAAATTCCGTAGGATGTACTGGGAAGCTGGGGAAAAAATCAGATTGGGGTGGGGATTGAGAAAAAAAATCTGCTGAATCCCTCTGACATTCACAGGATATAGAGCCCGTAAAATCTTACCTAATAGCATCTTGAATATTCCAAATAGTTTGATTTTTATCAAATTGGAAGAATTTTGGATTTGTCTTGGGGAAACTAAAATGGCTGCAGCTACATGATATCTGGTACATTATTATACTCTTGAGTCTCTCCTATCAAAACGTGATGATTCTGCTGACCACAACCACTAATGATAAGAAAATGTTTTTTTTCCTAACCTTCTTAGATATTTCAGCTGAATTTGCTGTGAAATGTTAATGAGATGACTCTGATTATTCTGCTCTACAGTAAAACTGAGATGACTCTGCCTATTCTATCTCAGTCTGCACAGCAAAGCTAATCAGTACGCTATAAAGCAGCAAATATCAGACTAGTGTACTCTAGTGGCCAGTGTAAAGACAGCAATAGTTCAAGACTTATATTGGTACAGATAAAATACGCATTCCAGTCATATTAATGTGACCACCGCCTACTTTTGACGTCAACGTTAAATAACCAATCGCAGAAGGCACGTGTCATCAGCCATCTGGGTGCACTCATCATTGTGGAAGGCACAATAGATCAACACAAGTATGCATCTATCCTTGCGGACCATGTTCACCCCTACATGCAAAATGTATTTCCTCAGGATGATGGCATCTACCAGCAGGTCAATGCAACATGTCATAAAGCTCTCAGTGTACGTGCGTGGTTCGAGGAGCACCAGGATGAGTTTATCGTACTCCCTTGGCCAGCAAATTCCCCAGAATTGAACCCAATTGAGAATCTATGAGACCACCTCGATTGGGTTGTTTGCGCCATGGATGCTCAACCGCGTAACCTAGCGCAGCTGGCCACGGCACTGGAGTCGGCATGGCTCAACATCCCAGTGACATCATCACAACATCCCCTCTCTTCCTGCAGGTCTCGCAGCAGTCACCTCTGCCAAAAGTGGTTATTCTGTATTTTGACAGGTGGTCACATTAATGTGACTGGACTATGTATAAAAGTGACCTTTGCACTTTGGAGGAGTCCTGGAAGTGATGATATGTCCCCTCAGATATAACCCTGACCTCAACATCATTCAGTCTGTCTGGAATGACATGAAGAGTCAGAAATATTGGAGCAAGCCTACATCTACAGAAGATCTGTGCTTAGTTTTCCAAGATGCTGGTAGGAACACCAACAAAAATTGATGGAAAGGCAAAGGTCATACCAAATATTGGAGGGATTTAAATTCTCCTTTCTTCATCTACATCATTTTGTTCATTGACAAAAGCAATTTATTAACCCTTCAATTTCTGAATACATTCTTAATACACAGCATTTTTTCCACACTTGCCTAAAGCTTCGTCACAGTATATTGTATTGTACGGTAAAGACAATTAGTCAAGAACTCAGATAAGAACGTATTGAATCAAGAAGTTTCAATCAAAATAGAGTCTGGTAGTAGGGTTGCAGGTTTAGTTTAGTGACCAAAACATCCATGTAGGAATTTCATTTTTCGGAATTTCGGTGTAACTTTATATGGCTATAAATATACTATAAAAATGCAAAAAATTCTAAGCAACTATGATATGTCCGCTCCCTACTGAATTATTATTAATGATAAAGTTTTAAGGGTTTATATTGGTGTCAGACACCACATGACACCTGGGGCTTAATATTCCTCTACTGGCCTTTCTCAATTTTGAGTTGCCTTGTATAAGAACAAGGGCTTGTGCTGTAGAATACCACAGTATAAAATACCAACAAAGGAAAATGGTGACATCATAAAAATTGAATCTTTTTGAAAGCATATACATTGAAGCTACAATCACACCTGTATGTAGAGATACTAGAAGCACCATGGTCCTGGCCGCTCTAACATGGACCTGTGTCCTAGGTTGGTGAGAGTCTGATGTATTCATGTTCATCCTCCTCATGTGTCTCCAGAGTGAGCTCAAAGTCAAGCCTATGGGGATAAGAGTTAGTACAAGTGGTAAAATACACCCCAGAAAGGCTGCTGTCTGATATGAAGGTGTTATCGATATGAAATATTGTTCATTGGTGAGATTATAGGTAGAGTTTTCAAAAATGTCTTTATTTATTACAGGGTGAATGTTCCAGAACGATAGAAGACCCACAATGAATGATCCAACAGTGGACACCACCATGAGCTTTGGTAACAATCTAGAAATCCTCATTTTGCAGACTAAAAGGATTCGACCTGTGAAATTTACAATTTTCATACAGTAGTAGATGGAAAGCCAAGCGGTGAGCCAGATATTGGTGGACACAAGAAACATAGTAAATCCTATACAGTTGAAATGAATTCGGTTGAACATTGTGAAAAAGTTTGTGTAAATGGAAGACATATCAAAGGAGAGCACAGCTTGCAATAGGACATTGAGGAGACCCATAAAAGTCAGAATGTGATCCGGTAGACTTAGGTGGACACCTCTTCTCCAGTCTTTAGCATTAACATGAACAATCCATGAATTGAAGACAAGCCCTAATAATCCAGAGGCAGTTACCATTAAATAACTTATTGCAAACAGAGAATGAAGATCCATGATGTTGGTTCTTCAGAGACTTCCAGCTATAATATATGATGTCAAGGTAGTCATGCATTAGGTTGTGTGTCAGAAAAGTGGATGCAAATCGTTTGGTTTGGTTTGTGTTATTTGCTTTGCATCCACAATTTACTAGATGAAAAAATTCCACGTAGTCAGCTCATGTCAAAGTATTTCTTCCTCCAGGAGATGTCCATGGAGGAGTTAGAGAAAATTGTAGACTATAGAGCTCACGGGATGAGCTAATGACCAAATGGCACATGCAGAATGGTATATCCAACTAATATCAGAAAATGTTTCTTTCTTCTGGATGTCAAATTTGAAATAAAAAATTTTGGGAAAATTTGGGTTGGATCTGGTCATCTCTAATACAGAGGAGGCTTCCATTAAATTAAAGGTAGTTACTGTATTAAAGTGTCAATTGTACCATAGACTGCAGTGTAGATTGTACAATATAAAGTACACATATATAGCATTGTAGGGCCCGTTTACTGCCCCCTTTACTGAAACCCCACAAACTATACCACCCCCTTTAGTGCCCCCCACATGGTGTAACATCCCCTTTACTAAACCCTTACAAGGTATGCTGCTCCTTTACAGTGCCCCCTTTTCTGGCCTTGACACAGTATACTGCCCTCTATAGAGTGACTTTATGTGGCTCAGAGTTGACCATTTTGCATCACCACCATATGTTATGTAGGTTTCTCCGAAACATATACAGTAAACAAATGACTTAGATTTTCATGAACGTAAATGAGGCAAGAGCCAACACAAGCAAATGTTATACCTGATACAAGTTCTCAAATTCAACCTGTCAAATTTTTACCAAATGTTGAGAATCTAAAGTTTAATCACAGAAGTCATTATAACGTTTTTATCAATGATAGTGAAATGCTTCGTGTAGCATGGACCCAACGGCTTTTGAGGCCTAGGACTACTAGTATTTTCAGTATTGTTATGATTACAGTGATACCAAATTTCTAAAGTTTTTCTTACATTTTAACAACATAAGAAAAAAAATCCAAAACTTTTAAAAAATTCTCGGAATAGCCATATTCTCACATGCATGACTTTCCATATAGATTCATGTTTAAGGCTATTCCCACCATAACCTCAATAGTTACACCGACTATTAGGGAGATCAGTTCTACAGTAGTCATAGTTCAATTGAGAGAGATGGAAATTCACAGCATTGAGCCCATAAAATCCTACCAAATAGCATCTTGAATATTTCAAATAGTTTGATTTTTACCAAAATGGTAACATTTTGGATTTGTCTTGGGCAAACTAAAATGGCTGCTGCTACATGATATGCGGTACATTATTATGCTCTTGGGTCTCTCCTCTATCAAAATGTGACAATTCTACTGACCACAACCATTAATGATAATAAAATGTTTTCTTTCCTGACCTTTATTTTTAATGATAAGTAGATATTTCAACTGAACTTTCTGTGAAATGTTAATGGGATGACTCTGATTATTCTGCTATACAGTAAAACTGAGATGACTCTGCTTACTCTGTCCCAGTCTGCATAGCAAAGCTGATAAGTAAGCTATAAAGCAGCAAATCAGTGTAAAAACAGCAATATTTTAAGACATATTTGTAGAGATAAAATATGAACGTGACCTTTGCACTTTCGGGAAATTCTGGAAGTGATGATAAACATATAATAAATCTGCAAAAAACTAAAAGCAACTACGATATGTCCACTCCCTACTGACTTATTTTAAGGAGAAAGTTTTAAGAGTTTTACAGTCAATGAAGGTTTATATTGGTGTCAGACACCACATGACATCTGGGGCTTAATATTCCTTTACTGGCCTTTCTCAATTTTGAGTTGCCTTGTATAAGAACAAGGGCTTGTGCTGTAGAATACCACAGTATAAAATACCAACAAACGAAAATTGAAACATCAACATCGTAAAAATTGAATCCTTTTGAAAGTATATACATTGAAGATATGATACGATCCGTATGTAGAGATACTAGAAGCACCATGGTCCTGGCCGCTCTAACATGGGCCTGTGTCCTAGGTTGGTGGGAGTCTGATGTGTTCATGTTCATCCTCCTCAGGTGTCTCCAGAGTGAGCTCAAAGTCAAGCCTATGGGGATAAGAGTTAGTATGAGTGGTAAAATACACCCCAGAAAGGCTACTATCTGATATGAAGGTGTTATCGATATGAAAGCTTGCTCACTAGTCAGATTATAGGTTGAGTTTTCAATAACTTTGTGATTTATTACAGGGTAAATGTTCCAAAATGATACAAGACTTCCAATGAATGATACAACTATGGACCCCACCATGAGCTTTGGTAACAATCTAGAAATCCTCATTTTGCAGACTAAAAGGATTCGACTTGTGAAATTAACAATTTTCATGCAGTAGTAGATGGAAAGCCAAGCAGTGAACCAGATATTGGTGGACCCAAGAAACAACATAAATCCTATCCAACCGATATGAATCTGGTCGAATGATGTGTAAAGGTTTGTCTGAATGGAGGACATGTCGAAAGAGAACACAGCTTGCCATAGGATATTGTTGAGACCCAGAAAAGTGAGAATCTGATCTGGTAGATTTAGGTGGACACCTCTTCTCCAGTCTTTAGCATTAACATGAATAATCCATGAATTGAAGACAACTGTAGATAATCCGCAAGCAGCTCCCATAAAAAGATGTACTTCGAACAAAGAATGAAGATCCATGATGTTGGTTCTTCAGAGACTTCCAGCTATAATATATGATGTCGGGGTAGTCATGCATCAGGTTGTGTGTCAGGAAAATGGATGCAAATCGTTGGTTTGGTTTGTCTTAGCGTTATTTGTTTTTCATCTACATCTCACAGTCTGCTTATGTTAAAGTATTGCTTCTCCCAGGAGATGTCCATGGATGAGTAGGAGGAAATTGTAGACTATAGACCTCCCAGGATGAGCTAATGACCAAATGGCACATGCAGGACGGTATATCCGACTAATGTCTATCTATTGCTTCTGGATATCGAATTTGAAATAAAACATTGCCTATAATTAAAGGGACCAATCAGTCTGATGTGCCAGGGTCATGTGGTAGAGGTCAAGGTTAACTTTGTCTTATCAGAGGGTAGAAACCTTAAAGCGCTTTTACTAGACAAGATGGTTAGCAGAGTCATTATCAATGGAGGACATGGACTTGTTAATGCAAGTAACCAATAAACTAAATAAACTGATGTACAAGAATACGTTTACATGAAGCCAACACAATTGTAAGTTATTCCATGAGTTGAGGGAACACTGGAAAAATTCTAGATTGACCATTCGTCTGAAAGTATGATGTAAATTTAAATCGGGAATTACCGATATGAAGAGCCAGGTCTTTACTGACCTACAACTAGGGTTGAGCAGATCTCGAGATTTGAAGATCGATTTTAAATCCGATTTCCGGTAATTTCCAGCCGATCTCAATCGTGAAATTTGCTCGATCACCGATCGGAATCCGATCTTTTCCAATCCTGATCGCTCAACTCTACATACAACTTGTTTTATAATTGTGTTAAAGTTTTGATCTTCTTTTTCTTTTATATACCTTCTGTACAGGTTTCATAAACTGATAAAAAATATAATAAAACAGTTGAAACTGATTATTAGAATGGATCGATGACACAAATTGAAGATGGTTAAACACCCAGGAATAGAGGCAGGACCTATCTTTACTATACTTAACTTTCAAGGTAAGTTGTTGGATATTGACTAAATCTGGAGTATGAAGAAATATAACCAAAAAAGTTGAATAAATCTGGTGATGGCAGAAGAAAAGAAACCGTGCCTCAAAGACAGAAGAATTTGATCAGAGACCATCAGAGATTAAGTAGGAGCCACTGCTGTGTCTATCAGCTCAAGGACCATATAAAGATTATTATATCCTAGATTAAGAGATAAGATCCAAGACAAGTCAAATGCGAATAAGGAAAATGGCTGTAGTGGACAAAAGAACACACCATTGGACAGAGATCGGTGGAAACCGGTTCAACAGAGTAAGAAATCCTTATCTGAGAGAGAGGTGAAAACTAGAGATGAGCGAGTAGTGTTCGATCGAGTAGGTGTTCAATCGAATACTACGGTATTCAAAATACTCCTACTCGATCGAACACTACTAGCTGTTCAAAGTTTAAGGTTCGATGCAGAAGCAGCGTTGATTGGCAGAATGCTATACATTGCCAATCAACGCTGGTTCTGCTCTTACCTTTAGAATTCTTCTCTGTGCAGCGTCCCTGCAGCGTCTTCCGGCTGGAATTCACTCTGCCTAGGCATCCGGCCTAGGCAGAGCTGACTGCGCATGCGCGGGCATGCCCTCGCATGCGCAGTTGGCTCTGCTCAGGCGTCGGGCCGGGCAGAGCCGACTGCGCATGTCCGCGCATGACCGCACATGCGCAGTCAGCTCTGCCTAGGCGCCGATGCCTAGGCAGAGTGAATTCCAGCCGGAAGAAGACGCAGGGACGCTGCGCTGGGAGAAGACTTCAAGGAGAATCCAGCCCGACCGTCACTCATGGACTTGGTAAGTATAATTTTATCGAATTTTGCGTACCACTGAAACGAGCATTTCCCCCCATAGACTATAATGGGGTTCGAAATCCGTTCGAACAGTCGAACAGTGTGCGGCTGTTCGAATCGGATTTCGAATCTCGGACATTTTAGTGTTCGCTCATCTCTAGTGAAAACATGAAAGACATATAAGGGCATTCGGCTCCTGTCACACAGCAGAAATAAATTTGTAAACCTCTTAGAAAATTTCTGGTGCTCTTCTAGATGAAGAGTAGAGATGGGCGAATGTCTGAAGATTTGTTTCGTTCGAACAATTCAGCCCAAAGATTCATTTTGAGTCAAATAACTTTGTCACCAAACAGAAGTGAATTTATTATACAGAGTGTAATAATTTCACTTCTGGCTCTCTAGTAACAAATCCCCATATTTTTGGGCTTGGGTGAAACCCAAAACTTTTTGAGAATTTGGGTTGAATTTGGTCATTTCTAATACAAAGGAGGCTGCCAATAAATTAAAGGCAGTTACTGTAGTAAAGTGTAGATTGTACCATAGATTGCAGAATATAAAGTATATACATAGTATTGCAGGGCCCCGTTACTGCCCCCTTTACTGAAACCCCACACAATATAGCACCCCCAAATGGTATAACACCTCCTTTACTAACCCCTTATATGGTATAATTTTCCTTTACATAGCTCTGTGTGACCTTGTGTGCTTCTAAGTTGAGCATTTTGCATCACTATCATATTTTAGGAATGTTTATTTTCACATTTACATGTTTCTCCGAAACATATACAGTATACAAATGACTTTGATTTTCATGAACGTAAATGAGGCACGAGCCAACATAAGCAAATGTTATACCTGATACAAGTTCTCAAATTCAACCTGTCAATTTTTTAGCAAACTTTGAGAATCTAAAGTTTAACCACAGAGGTCACTATAACATTTTTATAAGGGATAGTGTAATACTTTATATAGCATGGACCCAATGGCCATTGAGGCCTAGGACTAGTAGAATTTTCAGGACACAGTGTATCCAAATTAACAAACTATTAAACAAGTCAAAAAATTAAATTTTTTTATCAACATTAGTTAGACAATGGAGAATTACAATGTAGCAGAAGATAAACCAGACCACAGAATCATGAGGTGACAAAAAGGGAATCTACTACGTAATATCACAGATTCCATGAACTACATGACTTGTGGGACCTGTGACCACTATGGGCTACACTGAATATACAAGAAATATATTAGTAAGGAGGACCTTTCAACATCTCCACCAACTCCAACTCTTTGCATCCTTCAATAGCGTTCCTCCACTGATTCCAACTCAATGGGAATTTTTTTCTCTAGTTCCCACCATCCCTGAGCAATCAGTGCTGTTATTTTCAGCAATCAATATGCTAATTATTCTCCCTACTGTCAGATGGGTCTTTTCCGACTATCTGATCTAGCCACGGGCCACCCACTTGACAGTAGAGAGCCTAATGAGGACAATTAATGCTGAAACTAATAGAAATTATTGCTTAGGAATGGTGTAGACAATAGAAAAAATACTAACTACTCTGGAATCAGTGGAGTGGCACCTATTGAAGAGATGCAAAGAGTTCGAGTTGGTGGTGGTGGTGAAAGGTCACCTTTAACAAGAGTAGCTACAGAGAGTGGCAATAAAGTGAAGACATCAGATACCGGTTTATTCACTATATGGCCAATGATGATTTTTGATTTCTCATCTCTATAACTTTCTGTGATAACACCAATATTTCACCATGAAAAGCTTTCTAAGCTTGGGGTTGGCTGAGACAATGGTCAGAGATTCTGCTGTTGGAAAAGTCATAAATATCATCCAGTTGACAATTGCAAAAGGATCTTCAGGGTTAGGGTTTACAGAAAAAAACAAAATCTCACTTATGTAGAATATGATGGAAATAACAAGAAACTGACACATGGTTCTTATAGCATTGACATGAGCCAGGTTGTTGACTTGGGATAATCCAGATTCTTTCTGCTTCATCCTACATAGATGTCTTAACAGTGAAGAAACGGTCACCAAAATAGAGGCAAAAATAAATGAGAAGGGCACACCACATCCGATAAATGAAGCCGTCTGCATATAAAAGGAATCGAAATGGAATGTGCCATTGATAAATATGGGATCTAGGGTGCTATTCACTGGATATTGTAGAGTGACGTTCGCACTTGCAGCCCAGATGGTGGGAAGACTAATGAAGAAACAGCCCACTCCTGACAAGAGAAGAAGATGTGGTAGATACATTGAGATGTTCCTCCTTGACCAAAGAAATATTCGATGATTGAAGTTACAAATGGTGACACAATAATAGATGCAGAGCCAGGCGGTGAGCCAGTAGGTGAAGTACATGAGAGCTAGTGTACTCACAAAGACTGGGATGTAGAAGTTCTCCCTAAACAATAAAGAAATGAACAAAATCAAAACTAAACCCTGTATGGCCAACATAACCTGGAGAGCAATGTTCACCAGTCCAATGACAAAGCGGATTAGGTCAGGAGGATTCAGTCTCAATCCAGTTTGAAGGCTTTGAGCACTGTTCACCAAGATGCACATGTTCAGAATGATTGACACCCCACTATCCAAGATGCCGAAGAACATTAGAAGAATTGATTCTGTAATTGACATCATGATTCTTCTGCAGTTGTGTCTATATTGGAGTCAATATCCCGTGTGAAAGTAGAAAAACCCTTGTTTGATGCTTGAGTTATGCAAAACGTGTTTACTATGAGTCGGTTTCTACTTAGTTTTGCAAATCAGGAGAATTTTACTTTATGTGCAACTAAATGAAATAGTAAAGGGTGTCCGGGCAGTGATATGTATCCATTTCCCTTAGAATAGGTCCCCCCCATGCTACTATAGCATACAGATAATCTATATGGGTAATGTTCTGCTCAAAGATTTGGACTTTTACAACCCAGTGCAGATGCTTTTGTACAATATCGTAGTTGTACTCTACAGTAGAACAGGGAATTCAATGATATTTCTAGAACTTTACAGACCATTCATACCTGAATAGAAAGTCAAGAACTGGATTGATACAAATAGTGTAAAACTTATTTCAAAAATTTCAAGAATCACAATTTTAGACAAAGTTGCTGAAGTTTGGTATGGGAACCAGTTGGACCCCACCATTTAGCACTAGGTAGTGTGTAGCTATGTTATGTTTTTTTCCCTCATTTTTTTTTTACTTTGCCACACCAATGTAATTGTTATCCATGAATTGTGAGATCAATGTACCATAGTACAAGGTTAACTCATAGCGAGGCCACTGTCACTAATACTGCCTGCTAGAAGGCTAGAAGATCCCACTATCCTATATTATTTCTGTGACATCAATTTTATATATTGTAAGAATCAGCATGGGGATTAAGAGGGGATGGAGGAGGAAGACACTGCCCAGCAATTCACAGGAATTTCCAGATTGGCCCTGTAAGGCAATTACATACATAAAACACAAATCAATTCAAATGAATTGCCTGGCAGTGCAATACAACATCACACAAACAAGCGGATCAAGCTTTGTGCAATCCCCCTGTGATCATTAACTATGCTACACCTGTAAAAAAAAAAAAAACAACAACAAAAAAAAACCTTTAGAATCAGATCCTTATATCATGCCAGATTCTCCATTCTTCGTTGCTGTGCTTGATCCTCATAGTAAAACAAATGAACGTTAATTTGTAGAGGTCAGGCTATTATCACCATAAATTCAATATGTACACCAACTACAGTGTACTAGGGGATTCTGTTCTTCAATAGTTGTGGTGCAATGAATTTTGTCTCTTATGATAGCAAGCAGGTTAGATATTGAATTGAGATAGATGGAAATATTCAAATAGTCTGTATTTCGGATAAACCCCTCTGACATTCAGAGCAGAGAGACCGTAACATCTTCCCTAATAGCATGTGCTATGTGTATTTTTACACTGGCCAATAGAGTACACTAGTCTGATATTTCCTGCTTTATAGCTTACTTATTAGCTGTGCTGTGCAGACTGGGGCAAAGTAAGCAGAGTCATCTCAGTTTTACTGTAGAGCAGAACAATCCGAGTCACCTCATTAACTTTTCACAGCAAGTTCAGCTGAAATATCAATTTATCATTAAAGAACAAGGTCGGGAAAATGGCCGATGGACATGAGTAGTCAGCGTTTTTGGATGAAGATATGATGATGACACAGGAAAAGAGGCGGAGGTGGAGAAGAAGATGGAGGCATCATTGGAGAGTTTTTGGAAAGCACAGAGGACGCTTCTAAATGCTAATTATTCAACCTACTGTCAAAGGGGCTGTCCCAGAATATATGTTCTGGCCAAGGACCACCCACCTGACAGTAGAGAGCCTAATTAGAACAATTAATGCTGAAATTAACAGACATAATTGTTTAGGAATGTGGAAGACAATAGGAAAAATACTAACTACCCTGAAATGAGTGGAGTGGCACCTATTAAAGGATACAAAGAGCTCAAGTGGTGGTGAAAGGTCACCTTTAATAAGAGTAGCTACCGAGAGTGGGAATAAAGTGAAGACATCAGATACCGGTTTATTCATTTTATGGCTAATGATGATTTTCGATTTCTCATCTCTATAATGATCTGTGAAAACACCGAAATTTCACCGTGAAAAGCTTTCTAAGCTTGGGGTTGGCTGAGACAATGATGAGAGACTCTGCTGTTGGAAAAGTAATAAATATCATCCAGTTGACAATTGTAAAAGGATCTTCAGGGTTAGGGTTTACAGAGAAAAACAAAATCTCGCTTATGTAGAATATGATGGAAGTAACAAGAAACCGACACATGGTTCTTATAGCATTAATATGAGCCAGGTTCTTGACTTGGGATAATCCAGATTCTTTCTGATGCATCTTAGATAGATGTCTTAAAAGTGAAGAAACGGTCACCAAAATAGAGGCAAAAATGAATAAAAAGGGCAAACAGCATCCCATAAATGAAGCTGTCTCCATATAAAAGGAAGGAAAATGAAACCTGCCATTGATAAATATGGGATCTAGGGTGCTATTCACTGGATGTTGTAGAGTGACGTTTGCACTTGCAGTCCAGATGGTGGGAAGACTAATCAAGAAACAGCCCACTCCTGACAAGATAAGAAGATGTGGTAGATACATTGAGATGTTCCTCCTTGACCAAAGAAATATTGGACGATTGAAGGTACAAATGGAGACACAATAATAGATGCAGAGCCAGGCGGTGAGCCAGTAGGTGAAGTACATGAGAGTCAGTGTACTCACCATGGCTGGGAGGTAGAAGTTCTCCACAAACAATAAAGAAGTAAAAAAAAGAAAGACTACACCTTGTGCGACCAACAAACCCTGGAGAACAATGTTCACCAGTCCAATGACAAAGTGGATTAGGTCAGGAGGATTCAGTCTCGGTCCAGTTTGAAGGCTTTGAGCACTGCTCACCAAGATGCACATGTTCAGAATGATTGACACCCCACTATCCAAGATGCCGAAGAACATTAGAAGAATTGATTCTGTAATTGACAACATGATTCTTCTGAGGTTGTGTCTATATTAGAATCAATATCCCGTGTGAAAGTAGAAAAACCCTTGTTTGATGCTTGAGTTATGCAAAACGTGTTTACTATGAGTCGGTTTCTACTTAGTTTTGCAAATCAGGAGAATTTTACTTTATTTGCAACTAAATGATATGGTAAAGGGTGACTGGGCAGTGATATGTAGCCATTTCCTTTAGAATAGGTCCCCCCACGCTAATATATCATACAGATATTCTATATGAGTAATGTTCTTCTCACAGATTTGGACTTTTACAGAGGCAACATGGTGGCTCAGTGGTTAGCACTGCAGCCTTGCACCTCTGCGGTCCTGGGCTCAAGTCCTGCCAGGAACAGCATCTGCATGTTCTCCCTGTGTTTGCTTAGATTTCCTCCCATTCTACAAAGACATACTCGTAGGAACAAAAATCTACATTGTGATCCCTATATGGTGCTCACAATCTACATTAAAAAAAAAGACTTGGACTTTTTCAACCGCAAGCAAATGAAATTTCCTAGTTGTCGTCTAGAACAGGGCAGTCATTGATGTTTCTAGAAAGTTAAGAATTGGATTTATGCAAAAGGTGTACAATTTATTTACAAAGTTTCAAATATCACAAGTGACATTTTAGACAAAGTTGCAATTTATCAAAATGTGCTGATGTTGGGTATGGAGACCAATTGGTCTGCACCTTGGTGGCCATTCAGAACTAGGTAGTGTGTAGCTCTGTTATGGGGTTTTTTCACACTTTTTTTTATATATTGCCCCACCAATGTAATTGTTATCCCTGTACTGTGATATGACTGCCACAGTACAAGGTTAAATCATAATGGGGCCACTGCCACTAATAGTGCCTAAAGCACACAATACTATATTATTTTTGTCCCACCATTTTTTTATATTGTAAGAAGAAGCAGAGAGGACAGAAGAGTCAAACACTTCCCAGCAATTCATATGAAGTGCCAGATGAGCCTTGCAAGGCAACTAGATGCAGAGAGTACAAATCAATTCAAATCAATTGCCGGGCAGTTCACTACAACATCACAAGCAGATTGAGCTAGTGGAAACCCCTGTAATCATTAACTATGTTACATCTTCAAAACAAACAAAAACACCTATAGAATATTATTTTACCCTCACCTGGTGTCTATAGCACTAAAAATCCTACTGTATTACTGTTTTATATGTGTATTTTAATCTCTTGCTGACACATACAGAGGACAATGATTTGCAAAGGAAATTTGTATTAGTTTTCATTTTTCCCATCATTTCCTGATTTCAGGTTCCTCTCTTCTAGAACAGTTTTACCTATTCTTCAGAGTAAAATGCAGACATGTGTCAGTGATACTGCTTTTGTGATTCCTGTCTACAGGTGGGCAAAACAGGTTTGCTTGTGAACTTCCCAATACTCTTGGTTTCAGTTGAAGCTGATATTTTGGGGTTATTCATTCATAAATCACTATTATGTCACAGGTCCAGTTACATTCACGGGGAAGGCTGACATCATGAAACTTTAATGGGAATCTGTCAGGTCGATTTAGGACACTAAACCACCCGCAGGTCCTTATAGATCTGGGGTCTCACTATTTTAAATCTGTGCTTTCATTTAATAAAAATAAACCTTTATACTTACCTAAATATGAGTCTGCATTCCAGCCGATGGGTTTCTGGGGCTCTTTGACCCCTTGTGTCATTATTAATGAGAATCCCCCTTTATAGAGACACAACCATTTCTAGATAATGACCCACTTTGAAATGTGAAAGTGATTTTGAGGTTCCCTAGGTATTAACTATAGATGAGCGAACAGTAAAATTTTCGAGGTTCGATATTCGTTTCGAGTAGCCCCTCAATATTCGACTACTCGAATCGAATATCAAACCCTATTATAGTCTATGGGGGAAAATGCTCGTTTCAGGGGTAGGCAACGTTCGATCAAATTATACTTACCAAGTCCACGAGTGAGGGTCGGGCTGGATCCTCCGAGAAGTCTTCTCCGTGCAGCATCCCCGCGGCATTTTCTGGCTCTGAATTCACTCTGCCAGGCATCGGGCCTGGGCAGAGCCAACTGCGCATGCCCGCACTACAAGCGGACATGCGCAGTCAGCTCTGCCCAGGCCCAATGCCTGGCAGAGTGAATGAAGAGCCGGAAGACGCCGCGGGGAAGATGCACGGAGAAGACTTCTAAAGGTAGGAGAAGAACCAGCGTTGATTGGCCAACTGTATAGCATTCGGCCAATCAATGCTGGTTCTGCATTGAACTTTTACATTCGAACAGCGAGTGGTACTCGATCGAGTACGAGTATTTCGAATACCGTAGTATTTGATCGAATACCTACTCGATCAAGTACTACTCGCTCATCTCTAGTATTAACCCCTTTGTTTAATGTTTCAGTCCAACTCTCCAAGATCCATTACTGTTTCGGGCCCCTTCACATGGCGTAAGCACGCCGCTCATTTAGAATACACGAATACACGAATACACGTGTCTGAGCGCGGCGCTTCAAAACAGAGCCCATTGATTTTAATGAGAAGCGCGCGTATATGCCGATATACGCGCGCTTCCCATTGAAATCAATGGGCTCTGTTTTGAAGCGCCGCGCTTGGACTCGTGTATACGTGTCTAAATGAGCAGCACCCTTACGCCGTGTGAAGGGACCCTTAGTGAGGTTCCCCTTACAGCTTTGGAGCAATAGCAACACTCCAGTGAAAGGAAAGATGCAATTTGCCAGTAACTTCAACGGCTGATTTACTATGACATGACACCACCACCGTAACAAGCCTCCACCTGAAATTAGTTCCCTCCTGTGAGTGATATTACTAAATAGTGGGAGGAACCACCATGAAGATCAAACAGACCACGTAAAGTTAAAGAGGAGGGGGTTTGTGCCACTGAGTGCAGAAAAGTCACAAATGCTCTAATGACACAATATTGTAATCGGCACCGGGGTCACATAAGTATGCGGCGTGGCATGAGGTCATGATGTTCAGCATGTCCGGGGGAACAATCACAGGCCTCAGTGCTGAGCCCAGGACAATGACATCACAGAATAGCGATGGACGTCACCAGCAAAAGAGCCTTTTCCGCATCCTCCTCTTATAATACAATAATTGGTGGCCGTTTTAGTTCGCCTGAGAAAGATCTTTTGTTTGGTTTTTACATTTGGAATATGCGGGTCCAACCAGCTCTGTACGAACCAATCTCTAATTATGGTTTGTAACAAATAATTTTAACACTTGAATATCTGTCATATTATAGATCAATGATGTTTCTTTATTTATCGATGGAAATTTCAAAGCGATACAAACATATTATCAGCATACTATGTAATATTCATGTATATCCCCATAGCCCGTAAACATGCAAGACACAACATAGAAAAACTTTACTATAGGGGGCCACACGGTGGCTCAGTGGTTAGCACTGCAGCCTTGTAGCGCTGGAGTCCTGGTGTTCAAATCCCGCCAAGGGCAAAAAAACATCTTCAAGGAGTTTGTATGTTCTCCCCGTGTTTGCATGGATTTCCATCCCATATTCCAAAGACATACTGATAGGGAAACAAATGTACATTGTGAGCGCTATGTGGGGCAACAATCTACATTTAAAAAACAAAAAAAAAACTTTACTATGTATAGTAATAGGAACACGGTGAAACATTACAAAATATCACACATAGGAACACAATACAACACATAGAAACCACAAAAACTTAAAAAAAAAAGAAACAAAAAAATCTATACTATTGATATACAAGCACCAATCTTAATCTTCTAAGCACATTTCCTTCTAACCTTGGTTATTTCTCTAATGAACTTGGTTATTGCTCCATTATATAGTCCTGAGCCTCTTTCTCTCCTGTACAGGGAATATTAGGGCCAGAAGAAGAGGATTACATAAGAGATGCTGAGACCATTCAGTGGCCTCAGTGGTCACCAATAAGTAACCAGTGACATATCTGAGAGATGTCACCGATGTCACCTTATTGGGCTCAGTCTCTCCGCTTCTGGTCTTCCGAGTCTTAGCACTGGAGGGAAATGGGACTGGGACTGAACAACGGAATGTGGAAATAGGCAAGGATGACTTTTTTTGGTTTGTTTGTTTTACCCCCATCCCACCCGCCCAGAGTTTCCTAGAATTCCTGGACAACCTAACAATTAAGTGAAACAATTTGGAAAATACAAAAATGTAAGATGTCCTCTAACAGTCTTTTGTCTTGGTTACCAAGGGCTATGACCATAAATGCAAGAACTTTTTAAGATCAGCCATGATTTCCTAAATGTGGTCGGGTTACCTTCTTATACATGTTGTACCCCTCCCAGTACAACCCGTTCGCAGTAAGGAAATCATGGCTGGGTTTCTGGCCATAGAAAGTTCCTGTATTCAAGGTCATATCCATTGCCAACCAATGAAGACAAAAGACTGTCACCACTAAGATGCTTAGAGAAAATTGAAAATTTGTATTTTAAAATGTTAAAATTTAAATTCTCTGCAAATTTAAAATTATGTTAATGGAACAACCCCTTAATTGGGGATTTTTGAGGAATATACTGGGCATGTAGATATATTAATAAATTGAAGAGCAATCATCAACAATAGTATCTCCACCCCCATAAACTTCTTCTTAAAGGTAAAGTTTTAAAGGTTTTTCAGTCAATGAATGTTTGTTCTAGTGCCAAACCCCACATGACACCTGGGACGTAAAACTCCTTGAGTGGCCTTTCTTAATTTTGAGTTGCCTATAATAATAACCAGGGCTTGTGCTGTGGGGTACAACAGAGTAAAATACCAACATAAGTAAATCAAAACATCAACAAAATTGAATCTTTTTGAAATTTGATAAATTGAAGTTGCAAAAACACCAGAGTGTAGAGACACTAGATGCACCATAGTCCTGACGGCCCTGAGATGGGCCTGTGTCCGAGGTTGGTGAGAGTCCGGCTTATTCTTGTTCATCCTCTTCATGTGTCTCCAGAGTGAGGTCAAAGTCAATCCTATAGGGATAAAAGTTAATATGAGGGGTAAAATACACCCCAGGAAGGCTGCTATCAGATATGGAAATGTTATCAAAATGGAGCCTTGTTCATTAGTGAGATTATGGGTAGAGTTCCCAAATGTTCCTTTATTTATAGAAGGATGAATGTACCAAAATGATGGAAGAGCCCAAATGAATGATCCAACAGTAGAGACCACCAAGAGCTTTGGTAAAAATTTTGAAATTCTCACTTTGCAAACTAACAGGATTCTACCTGTGAAGTTGACAATTTTCATGCAGTAGTAGATGGAAAGCCAAGTGGTGAGCCAGACATTGGTGAACACAAGAAATATCACAAGTCCTATAGTATTGAGGTGGATCTGGTCATATGATGAATAAATCTTTGTCTGAATGCAGAACAAGTCGGTGCACAGTACAGCCTGCAATGTGATATTGATGACACCCATAAAAGTGAGAATCTGATCCGGTAGACTTAGGTGGACGCCTCTTCTCCAGTCTTTAGCGTTGACATGAACAATCCATGAATTGAAGATAAGTCCTGATAATGCAGTCGCAGTTCCCACTAATAAATTTACCCTGAAGAGAACACTAAGATCCATGATGCTGGTTCTCTAGGGACTTCCAGTTACAATTTATAATGTCAGGGCAAATCCATCACGTTGTCTTCATCCACGTTGTGGATGCAAATAATTTGGTTTGGTTTCTCTTTTGGGTTATCTGCTTTGCATCTACATTTTCCTGGAAGAAAGAATTCCTTGTAGTCTGCCCATATTGAATTATTCCTTATCCCAAGGGATCTCAATGGAAGAAGATCATTGGTTTTCAACTTGTGGTACCCCAGGGGTATATGCTTCTCCAGCTCAGGGAGTATTCAGAGCAACTGAGAGAACAGACAAAGAACAGCTGCAATAACTCATATTCCAAATGGGATATAAGTGCAAGATTAGCTTATATGTTCTGTGATTGTGCCATACAGCAGCGCCAAGATTAGGAAGGGAGAAGTGGAAGCTTAGATACCTTGGACATTTCAGCCAATGAAAACTTGTATTTATAGCCAATTGCCATTGGCTGTGAGCACATCCGCTCTGGCCCCAGGTAATTTTTGCTCTCAGATGCCAGTGCAGAGAAGTATAGGTTGTAGAATGTCGATTGTAGTGTAGATATTAGTGTAGATTGTAGCGTAGAGTGCAACATAGATTGTAGTGTAGACTGCAGTGTAGATGTTAGTACAGATGCACCAACATCAATGCAACAAAAATTCCAAAAAGTAAGGTCTATTGGTATGCAGGGAGGTGAGGACCCCTCTGTACAGTGACATCAGTTGTCTTTCTGGTGGACATATTAGTTTCCACTTGTTCTTGAATGGTCAGAATAGAAGTAGCAGAAGATTCTCTTCGCAAACTGTTTCTTGTTCCCCAATATTAATGTAAGAGCTTGAAGTGTAGAGAAGGAATAATACAAGACTGTGCAAATCCAGTACCAGACCGATGACTTATCATGAGTACAGGAGCTCAGTGATATCACTGATACATAGAACGATATGTTCCATAATAACAGTAGGATCATAGTCCGGGCTGCGTTCATATGAGGTCTCCAGTGAGAACGTCCTAGACTTGAGGAGCTTTGCATTGTCTTAATGTGTAGGGTGAGAGAGGTGATTGTGTAGCCAAGTGGCCACAGAATCAGGAGGTAAGGTACAGAAAGTATTATGTTTACTGCCATGATGTACTGGGTGAATGTAGTAACATGACTATCATATGAGGTCCCATTATTGCTTCTTGAGTTCTCAGCATTAAATCCAGTCATTGGCAGTAGTAACATTAAGTAAACTACAAAACTTCCTGCGATCAACCATGGAAGCCATATGGAAAATCTTGACTTGAAGAATGTGAAGAAACGGTTTTTGAATGGAACAATTTTGAAACAATAGAAGGTGGACAAGAAGCCGACCATGCAAACGCTGAGAAAACTGGTATCGAATAAAGCGATGTGCAGGTAAGATAAGGTTAACAGAGAAAAACCATATAACATGAGGATTAGATGGATGGATGCCTGCAAACATTGTAGAATGACGTTGGACAGTCCCAATACACAAAAGATCAGATCCACTGGATTTTTCTTCCTGACCCCATGATGGAAACTGCTCACGATGATAATGAGATTGAAGGAGACCCCAAAACATAAGCTGAGGATGACTATAAATAATAAGGAGGCGTCTTCAGACTCCATTGCAATATTTCATTAGCATCTGACCAGTCTATGCCTGGGGACCTACAATTTTATAGATATCTCCAGATGCCCTAGAGATGACCTTTTTGCTTCACAGTCATCTGTTAGGTCTATTTTCTCATTTACATGGGTTTTGTGAAAAACAAATTATTTTTTTCATTTCCATATAGGCAAATGAGACAAGAGTCACCATGAGCAATCTCATAGATGTTCTCAAATTCAACCTGCTAAATTTTTACTTGTTGAGAATCTAAAGTTAAGTTTAACCGCAGAATTCATGGTAAAACGTTTATCATGACGAGAGCTTTGTGTAGCACAGATCCAATGGCCTCTGAGGCCTAGCACTAGTCGTATTTCCAGGACAAAGTATACACCAATTAACACTACCCCCTTATTACATAAGGCACTCTTGCCCATGGAAGGATGGCCTGACCTTGGCCTCTCCCTTGACTACATCTCTGCCCCTTTGGTGTCACGCACAAGTAGTTGGTGACACCAAATTCCCTTAGCAGTAGTCCAAAGTCAAATCCTTTTGGTGACACAGTAGGTCCATATCCACTGTACTACAGTGAGACAAGAGAGATACTCAACCTCAGGTTGCCATAAGGCACAACTACATGTGATCATATAGATCATGATATTGTATATCAGCAATGTTCTAGCCATGTATTTTGTTCTTTTTGTTATGGGCAGCTGTGTCATGTGACCCCAGTCCAATACTTGCTCTCCCGTGTAGACAGGAGGTCAGTCTTGTGTGGGAAGACCTCATGTGAATTCTAGGATTACATCATTATCTAGCAAATTCCTTTTGGCAATTCTCCGATCCACCCGACCCTAGCCAGCTCGCTTCTACTTGCTCCTTGGTATGTCCATACATTTGTACTGAACTGATGAAGATATCAAATCTTTTGCAGGATTTTAGGTATCTAATTGGTCAGGCACCTCCTAGAGCTTATCTAAGGGAATGAAGGGATATATTAGGTGAGTCAATACAATGACTAGCTGCAGTGTTGTAATACTCCCCTGACTCACACTTTACTACATTATCTGTGTGTGCTGTGTGCAGCATTTCCAGTATCTCGTAGGAAATGCAACTTCACATTGTTCTCTTAAATCTGTGTGCTGTATGCAGAACATTCAGTGTATTAGGAAGCAACTTTTCACTTCTCTCCTCTGACTATCACTTCTCGCCTTCACCCAATAGTTCTCTGCCTTCTGCTTGTACGAATTGGTAGAAATAAATCTAGCACCAGCAGGAGGTAGGGAAAAGCAGTACAAATCCCCATACTGTAGAATTCACAGGATATTCTGTATTGTGCTATAAGTCAGGATTGTTTTATAACTGAAGGAAAGAAGTTCTATATCATCAACCTATTTTTTGATGTATGGTGTCTTTAAAGGGGTTGCCCAGGCACCTTTCTCTGATTATTGCAGCTCATGGACCTGGGAGCCCCAGCGACATCACAAACCACCCGAGTCACTCTGCCCCCTCCTATACTGACTTCACTAAATTACTGGTGATGGGTATAGAGTGACCTGGAAGGTGGAGCAACTCTGCAGACAGCATTTGATCACATGAACCAGGAGTTGAGTAGATTGCAGTGTAGGTTGTAGTGTAGATTGTTGAGTAGGTTGTACTATAGATTGTAGTGTAGATTGTAGTGTAGGTTGTAGGGTAGGTGGTACTATAGAGTATAGTGTAGATTGTAGTATAGGTTGTAGTATAGATTGTACTGAAGATTGTAGGGTAGGCTATAGTATAGATTACAGTGTAGTTTGTAGTATAGCTTGTTGGGTAGGTTGTACTATAGATTGTAGTGTAGATTGCAGTGTAGGTTGTAGGGTAGGTGGTAGTATAGAGTATAGTGTAGATTGTAGTGTAGGTTGTAGTATAGATTGTAGTGCAAATTGAGGACTAGATTGTAGAATTGGTTGTAGGATAGATTACAGTGTAGATTGCAGTATAGATTGAAGAACAGATTGCAGTGTAGGTTGTAGTGTAGACTGTAGTACAGTGTAGATGGAAGTGTAGGTTGTATTGTAGATTGTGGTGCAGATTGTAGTATAAAGCAACATCACTGTGACAAGAATACAAAAAAAAAAAAACTCTCCTGGCAGATGACAATCCCTCTGTCCAGTGACATCAGTTGTCTTTCTGGTGGACATATTAGTTTCCACTTGTTCTTGAATGGTCAGAATAGAAGTAGCAGAAGATTCTCTGTGCAAATTGTTTCCTGTTCCCCAATATTAATGTAAGGGCTTGAAGTGTACAGAAGGAATAAAATAAGACTGTGCAAATCCAGAACCAGATTGATGACTTATTAAAATTGCAGGAGGTCAGTGAGACTATTGATACATAGAATGAGATGTTCCATAATAACAGTAGGATCATAGTCCGGGCTGCGTTCATATGAGGTCTCCAGTGAGATGTTCCTAAACTTGAGGAGCTTTGCATTGTCTTAATGTGTAAGGTGAGAGAGGTGATTGTGGAGCCAAGTGACCACAGAATCAGGAGGTAAGGTACGGAAAGTATTATGTTTATTGCCTTGATGTACTTGGTGAATATAGCTACAGTACACCAATATAATGTCTCATTATTACCTCTTGTGTCCTCAGCATTGATTCCAGTCATTGGCAACAGTAACATTAAGTAAACTACAAAACTTCCTGCGATCAACCATGGAAGCCAGATGGAGAATCTTGACTTGAAGAATGTGAAGAAACGGTTTTTGAAGGGAACAATTTTGAAACAATAGAAGGTGGACAAGAAGCCGACCATGCAAACGCTGAGAAAACTGGTATCAAATAACACAATGTACAGATAAGAAAATGAGTCAATGTTACTTAATATAGAAAGTCTGTAGAAAACATAGACTAGATAGATGGATGACTGCAAACATTGCAGAATGAAATTGGACAGTCCCAGTACAAAGAAGATCAGATCCACTGGATTTTTCTTCCTCACAACATGATGGAAACTGCTCACAATGATAATGAAATTGACGGGAACCCCAAAACATAAGCTGAGGATGACTATAAATAAAAAGGAGGCGTCTTCAGACTCCATTACAATATTTCATTAGAATTACAACCATCTGACCAGTCCAGGCCGAAGGACCTCCAATCTTATTGATGGCTTGGGTGTGATTCTTCTGCATTATCATCATGTGTTACATAGAATTATACACAATTCATTGGAATATAAACAGGATGCAAATGGATTTTGATTTTCATCAATGCAAATGAAACAAGATGAACCACGAGCAAATGTTACACCTGATACCAGCTCTCAAATTCAACCTGCAATATCGTTCACTACAGGTTGAGGATCTGATGTTAAGTTTAACCCTTATCATGGTGTCTATAATACACCACTATGATACACATATCATTGTGACAGACACCGTGATAGCACTTAAGGGTTAAGATAAATTGAAGATATCTTTTCAAATAATTATTTTCAATTTATCTCTCGTTGGATGCTGTAAGAATTGTTATCATTGTCGAATATGTAACTATAGAAAACCCTTAAAGATACTTTTATCAAGGATAGACTAAAGCGATATTAACATGACGAGGTAGAACCATTGTACATGAATATCTTTATACTGCTTGCCAGTGGTATTCTAGCTGTGCAGTCTTTGGGCGGTATTGGTTTAATGTACAGGATTACATGATATGCTTCTTGAAGATACAGTATCAATTCTTCATTACTTTTAGAACAGCAGTGCAGTGATATACGGTAGTTGGTGAGCCCATATATTCATTAGCTGCAGTGCTATAAAACTCCATTGACTCACATTGCTTGTCTATATTTTCTGTGTGTTCTGGGTGCAGAATCTTCAGTGTATCCTATGAGGAAAAAAAAAATCACCATACTCATCCCTAACCCTCACTGTCTGTCTAAATTATCCATGTGTGCTTTGTGCAGAATCACCAGTGTATCCTAAGAGGTACAGCTTGAAATTGATCTCACTTCACTGACGATAACTGTCTATAGAATCTGTGCTGCATGCAGAATATTCAGTGTATTTCTGTGATATGCAGCTTCAAACATATCTCCCCAAATCACACTGTCGGTCTGTATTATCTGTATGTGTGCTGTGTGCAGAATTTCAGGTGTATTTCAGTAAGATTCAGATTGACACAACAGTTCTATGCCTCCTAGTTTTAAGACATGACAAGGAGAAATCTAATACAAGTAGGCAACCGTAAGAAAGACTTTTTTTTGCCTGTCCTCATATTGTGTAAAATTAGCCTCAAAAAACAAATCAAAACCAAATGGGAGACCTTTAAGTGTGAGCTCGTCTGTATCAGTGACAAGAGGCTTTATAAAATGGAGAAATATTTAAAGAGGACCTTTCATGGGTTTGGGCACAGGCAGTTCTATATACTGCTGGAAAGCCGACAGTGCACTGAATTCAGTGCACTGTCGGCTTTCCCGATCTATGCCCCGGGTGAAGAGCTATCGGTACCGGTACCGTAGCGCTTTACAGTCAGAAGGGCGTTCCTGACAGTCTGTCAGGAACATCCTTCTCCACAGCAGCGCCTATCGTGCTGTACAGTGTGAGCGGGGAGGAACGCCCCCTTCCACTGATAATACTCATCTATGGATGAGTACTGTAAGTAGAGGGAGGGGGAGTTACTCCCCGCTCACACTGTGCAGCGCGATAGGCTCTTTACCCGGGGCACAGATCGGGAAAGCCGACAGTGCGCTGAATTCAGCGCACTGTCGGCTTTCCAGCAGAATATAGAATTGCCTGTGCCCAAACCCATGAAAGGTCCTCTTTAAGTATGAAAATGTGACATGTTACTGCTTTCATTACATTGTACCTGATGATTATTAAAGAGGACCTTTCATGTCTTCGGGCACCTGCGGTTTTATATACCGCTAGAAAGCCGACAGTACGCTGACTTCGTATACCCGTTATGTGCCCCTGGTGAAGAGCTATTGGTACATTACCATAGCTCTTCACTGTCAGAAGGGAGTTTCTGACAGTCTGTGAGAAAATCCCCTCCTGACAGAAAAGTCCCCAGTGCTGTACTGTGAGGGGGTGTTTCTTATCACCCAGCGATGACGCTGAGCAGTGAGGAATGCCCTCCTGCCCCCTGACAGTACTCGTCCATAGACTAGTACTAAGGGCGGCGTTCCTCCAGTACTAGTTTTCTCACTTACATAGTGAAGGAGAGAAGTGATAGTCAGTTGCAGTAATTTGGGACAGGTAACTAAATTAACAATCCCCGGACATCCCCTTTAAGCTTGTTGAGATTTGTATAATTTATGTACAGATCTTTTTTAATTGCTAAATTTACATGTACGTTTAACAGGTTAATAAAAACTATGGACAGTTACTGTGTAGACATACAATGGAATGAAGGATTTATAATACATAGTAGATAAAATGTAAATAATGTCCATATATAGAGAATAATGAGGCCTAAAATTGAATTAGGGTCTCCATCAATGTGGAGGCTCTCCTATCACACATTGTTGATATTTTATTGTGTTACCCTAAACGAAAGCGATCAATTAAAAAAGACCCCTTCATACTACATAGACATAGTCATAGCAGTGGAGGAAGGATGGAGACACTGGTCCATCAAGTCCAGTCTATACCCCATAGTGCAGATCCAAAAGAAGGCAAAACATCCCATCAGGGGAAAAAAAAATCTTTCCAACTCAAGCTATCAGTATAAAACCAAGGATCAACCGGTCTTTACCAAAAATTTAAAACCTAGAACCTGTAATATTTTTGCATTCAAAAAAAGCATCCACGCCCTTCTTGAGCATTCACAGTAAATTCACTGTCATCACATCCTGTGGCTGTGAGTTCCATAGCCTCACTGCTCTTACAGTAAGGGTATGTTCACACAGTGGAATTTGCATTCTGCATGTGAACATTACGCGTGGCTAGCCATGACAGATGAATGAGCCTATGACCGGCCTACAATGCAGTTCCTTAAATGTACATCTGTAATTTGTAATGTGTGTAAGGGATGGGACATCTGATGTACTTGTTTCCCCATTTTTAGTTTACTCAATACAAAAGAAAATCCAAAAAACCAAACAAGCACAGACAAGAAACATGAAGGAACAAGGTCCGTGTCCTTACACCTTTTTACTTTATCTTAAGATGCTTGTAAAGGCGTATACACGATGGTAGTATTACTTTATTAGTAGTAATTGGGAGCTGATACATTGCCTTTAAAGGGGATTTTTCAGCATCCCATGTTAAATGACTTATTATCCTAACTTCAACTTCTGTCTAAAAATAACCCCTTCTCCAGCCCTTCATATCCCCAGTTGTGTGACTAGAGCTATCATTATGCTATATGTGTGTGTCTCATCTTGATGTCTTCTTGTAGTGTGGGCACCTTAGATGAGGTCTAATCTTGAGGTCTGCTTGTAGTAAGGGCATCTCTAGATAGCTCTCAGATTGTGGTCTCCTAGTACTATAGTTGCCTCAGGTCAGGTCTGAGGTTGAAATGTCTTTGTTGGTTGGGCACCTCCAGATAGGTTTCATCTTGAGGTCTCCCAGTAGTGTAGGCACCTTAGATCAGGTCTCACCTGCTTGTAGTATGGGCACCTATGGCCATCAGTTTGAGGTCTCCTTGTAGTATAGTCACCTCGGTTCAGGTCTGAGGTTGAAATATCCTTGTTGGTTGGGCACCTCCAAATAGGTCTCAACTTGAGGTCTCCTTGTAGTGTGGGCACAATAGCTCAGGTCTCATCTTGAGGTCTTCTTGTAGTGTGGGCACCTTTGGCCATGTCTCAGCTTGAGATCTCCTTGTAGTACAGTCACCTCAGGTCAGATCTGAGGTTGAAATCTCCTTGTTGGTTAGGCACCTCCAGATGGTCTTAACTTGAAGTCTCCTTGTAGTGTGGGCACCTTAGATCAGGTGAGAATCCCTCTGGCCAGTGACATCAGTTATCTTTCTGGTGGACATATTAGTTTCCACTTGTTCTTGAATGCTCAGAATAAAAGTAGCAGAAGATTCTCTTCGCAAACTGTTTCCTGTTCCCCAATATTAATGTAAGGGCTTGAAGTGTACAGAAGGAATAATACAAGACTGAGAAAATCCAGAACCAGATCGGTGAATTAAGATTGCAGGAGGTCAGTGAGACTATTGATACATAGAACAATATGTTCCATAATAACAGTAGGATCATAGTCCGGGCTGCGTTCATATGAGGTCTCCAGTGAGATGTTCCTAGACTTGAGGAGCTTTGCATTGTCTTAATGTGTAGGGTGAGAGAGGTGATTGTGGAGCCAAGTGACCACAGAATCAGGAGGTAAGGTACGGAAAGTATTATGTTTATTGCCTTGATGTACTTGGTGAATATAGCTACAGTACACCAATATAAGGTCTCATTATTACTTCTTGTGTCTTCAGCCTTGATTCCAGTCATTGGCAACAGTAACATTAAGTAAACTACAAAACTTCCTGCGATCAACCATGGAAGCCAGATGGAGAATCTTGACTTGAAGAATGTGAAGAAACGGTTTTTGAAGGGAACAATTTTGAAACAATAGAAGGTGGACAAGAAGCCGACCATGCAAACGCTGAGAAAACTGGTATCAAATAACACAATGTACAGATAAGAAAATGAGTCAATGTTACTTAATATAGAAAGACTGAAGAAAACATAGACTAGATAGATGGATGACTGCAAACATTGCAGAACGAAATTGGACAGTCCCAGCAGAAAGAAGATCAGATCCACTGGTTTCTTCTGCCTGACAACATGATGGAAACTGCTCACAATGATAATGAGATTGGAGGGAACCCCAAAACATAAGCTGAGGATAACTATAAATAATAAGGAGGCGTCTCTAGACTCCATTGCAATATCTCATTAGAATTACAAGTATCTGACTAGTCCAGGCCTCGAGATCTCCAATCTTATTGATGCCTTGGATGTGATCCTTCTGCATTATCATCATGTGTTACATAGAATTATACACAAGTCATTGGAATATAAACAGGATGGAAATGGATTTTGATTTTCATCAATGCAAATGATGCAAAATGAGCCATGAGCAAATGTGACACCCAATACGAGCTCTCAAATTCAACCTGCAATATTTTTCACTCCAGGTTGAGTCTCTCAGCTCACCCACATCCTGATCTTTGTCTTGAAGGGGTATTGAAGGGTATAACGTGGTGCCCCCCAGACTCAATGGAACAGTATAACAAGTATTCAACATTGATAAAAAATTTTTTTACAGAATCCAACGAGAAATAAATAGAAAATAATTAAAAATATATATATTTTCAATTTATCTCTCGTTGGATGCTGTAACAATTTTTAGCATTGTTGAATACTTAACTATAGAAAGTTACGTATTGAAGGATAGACTCTATAGATACTAAACTAATGTCACAAGGCACAACCTGTACAGGTAAATCTTTATGCTGCTTACCAGTAATATTCTGGCCGTGCAGTTTTTTTCATCCCGGTTCACTTACCTGCATACTGTACATTTTTACATTATTTAGAACAGAAGTGCAGTGATATACTTGGTGAGCCCATATAGTCATTAGCTGCAGTGCTATAAAACTCCCTTGACTCCCACTGCTTGTCTTTATTATCTGTGTGTTCTGTGTGCAGAATATCCAGTGTATCCTATGAGAAAAAAAATCACCATACTCTCCCCTAATTCTCACTGTCTGTCTAGATTATCTGTGTGTGCTGTGTGCAGAATCACCAGTGTATCCTAAGAGATACAGCTTCAAATTTATCTCATCTAGCTGAAACTACCTATCTATATAACCCCTATTCTGTGTGCAGAATATTCAGTGTATTTCTGTGATATGCTGCTTCAAATGTCTCTCCCCAATTGACATTATCAGTCTATACTATCTGTATTTGTGCTGTGTGCAGAATCTCAAGTGTATTTAAGTGAGAGGCATAGTCACACAGCAGTTCTATGCCTTCTAGTTTTAAGACCTGACAGGGAGAACTCTAATAGAGGCAGAGGACCATGAGAAAGACTTTTTTTTTTTGCCTGTCCTGTGTAGAATTGGTCTGTAGGCTTAGGCTTTCTAATCGGGCCTACCAAAGTGGTTAAAAGCAGAGTAATTAAAGGTCTAGGTAAGAACAATCAAATCTGAAAATCAAAGAAGTGAAAGTATAACCATGCTGCTATGGATTATCCCATAATTTTTCATAGGGAAAATACATTTGGGATTAAAACCAGGAATTCCCCAAATAAAGCCACCGGGCATGGACAGAGGATAAATCTGATGTGTAAGACCTTTCCTCCAAAGTAGAAAGAATAGTGGAATAGTTTTATTCCACAGAATTGGTAGCACATTGTTTTTTGTTTTTTTTTTTAATTGAAATTTACATTTCAATTACAATTACATTCCTTGCTAGTCCCTTAGTTCTAGTGATATCACCCAAGGGGCCGGAAGAGGTCAGAAAATGGTGTGAGGAAGGATTGGACATCACATTCAAGGAAGGAGGTTGAGGTGAGGTTTGGTGAGGGCCAGTGTTTGTTTATTTTCCGCATCACCCAAGCTCACGGACTCATTACGGGTATGTAGCATTGGTCTCGCATACTCGTAGTGGTGGTGGTGTTAGTGTCCAACCCACTAAGCACTAGCAGAAAGCCACATCGTGTATGTTCTGCAACTCTCTGATTCATTATGAATTGATTCACTTATCTGTATTACCACTTTATCATCTATCCCACAGGTTGTTTAGGTTTTGTTGTCTCCGAACAAAGTCATAACAAATGTACATGAGAAATAAACTGGTTTATTTAGAAAGTAAACAAAAGCAGGAAAAATAAAGGTAAACCTACACAAAATGGGCAGATGGATAACATCAGGATCATCACTCACCCTGACTGAGCCTACCTAGTGCCAGAGTTTTCCTCTGATGAGAGGACACCTCACAGGAGCCTAAATAGAAACCCTCAGAGTTCACCCTAACAGAAACAAAGTGACACAGAACCCAGACACCAACAAATACCACTACAAAAACACTATCACAGTAGGCCAGAGCCTAAACAGACAAAGCAAGGTAAAGCTGAGTCCACACTCTGAATCCGGTCCAAAAAAAGGCTAGCCGCGACTTGTGTCAGTTGTGGCATTCTGCTCCGGATTAGACCCAAATGAATGGGCCTAGTTGGGAGGGGAATCGGCGTCAAGATAGGGCAGCTCGCCTAAGTGAATGGCTCCCATTAGTTAACGGGAGGCGTTTTTGGAGCCGGATTCTTAGGCAGATTCCGCGTCAAAATCCGGACCATAAAAACCCGTGTGAACTTACCCTAACAGGACTAAACTGACATTAGGACAACAAGTCACAGTGTACAACCAGCATTGGACTGGTGCCAGAACCCAGCTTAAATAGCAAACCAGGGGCAGAATCTCAGAGAAAACCCCTCCCAAACCACAGAATCCAGACATACAGAGATTAACCCCTGACTAGCCCCCTAACAGTTCATCTACATATTCTATATCTAATGTTATCTTATACACTCTCAGAATGTGTCTATGATATTTCATTATTGAGATTACTACTACTTTCTTGATAAAACCTCTGTCATAGCTTCACTATATTGATGATATCTTTTATAAGCCCTCGCGGGAAGGGCCCTCCACCCCACCATGCCAGTCGGTCACTGTTAGTATTATATCTACCTGTTTAATTTGTATATTGTATATAACCCCCAAATGTAAAGCACCATGGAATTAATGGTGCTATATAAATAAACAATAATAATAATCTTATTCGAGGCATCGTCTTATACAGCCTATCATCTCCTTCCAAGTGTTCCTCAGATTGTGGTTGTCAAGAGTGTGCACAACAAATTGTACTGGTGTGAACGAGAACATTAGCATCAGGTTTATATAGTATCCAGCACTATGGATGGGAAAAACTGAGAAATAATAAAGAAATATAATCAGATAATAGACAGAATACAGCACTAAGAAGCGAATCATCTTATAGACAACTTCTTTATACAATGTCAGGCTGGATTCTCCAGAAGTCTTTGTGCTCTTCATCTTATGACTATGAATCTTCAAGAAGCCAACAGTTAAGAGGGTGGCTAGTTCTGTACTTACGAGGGGTATAAAGATCATTAACAAGATAAATTTTGCAATAACATCATTTATACTAGTTTGTTCTGAAGTCACGGAAGTAGACAAAAGGACCGAGCTGTTTGTAGGAGGCAAGTGATGGGAAGTGTAAAGGAATAAACTGGTTAAACTGTTGAAAAAGGAGAAGACCATCACCACCACGATCAGCCAGTGGACAACAGAACTTATCTTCTTCTTCATCCAACCAAGGAAGCCCCTTTGGACATTGACAATCTTGATGAAATAGTAGAAGCAAAGGACGGCAGTGAGCCATGAGCTGGAGCACAAGGAGTTTATGAGGAGTAAGGTGAATACAACATTGTAGTACGTTGTACTGAAGAACTCCGGCTGCAGGTTGTTGGAGATAACATGCAAGGTAGACACAACGATGAAGAGGGTACCAGATATATTTAGCAAAATGTGCATTTTCTGGACCGATGTAAATTTTTTCTTTAGGTAATAATCATTCAGGAGGCAAAACATGATGAACATATGGATGACTATAGAAACAAAGGCTTCAAATAATATGAATACCATACATATGATATCGGCTGGGCTGAGAGGGACCACACTCATGATGATGGGTTTGCTTGTAACTCCTGTACCGACGAACCTTCAGACTTTTCAAATTCCTCACCAGATGACACAAGGATGCTTTCAGGTTACATCCAAATGTTGTATGAACATAGAAGTGGATGAAATCCTTCTTGTGGCTTCTGTTCTGTCATTAACTCTAAAGCCTGGCGTTTTACTATATGCAAACCTGAAAGCGGGGCCGGGACTTTTACTACCTCTTGTCATTATGTAAATACTTGTCTAGTGATGGTTCTTTCTTTTGCAAATCGGATAATTACGTGGTTGCAGAAAAAAACAAACAAAAAAACCCCATAAACCCATCAATTTATATCAATGTAGCAAAATTTAACTTGACATTTAAAGGGATCCTGTTACCAGAATGGCCCCTATTAAGCTATGAGCACAGTCAGTTAGCTGGGGTTCACATTCATTTTTTTTTTTTCTTTTCTGAATTCCGATAAAACCCTCCATTGCTGAGATGTTAAGTTTTTTCTGATATGCTAATGAATAGAGATGAGCAAGTAGTATTCGATCGAGTAGGTATTCGAAATACTCGTACTCGATCGAGTACCACTCGCTATTCGAATGGAAAAGTTTCATGGAAGAACCAGCATTGATTGGCCGAATGCTATACAGTCGGCCAATCAACGCTGGTTCTTCTCCTACCTTTAGAAGTCTTCTCCGTGCAGCGTCCCCGCGGCGTCTTCCGGCTCTGAATTCACTCTGCCAGGTATCGGGCCTGGGCAGAGCCGACTGCGCATGCCCGTTTGTAGTGCAGACAAGTGCAGTCGGCTCTGCCCAAGCCCGATGCCTGGCAGAGTGAATTCAGAGCCGGAAGATGCCGCAGGGAAGCTGCACGGAGAAGACTTCTCGGATGATCCAGCCCGATCCTCACTCGTGGACTTGGTAAGTGTAATTTGATCGAATGTTGCCTACCCCTGAAACGAGCATTTTCCCCCCATAGACTATAATAGGGTTCGATATTCTATTTGAGTAGTCGAATATTGAGGGGCTACTCGAAACGAATATCGAATCTCGAACATTTTACTGTTCGCTCATCTCTACTAATGCATCGTTGTTTGGTGCAACGATGGCATCACCATTGCTCTCGTTGCACCAAAGAAGTATGTTTTCCGAAACCAAGTCTCTCTATCCTTCTCTCCCTACTATGATTCACATGTATATTGCCTGGTCTTGTCAATCATAGCAGAGAAGTAGATCTTTGGTGTGATGAGAGCAATGGTGATACCTTCGTTGCACCAAACAGCTTAGGTCATAAATATCTGATCTGTTGGGGAACTATAGCAAGCCCCACATGGATAAGCTATACTGAGCAGCTTCCAGCTCTATCCTCTATAGTGGCCAAGTGTCAGTACCGCACCTCCACTCCCATTAAAGTCAGTTGGACCTGAGCTGCAGTAATGGCACCCATATTCTATACAGAGGAAGGAGCTTTCTGCTTACAGCTCTGTGTTATGAATAGGGCAGGCACTAGAAGTGGTTCCATACAGATGACTATCGTGGGACCAGCTGTCAGCCCCACCAATATGGTATTTATGGCCTATCTTAGGAATAGACCATAAAACCCTTACTACTGGGCTACCCCATTAAGTTTTGATGAGATCTTGACAAAATGTTCAAGGTTTGCAGAAATTGAAAGCTTTAGTATAAATTATTCCTAACATCTCCTTTAGTGAGCTCCTCATTTTGGGATTATCAAGAATGTGCAGAAAAGCTTGAGTTGGGTTAAACAAGAATATCAATATCAGATTGATCCAGTACCCAGGGCTATAAGGGACAAAAACAGAGCAGTGGTATATAAACATGGAGAGATAAAATACAGAATACAGAAGCAGAAAGCGCAGCATTTTATGAATAACATGCTTATACAATGTCAAGTTGATGCCACCTGAAGTCATTGCATCCTTCATCTTCTGGACATGAAGCTTCAGGAAGCTAACAGTAAGGGTGGTAGCAAAAAAAGAGAACACAAAGGGCACACAGATCAACACAAAAATACTATCACCCACAACTGAATTGTATAGAATTGTCTCCAAAGACTCATTGGATGGTTGTAAAATTGAGATATTGACGGGAAGAACTTGAGAAGATCTGTAAAAAAACAAGCTTAGGAGGCAACTACCCAGAGATACCAATTCTACAACCAAAATCTGCCAGGGGACAATAGAGCTGATCTTCATCTTCACCCAGACAAGAAAACCCCATTGGGCGTTCACAACTTTAATGAAATAGAAGAAGCAGAGGACAACAGTGAGCCATGAGCTGTAGCAGATGCAGTAGATAGAGAATAGGTTGACTATGTTTTTGGAAAACCAGGATTGTAAAAATTCAGCCTTCAAGATGTCAGAGAACAAGTTAAAAATTGACACAGTCATGAAAAGTGCACCGGAGACATGTAAAGCCACCTGGATTTTATCTCTAGATTTTAAGGCTCTTTTTCTCTTCCAATCGCGTAGGATGAAGACTGCGATAAACAGATTGACGATAATGGACACAAATACCTCAAGTGACAGAACTGAAAGAGCTATTATAAATGTTGGGCTTCCCATATTAGTAGCCATGAGTGACAGAACTTCTGAGACTCCACTCTTGAGGGTCTGCCAACACCGTAAATTTTACAGATTTCCTGGACACCTAGGGGGAAAAAATTCTTCATAGGCAGAAAGTGAATAAACATGAAGCTTGGGTATGGTCTGGCTTAGTACTGAGAGACTGATAATGTGGGGTGGCCTGGAATGTGACGCAGCTACCAGCAAAATGGCTTTGGCTTTGAATATGCAAATCCACCACCTGCGGATAGGTAGAAACAAGGAACGTTCCATATCTTTCATGTTGGGTCCATTTATATGATGAATTTATAGAGAATTTGTGACATATTTCGCCTATCTCTGAGGGAAACAAAAATTATTGACAGGCATACCCCATGTTATATGCTCAGTTCCCCATATTCCACCAGTCATGGGTAAAGGTGGGATTCAGCCCAAATATTCCAAATTCATCTAGGACAAACTAAACTGGCCGCCACCTGTAAATTATTGCACTCTGGGTTCTTTTCAGGGGAGGTGAGGCTGGAGGCCCAGGGGAGGGGACAAAAAAAAAAAACATTTATCCACACCTTCCTTTAACTCCTCAGGGCCTCCTCAAGGTGTCTGGTGCTCTAGGTCTTTCCCCTTGTTCTGTGATGCCATGTCATGGATTCCATACAATGTGTTGTCAGCATATGTACAAGGATTCCATACAAGGTGCATATAGAAAATCACTTTGTACATACAATATCACAAAAGAGTATTGTCTTAGAAAACTGTATATATTGTGGCAAAATACCTGGACATTGGTGAAATATAATTCACATCGGGACACTCCCTGTATTGGGAGAATGGGGAGGAGAAATGGTAGGAAAAGTAAGTTAATTGTTGCCCGATTCAGCTGTGCTAGCTCAGGCGCAACTCTGCTCCAAAGTACGATACCGCTCCCAAATCCCCAACTGCATCCCCAGTTCACTGTCCGTCCACTAGGGATTCCCCATGTGGTATTCTGAGTGTAATAAAAAAGCTACAATAGTTACATATTTACATAGTAGATGAGGGTGTATGGAGGCATCAGTCCATCAAGTCCAACCTATAACCCTACAGTCCCCTACAGTGTTGATCCAGAGGAAGGGTCCATTCACACAGAGGAAAATGGTGAGGAATTTGGTGTGGAATTTCAGCGCTGAAAAAAAAACCTCCCATTGACTTCAATGGGTACCTTTTTCTGCGCTGCGCTGAAATTCCACACCAAATTCCTTACCATTTTCCTCCATGTGAATGGACCCGAAGGCAAAAAACCCCATGAAGATTATGCCAATTACCCCATTTCAGGGGCAAAAAATTCCTTCCCGATTCCAATCTGGCAGTCAGTCTAAAACCCTGGATCAATGTGTCCTTAAAATCTAAAATCCATAACTTGCAATATTGTTGTTTTCGAGAAAGGCAGACTATTCATTCCATAAAACACAATTAAAAAAAAGAAAAACAATAGTAATATAGCTATGTGATTTAATAGCAGTCTATTTTCTACAGGGGTTTGTGCCTGAGGAAGGGAACTACTTATTGTATAAGCAGCCTGTACTTTTTTTTTTTAACCCTTTTTATCTACACATAAAGTCCAGCCAAGAGGCAAGGTAAGGAAGTAAGGTACGAGGACCCAATCCTAATTTCTTTTCACTTCATCACTCCATGGCATGTACTATATTTCCATTTGCCCATTAGCTTTTGGGATAAGAGTAGGGTTAAGCGATTGGGATCGGAAAAGATTGGATTCCGATGGGCGATCGAGTAAATTTCACGATCGCGATCGGAATTCCGATCCCGATCTTCTCCACTGGGATTGAGGTTGAAGGTTATCTCAAGATCGGCTCAACCCTAAAAGTGACTTTTCCCATAGAGAAGCATTGGCTAGGGTTGAGGATCGGGATCGGAAAAGATCAGATCCCGATTATCGATCGAGCAAATTTCACGATCGGGATTGGCTGGGAAATGATCGGAAATCGGATTTTAAAATCGATCCTGAAATCTCAAGATTTGCTCAACCCTAGATAAGAGCTGGATTTCTGTATTTGGAGATATCTAGGACTCATCACTTATAAATATAATATTACACTATCAGATATCCATGAGGTTTCAAAAGTTATCAAAATCATGTTTTCTATAACTTAAATGAAAAAAGAAAAGTTTCCTTTCGATTCAAAGAATTGCTGGTGGAGCTGAGATCTCTTCTTGGGCTGTTATGCAAACCTGGAGATCTCATTTACCTTCAGCTGGTGTCTATAACATAGGCCAAATCCCATGAAGTATTACATTGCTGTTTTCTTTGTGTATTTTGCTCGCTCGCTTGCACACACCAAAGACAATGATTTGCAAAATAAATTTGTGTATTTGCAACTTTCTTAAATTTCGCTTTGTTGATGTGACTTCGGGTACTTTTCGTCAAGAAGATTTGAATCTATTCATCACCTTGTAAGAGACTGTGACAAGATGGACATGATAGGTATTAAAATGCAAAAGTCTGTAAAAGGTCTGACTGGGTGATATGGCTCCTATCTTAGACTAGTACTCTGTTATATGTGGTATAAAACTGGTGATATAGATATTTGAACAAACCTCCCCCCTTTTGGCAGATGCTATATCTGTACATACTGGCAGTATACAGGGGACATGTATAACTTTCCCTGCCAAAAGTAACACAAAGTTACAGTATTGTTAGGGATAACTTTGGAGCCTATTTTCTGCTAAAATGATATAAATAGGTTAATAAAGTATATTATGCAATAGTAAAAAAAAAAGTAAAACAACAGTTACCCTTGAAGGAGTCCCTACACCCTGACACATTGTTGTGTAGTAAAAAAAATTAAAAATGGCTGCCTAAGGGCCCCTTCACACGGAGTAAACACGCCGCGCATTGTGGCGCGTTTACGGCGCGTGTACGCCGCGTTTTTTTACGGTGCGCGATTACGCCGCGATAACGCCCCGTTTTCGCGCGGCGTACACGCGCCGTAAACGCGCCACAATGCGCGGCGCGTTTACTCCGTGTGAAGGGGCTTGTGACCAAGAGGGACCAACCATTATTTCCAATTCCCATTTACTTCTATGCTCACACATACAGTATGGCTCACTGGTGTTCTCTTGCACTGGTCACATGATTTCTTCTCTGTTTTCATTTCATCTGCACAGCTTCAGCTTCAGCTCCACCCTCCCCTCTCCTTTTTGACTGTCTCCTTTGCTAACCATATGCGCACAGTATTGTGTGACAGCACACAGCTACATCATGACTTTATCATTTGTGATAATACAGACTGTGTCACAGAGCACTTATTAGTAACCAGGCATTGGGGGATGAAGGGTGCCGATGAAGGGACCAAGGTTAGAGGGGTAGCAGCCAACTCTCTACATACTGTTATTGGGGTTTCTGAATGTCATTCCCTTGTCCTGTCTAAGACCCTTGTATGTGAATTTCCCATCAGAATACTCTATCTCTGTATTTCTACACAGTAATAGTGGGGTTACACAAAGCACACCATACCTAGCAGAGGAGTGGACTGGTCGCAACTCAGATCTTCTCCAGCAGAGTTTGCTGAGAAACAGTAGTGTAACTGAAAATGGCTGGGCCCCGTGGCGAACTTTTGACATAGCTCCTCCTTCCCTCAACCGACGCTGAAAACCCCGACCGCACACACCATTATGCTCCATAGTGGCCCCTGCAAACAGTATTATGCCCCAATGTGGACACCCATGAACAATTATTATACTCACAAGGGAGGATACAAACAGAAAAAACATTGTTACTTACCTATCCCTGGCTCCAGTGCAGTCCCTGCTGATGTCAGCCATCTTCAATGACGTACAGGGCATGACTTGACCCAGGCCTGTGTCACGACACATAAGAACGCAGGCCCCAGGCCATGTGATGTAAGAGACATCATACAAGTAGGCCTGAAGCCTTCCCAGAGCCCGGAGAGTTAAATAACACTGTTTTTTTTTTTTAATGCTCCCTCACCTCTCCTGGGCCTCTGATCATTATACTCGGGGGTCTGAAAAGATCCCTGAGTATAACTACCTGTTGGTTTTTGTTTTTTTTTTAAAAACTGCAGCTCTTGTCGGGCACCCTAATGTCCTGGGCCCTGTGGCAACCGCTACCACTGCTACCACGATAGTTACACCCCTACTGAGAACAGCAGCGAGTAACCTGAAGTGTATAGTAACACATGGAAGATGCAAAAGACAAACAACAAGAAATTTTGAAAGAAAACTGAAGTAAAAACTGATATTTACCCATCAGGTACATTTCATTTTTTGTTTGTGTAGTGGCCCCATGAGAATTGGCCAATTTTGCATTGGTTTATTTTGTCGCTGTTGTCTGTGACATGCCTTGTCAGATTGGACAAGGTTTTTGGTCTGCTGGGGAGTTTTAGCAGTTTGCTGTTTTATGTGACATGACTTGTCAGATTGGAGACGGGCTTAGGTCTGCTGAGAGTTTGATTAGCTTGTGCAGCAGCCATGGTTTTGCCGCAGGAGTCTTGCGTTCAACTGTAGTTTAAATACTTTTCAATTTATGAGAATACTGACATCCAGTATGGCAGTCCAGTATAGGTACAATCTATTTATGGATGTGTTGTTATGGAAATGTAATATGAAATGTGAACTTATATTGGCTGATACACATCATATGACTGAATATTTAAGGACCTACAAACAGCTATTGACTAATACAGGTCATAAATATCTTGCTTGCTATGAAACCTGGAGTAAAGCTGTGTGTATGTTAAGAATAAAGAACCTGCCAGTTTCCATTGGTCCATAAGAGTGATGTGATCATTAATAGATGAGCGAGTAGTATTCGATCGAGTAGGTATTCGATCGAATACTATGGCATTCGAAATACTCGTACTCGATCGAACACTACTAGCTGTTCGAAGTTAGGATTCGATCCAGAACCAGCGTTGATTGGCAGAATGTTATATAGACTATAATGGGGTTCGAAACCCGTTTGAACAGTGTGCGGCTGTTCGAATTGGATTTCGAACCTCGAACATTTTAGTGTTCGCTCATCTCTAGTGATCATGTATATCTCAGTGTGGATATCAGTAAAAAAAAAACTGTGATCGGTGGTTATGGAAACTTGGAGTGAGAGGCCCTTCACACTACTGATACGCTGCCTGATTCTGAACGTTAAAACACGCTCAGAATCAGCGCGTATAAAGCAGATCCCATTCATTTCAATGGGGAGCTGGCATATGAGTGCTCCCCATTGAAATGAATGGGCTGCTTTTTACTCTACGAGCGCTCCCATTGAAGTGAATGGACTGGAATGGCTTGGACTGAGCCGAGTGCCGGGCCCCTTCACACGGCGAGCCGTACACGTGAGCGCTTCCAATTCACTTCAATGGGAGCGCTCGTAGAGTAAAAAGCAGCCCATTCATTTCAATAGGAAGCGCTCGTATGCTGGCTCCCCATTGAAATGAATGAGATCTGCTTTATACGCGCTGATTCTGACCGTGTTTTAACGTTCAGAATCAGGCAGCATATCAGTAGTGTGAAGGGGCCCTAAAACTATGTTTATGTTACCTTGTGTACCAGTGTCATCCACAACACCCTGCCCTTTTAAAGCACATCTACAGCAGTGAAAAACAAGGGCTGAGGTGTTATGGAAACCTAGAGTAAAGCTGTGTGTATGTGAAGACTAAATGCCTATGAGTTTCTATTGGCTGATAAGTGACATGTGACCGTGTCTTTGGCAGTTGGAATATGAGTGAAAGACTTGCAAACTTGTATTGGCTAATGCAGGTTATTTTTTGGGAATACTGTATCTCAGGAACAGTATGTCCTAGATAGTAGAGTTCCAGTCTAAAACCTTTCTGGACACCTGATGTGTCTGCGTGCTAAATTTGGTGAAGATCAGTTCAGGTGTTTGGTCGTGTATAAAGAACAGATATATGAGATAAGATATATATGCAATGAGTAAAAAAAAAGTTGACAAAGCTAGCCATAGTCATGGTATGAGAGAACAACAGCATCAGTCAGCCATAAGTCAATGTAATGCCCAAACAAACAAGTGAATTTGTCAGACAAATGATATTGGAAAAATTAAAACAACTGTCTTGAAGATTCAGTATTTTATTAGGTGAGAATAATCTTAACGTGACACTTATACTCAGGGCACTATCATATGAATATGCATATTACAGTTCCTTTTAACATTGGAAACAATGATCAGAGAGCTGAAGACAGGTATACAGATATATAAGTGACAGACACAGTCTGAAGAAACCCCTGTTATGTGGGTTCGCACTGCCAGTGGTTGTCACTATGATATAGTCAGGAACAGCAGATAGAAGACAATAAAGACAATATTCATGAATTTTACATTTTAAGACTTGATCTCTACCTTCATTTCGGATGTAGTCATAGAATCATCCCTACAGACTGAAGGGATTATTACAGAAGACACATACAGTGTATCAGCACTGAGCAACAAACCTAACATGTACAAGGTCATATATTAGATGGTTGCATTACACATAAACATTGAAGACTTGAGCCATTTATTGCCAAATCTTTTAATTAATTAATTAATTAATTAATTAATTTTTACATGTATGAAATATTTGCATGTTACAAAGAACCCTTAAATCACTGTGTCACAAGGGACTTATCACAGAGCGTACAATATCAAGAAAACAACAGTAACAATAGTAACTAACACAGGATATTGCAACAGCATTGCAATGTGCAAGAGCCTACTGTAAAATAAAATATAAGACCTCAACATAGAGAACTATACAAAGTGATGAATAAAAGTAATACATCAAGATAGAAATATTCAATCTGAATGTTACTTTTAGTGGCCAGATCTTTTTTTCTGGTAGCCAGCAAAAGAAATCCAACCTATAATGAAGAGATTAGTGGACAATCCAATCATGGCCTCAAGTAGTAAAAGAACCAGAAGGATCCCTATAGTGAGATTAGTCATGTTAGGAGAAGGTTGGAACAAGAAACTCAACTCCACTATGTGTCTCACAGCTGTCTGTGTTGTAGTGCAGGAGCTCGAGATGGCTCGCCACATTTCATGCTGTGTCTCTTGTGTATACTGAGGTTGGTTTAGGAGATAAAGGTGGATGACCCTTATGATATTTGTCAGATTAAGTTTCCCAGTCCATTTAGGGCCCCAGTCGTCTGTGAGAGACAACAAGATGCCTGTAGGAATCCAGGAGATGAGAGAAGGTAAGTATAGGCACTTATTATGTTGTAGAACCTCTCCCGTTCCTTCACATATTATATTCTCGGGTTCAAGAAGACCCCAGAGTATAATAGTAGGTTGTGGACAATGAAACTCAAAATGTAATTTGAACCTGAAAGTTTTGGAACGTACGGGGCCAAATCCAGTTTGATCCCAAGAAGTTTTCTCATCTCTAATAAAGATTGTCAACAAAGACATATATATATATATATATATATATATATATATATATATATATAGTGAAATATGTGATATGTAAGAACAGCAAAAGACATGGAATTACGTAGACAAGTGTCACTCTCCCGAGTCTCTACAAGTGAGTGAAGTGAATAGATCCCTCAATTTCTGCTTCAGTTTTGGGTTACCATAGATAAGAAAAATGGATTGTCCTGTGGGAAAGAAGAGCAGTAACATTATACATAGCCAATATCCTACACTTCTCTCAGGAAATATTCCTAGTGTACTAAACATTAGAGCAAGAATAAGAAGCACATAGAAGATCAGAAGACCGGTCATCGTCTGGACTGCGCTCCGATAATCCTTCACATTGGTGTTGGCTAAAGTCCCATTATTCTTCTTCATCTGGCTGTTGTACACTCTGAGGAAACCAGCACTGACAACTGTTGTCAATAAGACTACAAGAATAGGCAGAACATTGAGAGTCAGAACCATATTCAGGTAAAATTTCTGTTCTCCCATTATTTCCTCGGCTTTGACTTCATTCATAGTTGAGTTTATTCCACTTGAGTATTGGACTGATGGAAGTAGCAATATGAAACTCCCAAGTACAGATATAGTTTCAGCCATCAATATCAACTGAAAGACCAAGGCATCAATTTTGTTCTTAATGTTCATGAGAACTCCAGGTCGGGCAGGTATGATCTTCATGAAGTAGAAGAAGCAAAGTGTGGCAGTCAGGCATGAACTGGATGTAATGCTATACATGGTCATATAGGAGATGAAGTAAAACACGGACCTTATACTGTAATAATATGACCATATGGAGCTGGTGAACAAGAATGCTGTCGTAAATATGGTGTAGAAGACATTGGAGACATTCAGAGATATCAAGATCCTGCTCAGTGGAGCAATAGTTGTCCTTTGGAAACCAGCAAGAGAAATGATTATGAAGATACTGGAGGACAAGTCAGTAACAGCTTCAAGAAGAAGAAGAACAGAAAGTAAAATCTCCACATTAGAATCAGCCATGGTGAGACTGGTAAGGAGTCTATACCATATACTTCAAACATACAAGGATGTGTCATCCAAAGTCATTGTGGTTGTACAGACGTTTCAGACAATGCAGATCTTCAGCTCCATTGCTCAAATTGGCCTGAGAATAAAAAAAATCTAAATAGAACAAAAATACGCATCCAGATGATGTTCCTTCTGTATATTTTCTCCCGGTCTCATCTAAATGCAGCTGTCTGGCATGTCTGAAACAATGGTCACATGAATACATAAGTATAAAATACATACAGCACGAGCTCGATGCTATCATTTTCATATATGCAAATGCTACCTCTTCAGAATGCCTTTACTTTTTTCTGTACATTACATTGAGCTGAGTTTCCCTTTCAGCTAATCTTACTTTGCTCACCAAATCAAATCAAATAAAATCAAACAGGCTTTATTGGCACGTCCAAATAGATATTTGGCATTGCCAAAGCTAGTAAAGTGTGTGTGGGGGGGGAGTGGTGGGTATGGGGGGATTGATTTGGGGGTATAACAGTCCGTGGAGTTTCATCTTCCTCTTAGTTGGTGACCGCTATATGGGGTGGAGCGGGTGGTTTGGAGTATAACAGTCCTTGGGGTCTCATCTTCCTCTTGTTTGGTGACAGCTGGACACGTATTGGGCAGCGATCTCCACAGTGGCCTCTTCTTCTCCCAGTAGGATGTAGAGTTTCCTCTTCTTGTCTGCAGATATGAAGTCTGGGATGTGGGCAGAGAATCTTTGGAAGTAGACGGCCCTCACAGCTGAGTATTTGTTGCAGTGTAGCAGGAAGTGGGTCTCGTCTTCTAGGGCCCCCTGGTCACAGTGCTGGCACAGTCTGTTCTCCCGTGGCTTGTATGTCTGCCTGTGTCGCCCCGTCTCCATCTCCAGGCTGTGGGCGCTCAGTCTGTACCGGCTCAGGGTCTGTCTGTGTTTGGGGTGGTGTATTCTCTGCATGTAGGTGGCCATGGTGTAGTCTCTTTGCAGTGACTGGTACACAGTGGTACTCTCTCAATTACTCCTTTTATTTGAGCCTTGTTCAGGGCATGTTGGGGGTTTTGGCTTGGCAGATGGCTGATGCTTGGTTGGGGGGTATCAGTTTTTCTCGGGGCTCTGTAGCTCAGCCAGGCTTGGTGGTGGTAAGAGCCAGGGCTGCTGCCCTGTATGTGAGTCCAGAATGATAGCGCCCTCTTCTGCATAGTGAGGCATAGGGGGAGTCTGCACCATCACTTCCAGGCAGAGGTGTAACTTGAAGCTCCTGGGCCCCAATTCAAATCTGTAATGGAGCTCCTGCCCACCTTGTGCCATTTACAATGGTGGTATATATTTTGCGACAGAGGGATGTTTGGGGTCTCTCAGGGTCTACATCAGTATCGACTGCTACATCTTCACCCTCTATAACTACTCCCATGCGCCAGGATCATTTGTACATATACATGCCATACCTTACATATAAATTAATGTATTCTTTTTATGTGTACTAGTAGATTGCTTGAACATAATATCAGGTCATCCTAATAGCTATGATGTTACTATCTAATTTATAAGGGATTAATCACGGTTATGATATTACTGCATATAATTCCTTGAGTGCAGGGACTCCTTCATAGCTGAACGTGTCCTCGATTTAGATTTGTCCAGCATTCGGGTTATATCAGATTCAGTGCACTATGTCAAGACCAGCTTTTAGGTTTGATTAAATGGTCAAAAAGGGTATAGTTTGGGGTTATTTCAATAAATTATCTGTTTCTGTTTGCTTTGCTTGATTAATGTAGTATCAGCTACTGTCTGACTGACAGCATACGTTACTAAGGTGTTGGTCTAGTGCTAAGCAGTAAAATGGCTAACACTAAGCCCCCATTATAGACCTGGTAACAAGAGCCAGCAAGAATGGATTTTTGGCCAGTTATGAAAATTAGTAGGGAGTCCAGACTGTACATTTTTCCAACAAATAAATAATTAAAAAATAAACCAACAATGATCATAGAGATGAAGAAAGCTATACAGGTAAATAGGTGACAAAGACACAGTCTGAAGAACCCCCTGTTATCTGGGTTCACACTGCCAATGGTTGTCACTGTGATATAGTCAGGAATGGCAGATAGTAAACAATAAGGACAATATTCATGAATTTCACTAGAGATGAGCGAGTAGTTAAATACTCGATATTAGATATTCGTTTCGAGTAGCCCCTCAATATTCAACTACTCAAATCGAATATCAAATCCTATTATACTCTATGGGGGGAAAATGCTCGTTTCAGGGGTAGGCAACGTTTGATCAAATTATACTTACCAAGTCCACGAGTGAGGGTCAGGCTGGATCCTCCGAGAAGTCTTCTCCGTGCAGCTTCCCCATGGCATCTTCTGGCTCTGAATTCACTCTGCCAGGCATCGGGTCTGGGCAGAGCCAACTGCACATGCCCGCAGTACAAACGGACATGCGCAATCGGCTCTGCTCAGGCCTGATGCCTGGCAGAGTGAATAAAGAGCCGGAAGACGCCGCGGGGAAGCTGCACGGAGAAGACTTCTAAAGGTAGGAGAAGAACCAGAATTGATTGGCTGACTGTATAGCATTCGGCCAATCAATGCTGGTTCTGCATCGAACTTTTACATTCGAACAGCGAGTGGTACTCGATCGAGTACGAGTATTTCGAATTCCGTAGTATTCGATCGAATACCTACTCGATCGAGTACTACTCGCTCATCTCTAATTATAACACATACAGCAGACCAGTACGGAACACCAAACGTAATGTAACGTTGTACAAGATCACATACTAGATGGATACATTGCACGTAAATATAGAAGACCTAACCCCATATTTTTGCCAAATCATTTAATTTATTTAATTTTCCATGTAAGAAATATTTGTATTTTACAAAGACCCCAAAAGCCATCACTGTGTCACAAGGGGCTATTCACAGAGCGTACAATATCAAGAGAACAACCGTAACAATAGTAACTAACACAGGATAGTGTAACAGCATTGTAAAGTGAGTCTACTGTAAAATAAAATATAATACATTAGTATAGAGAACTATACAAAGTGATGAATAAAAGTTATACATCAACATAGAATTATTTAATCTGAATGTTAATTTTACTGGCCAGAGGTTCGAGGTTCGATATTCGTTTCGAGTAGCCCCTCAATATTCGACTACTTGAATCGAATATCGAACCCTATTATAGTCTATGGGGGGAAAATGCTCGTTTCAGGGGTAGGCAACGTTCGATCAAATTATACTTACCAAGTCCACGAGTGAGGGTCAGGCTGGATCCTCCGAGAAGTCTTCTCCGTGCAGCTTCCCCGTGGCATCTTCTGGCTCTGAATTCACTCTGCCAGGCATCGGGCCTGGGCAGAGCCAACTGCGCATGCCCGCAGTACAAACGGACATGCGCAATCGGCTCTGCTCAGGCCTGATGCCTGGCAGAGTGAATAAAGAGCCGGAAGACGCTGCGGGGAAGCTGCACGGAGAAGACTTCTAAAGGTAGGAGAAGAACCAGCATTGATTGGCCAACTGTATAGCATTCTGCCAATCAATTCTGGTTCTGCATCGAACTTTTACATTCGAACAGTGAGTGGTACTCGATCGAGTACGAGTATTTCTAATACCATAGTATTTGATCGAATAACTACTCGATCGAGTACTACTCGCTCATCTCTAGTAGCCAGCAAAAGAAATCCAACCTATAATGAAGAGATTAGAGGACAATCCTTATGGCTTCATGCAGTAAAAGAACCTGAAGGATTCCTTCTGGTCATGTCAGGACAGGGTTGGAACAAAGAGCTGAACTCACAAGACTATGTGTCTCACAGCTGTCTGTGTTGTAGTGCAGGAGCTGGTGATGTCTCGACGCATTTCATGCTGTGTCCCTTGTGTATACTGAGGTTGTTTTAGGAGATAAAGGTGGATGAACCTAATGATATTTGAGTCAAAGAATATTGGTCAGATTAAGTTTCCCAGTTCGTTTTGGGCCTCATTGGTCCCCTGTAGCATGTGATGTCATGTAGTAGGCTAGAAGAGGACCCTGAGAGGCAACCAGACGCCTGGAGGAATCCGAGAGAGGTGAGTTTAAGTATTTATTATGTTCCAGTACCTTTCTTTTTCCATCACATATTATATTCTGGGGTTCAAGAAGACCCCAGAGTATAATAGTAGGTTGTGGACAACAAAACTCAAAATGTAGTTTGAACCTGAAAATTTTGGAACGTATGGGGCCAAATCCAGGTCAATCCCAAGAAGTTTGCTCATCTCTAATGAAGATCCTTAGGAAACATACAAAATGCAATTCTATACACAGACAGGTCAAATAACTAAAATCACGTAAACATCGCAGAAGATATCCAGGCAAATTGCAGATCTTTATGGGCTAAATGCATCCAGCATACAGTATATTGCCATCCAATAAGGTCAATGAGTCTTATGGGACTTTAGATACATTAACCCTTTTATTTCTGCAATGTTCTGAAATATGTGATATGTAAGAACAGCAAAAGACATGGAATTATGTAGACAAGCGTCACTCTCCCGAGTCTCTACAAGTGAGTGAAGTGAATAGATCCCTCAAGTTCTGCTTCAGTTTCGGATTACCATAGATAAGAAAAATGGATTGTCCTGTGGGAAAAGAGACCATTAACATTATACATAGCCAGTATCCTACACTTCTCTCAGGAAATATTCCTAGTGTGCTGAACATTACAGCAAGAAAAAGAAGCACATAGAAGATCAGAAGACCGGTCATCGTCTGGACTGCGCTCCGATAATCCTTCACATTGGTGTTGGCTAAAGTCCCATTATTCTTCTTCATCTGGCTGTTGTACACTCTGAGGAAACCAGCACTGACAACTGTTGTCAATAAGACTACAAGAATGGGCGGAACATTGAAAGTCAGAATCAAATTCATGTAAAATTTCTGTTCTCCCATTATTTCCTCTGCTTTGACTTCATTCATAGTTGAGTTTATTCCACTTGAGTATTGGACTGATGGAAGTAGCGATAAGAAACTCCCAAGTACAGATATAGTTTCAGCCATCAATATCAACTGTAAGACCAAGGCATCAATTTTGTTCTTAATGTTCATGAGAACTCCAGGTCGGGCAGGTATGATCTTCATGAAGTAGAAGAAGCAAAGTGTGGCAGTCAGGCATGAACTGGATGTAATGCTATACATGGTCATATAGGAGATGAAGTAAAACACGGACCTTATACTGTAATAACATGACCATATGGAGCTGGTGAGTAAGTACGCTGTCGTAAATATGGTGTAGAAGACATTGGAGACATTCAGAGATATCAAGATCCTGTTCAGTGGAGCAATAGTTGTCCTTTGGAAACCAGCAAGAGAAACGATTATGAAGATACTGGAGGACAAGTCAGTAATAGCTTCAAGAAGAAGAATAGGAAGAAAAATCTCCACATTAGAATGAGTCATGCTGAGACTAGTAAAGAGTCTATACCATATACTTCAAACGTATAAGGATGTGTTGTCCAACGTCATTCTGGGTGCACAGACATTTCAGACAATGCAGATCTTCAGCTCCGTTGCTCATATTGGCCAAAGAATAAAAAAAATCTAAATAGAACAAAAATATGCATCCAGATGATGTTCCTTTTGTATATTTTCTCCCAGTCTCATCTAAATGCAGCTGTCTGGCATGTCTAATACCAACAACTGAACTAATGTTTGCATGAATATATAAGTCCAAAATACATAATGCATGAGCTCTCTGCCATAATTTTCATATATGCAAACTCTACCTCTTCAGAATGCCTTTGCACTTTTTTCTGTACATTACATTGAGCTGAGTTTCCCTTTCATCTAATCTTACTTTGCTCACCAAGTCACCATCACTTCCAGGCAGAGGTGTAACTCGAAGCTCCTGGACCCCAATTCAAATCTATGATGGAGCTCCTGCCCACCTTGGGCCATTTACAGTACTGGTATATTTTTTGCAACAATGGGATGTTTGGGGCTCCTCAGGGTCTAGATCAGTATTGACTGCTACATCTGCACCCCCTGTAACTATGCCCCTGCGCCAGGATCATTTGTATATATACATGCCATACCTTACGTATACAGTATTGCATTCTTATTTATGTGTACTGGTAGATTGCTTGAACATAAAATCATGGCTCGAAAAGAACACAGAGACACCGAGCACAGGCTTATAGTGTAGCAAGTCACACAGATTTTATACAGATTAGACCAATATTTCTCAAATATCATGCCAGATTTGATGAATTTGGGGTAAATTATACCAATGCAGAGTCCAGAAAAACTGAATTCAACGTTTCCCCTTATAATAAATCTCTCCCTTTAAGTCTTTGTCAAAGTTTCTTGCTGGTACGATGTATAATGTATTGTTGCTTTCTAATTTTATTCCTACTTTTCTTCCATTGACTATCACTTATTTGGAAAAAAAAATAGGACTATTGATAAGGTCAAAGCCGTGTTTATGACTAATTGATCAATAATCCTGGGTAACTGTCATTGTCCTAATTGATATGAGCCAAGGGCTAGGTAGGTATTGATACCAGATGCAAAATGTTGGTATTATCACCTCTCTTATCAGTGAGAGAGTGTGCACTGAGGCACTTTTTATTAAAAACACGGGGGTTAAATAGTAGCAGAGAAAGGAAGAGAGATAACAACAACGTAAGTTCTCATATTCATTTCTGATTGGTATGGTATATCTCCATCAAACAGAAAAAGTTTAAGTAGTTCCATATACAGTCAGATACTCCCGGTCCTGCGTGGTAACCTTGGGGAGCTGTCTTCTGGCAGCTTTGTTTTTCTTGCACCCATCCTGGATACAGACCCCATCTTATCATATAATATTATACCAGTTTCAAGAATAAGCCACTATATCTAGCATTCAACTTTAAAGGATAACAATGTTTTTCATACGTTGCATGATTCTAATCTTCACACTATTATATGTTAGACATTCTGAGAATATGTGTTATATTATGTGAAATATGAGAAAACAAATAAAACCAGATGAAATAAGACGTAAAAGTAATAAGACAGGCATTATATAGATAAGTGTCACTCTCCCGAGTCTCTACAAGAGAGTGCAGAGAATAGCTCCTTCAAGTTGTGCTTCAGTTTTGGGTTACCATAAATAATAAAAATGGATTGTCCTGTGGGAAATGAGAGCAGAAACATTACACATATCCAGTATCCTTCACTTCTCTCAGGAAATATTTCTAGCGCACTTATGATTACAGCAATAATGACAAACAGGTAGAAGATCAGAAGACCGGTCATTGTCTGGACTGCGCTCCGATAATCCTTCACGTTGGAGTTGGCTAAAGTCCCATTATTCTTCTTCATCTGGCTGTTGTACATTCTGAGGACCCAAGCGCTGGAGAGAGTTGTCAGAATGATTACCATGAAAGGCAGACCATTGAGAAACAAGGTGATACTTGTAAAGTAAAGTCTTTGTCTTCTCGTTTCTTGTGTTTCAACTTCAATCATAGTTGAGTTTTTTTCATCTGGACTTTGTAGTGATAGGAAACTTACAACTACAGATATAGTTTCAGCCATCAATATCAACTGTAAGATAAAGGAACCAATTTTATTCTTAATGTTCATGAGAACTCCAGGTCGGGAAGGTATGATCTTCATGAAGTAGAAGAAGCAAAGTATGGCAGTCAGCCATGAAATGGATGTAATACTATACACGTTCATATAGGAGATTAAGTAAAACACAGACCTTACACTGTAGTAATATGACCATAAGGAGCTGGTGAGTAAGTACGCTGTCATAAATACGGTGAAGGACACATTGGAGACATTCAGGGATATCAAGATCCTGTTCAGTGGAGCAATAGTTGTCCTTTGGAAACCAGCAAGACAAAGAGAAATGATTATGAAGATACTGGAGGACAAGTCAGAAATAACTTCAAGAAGAAGAAGAACAGAAAGAAAAAACTCTATTTTAGAATTACTCATGTCAAGACTTGTAAGGTCGTTGTCCAGAGTCATCCAAGGTATAAAGCAAGTGCTAAAATCTTAATTGCAGAAAAGGCTGACCTTCAACTAAGATCAAATTGATATTCTGATGAGCCAATTACAGTATGGTCTGATATCATCTTAAGCAATAAAACCCAGTAAAAATAATTGTTCTAAACTAATTCAGAGCAAAAAGAAAAATCTAAGTTTAATCAAAAGCCCATGCAGATGATGTTCCTTCAGTAAATTTCCATGTTCTAGTGTAAATGCAGCTCTGGCTTAGAGAAGGATGTGTCCTTTATTCCAGCAGCCAAAGCAATGGTCACATGATCACGTAAGCACTAATTATCTGTATACCCATCATGGCCGCCCCGATGTGTTACTTTTCATATATGCAAACTCTGTATGTTCAGAATGATTCACGATATTTCAGCAGCACGGTACATCGAGCTCTTCTACTATGTTCACCCTTTCATTGGTACAAATATATGCAGGGCCGGCGTCAGCGCACGGCATAGTCGGGCAAGTGCCGGGGCCCACAGAGCCTCTGGGGGCCCCCCGGCACTTGCCTGTCACAATTTCAGCTCATCGGCGTCCGTCCGCCGATGAGCTGAAATACATACGCGATGCAGGAGCTGTGAGATCAGCTCCTGCTTTAAAGCTCCGGCCCCGGCTTGCGTGTGTAGGCGCGATGACGTCATCGCATCACGCCTACACACGCAAGCCGGTCCGGAGCTAAGCAGGAGCTGAACTCACAGCTCCTGCATCGCGTATGTGACTAGAGAGGAGCATTGGGGGAACGAGGGAAGGTGAGTGATAGAAGGTGAGTGATGTAAGTGTTTGTTTTGTATTACATTACATATTAAGGTGAAACATAATGAAGGGGGCCCATGAAACTGGGGGGCAAATGAAGGGGAGGGGGGGAACGGCATGACACTGGGGAAGATGAATGGGATGGGGAGAGAACGGCATGAAACTGGGGACAGAGATGGAGGGGGCCCAAAGAAACTGGGGGGGCAAATGAAGGGGAGGGGGGAACAGCATGACACTGGGGCAGATGGAGGGGGGGAGAACAGCATGACACTGGGGCAGATGGAGGGGGGGAGAACAGCATGACACTGGGGCAGATGGAGGGGGTGGGGAGAGAACGGCATGGAACTGGGGACAGAGATGGAGGGGGCCCAATGAAACTGAGGGGGCAAATGAAGGGGGGGAGGACGGCATGACACTGGGGCAGAGACGGGGGACATTAAACTGTGGGCAGATGAAGGGGGAGAACGTGATGAAACTGGGGACAGAGATGGAGGGGGGACATGAAACTGGGGGCAGAGGAAGGGTGTATATGAAACTGGGGGAGAGATGGAGGGGGGGCATATAATTTGCGGGTGACTGTAGGAGGATTATACTGTGTGGGAGCACATAATAAATGAATGAGAATGGGTGGAATCAACATAAAAGTGGGTGGAACTAAATTTGCCGCGGCGCACAGAGCGCGCCGCACATTTTGCCCCTCTTTCTACTCTTTAAAAGATTGGGAGGTATGGCGTTGGTGACGCCACACTCCTGCATGACGTCACTCGCTTCATCTGCAACGCACAGTGTCTCGACTCCCCCACCTCCTTTACAAGAGGGCCCACTGAGGCTCTGTCGCCCAAGGGCCCATAAAAACCTGGAGCCGGCCCTGAATATATGCCACACCATATCAAAAAGTATGTTGTAAGAAATTAAAAATGAAAATCTGAATTTTCATGAAACACATCGACCCCTAAATAAAGTCACCAGTTGGGGGTTTAGGGACTTTTCTAGAAATTCAATTTATTTAGACAATGTTTTATTCTAGAAATGTATTTCTACTGTTAAAGACCATAGGGATGCAATGGATTTGCACTCACTATTCTACTAGTGCAGTGAGGGGGCATTCACACTTGTGCCCATATCCGCCCGCCCGGTCTCCATCCTATTGCATAGGGATGGCTTCTCGGCAGTTAGTTTTAAAACCCATTCATTTGAATAGGTTTTTAAAGCAAACCGCCAGTGTCCATATGCAGCCTCTCCACGGGGAAACAGTTTTTTCTGGACGGACACAAAGTCCTGCATGTCCGACTTTGTGTCCGTGAAAAAAATTGGTTCCCTCCGGAGAGGCTGCATATGGACACTGGTGGTTTGCTTTAAAAACCTATTCGAATTAATGGGTTTTAAAACTGACCGCCGGGAAGTCATCCCCTATGCCAATTCCTGGGGAATAGGACGGAGACCCGGTGGGCGGACATGGGTGCAAGTGTGAACATCTCTTCACTATGTACATTTCTGATATTAGAGATCCTGTATTTATTTTGAGCTACAGCCTAATACCAGAAGGCTCCAGACCAGCAATCTGACAAAACTTCTGCTTTTATAGAGCTGCTCCTACTTCATGATTATTCAAGGGCATTTGATTAATAGACTTGACTGGTACTACTCTCTCATTTCCTATGGAAGCATTGAAGGTATATTTACATTTTGGACTTGTTCTGTTAAGTAAATAATGCCATGGAGTAATTTGTTGTCTATTATTCATCTGAGGTTAGATTTACCTAATTTTACCTAAGAACTAGATTTGATGACCATGTATATTTTTATTATACAATAGAACTTAGTGATGGCCATGGGTTGTTCATATGGAAAAGGTTACAATTGTGAAACATGAAAATGACTTCTGTTTTGCATCACCTTTGTTTATGTTTCCCTCCCTGGAGAAATTGGAGATATTGGGAATTTGAATGAAGTCAAATCCAAGCTTTCCCTCAGTTTTCTACGTTCAGAGATAAAAACATACACAAAAAAATACACAGTGAATTTTTCTTTTATAGAATTGAGTGTAAAAAAGATACATAAAGGCAAGACTCCACATATAAGATAAGAAGCTCCCATTGGATTTGGATTGAAGAACCATTTTTGAGCTAAAATTGAAGGGAAACAAGAGTGAGATGAATCCTGACAATAGTCACATGGTCTTGGCTCCCGTCATTGTTATAATCCTGGAGTTGATAGCCGGACTGTTTTTGAATGTTTTTATTTTAGCCATAATCTTCTATGACTTCTACAGACAGAAAAACCTGAGCACCAGCAATAAAATCATGAGTTGCCTCATTGTTTCGAATGTGAGTTACAACATCTTCATATCTGCTGGCTTACTGGATGAGTTTATTGGCCTTCAAGCCTCATTGACTATTTACTTGTCTTTGTTGTACACCACCTTACTGCTCTATAGTGTCGGCTCCTGTTCCTGGTTCACGGCTCTCCTCGGAGTCTTCTACTACTTAAAAATATCACAGGCCAGATATCTTTCTTGGATCAAGCTCCACCTGTGCTCCATTATTTCTTGGATGCTGTTGGTGGTAGAAGTTGTGTCTTTCATTGTCAGCTCCTTTAGTAGTTTATTAGTCATTTTGCCTCAGAACAGTTTCCGAAACATCACGGACAGTCTTCCATCTGTTATGCAGGTGGTAGCAAAGAACAGATCAGGACTTATTAATGCTGTCCTAGTTGCTACTTCCATGCCTTTTACGATAATACTCATCTCCACTGTGTGCACTGTGTGGTTACTGAGAAGACACAGTCATAAGATGGAGAGAAGTATGGAAACTGCGGACAATGGACAACTGATGGCATACATGCGGGTGGTTTGTAGAATGACGCAGTCTCTCCTCTTCTATGGAATATTTTATACGTTAATTTTGATTTTTTATTTTTCCATTGTCACAAAATTTGAATCAGGATTCTGGGTAATCTTGTCGCTTATGTGCTCCTTCACCCCTGTACAAGCCGCCCTCCTCATTCTTGGTAACCCAAGACTTAAAAATGCCTGGAAGGACATATTTACCAGGTTGTCTTGCAAGACCAATGAGGGATGAGCATGAGTATATGGTACAGTAGATGTTCTGGAAGGTCAAGAAATATTGTACTCAGTAAACTTGTGATACTACATGTGTGCCGGTGTAAATAACTCCATCGGACAGTAGAGTCATGTAGAGTTGTGTGGTTTGTGTTGTGCATATATAGCATATATATATATATATATATATATATATATAATTCTATATTAGAGATGAGCGAACAGTAAAATGTCCGAGGTTCGATATTCGTTTTGAGTAGCCCCTCAATATTCGACTACTCGAATCGAATATCGAACCCTATTATAGTCTATGGGGGGAAAATGCTCGTTTCAGGGGTAGGCAACGTTTGATCAAATTATACTTACCAAGTCCACGAGTGAGGGTCGGGCTGGATCCTCCGAGCAGTCTTCTCCTTGCAGTGTCCTCGTGGCGTCTTCCGGCTCTGAATTCACTCTGCCAGGCATCGGGCCTGGGCAGAGCCGACTGTGCATGCCCGCACTACAAGCAGACATGCGCAGTCGGCTCTGCCCAGGCCCGATGCCTGGCAGAGTGAATGAAGAGCTGGAAGACGCCGCGGGGAAGCTGCACGGAGAAGACTTCTAAAGGTAGGAGAAGAACCAGCATTGATTGGCCGACTGTATAGCATTCGGCCAATCAATGCTGGTTCTGCATCGAACTTTTACATTCGAACAGCGAGTGGTACTTGATTGAGTACGAGTATTTCGAATACCGTAGTATTTGATCGAACACCTACTCGATCGAGTACTACTCGCTCATCTCTATTCTATATATAATTTGCAAAACTCTATTGGATTATGTGCATGGTAAAGGCTAAAGGTGATGTTATGAGAAGTCACAATTTCTATATGTTTTGCATACAATTTGCTCACTGTTTGCTTGTTGCTTACACATGTCAGCAGAAATTGTGTATGTTAAATTTTGCATAAATACAAATCTTAGTTCTCCATCATTTTACTAGTCACATAGATTAAAAGTACAGAAACCCAAGAATCATCATATGAAGAGTTCTGGACAAAATTCTGGAAAACCCTTTTTGTTGAGCTGAGAATGAAAGCATACAGCGGTGACATGGATACTGGTTTTGACATTCAGAATGTTTTTGGGCCTGTCATTGGTTTAGTCGTGGAGATAACATTGGGATTATTTTTCAATCTTTTTATTTTATCCGTCATCTTCTATGACTTCTACACACAGAAAACCATGTGTAACAGTAATAAAATATTGGCGTCCCTCGGTATATCAAATGTGATTTATAACATTGTGATATCTGCTGGCCTCCTGGATGAGTTTTCTGGTCTTCCAACCTCCTCGACTTATGACTTGTGTTTTTTGTATATCACACTACTGCTCTATAGTGTCAGCTCCTGTGCCTGGCTCACGGCTAGCCTCGGAGCCTTCTATTTCATAAAAATATCACAGATTAGACTTCTCTCTTGGATCAAGTTCAACCTGCGCTCCATTGTTCCTTGGATGTTGTTGGTGCTTGAAGTTGTGTCTTTCATCAACAGCTCCTTCAGCAGTTTACTGCTCGTTCCTTCTCAGACCAGTTATCAAAACATCTCGGATAGTCCTCCATCAGTCATGAAGATGATAGCAGAAAGCAAGTCAGAATTTATTACTGCTGTTTTATGTGTTACTTCTATACCATTACCTGTAGCAGTAATCTCCACTGTGAGCACTGCATGGACTCTGAGAAGACACAGTCTTAAGATGAAGAAAAGCATAGAAACAATAGACAATGGACACCTGACGTCATATCTGCGGGTGGTTCGTAGAATGACGAATTTATTTTTCTTCTATGGAATCTTTTATGTAATATTGGTAGTTTTGGTGTTTTCTGTTACTGCGAAAATAGAGTCAGGTTTCTGGTTAACCGTATTGCAAATGTCTTCCTTCACTCCTGTACAATCTGCTCTCCTCATTTTTGGTAATCCAAGACTTAGAAATGTCTGGAAGGATATGACGCATTACCTTGCATTTACTAGGTTACTATGTGCAAGCAGTAAGTGATGAATTGGAGCAGAATGTACAGTAATAGAGATAAGTGAGCAGGTTCGAATCAAACCCCATGAACCCAAATTTTCCAAAAGTTTGGGGGGTTCTTCACCAGAGAACCAAAAAAGAAATTGTTATAATAGGTTGAGGCCCAATAGAAGTGTGAAAAAAATAATGTCTTCTGCGTCATCTGGCACTCTCTCTGGGTCTTTAGAGATGATATTTGCAAATTTTCAAGCCCTATGACTGGACCTCAATGGCTCAGAAGGTTGGAAAACGCCATAAGTGGACCCAAGGGAAGCGCCAGATGTCAAAAGGTTGTCCCAGAAGATGAGAGGGTAGAAGAGTATAACTGCTTGGTATTTTTTTATAGTATGGGGGTCTATGGAAACTCCATAGTATAATAATTTCACTTCTGGCTGATGATGAATGACTCAAAACAAATTTTTGGGACATCCAAAACCAAAACAATATGAATCTTCAGATATGTGTGAAAGTCTATACAATAGATGTTCTTCTGTAGAAAATTTGTTATATCTGGAATAAGATATGATGGAAAAAGTGATATATTAAGAAAAACTCTTTGACATGGCTATCCAAATTTCCATTAAGATGCCCTCTTTTATATGCTAACTAGAGATGAGCGAGTAGTATTCCATCGAGTAGGTATTCGATCGAATACTACGGTATTCGAAATATTCGTACTCGATCGAATACTACTCGCTATTCGCAGTAAATATTTGATTCAGAACCAGCGTTGATTGGCCGAATGCTATACAGTGTATAGCATTTGGCAAATCAACGCTGGTTCTGCAGCAGGCTCGTCCTTGCTAGTCGGGAGAGCTGGCAGCTAGCTGTTACGAGGGAGCTTACTTTTTCTCATAGGAATGCATTGACCAGCGTTGATTGGCCAGTGTACAGCATTTGGCCAATCAACGCAGGTTCTGCCAGAGGCTCGTCTGTGAGGAGGCGGAGTCTAAGATCGGACCACAGCATTGTGGTCCGATTTTAGATTCCAACTCCTCACAGACGAGACTCCAGCAGAACCATCATTGATTGGCCGAATGCTGTACACTGGCCAATCAATGCTGGTCAATGCATTCCTATGAGAAAAAGTAAGCTCCCTCATAACAGTAAGCTGCCAGCTCTCACAACTAGCAAGGACGAGTCTGCTGCAGAACCAGCATTGATTTGCCGCAGGCTCGTCTTTGCTAGTCGGGAGAGCTGGCAACTTGTGGCTACGAGGGAGCTTACTTTTTATCAACGCAACTGCAAGCGCTGTGCAGTTAAAGCGCAAAGTCTTGTTGTTTTGAAAAGTTGGTCATCTGGTGACTAACCTTTCTTCACATCTTCAGAGAAACTAACAATGGACACACCTGTAGGAATAGATCATTTCTTATTACATTATTATTATCTAGGGATAATTAGGTTACTTAGGTGGTTGTAGACACATCACATGCTTGAACAAGGTCTACGAAATGTACATCTTAATGTAATAGCAAGCATACAAAATAAACTTCTTAAAAGTGGATATTCAATTCAAAAAAATCTTTAATAAAGTGTAAGTTTTGTCCTTTTGAACAAATGAAGAATTCTTGGAAGTCTTTAGTTTTGTTAATTCTATTTCTATCCCTGGGTGATATGCTATTCCCCCACTAGGCCACTCCGAAGAAGATGGCTGAAGCCACTACAGAGTTGAAAAAGGCCCTAAGAAGTGTCCTCTGGACTACAAAGGCCCTCAGCCTCCTGAGCAGGTAGAATCTGCTGTAACACTTTCTGTGCAACGCATTCAGATGATCAGCCCAGTCCGGCTTTTTATTAAGAAGCACACCCAGGTGCTTATAGGTCTTGACTACCACAATACCTGTCTCATGGATGACCACTGGATTCAGAGTACTTCTCTGCTTACTAAAGTCCACCACCATCTCCTTGGTCTTACCAGCATTAATCCTGAGATGGTTCCACTGGCACCATTCTACAAAATCCCAGTTTAAGCCTCTGTATTCCCTATCATCTCCATCTTTGATTAGGCCTACGAAAGCACAATGTCATGTGTCAAACAGAGTAGTGTAAAGTACAATGCCACCATCAGAGCACTGCACTTGTTATGTGTAGTAACTAATCCCACTTCTCTAGCTGGTAGTCAGATGGACTAGTCTGGGTTTGATGAATGCCAGGAGAACATTATGTGGAAGAGGGAATAGTCTTATATTGATATTTTTCAGGGGTTGACTTAGGCCCTTAGAACTAGTTAAGAGAAATCTTCATAATTCAGCAACCCAAGACATTTTAAACAATTGTGTCTTCCAACTTTGTGAGAACATATTTTGGGAAGAGGCTTTTCTGTTCCAGCATGACTGTGCTCCATGCACAAAGCAAAGTCCATAAAGAAATTTAGTATGGATGAACTGACCACAGTCCTGACCTCAACCCTATCCAACACCCAAGGGATGAACTAGAATGGAGATGGTGAGCCAAGCCTTCTCAATATTCACCTCACAAATGCTCTTCTGGATGAATGCGCAAAAATTCTAACAGATACCTCCAAATTATGGTAGAAAGCTTAACCAGAGGAGTGCAAGAGGGAGGGAACAACTCCATATGAATGCCTATGGATTTAGAATGAGATGTCAAGTATAGGAGTATAATCATCCTTAAAACAGTATACACAAGTAAGTGGTTTTAGAAGTGATTTTGATAGTAGACTCCATATTAGCTAAGGATTCTTTAGGTGATCCTCACTGTGCTCTACAAATTGATGAATCTGTCAATCACACATAGTGACCTGTAGACCCAATAAAAAATTATTTATAGGATTTATAAACAAAGAGACTCTGTTGGCTCATATTTACCCCTTAAACCTTCAGTCCACCCTATTAGTTAAACAAACTGAACTATACTGAAGTAAATGACTAGCTTTGCATTTATTCAAATTAGCCAACCAAGGACTTTACTCCAGCCAAGCATCTGGACTTTGCTGTGCTCACAACTCACATAGGAAAACAAGGGCACTGAAAGTGGAGGAGACAAGGGTCTACAAAGTCTTAATTTATTAAAGTCCATCATCCACATCAAGTAAAGAACATGGATCCCAATAGTGATTGTACCCTGAATCTTCAGGGCTTCTACCTATCAGTGGTCTCTCTATTAACTATTGTTGCAGTACTGGCTAATGGCTTTATAATAACTGTGAATACCTGTGACTGGTTGAAGGGTAGAATTCTGAGCCTAGTGGACAACATCCTGGTGGGAATCGGCCTCTGCAATGCTATACTATCCTTCTGCTTTGGAAACTACATTTTCTTTGCATTTTTCTGGCCACAGTCCATTTTAGCAGGCTCTCTCAGCCTCATGGCTCACGGCTTGGCTTTGTCTTTACTTCTTTGTTAAGATTACTCACTTTAAGTCTTTCTATCTTGTTAAACTCAAGTTGATCATTGATGTGGTGGTTCCATGGCTTATTCTGTTCTCTGAGGTCATGGCGTTCTCCAGCTCTCTCTGTGTGATTTGGTCCTTCACTGGGCCCGCGGCTTACAACTCCACATCATACAATCAAACCGGACCAATCATGTTCATGCAGCTTAACAATGCGTATTATAACTCTGTCCTTGGTTTTAGTAGTGATTCTGCTTTATTGATTATCCTCGTGTCCACAGTCTGTATAGTTTGGTCTCTCTGTAGACATACATATCAGATGAAGAAGACCATCTGTAGTGAAGAGTGTTCTCGGATAAGGACTCATCGGAGAAGTGCCAAGACTGTGGCATCTCTTCTTCTCATCTACATTGTATTTTATGTGACTTACGTCTTGATGACTCCATTGTACTCTTATAATAGTTTCAGCATTTACTACTGGATCATTGTATGGATTTTGCAGTCCACATCTATAGCAATGTCTTTGGTACTTATACTTGGTAATTCCAAGCTATGCCAGGCATTTCATAAGATACTGTATTGTTCACCTTAAAGGAGTTTTCCAATCTCACTGTTTCAACAGTCTACTGTCTCTTCTTCTCACTTCCTGTATTTCTCCTTCCCCCATCCCAGCTTGCTGAATGGGACAATGAAGTATCACAATACTTATGCAGAACAGATAATATGCACATGCTTGTAAAGAATGGACTTAGTGTTATCTGTGTGTTTAAATAGAGAGATAACAGACTTGACTGCAGTTAGCTGAACTGATTGTCTTGTTGTCAGAGCAGTAAGTGACGTCACTTGTCCTATCTCACAGATTCATGATTATGGAAACGTTGTGTAAATAATTGGAAGAATAAGGTCACATAGCAGAAAAACAAAGCAGAATTTCTAAAGCAATATTTAGGAAAAGTCTTCAATTTACATAAGCTACCAGTATAGATAGGATCCTTGAGATGGAAATACCCCTTTAATACTGAGGTGTTTCATTGTCCAAAGACCAACCAGAGTCATCTCCTAAAGTTCTTATTTCATCACATATAAAGAACAGAATGAGTCTTCCGTAAGTCAATGATGGCGGACTGACTTCCAAAACATGTATCACACACAGCCTATACAGTATTGTGAAATGTCTCACACAAGTGAGGAACGAAACGCTTCACAGTAAGAATACATTCAGAAATAGAAGGGTTAATAGTATATTTTGGTCAATTAGGATAATGTCAATGAAGAAAAGTGGCCAATATTTGGTGTGATCTTTGCCTTTGGAGAAGGAGTCTTGGAAGTGACAATGTGGCCCCCACAAATATAGCCCTAATCCCAACATCATTCAGTCTGTCAGGATGAGGGGTTGTCCTGGATATTAAAAAAAAAAAAAAAATTGCATTAAACCCACCCCCCCCAACAAACACACCCAACTACTTTATAAATTATGTTTATTAGTAAAAGTGAATATTTACCATAATCACTGGGGTGGTCACATGATCGCCCCAGGCGCATTCATAGTATCCTGTGACTCTCTGTCTTTCTGCTTCTGGAGATGGGGTCACATACTATATCCTCCTTCTCTCTCCTCCCCTCCCCTCACTACACCCCACCCAGCATACAAACCTTTCCTTCCTTCCATCACCTGTCAGGTTGTCACCTGTCATCAGCGGCACACGCTCATCAAGTTTTTGTGGGCTATTGCGCATGCATTAGGTGCCTGGCGACATCACAAAGATGTCTGCTGGCAGTGAAGTGGGTTAGCTAGCTAGGTTAAAAGGGAGGGGGAGTGTTTTGAAAGGGAGGGGGATAGTGAGTGTGAGAGGGAGGTGTGATGATGGATACCTAGTATTCTAATGATGGCTGCTGAGGGTGTAATGGGCAGGCTTGCTAAGGAAACAAGGAGGGGGAATGTGTGAGAAAGGGAGGGGTTAGTCAGTGAGAGAGGGAGGAGAAGTGAGGCATCCTGGAACTTGTAGGAAACACAGAAGAGGAAGTTATGGATGTAAACAAATACAGAAGATGCAAGGAGCTCACTGAGAGCCCCAGAAATCACTCAAAACACTGCTTAAGGTATTTAGTGGCATTTGTTAACCCATTAATAGCACTAATCGGCCTTTTTTATAAAATGATTTTTTTGCCCAGAAAACCCCTTTAACTATTAACACTTTTATTTCTAAATGCATCCTTGCTTTGTGCATTTCCCATATCTTCCTAAAAATTTAGCACAATACTGTATATGTATGGTATTAGAAAGATGCACTCTCCTAGGTGTCTAGAAGTGAGTGAAGTGAATAGATCCCTCGAGATCTGATTTGGTTCTGGGTTACTGTGGATAAGAAAAATGGATTGTCCTATGGGAAACTAGAGCAATGTTATTGCACATATCCAAAATCCTCCACTTCTGTCAGCAAATATTTCTAGATTCATGAATGATGACAGTGAGAATAATAAACAGATAGAGGATAAGAAGACTGATCGTTGTTTGGACTGCTCTCCCATAACCATTCACTTTGGTATTGGCTAAAGTCTCAATATTCTTCTTCATGTATACCATCCTGATGAAGGGACTGTTATAGTAGTCCCGAAAGCTCGAAATATGTCATCAAAAACTTTTTGAGTTAGCCATTAAAAAAGGTATCAACTACTGAGGACTTCTCTCAGAAAATTTCTTTCATTTCATATCCACTGGCTAACACGGTACAAGGATATATATTTATTCTTCTTCATCTGAGGAACCAAGCACTGGTGATGGTCGCCGTTAAGATTTCAGTGTAAGACAGACAATTGGAATTCAGTATGATATTTGTTATTTTCAGTTTTTGGCTTCTTATTTCTTCCTGTTTTGAGAAGGTGACAGGCGGAGTGCTGGAGTCCAGATATATCAGCCTCAGACATATGTGTGGTCCAGGGCGGATCTGGAGTAGGCCTCAGCCCAGGTGTAGATCCTTGGCTCATTACTGGGCCAGAAAAGTCTGCGATTCCTGCATTGTGTGCAGTTCTATGAGGGGAAAGGAGGTATATGGTTCTGTCCTGTAACTCTGAATCCGGTGACACAATATTGCTCCTGTTTTGTTTATGTGGCAGGAAGTATGATTAGGTTATCTGTTCTGTTTAGTTAGTTGCTCAGACGAGCAGGTTTATATTTTGTTTTTGCCTGAAGTTAAGGCTGTATTTTGTTTTGCTCATTTTATGCCTGAAGTCAAGGTTTATTTATTTTCCTGTATTTTCTGAATAAACCAGTTTGCTGCACATTTTGTGTCCACGTCTTGACTGTTTTTTCACATTGTGTTTTGACTTTATTCATAGTTGAGTTTTTCTCACTTGGATGTTGGAGTGATATAAGTATTGATAAGAATCTCTCAACTACAGACACAGTTTCAGCCATCAATATCAACTTTACATTGAAGGCACCGATATTCATGAGATGGGAAGGTGTGATCTTTATCAAGTAAAAGGAGTAAAGTATATAAATAATATTGTAAGTGATGCCTGTGTAATATGTTATAGGCTTCACTCCTTAAAGATGTACTAGACACTGATCTTCAGCTCAATTTGCAGTAATGGATTAGAGGTCGATGTTTTCTTTATACCGACAACCAAAGCAATGGTCTCAGGTTTACCTGAGGATTAATTACATGGAAAACCAGCAGGAGCTCGCCAGGCCTTTACTTTTCATGTATGCAAATACTGAAGATTGAGAATTAGTTAACGCTTTTATTAGAACCTAGTAGAAAAATATTCCTTCAGCACAAGAGGTCTATAGTAAAACTTGACTTTTATTGGAAAAATATAAAAAATAGGTACCAGACATAGGAAAAAAAGATGTAGAAAAACTTACATGGTCAATTCCAAGTATGCATGTATGGTTGAAGACAGACAAGCCTACGCGTTTCGGGACATCCGTCCCTTACTCATGGCAATACTGCCAATATTGCCATGAGTAAGGGACGGATGTCCCGAAATGCGTAGGCTTGTCTGTCTTCAACCATACATGCAAAAGGTAGGAGAAGAACCAGCGTTGATTGGCCGACTGTATAGCATTCGGCCAATCAATGCTGGTTCTGCATCAAATTTTTCCATTCGAATAGCGAGTAGTATTCGGTCGAGTACGATTATTTTGAATACCGTAGTATTTGATCGAATACCTACTCGATCGAATACTACTCGCTCATCTCTAGCAGTGACGTATCAGTAGTGACATCTATAGTACTGCACTTGTGACTACTGAGACCAATTGGCTGTCATATGAGAATCAACACTTCTGGTCAGCCAGTCCTGGAATCAAAAGGAATGGGTGATGTGCCATCCAAATGGAGGAATGGGTTTACTGTATTTTACACCAGCATTGGCCACCCCTGGGTTTCCTATTTATCCTGGAAAATGTTTTTCAAATGTTTCAGTTGTTTTCAATGTGTTTTTTAAGGGATCATGTCAGTGTAATGATATAACATAGTTGATCATAGAGGGTTTAAAAAGCAATTAAATGTGTGTGACTACTATGTAAGTCAATGGCTAATAGGTTTCTAATGTACCTGCTCCCCTAGTCTTCATATGGCAAGTAATAGATTCTTTGTCTTCTCAAAGTGTTCTACACATAGCACTCTATATATTTAATGTGTGTATCATATGTTATGGCAATTCTAATTGGAAGTAATGCCCTAAAGGCATAATTTCCATTGGATCGAGTCTGTTGGTCGATGCTGTGAGGTCAGTTTAGAAGACTCCACACATTTCATGAGTCTTGAGTCCTGTCTTCTCTCCAACTGGAGTCCATCATAATCCCTATCTCCACAGGTTACTTCAGATTCAGAAGCAGATGTAGTAACTGTTAAGTGTGGATGTATATTCAGGGCAAGAGCTACATTCCTTGACATTACTGGTTAAAGGTACCCTTTTCTGAAGCTGGTAGTGTAAGTCAAAATCATCATATGGGATCTATAAAGCAGTATATAATAAGCAAAAGCCCAGTGGAGTTGTGGAAAAATAATACACATTCATATTTATCTTCCCTCAACTCTATTGGGCTCCTTCGTAGTGTCTGGTACTCCTTTGCTGCTGTCTTTGAACTTCTTATGGTCAGCTCTAGCCTCCTGAGGCCTATGATTGGGACCAACCAGTGTACCTCACATGACAGCTGAGACCCAACCACAGACCTCATCAGTCCCTAGGGCCACTAACATCAAAGAGGCCAAAAGAGTATTGAAGATGTTAGCAAAAAAGCGACCAACAACCACAAGGGAGACCAGGAAGATGGCGAAAGGGGAGTGTTTGTGTTTATTATTTTTCTGCACCTACTTGGGCCTCCTCTTATAGTCTGGGGTCTGAATATACTTCATAGTGTAGTAATAGAACCAAAGTAATAGTCCAAACAAGTTCAGCCTGAAACAAGAATGGCCATCCCTACTACTGTCATTGACAGTTCCTGTCCGCTTTGACTATCAGAAAAGGTGAACATTTATGTTTTTGCCACGTGAAAGTAATATCACTGTCCATTCCTGTCATATGCTAGATACTGCATTGGAAAGGGTTCATTTAATTTTAATCCTTGATGCTTCTTACACTTCAAACTTTAGCTTTGTACCATATGGTACAGGGATGTAAAGTCACATTGCAAACCAGTGACCATAAGTCATATGCACAACATAGACCTCCTTATCTCAACTTCTGTAAAGTTCTAGATATTATGGAGGGGAACTGGAATGAAGAACCAATTTGACGTTAGGCATCTACTTGGCTTCCTATCATTTATGAATTACTCGTATATATTGGGGTCTCACCATGAATATGTTATTGGGTTCCTCCAAGTTTGAGTAGTGTGTGGAATTCTGGTTGTCCTTAGAACCTGATGAAAAACAGAATAAATAAGTACAAAAAAAATTCCATAATTAGAGATGAGCAAACAGTAAAATGTTCGAGGTTTGATATTCGTTTCGAGTAGCCAATCAATATTCGACTACTCGAATCGAATATCGAACCCTATTATAGTCTATGTGGGGAAAATGCTCGTTTCAGGGGCAGGCAACATTTGATCAAATTATACTTACCAAGTCCACGAGTGAGGGTCGGGCTGGATCCTCCGAGAAGTCTTCTCCGTGCAGCATCCCTGCGGCATCTTCCGGCTCTGAATTCACTCTGCCAGGCATCGGGCCTGGGCAGAGCCGACTGCGCATGCCCGCACTACAAGCGGACATTCGCAGTCGGCTCTGCCCAGGCCCGATGCCTGGCAGATTGAATTCAGAGCCGGAAAACGCCGCGGGGAAGCTGCACGGAGAAGACTTCTAAAGGTAGGAGAAGAACCAGCGTTGATTGGCTGACTGTATAGCATTCGGCCAATCAATGCTGGTTCTGCATCAAACTTTTCCATTCGAGTGGTACTCGATCGAGTACGAGAATTTCGAATACCGTAGTATTCGATGGAATACCTACTCGATCGAATACTACTTGCTCATCTCTACCCATAATGTGTCTATCTTTGCTTTCAGACTTAGTATATTTTGTTGATGTGGAAAAATTTAGTAGAGAAGTAAACAAGTATCAGGTGAATCAGGTGTATCAGGTGATGTAGATGTCAGAAGTGGAACCCTTATCAGATATCATCTAGTTATATAAATGCCGGCACTGCGAGTATTTGCATTTCATGATCGGTAGGATGAGGACACTGAGCTGTCGTCTCCTTCTCCCTGCAAACATTCAGAATTTCCTACTTGGTTGAGGACAGTCCACCAAGTGAAGGACCATGAAGTCAACACTGAAGATTGTGAGGTTTATTACTATGGTCATTACTGGAGTCTGTGGGACTTTCCTTAACTCATTTATTGTTGCGCTGAATTTCAGATTCTGGAGAGACATCACTGCCTCTGGGAGCTACAAGAAAATTCTCTTTATCACTGGGCTTATAAACATTATCTTCCAAGGAATTTTTATCATTGAAACCATTTGTGAGGCTTTTGATTTTGACAACAAAAGCTCCCTATTGATTTTAGCTCTCGAATTCATAGTTATTGGAGTGAATGTCTGGAACACGACCTGGCTCTCCATTTTCTGCTGTCTTCGGCTGCTGAACTCCTCCAACAGCTTTTTCCTTAAGATAAAATCAAAGTTCTTTTCTACAGTCACTTATCTCTTTGTTGGCTCAGTCTTGGTCTCTATGGCCATTCATTTCCCACTTTCTTGGACAGCCACTCTGGATTTCCCTCAAAATACAACTGAATATCCAAACATGTCTGGTTATCGATATGTCCTGGACTATTACTACATTATCTTCAGCTTACTTTTTGGCTTTAGCATTCCCTTCTTTATGACTTGTGTCTCTATAGGGCTCAGTGTCACTACTTTATTAAGACATGTCTGGAGAATCCGGCACAGTGACTCCCATCTAACATCAGCCCAGCTGCAGGGACATTACCGGGCGGTCAGGACAATAGTCATACGTGTTATGTTAGACATCTTATTCTTTCTTGTATTAGTTATAGGAACTTCAGACCCAATCATTCTTAATTCATATGCATATTCATTCTTCTGGATACTTGTTCTTGTGCATCCAACTGCTCAAGCTGGTGCTTTAATCTTTGGAAATCCCAAATTAAAGAGTGCGGTGTATGGATTTATGAAGGCGTTAATATAACTTGTGAATGTCTTGTACATTAAAATGTGTAAAATTGTGTATTTGCTGACATAAATATAGATCAGAACTCTGGGACGTGCCCTGATTTACTACAGGCTGTTACTGAAAGCAATGCAGTGTAGAGTCAATATAGAGAGACCACATATGGTCCATATTTATCAAAAATGCCAAGTAGTTATAGTTGTACAACTAGGTCTACGCCAATATCTCTGAAAATGTTCCAAAACCTGGATAAATGTACCAAAATACCTGAAAATTCACCAAATGTGCCGAAACATTTCTCCATTCTTTAAAGATTAAATAGTTAGCCGTCGAAGTGGGGCCATAGTGGGATGTTCATACTGTCAAGGGTGAGCATAACAAGCTGTTACAGTATGCAAGAGGACAAGAATAGATATTTTGTAGTGTGGGGGGCTCAGACTTATAGACATTTGACAGAGATGGGTAAACCAAAGTAGAATTATTTCATTCTGTGTTCAAAACACTTCTGCAATCAAAATCATAATATCACCAATGACATGAAAATCCTGGTTTTAAGAGGAAATTTCAAAAGCAGAAGACATAGAAGGATATGGGAATATAAACTCATGATGACCACAACTAGACACCATGTGAATGATCAAAGGAACCATAAAACTCAGGACTAGAGATGAGCAAGTACTGTTCGGATCAGCCGATCCGAACAGCACGCTCCATAGAAATGAATGGATGCACCTGGTACTTCCGCTTTGACGGCAGCCGGCCGCTTAACCCCCCGCGTGCCTGCTACGTCCATTCATTTCTATGCGAGTGTGCTGTTCGGATCGGCTGATCCGAACAGTACTCGCTCATCTCTACTCAGGACGCTTCCTGTGAACTGGTATATATTAGAGATGAGCGAGTAGTACTCGATCGAGTAGGTATTTGATCGAATACTACGGTATTCGAAATACTCGTACTCGATCGAATACCACTCGCTGTTCGAATGTAAAAGTTCGATGCAGAACCAGCATTGACTGGCCGAATGCTATACAGTCGGCCAATCAACGCTGGTTCTTCTCCTACCTTTACAAGTCTTCTCCGTGCAGCTTCCCCGCGGCATCTTCCGGCTCTTCATTCACTCTGCCAGGCATCGGGCCTGGGCAGAGCCGACTGAGCATGTCCGCTTGTAGTGCGGACATGCGCAGTCGGCTCTGCCCAGGCCCGATGCCTGGCAGAGTGAATTCAGAGCCGGAAGACGCCGCGGGGACGCTGCATGGAGAAGACTTCTCAGAGGATCCAGCCCGACCCTCACTCGTGGACTTGGTAAGTATAATTTGATCGAATGTTGCCTACCCCTGAAACGAGCATTTTCCCCCCATAGACTATAATAGGGTTCGATATTCGATTCGAGTAGTCAAATATTGAGGGGCTACTCGAAACGAATATCGAATCTCGAGCATTTTACTGTTTGCTCATCTGTAGTAAGGACCCAAGGGCACTTGATAAAGACCCCTGCATGGATCAATATGTGGTTTGTGATGCTATTGTTTGAATAAAGAATAAAAGAATAAAGTTGCTGATGGACTGGACTGCTTTTCTTCTTCTTTAGATATATACAATGTTATCACCACAAGCATACTGACTACGGGGGGCGAGGAGCTAGGTGGAGTCAGAAAAAAAAGTGACTTCAAGGGGGGGAGAAAGTCAGCAAAATAAATTAAATAAAAGTAAATTAAATTAAATTAAATTACACATCACGAACCACACATATTGTCAAGGGTGAGGGAAGCACAAAAGGTGTGCCCTTTGACTAACTGGAGCCCCCATCGCCATGACCAACTCCTATACTCAATCAATTAGCCATAGCAGTGTAAGCTAACCATGGTGACCAGGTCTTAAGGTACTTATCATGTTTATGGAAAATCCAGCTAGAGAGTTCCCCAAATCTGCAAATTTCATGAATTTTGGCAAGCTATTAGTAGCTCTAGTAGGAGGTTCAGACTGAAACCATTTCAGAGGTATCAGCAGTTTTGTTGCAGATAGCATATGTGTTGAAAGAAGAAGGCTTAAAAGATTGATCTGGTAAGCTAAGAGCTACCTGAGAGAGTGTAAGCTGGAGAGGCAAACCAGTGACATCTTGGATCACAGACTCCACCATGGTCCAAAAGGCGTCAGCACCTGGTAGTGCCACCAGATATGAGAGAGAGATCCAAATCACTCCTTGGCATCAACAGCACGTTTGATGTCGCCTGCTTATGTGCATACAAGAACTTTGGGGTTTTATACTACCTAGTGAGCAGCTTGTAGACTCGGCTGGAGAATGTCCGTCTGTCATTGCAGGTGGCTCTAGAGCACGGGGAATCATCGGCAGTGGTGAACCTAGCCTCTCTGCTTCCTGAGGCGGAAGATCAAAAGACGCCCCCTGGTATCTTTTGATCATCCGCCTCAAACAGCGGGGAAGGAGGGGGGGGGGTGGATGCTAGCGGTAACATTACAATAAATACAATGCAGTAATATTTTGAGCAGTAATTCTCACAGAAGACGTCTTCCCACATTTCCCGTCTCTTCCCTTTGGACCGCCATGACCACTTCTTCCAGCTGTGACTTGACTCTATAAAGTTTGAAACACAGATATCTTTGACTCTTCACTTCTCCACGCACCCAACCCCTATATATATATATATATATATATATATATATATATATATATATATATATACATACAGGGGTGAACCTACCCGTTTCGCCGCCCGAGGCGAACTACAGAAAACTGCCCCCCCCCCCGGGAGGAGGCGGCGGCATGGCGGAGCGAAGGGGGTGTGGCCCTGTGGAGGGGGAGGGGCTTAGTGCCATTCGCAGGCAGAGAGCAGGCACGGAAAGGACCTGCTCTCTGCCTGAGCGTGAGGGGAGGCTGCCAGTGGCCTCCCCAAACCACCGCTTGGTGCTAAGCCAATCCAGGACAGCTTGTCCTGGACTGGCTTAGGTAAGCAAAAATTCCGCCCTCCCTGGGGCCCTGGCAGAGCGCCGCCTGAAACGGTCGCTTCAGGTCGCCTCATGGGAGGTGCAGCGCTGTATATATATATATATATATATATATATATATATATATATTTACCACAGCGGCCCCTGCAGCCTATATTATGCCCCACAGTGGCACAATAGACTGTAGGGCATAATAGAGGTTGCAGGGGGGCAGCTGTGGGGCATAATAGAGGTTACAGGGGCCACAGTGGACCCTTCAAGCTCTATTATGCCCCACAGTTGCACACCCATGAACTATTATTATACTCAGTGGTTATTTCAAACCCCCAAGTATAATAATCGGAGGCCCAGGGAGATGAGGGAACATAATAAATACTGTTACTCACCTCTCCGGGATCCAATATTAATCTCAGCAGGCTTCAGTCCTGTATGGTAATGTGTCAGACGACAATTCATCTGGGATATTACCATATAGGCCCAAAGCCTGTGCTAACAGTACCATATAGGCCCAAAGCCTTTGGTAGCAGTAACAGTCTGTTGCCATACAGGCCCAAAGTCTGTGCTAGCAGTAACAGGCTATTACTACTAGCACAGGCTTTGGGCCTATATGGTAATATCCCAGACCACGTGACGTCTGGACATTACCATATAGGCCCAAAGCCTGCTAGGATTAACATCGGATACCAGAGAGGTGAGTAACACTGTGTATTATGTTCCCGTACCTCCCTGGGGCTCCGATTATTATACTCGGGGGGCTGAAAAGACCCCCGAGTATAATAATAGTGGTAGTGGGATCGCAACCTAGGCCCGGGCCTATTCACTACTGCCCTTCTTGGCCTATAGTGCAAGGGGAAGTGGGGGTGACAGTGAGAAGGTGGGAGGTTGGTAAATAGGTCGCTACCTGCTGCGGATAATCCAGCAGGTAGCAGCCTATTATAAAACAAAAAAAAAGTTATTTTACTTACTGACCTCGCTGCTGCTCTCGCTGCCGCCTCCTCTTCACCCGGCAGTAAGAAGTCTGCGTCTCAGCGTAGGCAGCATGATAACGCCATCTGCGCTGAGATGCAGACGTCTGAACCAGTTTAGGGGGAAAAAAGTTTTAAAAAAATTGTTAGTACAGGGGGGGAGTAAAAAAAAAAAAATAATAAAAAAATCACCTGTGCTGCTGCCCCCTCCAGAACACTGCCCGAGGCAGTCGCCTCACCTCGCCTCATTAGAGGTGTGGCGCTGACCGTCGGGAAGCAAGTATTTGGCAGCTATAGACAATGTGGGCAGCAGTGTTTCCTTGCCCCAGTAGTGGCCATAAGCCAATAGCAGAGCAGTAAGCAGAGCAGCATGCCCAAGAAGGAGTAAGCTGCAGATGTAGGTCACGGCAGCCTGGCTCGTAGGTACAGGAGCGCCTCCAAGTAAATGACTGTTGACTCCAAGTAAATGCACTGTTGACTGCAATTGACTATTTTAATAGACTTTTAATAAAATTGCACTTTAAGTTTATATTTTGTTGCTGTAGAAAACTTCAGCAGGAAAGTATCAGGCGTGTCAGCTGTATCAGGTGCTGGAAGCTTTAGAAGCAGAACCCCTATCAGATATCTCCTAGTTGTATAAACAGACACAGCAGGTTTTTGCATGGAATAATTGGTAGGATGTGAACATCGAGCTGTCCTCTCCTTCTCCCTGAAAGTATTCAGAATTTCCTTCTTGGTTGAGGACAGTCCACCAAGTGAAGGACCATGAAGTCAACAGTGAAGATTGTGAGGTTTTTTATCATGGTCATTACCGTAGTCTGCGGGACTTTCCTTAACTCATTCATTGTTGCGCTGAATTTCAGATTCGGGAGAGACTTTACTGCCTCTGGGAGCTACAAGAAAATTCTCTTCATCATTGGGCTCATAAACATTATCTTCCAAGGAATTTTCATCTTTGAAAACATTTTTGAGGCTTTTGATTTTGGGTTGGACAAAAATATATCCTTATTGATTTTAGCTCTCGAATTCACAGTGATTGGAGTGAATGTCTGGAACACGACCTGGCTCTCCATTTTCTGCTGTCTTCGGCTTCTGGATTCCTCCAACAGCTTTTTCCTTAAGGTAAAATCAAAGTTCTTTTCTACAGTCTCTCATCTCTTTGTTGGCTCAGTCTTGGTCTCAGTGGCCATACATTTTCCATTGTTCTGGACCACCACTCTGGATATCCCTCAAAATACAACTGGCCATCCAAACATGTCTGGTTATCGATACATCCTGGACTATTACTACGTTATCTTCAGCTTACTATTTGGCTTTAGTATTCCCTTCTTTATGACTTGTGTCTCTATAGGGCTCAGTGTCACTACATTATTAAGACATGTCTGGAGAATCCGGCACAGTGACTCCCATCTAACATCGGACCAGCTGCAGGGACATTACCGGGCGGTCAGGACAATAGTCATACGTGTTATCCTAGACATCTTATTCTTTCTTGTATTAGTTATAGGAACTTCAGATCCAATCATTCTTAATTCATTTACGTATTCAGTCTTCTGGATACTTGTCCTGGTGTATCCAACTGCTCAAGCTTTTGTTTTAATCTTTGGGAATCCTAAATTAAAGAGTGCGGTGTATGGATTTATGAAGGCATTAATATGACGTATAACTTAATTTAATGTGTTGTCTATTAATACATCTACATATGAGCTCAGTAATATCTCCTAATTTACTATAGGCTACTACTGAATGCAATGCAATGTAGAGTAAATACACAGTGACCACATTATATATACTATGGCCCATATTTATCAATAAATTTAGATTTTACACTTCTCATTCTGAAGTTCACTACTTAATGCTGCTCATAATATACAGTCAAGGAATGTTTTTTTGTACATTCTACAGAATATTTAAAGGTACCATTACAAAGTACAATTTGTCCTGCAAAAACTAAGTCCTCAAAATAGCTATGACTTTTGGAAGGTAGGATGTAAAAAAAAATGAAAGAACTAAATACAGGTGTGTCATGAGTAGGTTAAAAAGAGAAAAGTTGGTATATTTGGTATTGACACCTCAACAAACCGATACAATAAAACAAATGCATTAACATATCTTGCATGTGGGCATTAACCCTACTGATGCCTCATCCAAATCTAACTGAGGATCTGTTTTACGGGTGGACCTTGAGATGACATCCAGGGGCAGCTATGTGGTACTGTGACAGTCCAGAACCTATGCAAGGCTCCCTGGTATGTCATCAGTATACTTCTATTATAGGCTGTGCTACACAACCTGTAATAGTAGTTTAGGGATTTTACAATACATTGCAATTCATTAGCATTGCAGTGTATTGTATTAGTGATCAGCCCCCAGCATTAGGGATCTTAAAGGGGTTGTCCCATCACAAGGATCCTATCTATACTGCTTGTTAATGTGGATTTAAGACTTTTCCTAAATACACTGCTTCAGCAAAACTGCTTTGTTTGTCCACTATCTTACTGTATTCAATTCATTGTTGACACAGCCCTTGACTTATCTGCTCAAAAGTCAAGTGATGTATCTGCTGCTCTCAGGGGGAGGGAGGAGGGGCTAAGTGCAGGGAGCGAGCCTGTGTTTCTAGCTATGCCTCTGTCTACACCACATAACCTAGGTCCTGCACTCAGATAGGGGAGAGGAGCTGCTTTCATTTCTGAACGTCTTCTGTTCTCCCAGTTATCAGGCTAGCTAATTCAATTGTGTTCATTATGGCAGAGACAGACAGTCTCTGTATGTAACATAGAATGGAGTTGCTCCTGCCTGTACTTCATAGTCCAATATTGTGCATATAGTGTTTAAGGACCTTTGATGACATCACAGGCCCTTCAGCCGCCCCATAGGATCACACCATGCGGTGGGCGGAGCTACACACTAATTTGGGGTGGAGCGAAACAGCAGGTTGCATGTGAAACTCTATGTCCAGTTGCTACAAGAACAAGGGAAGTCATGTTCATCTTTCCTGAGAGCATGGGAGTCAGAATTACAGATCTCCTTGTCCCCAGATGACACTAAAATTATATTGAGACGCACTCTAGATTTCAGAAGTGGCCATCTACAGGAATCAACTTACAAACTACCCAAGAGGTGGCAGAAAATGTCCATTTTTCTCATCCACTGGCAACAACTCCCGAACTACAGTCTATCTTTACTTGTAGATTTACATTATATTTTACTGATGTACAAAAATTCAGCAGGTGGAAAAATATAATACAGGGAAATAAACAAATACCGTGTGTATCAGATGATGGAAACCTCAGAGGCGAGGCCTTATCAGATATCTCCTAGTAGGATAAAAAGATACTGCAGGTATTTGCATGGACTGTTTAGTAGGACGAGGACATTGAGCTGTCGTCTTCATCTCCCTGAAAGTATTCAGAATTTCCTTCTTGGTTGAGGACAGTCCACCAAGTGAAATACCATGAAGTCAACAATGAAGATTGTGAGGTTTATTATTATGGTCATTACTGGAGTCTGTGGGACTTTCCTTAACTCATTCATTGTTGCGCTGAATTTCAGATTCAGGAGAGACATCACTGCCTCTGGGAGCTACAAGAAATTATTATTTATTATTGGGATCATAAACATTATCTACCAAGCAATCTTGATCATTAAAACCATTTTTGAGACTTTTGATTTCAACATGGACATAAATGGATATTTTTTCATAATAGCTCTCGAATTCACAGTGATTGGAGTGAATGTCTGGAACACGACCTGGCTCTCCATTTTCTGCTGTCTTCGGCTTCTGGATTCCTCCAACAGTTTTTTCCTCAAGATAAAATCAAAGTTCTTTTCTACAGTCTCTTATCTCTTTGTTGGCTCAGTCTTGGTCTCGGTGACCATTCATTTCCAATATTTCTGGACAACCACTCTGGAGATCCCTCAAAATACAACTGACTATCCAACCATATCTGGTTATAGACTTCATATGGACTATTACTATGTTATCTTCAGCTTACTATTTGGCTTTAGTATTCCCTTCTTTATGACTTGTGTCTCTATAGGGCTCAGTGTCACTACTCTATTAAGACATGTCTGGAGAATCCGGCACAGTGACTCCCATCTAACATCGGACCAGCTGCAGGGACATTACCGGGCGGTCAGGACAATAGTCATACGTGTTATCTTAGACATCTTATTCTTTCTTGTATTAGTCCTCGGAATATCAGACCACACCATTCGTAATTCATTTACATATTCAGTCTTCTGGATACTTGTCCTGGTATATCCAACTGCTCAAGCTGGTGCTTTAATCTTTGGAAATCCCAAATTAAAGAGTGCGGTGTATGGATTTCTGAAAGCATTAATATAACTTCTTAAAGGGATCCTATCATTGGATACCCTTTTTTCTGACTAATATGTAGAAATAACCTTAAAGGGGTTGTCCCATCTCAAGGATCCTATCTATACTGGTAGCTTATGTAAATTGAAGCTTTTTCCTAAATATATTGCTGTAGAAATTCTGCTTTGTTTACCTGGTATGTGAATTTATTCCCCCATTGTTTACACAGTGTTGCTATAACCACGGACCTATAGGACAAGTGATGTCACTCACTCACTCGCCGGCAGGGCAATCTGTTCAGATAATTGCAGTTATCTCTCTAAGTAAACACTCAGAAAACACTTTGTTTTCTTATATACAAGCATCTGCAGATTATCTGACCTGCAGAAGTTTTCTGTGTCCCGTTCAGCAGGAGGGAGGGGGAGGGAGAGAAATACAGGAAGTGAGAAGCAGACACTGCATGCAGCCTTGCTGAAATGTTGACATGGGAAAACCCCTTTAAGAAAGGCTATTTTTCTCTTACTCTTAGATGTCTTCTCCATGCCACTGTTCGGTAGAAATCCCGCTTTTCTTCGGTATGCAAATGCACCGGCATTTGTATGGCTCCAAAGGACAGTAGAGTAGAATGTTTATAAAATAAAAAAGGATATGAAACTCATGTTATACTAAAGATCCAGATACAGAAGTGATTAGAAGATAACCATCACTCATCTGCATGCCATCCACACACTATATATCTCTCTATAGTATAAAAATGAATTCTTGTCTGTCCGTCTGTTCTCTAATGCGAACCAAACGACTGGACCGACCTTCACCAAATTTAGTACAGAGCTACATCAGGTATCCGGGAAGGTTTAAGATGAGACTCCAACTCGCTCGGACGTACCTTTGCTGAGATACAGCATTCCAAACACAATTCCCCCCCTCCTTAGCCAATACAAACCTGCAAGTCTTTCACTCATATTCCAACTGCAATACACACAGTCACTCCACATACACAACCCAACACTGATATCCAAACTGAGATACACGCATCAGAGGATTAGATACACAGATCAGCACACAGTACCACACGCCCGAGGATTAGATACACGCGTCTGCACACAGTCCCACACACCAGAGGATTAAATACGCGCTTCTGCACACAGTTCCACACACTGAAGGATAGATACATGCGTCTGCACACAGTACCACACACCGGGGGATTGGATACATGCGTCTGCATACAGTACCACATGTCAACGGATTAGATACACGCATCTGCACACAGTTCCACACACCAGAGCATAAGATATGCACCTTTGCATACAGTACCACATGCTGTAGGATTAGATACACGCGTCTGCACACAGTACTACAAGCCATAGAATTAGATATGCGTCTCAGCGCACAGTACCACACGGGGGAGGATTAGATACACACATCTACACACAGTTCCACACGGCGTAGGATTAGATATGTGCCTTTTTACACAATACCAAACAGGGGAGGATTAGATATGTGTGTCTGCACACAGTAACACACTTTGGAGGATTAGATACATGCTTCTGCACATATTATTACAAGCCAGAGAATTAGATACGCGTCTCAGCACACAGTACCACACGGGGGAGGATTAGAAACGAACGTCTACACACAATTCCACACGCTATAAGATTAGATACACGCCTCTTCACACAATACCACACGGGAGAATTAGATATGTGCATCTGCACACAGTTCCACACGCTAAAGGATTAGATACGTGTGTCTGCACAAAGTACCACACGGAGGAGGATTAGATACACACCTCTTCACACAATACCACTCAGGGGAGGATTAGATACTCACATCTGCACACAGTTCAATATGCTAGAGGATTAGATACACATGTCATCACATAGTACCACCGCCAGAGGATTAGATACGCGTATCTACACACAGTACCACACGGGGGAGGATTAGATAGACGCATCTGCACACAGTACCACATGCCATAGTCCATAGTATTAGATATTTGCGTCTGCACACAGTTTCACATGCCGGAGGATTAGATACGCGCGTCTGCACACAGTACCATACGCCGGGGTATTGGATACATGCGTCTGCACACAATACCACATTCCAGAGAATTGGATACGTGCATTTGCCCACAGTTTCACACACCAGAGGATTAGATAAGCACGTCTGCACACAGTACCACATGCCGTAGGATTAGATACGTGCGTCTGCTTACAGTTCCACACGTCAGAGGATTAGATACGCGTGTCATCACACAGTTGTACACGCCATAGGATTAGATACATGCGTCTGCATACAGTACCACATTCTGTAGGATTAGATACGCACCTCTTCACACAATACCACACAGGGGAGGATTAGATACGTGCGTCTGAACACAGTACCACACTTTGGAGGATTAGATACATGCCTCTGCACACAGTACCACATGCCAGAGAATAAGATACGTGTCTCAGCACACAGTACCACATGGGGGAAGATTAGATACGCGCATCTGCACACAGTATCACACGCCAGAGGATTAGATACATGCGTCTGCACACAGTACCACAAGCCAGAGAATTAGATACGCACATCTGCACACAGTGCCACGTGCCGCAAGATTAGATATGCACGTCTGCACACAGTTTCACTTACCGGAGGATTAGATACGCACCTCTTCACATAATACCACACGGGGGAGGATTAGATACACGCATCTGCAAACAGTACCACACGCTGGGGGATTAGATATGTGCATCTGCACACAGTACCACACCAACAAGGATTAGATACTTGTGTCTAAACACAGTACTACACGGGGAAGGATTAAATACAGCTTTACTCCAGGTATCCATAACAACTGATCACAGGTTTTTCACTGACATCCGAAATGAGATACACATAATCACATGACGCTTATGGACATACACACAAACCACATACAAAATACACCGGTGCAAAATTGGACAATTCTTATGGGGCCACTACACAAACATAAAATGTAATATACCCGTGCGAAGTCGGGTCCTCCCTCTAGTAGAGAGATATAATTTTAATGGTATTAATAAAATTCTAGTATTAAATGTTCCTTTGAGAGTATATCACTGAATGAAAAAGAGGGGGACTCTGATAAAATAATAAAACTTAACTTTTAATAAATATAAATGAGTAAAATGTCTTTTTTTATATAAACAAAGAGTGGTCAAATGTTTAGTCACACTTTCAGATGAAAGACTGACTAGTATATAGCAACAACGGCATGCTATCTACACACCCCTTCTCTTGATATAAGGGGTAGTCTAATAAATGGTAAGGAGTAGGACTTAGGCCAGGATGTACCACACTACCACTGTGTCTACTATCAGCACCTTATAATGTCAGCAGCTGGTCCTACCTCCCTATACCACAGACAAAATGCATGCCATAGCACATCCCATAGGAGTAATGATATAGTGTAGGTAGACCTCAAGGGATAACAGCAGAATGTTTCATCAAAGCATTTATCCTGAGGATACTGGCCCACTGCCACACCAACAGGAATCAATACCAAATGAACATCTGACGCTAGGTTCACACCTGCATTCATGTCTCCGTTCTATGGTTTCTGTCTTCAGCATGGCAGAAGACGGAAACCATAGACCGGGTCCGGCCGTGCGCGGTGGTGAGCGCTTTAGGCTCTCCGCCGCGAAACCGGATTTTTTAATCCGGACACAGAGTACTGCATGTCCGACTCTGTCACTGCCGCTCACGGCCGGACAGCTTTCTCACCCATTCAAATGAATGGGTGAGAAAGTCTCCTGCAGGTTTCCGTCTCTTGCTCTGTTTTATGCAGGAAACGGAAACCTGCAATAAGGACAGATGAACGCTGATGTGAACGAGCCCTGACTTGGGTCAACAATACTCCTTATGGCGGTGCTAACACAGACATGAAGCTAAATGTCTCCTGTCTTTCAATTATTTCTGCCCATTATTTCCTTTGAGAGTACACTCACCTATCCTATCCTTTTTTTTTTTTTTTTTTTTTTAAATCTAATTGGAGTCCGTAGCTCTTCTCTTATCATATAATTTTTTGGAACCCACCATTCGACTCAGGAGGGTCAACAAGTCCACTATGACACCCCAGGAAATGATGACAGTCACATCTAGAGCTGCACTCACTATTCTGCTGTTACATTATGCCTTATACTCCAGTCACCTCCAGAGCTGCACTCATTATTCTGCTGTACATCATATATTATACTCCAGTCACATCCAGAGCTGCAGTTACTATTCTGCTGTACATCATAACTTATACTCCAGTCACATCTAGAGCTGCAGTCACTATTCTGCTGTACATCATGTCTTATACTCCAGTCACCTCTAGAGCTGCAGTCACTGTTGTGCTGTTACATTATGTATTATAGTCCAGTCACATCTGGAGCTGCAGTCACTATTCTGCTGTCACATTATGTCTTATACTCCAGTCACATCTAGAGCTGCAGTCACTATTCTGCTGTACATCATGTCTTATACTCCAGTCACATCTAGAGCTGCAGTCACAATTCTGCTGTACATCATGTCTTATACTCCAGTCACATCTAGAGCTGCAGTCACTATTCTGCTGTTACATCATCACTTATACTCCAGTAAAATCTAGAGCTGCAGTCACTATTCTGCTGTTACATCTTCTCTTATACTCCAGTCACACCCAGAGCTGCAGTCACTATTCTGCTGTTACATCATCACTTATACTTCAGTCACCTCCAGAGCTGCAGTTACTATTCTGCTGTACATCATGTCTTATACTCCAGTCACCTCTAGAGCTGCAGTCACTGTTCTGCTGTTACATTATGAATTATACTCCAGTCACATCTAGAGCTGCAGTCAAGATTCTGCTGTTACATTATGTCTTATACTCCAGTCACCTCTAGAGCTGCAGTCACTATTCTGCTGTTATGTCATGTGATATACTCCAGTCACCTCTAGAGCTGCAGTCAGTATTCTGCTGTTACATTATGTCATATACTCCAGTCACATCTAGAGCTGCAGTCACTATTCTGCTGTACATCATGTCTTATACTCCAGTCACATCCAGAGCTGCAGTCACTGTTCTGCAGTTACATTATGTCTTATACCCCAGTCACATCTAGAGCTGCAGTCACTATTCTGCTGTACATCATGTCTTATACTTCAGTCACATCTAGAGCTGCAGTCACTATTCTGCTGTCACATTATGTCGTATACTCCATTCACATCTAGAGCTGCAGTCACTATTCTGCTGTACATCATGTCTTATACTCCAGTCACCTCTAGAGCTGCAGTCACTATTCTGCTGTCACATTATGTCGTATACTCCATTCACATCTAGAGCTGCAGTCACTATTCTGCTGTACATCATGTCTTATACTCCAGTCACCTCTAGAGCTGCAGTCACTGTTCTGCTGTTACATTATGTATTATACTCCAGTCACCTCCAGAGCTGCAGTCACTATTCTGCTGTACATCATAACTTATACTCCAGTCTCCTCTAGAGCTGCAGTCACTGTTCTTTTTTCTTTTTCTTTTTTTCTTTAAAGAGGACCTTTCACCATTTTTCCCAAAGGCAGTGTTATATACTGCCGGAAAGCTGACAGTGTGCTGAGCTCAGCGCACTGTCGGCTTTCCCGATCTGTGCCCGGTGTGAAGAGCTTACGGTCCGGTACCGTAGCTCTTCTATGGTCAGAAGGGCGTTTCTGACCATTAGCCAGGAATGTCCTTCTGCCTCGCGGCGCCAATCGCGCTGTGCTGTGGAGCCGGGAGGAACGCCCCCTCCCTCTCCTGATAACACTCGTCTATGGACGAGCTGTGTGAGCAGAGGGAGGAGGCGTTCCTCCCCGCTCCACAGCACAGCGCGATAGGCGCCGCGAGGCAAAAGGACGTTCCTGGCTAATGGTCAGAAACGCCCTTCTGACCATAGAAGAGCTACGGTACTGGGACCGTAAGCTCTTCACACCGGGCACAGATCGGGAAAGCCGACAGTGCGCTGAACTCAGCGCACTGTCAGCTTTCCGGCAGTATATAACACTGCCTTTGGGAAAAATGGTGAACGGTCCTCTTTAAATGTAGATTGGGAGCCCACGTAGGGCTCACAATGTACATTTTTCCCTAACAGTATGTCTTTGGAATATGGGATGGAAATCCACGCAAACACGGGGAGAACATACAAACTCCTTGCAGATGGTTTTTTGCCCTTGGCGGGATTCGAACCAAGGACTCCAGTGCTGCAAGGCCGCAGTGCTAACCACTGAGCCACCGTGTGGCCTCTTCTTTTTTTTTTTTTTTTTTTTTTTTTTTTTTTTGAGCTGCAGTCACTGTTCTGCTGTACATCATAACTTATACTCCAGTCACCTCTAGAGCTGCAGTCACTGTTCTGCTGTTACATTATGTATTATACTCCAGTCACATCTAGAGCTGCAGTCACTATATAATAATAATATATTGTAATGGTGTGAACGTAGAGGGCACTATAGAGCGGCCCAAAACAGAGTTAAAAAGGACTCTGACCGCACCCATAGCTGAGAGAGGGGTTCCACTCCAGAGTGAGTGCACACAGCAAGACAGTGCTGTTAGTGGCCTGCAGGGAGCAGGTGCACTGTGGACCAGTTGGAGACGGGCGGGTGGCCTGTGCCAAGAAGACTGGACTTCAGAAGGAGCCTAACTCCAGAGAGAGAGTACAGATTGTGACCTGCAGACACAGGTGGACCTTGGAGCAGTTAGAGACAGACAGACGGTCTGTCCCAAGAGGACTGGATTCCAGAAAGGACTTTGAACCAGACTGGTGAGATGAAACCTCAGCAAAGTATCTTGCCCTTGGTAGAATAGACAGGGTTCAAGTAGTGAGGTAGTGCCCTGTGTGCGGGCGAGGCTGTTTGTTGTTTTGTTCCTGTGTAAGCTGAATAAAGCCACTTATTTTGGATTGTACCACCTGATCTGCTGTTTAATTGGCACCCAGCGCCACCAACACCTCTGTACACCCAGAACACCGCTTACCTTTGCTGTTAAATAACCCCAACTATCACTATATATATATATATATATATATATATATATATATATATATACACTCACAAGATTGTAAAGAAGAAGATTACGTACATTTTTATTGCAGGAAATTGTGTACATTTTATTGCGGTTTTATATTTTGTATTGCACGGTTTTGGTGCTCATGATGACTACCACCTTCGTCTCCGTCTCCGTCTTCTTATAATACAACGGACTCGGCACATTGGGCAGTGTGGTTGGCTCCTTACCCAGGTGGAGATGCAGGGTTGGTGGTAGATGTGGGCACATGGCAGTATGTTGAGCTCTTCTCCGGTGACAAAGTCTTCTAAGCAGATCGCACATGATTGGGTCTCCTCAGCGCCTGCGTAGATCTGCGTGGGCAAATAATGATACCGTCTCATCGTCCGGCCTCGTTCATGGCTGGGGGCTGGGGTTGCTGGTGTTGGGTCTGGCACCGGATGGCTCGGTCCAGGAGTTGGTTCTGGCTGGTCAGATGTGTGTGGAGAAGCAGTAGATGGGGTAGAGGGTCTCCGGGTCTCCGGGCGCTCTGTGGAAAGGCGCAAAGGTGACCTACTTCTATTCTCTGACTGCGGCCTGCGACGGGGTGGATCACTACCACGGTGTCTCCGGTGGTGGTCGGCATTGGGGTCAGCAGCATCCGTGGCCCGTCTTCTGAGGTTATACCTCCGTCCAGTAGAGTCTAGAAATAAAAGAGAGAGGATTAGTGAGATGTAACCTCCATAGATAGAGCGCCCCCTACCCCACAGAAGACGGATCTCTTACCTGACGGGGTCATCCACGTGCTCATATCCATCAGGAGCCTCTGTAACTCACGTTGGCTCATTGTAAGGGGAAGGGAAATGGGAGAAAAAACAAACTCCAAACGCACTAGATCAGGTATTAGAAATCACTTCTACCTAATATAGCAAAGAACCTCTACCTGCACCTCCACCGGCGCGGAATTATATAGGGAGCGGAACTGAGAGGTCATAATTACATGACATCACCACGAGGTGGCCAAGGCCGTGTCACAATGGATATGGGGGGCCATATAATAGGTACATAACTGCAGAGATGACTCTACAGAGGCTCCGCCCTTCATAATGACATCACGATGTTCCCGAGTGGTGATGACATCATGAGTGTTCCATCTGACATTTCATTTACATCTCTACAATCCATGTACAAAAACAGATTATTGCCCTAGTAATGGAAATGGAACCGACTGGAGTGTAAGAGACTGCAGCTCTAGATGTGACTAGAGTATAAGATATGATGTACAGCAGAATAGTGACTGCAGCTCTAGAGGTGACTGGAGTATAAGACATAATGTAACAGCAGAATAGTGACTGTAGCTCTAGAGGTGACTGGAGTATAAGACATGATGTACAGCAGAATAGTGACTGCAGCTCTAGAGGTGACTGGAGTATAAGACAAAAGGTAACAGCAGAGTATTGACTGCAGCTCTAGATGTGACTAGAGTATAATAGAAGATGAAACAGCAGAATAGTAACTGCAGCTCTAGAGGTGACTGGAGTATAAGACATAATGTAACAGGAGAATAGTGACTGCAGCTCTAGAGGTGACTGGAGTATAAGACATGATGTAACAGCAGAATAGTGACTGCAGCTCTAGATGTGACTGGAGTATAAGACATGATGTACAGCAGAATAGTGACTGCAGCTCTAGATTTTACTGGAGTATAAGTGATGATGTAACAGCAGAATAGTGATTGCAGCTCTTGAAGTGACTGGAGTATAAGTGATGATGTAACAGCAGAATAGTGACTGCAACTCTAGAAGTGACTGGAGTATAAGTGATGATGTAACAGCAGAATAATGACTGCAGCTCTAGATGTACTCCAGTCACTTCTAGAGCTGCAGTAACTATTCTGCTGTTATATCATCCCTTATACTCCAGTCACTTCTAGAGCTACAGTCACTATTCTTCAGTAAAATCTAGAGCTGCAGTCACTATTCTGCTGTTACATCTTCTCTTATACTCCAGTCACATCCAGAGCTGCAATCACTATTCTGCTGTACATTATGTATTATACTCCAGTCACATCTAGAGCTGTAGTCACTATTCTGCTGTACATCATGTCTTATACTCCAGTCACATCTAGAGCTGCAGTCACTATTCTGCTGTTACATCATGTCTTATACTCCAGTCACCTCTAGAGCTGCAGTCACTATTCTCCTGTTACGTTATGCCTTATACTCCAGTCACCTCCAGAGCTGCACTCACTATTCTGCTCTACATCATATATCATACTCCAGTCACCTCCAGAGCTGCAGTCACTATTCTGCTGTACATCATGTCTTATACTCCAGTCACATCTAGAGCTGCAGTCACTATTCTGCTGTTACATCATGTCTTATACTCCAGTCACCTCTAGAGCTGCAGTCACTATTCTCCTGTTACGTTATGCCTTATACTCCAGTCACCTCCAGAGCTGCACTCACTATTCTGCTCTACATCATAACTTATACTCCAGTCATATCTAGAGCTGCAGTCACTATTCTGCTGTACATCATGTCTTATACTCCAGTCACCTCTAGAGCTGCAGTCACTGTTCTGCTGTTACATTATATATTATAGTCCAGTCACATCTAGAGCTGCAGTCACTATTCTGCTGTTACATCACCACTTATACTGCAGTCACTTCTAGAGTTACAGTCACTATTCTTCAGTAAAATCTAGAGCTGCAGTCACTATTCTGCTGTTACATCATCACTTATACTCCAGTCACTTCAAGAGCTGCAATCACTATTCTGCTGTTACATCATCACTTATACTCCAGTAAAATCTAGAGCTACAATCACTATTCTGCTGTTACATCATCACTTATACTCCAGTAAAATCTAGAGCTGCAGTCACTATTCTGCTGTTACATCTTCTATTATACTCCAGTCACCTCTAGAACTGCAGTCACAATTCTGTTTCATCTTCTATTATACTCCAGTCACCTCTAGAGCTGCAGTCACTATTCTGCTGTACATCATGTCTTATACTCCAGTCACCTCTAGAGCTGCAGTTACTATTCTGCTGTTTCATCTTCTATTATACTCTAGTCACATCTAGAGCTGCAGTCACTATTCTGCTGTTACCTTTTGTCTTATACTCCAATCACCTCTAGAGCTGCAGTCACTATTCTGCTGTACATCATGTCTTATACTCCAGTCACCTCTAGAGCTGCAGTCATTATTCTGCTGTACATCATGTCTTATACTCCAGTCACCTCTAGAGCTGCAGTCATTATTCTGCTGTACATCATGTCTTATACTCCAGTCGGCTCCATTTCCATTACTAGGGCAATAATCTGTTGTGTTTTTGTACATGGATTGTAGAGATGTAAATGAAATGTCAGATGGAACACTCATGATGTCATCACCACTCGGGAACATCGTGATGTCATTATGAAGGGCGGAGCCTCTGTAGAGTCATCTCTGCAGTTATGTACCTATTATATGGCCCCCCATATCCATTGTGACACGGCCTTGGCCACCTCGTGGTGATGTCATGTAATTATGACCTCTCAGTTCCGCTCCCTATATAATTCCGCGCCGGTGGAGGTGCAGGTAGAGGTTCTTTGCTATATTAGGTAGAAGTGATTTCTAATACCTGATCTAGTGCGTTTGGAGTTTGTTTTTTCTCCCATTTCCCTTCCCCTTACAATGAGCCAACGTGAGTTACAGAGGCTCCTGATGGATATGAGCACGTGGATGACCCCGTCAGGTAAGAGATCCGTCTTCTGTGGGGTAGGGGGCGCTCTATCTATGGAGGTTACATCTCACTAATCCTCTCTCTTTTATTTCTAGACTCTACTGGACGGAGGTATAACCTCAGAAGACGGGCCACGGATGCTGCTGACCCCAATGCCGACCACCACCGGAGACACCGTGGTAGTGATCCACCCCGTCGCAGGCCGCAGTCAGAGAATAGAAGTAGGTCACCTTTGCGCCTTTCCACAGAGCGCCCGGAGACCCGGAGATCCTCTACCCCATCTACTGCTTCTCCACACACATCTGACCAGCCAGAACCAACTCCTGGACCGAGCCATCCGGTGCCAGACCCAACACCAGCAACCCCAGCCCCCAGCCATGAACGAGGCCGGACGATGAGACGGTATCATTATTTGCCCACGCAGATCTACGCAGGCGCTGAGGAGACCCAATCATGTGCGATCTGCTTAGAAGACTTTGTCACCGGAGAAGAGCTCAACATACTGCCATGTGCCCACATCTACCACCAACCCTGCATCTCCACCTGGGTAAGGAGCCAACCACACTGCCCAATGTGCCGAGTCCGCTGTATAATAAGAAGACGGAGACGGAGACGAAGGTGGTAGTCATCATGAGCACCAACACTGTGCAATACAAAATATAAAACCGCAATAAAATGTACACAATTTCCTGCAATACAAATGTACGTAATCTTCTTCTTTACATTCTTCTCTGTATATATATACTAGCTGGTAGCCGCGACTTCGTCTGCGGGTTGGCGGTGGGGCTGAACCGCTTAAATTTCTTGTCCCCCTATCTGTGCCCCCAGTCCACTTCATCTGCCCCCAGTTTCTTGTCCCCCCATCTCTGCCCCCAGTCTCATGTCCCCCCATCTCTGCCCCCAGCTTCATGCCCCCCCTCCCCTCCCCCACCTACATCGGCCCCCCCGGTATAGTAGCACTCACCTTGGCCTGTGTCCTCCACTGCAAACTGTGCAGACAGTTCTGTGTCGTTTATGTAGCAGAGCAGGCCTGGCATCATAGCAATCAGCAAGCCAGAGCCTGCCGTGCTAGATATAGGACACAGGCAGCGGCTGTATGCAGCGAGGAGACACAGGAGAGGAGGAGAGAGGCCGAGGTGAGCGCTACTACACGGGGGCCGATGTAGGGGGGAACTGAAGCTGGGGACACCCCCTCCCCCCGCTGCACTCACCTGTATGTGTGCAGTGTCGGGTGCAGCAGCCTCCTCCGTCTGCTATGTGTGTGGCAGCCTGGCATAGCTGCAGCTCCGGGACCCTGTGGGCGTCCGCCATCTTCCTCACTGTGTCCCTGGTGAATCGGCACGCCCACATGCCACCCCCAACCTATGGTTCCGCAGCCCTGGCTGTATAGCCCGCCCACAGCCTGCCATGCACCAATAGGAGCAGCGTGGACAGACCAGCGCTGGCAGAATGCCAGCTTCTATAGCCGAAGCGGAGGGGTCTTTGGAGGGTGACGGTGGCAATTTGGGGTGAGTGACCCACATTTAAAGTAGCCTATTTGTATTTCGTGGGAATTATGTAGGTGTGTGTGAAATTTCCCCCCAATCCGTTCAGCCGTTTGGGTGTGATTGAGGAACAAACATCCGAACACAAACCCACAAACATTCACCTTTTAGGATATATATATGTATATATATATATATATATATATATATATATATATATATTGTGCATATATATATATCTATATATATCTATATATATATATATATATATATACTGTGTACATTGCTCCTCAGTCGTATATGTCACATTGTTTCACTTATTCATTTGTTCATTCAGTCATTCATTCATTCACATCTATTTCTACTACTCAATAATAACAATGAGTTCCGTCCAAGGGTAAAAACACACAAATATTATATTCACAAATAGTTTACAACATAAAGCAACCTTTTTTCAGTTTATTTTATTGATTTCACAACCATCACTTTAAACAATATATCTTTACTAGAGATGGGTTATTCATTTTGAGTTTGGCTCCTTGGTCCCAGATTCATTTCAGGGTGCTCATGATCAGTATGAACCACACCTTAAATTGGCTTAAAACATAGTGTATGACACTGTCAGGGCTCCTAGGAACCTATCTATAAATCATAGTGTATAACACTGTCAGGGCTCCTAGGAACCTATCTATAAAACATAGTGTATAACACTGTCAGGGCTCCTAGGAACCTATCTATAAAACATAGTGTAGAACACTGTCAGGGCTCCTAGGAACCTATCTATAAAACATAGTGTATAACACTGTCAGGGCTCCTAGGAACCTATCTATAAAACATAGTGTAGAACATTGTCAGGGCTCCTAGGAACCTATCTATAAAACATAGTGTAGAACACTGTCAGGGCTCCTAGGAACCTATCTATAATACATAGTGTAGAACATTGTCAGGGCTCCTAGGAACCTATCTATAAAACATAGTGTATAACACTGTCAGGGCTCCTAGGAACCTATCTATAAAACATAGTGTAGAACACTCTTAGGACTCATAGGAACCTATCTATAAAACATAGTGTAGAAACCTAGTGTTAGGATGGGGTCCCGCAGGCTTCCGTTCCGGCGCACAGCGCCACCTGCAGGTCAATCCGACTCTCACCCTCGGCCTCATGCAGTGAGGCATCGAGAGACTAAGTCCCATTTCTCCTCTACTGAGCATGCTCGGACTTTTCGGAGCCGCTCAGAAGTTAAATCCCATTTTGGCCATACTGAGCATGACCGATGAGGTCATGGCCACCGCCCTGCTGGGCGGGAACTTCCCTTTATATACGTTGAGTGCGCCGCCGTCCGGCGCTCACACTTTGACTGGAAATTGTTAATGACAGAAGTTCAGGGCTAGGTTCCACTGTTAGGCAGGTTGCCAGTCTAGGCCCCTGTGTTTTATGCTTCGGTCCCAATCTGGGCACTGTTAGTAGGACCTGTAATTCTCCTGAACTGGCAGCTCTACACTAGGGCTTGGAGCAGTGGTCTCTGTTCCAGCCGGTGGCATGTCAGCAGGTTTGGTCTCTGGGTTAGCCTGTGCCCTGGCCCTCTATCCCTGTCAGTTCTGAATACTAGGGGTCTGTGAGCCACTGACCTCGGTTTTGTGTTGCTGACCAGGAGTTCAGACAAACAGCTGCCCTCTGGGCCTGTGGACCTCGACTGCGACTACTAGCTCAGTCTAAAGGGTTCTGCCGTCATTAAAAAATATATATAGGCAGAACCGTAACACCTAGCTATACAACTTCTAGCTTTCTAAGGCAAACACAGCTGTTATGTATATGTGGAAGTGACAGTATTATACTATGGGCAGTTTTTATTTTTCGCCATTTTGCCTCCAATGAAAATGTGAATAAATAGCAACCAAAACATAAGACGTCCTTGTTATCTAGCATAAAACAGAATTTCAGAATTTGAGAATTTCATATCTGAAATTATATCTAAGTTGGGGACTAGACTCACAGATTTGCGACAAAGCTGGCATTATAGTAGAGACTAGAGATGAGCGAACACTAAAATGTTCGAGGTTCGAAATCCGATTCGAACAGCCGCCCACTGTTCGAACGGGTTTCGAACTCCATTATAGTCTATGGGGGGAAATGCTCGTTTCAGGCGTACGCAACATTCGATCAAATTCTACTTACCAAGTCCATGAGTGAGGGTCAGGCTGGATTCTTCTCCCTGTGCAGCATCCCCGCATCCTCTTCCGGCCTTCAGTTCACTCTGCTAGGCATCGGGCCTAGGCAGAGCCGACCGCGCATGCCCGCGCGGACATGCGCAGTTGGCTCTGCCCAGGCCTGATGCCTAAGCAGAGTGAATGCAGAGCCGGAAGAGGACGCGGGGACGCTGCGCAGGGAGAAGACTTCTAAAGGTAAGAGAAGAACCAGCGTTGATTGGCAATGTATAGCATTCTGCCAATCAACGTTGGTTCTGCATCGAATCTTAACTTCGAACAGCTAGTAGTATTCGATTGAGTACGAGTATTTCGAATACCGTAGTATTCGATCGAACACCTACTTTACTTGATCGAGTACTACTCGCTCATCTCTAGTAGCGACATCAACCTGGCAGCGTTGAAGTTGGAGTCCTCTGAACAATCCACCTCTTGGATAAAAGTTTCAAAATCGCCCACCAACGAATCTCTTGTACCTACTCTATGCCCAGTTGCTACAAGAACAGGAAAAGTCATCTCCATCCTTCCTGAGAGCATGAGAGTCAGAATTGCAGATCTCTTTGTCCCTAAAAGACACTAATACTCGGACTATATTCAGATGTTCTGTAGGCCCGCTCAGAAGTGGCCATCTACAAGAATCAACTTACAAACTACCCACGAGCTGGCAGAAAATGTCCATTTTTCTCATCCATTGGAAACAACTCCGGAACTACAGTCTATCTTTGCATGTAGATTTACATTATATTTTACTGATGTACAAAAATTCAGCAGGTGGAAAAATTTAATAGAGGGAAATAAACAAATATCGTGTGTATCAGGTGATGGAAACCTCAAAAGTGAGACCTTATCAGATATCTCCTAGTAGGATCAAAAGGTATTTGCATGGAATGTTTAGTAGGATGAGGACATTGAGCTGTCGTCTTCTTCTCCCTGAAAGTATTCAGAATTTCCTACTTGGTTGAGGACAGTCCACCAAGTGAAGGACCATGAAGTCAACACTGAAGATTGTGAGGTTTATTACTATGGCCATTACTGGAGTCTGTGGGACTTTCCTTAACTCATTCATTGTTGCGCTGAATTTCAGATTCTGGAGAGACATCACTGCCTCTGGGAGCTACAAGAAAATTCTCTTTATCATTGGGCTTATAAACATTATCTTCCAAGGAATTTTTATCTTTGAAACCATTTGTGTGGCTTTTGACTTGGACAACAAAAGCTCCCTATTGATTTTAGCTCTTGAATTCATAGTTATTGGAGTGAATGTCTGGAACACGACCTGGCTCTCCATTTTCTGCTTTCTTCGGCTTCTGGATTCCTCCAACAGATTTTTCCTTAAGATAAAATCAAAGTTCTTTTCTGCAGTCTCTTATCTCTTTGTTGGCTCAGTCTTGGTCTCAGCGGCCATTCATTGCCCATTTTTCTGGACAACCACTCTGGATATTCCTCAAAATACAACTGACCATCCAACCATATCTGGTTATAGACTTCATATGGACTATTACTATGTTATCTTCAGCTTACTATTTGGCTTTAGTATTCCCTTCTTTATGACTTGTGTCTCTATAGGGCTCAGTGTCACTACTCTATTAAGACATGTCTGGAGAATCCGGCACAGTGACTCCCATCTAACATCAGCCCAGCTGCAGGGACATTACCGGGCGGTCAGGACAATAGTCATACGTGTTATCCTAGACATCTTATTCTTTCTTGTATTAGTCCTCGGAATATCAGACCCAATCATTTTTAATTCATTTACATATTCAGTCTTATGGATACTTGTCCTGGTGTATCCAACTGCTCAAGCTGGTGCTTTAATCTTTGGAAATCCCAAATTAAAGAGTGCGGTGTATGGATTTATGAAGGCGTTATTATAACTTCTTAAGGGAGCCTTCAAACGGAGTTTCCGCTCCGCTCATTCTGAACGTAAACTCGTTCAGAATGAGCAGCGTAAAAACAGATCCCATTGATTTCTATGGGTGCCGGCATCAATGGGAGGCTTTTTTACCTATTGCTTTCAATGCCGGCACCCATAGAAATCAATGGGATCTGTTTTTACGCCGTTCATTCTGAACGAGTTTACATTCAGAATGAGCAGAGCGGAAACTCCGTGTGAAGGCTTCCTAACTATAGATCCGAGCTCAGGGCCGTGTCCTGATCCTTTCCCTACAAGCTATTATAGGAACTAATGGAAAATACAGTAAATACAAAGTAACCGCATTGTATATATTATATGGTTAAAAGGATTTTCAGGATGGTGATAGTGATGGCTTATCTTTGCAATAGGTCGTCATTATTAGATGGGTGGGAGCCCAACACCAGGCACCCCCACCAATAAGCGCTGTGCCCTCTTCTCAAATACTAGGTACAGGGTACCACGGCTATGTTTGGTATTGCAGCTCAATCCCAATTACTTGAATGGGACTGATCTGCAAACAGGCCATGAGACTCATGAATGTGACCTCTCTGGCCTGTGAAAAGGAAATAGTGTTCACCTAAGGCCACTTCAAACAGCTGATCAATGGGGGTGCTGGGTGTTTGACTTCAGCAGATTTTGGTAAAGATCATTTATATTAAAATCCAAGAAACCCCTTTAATCCTGTTGTATTCGATGATGGGCTGGGGTTCTATTATAGAAGTTTATATTATGAGGCAGGACTATATATCTTGTATAAACTTTGAGCATCTTGTACTTGTTGTGTATATGTATCTGCAGAAATCGTATACATTAAGAAGTTGTAGAAATGCAAATCACGGTCTTAAATCATTTTCATCTCCAAGGGTATGTTCACACAGAGTTTTTTGCGGAATCCGATGATGACCAGACGCTCTCAGCTCTTGTCTTTGGTTTAGTCATGGAGATAACAGCAAGATTATTTCCGTTATCTTCAGTAACTTCTACAGACAGAAAACTGATTTGTCACTTCTTCACTGATTTTGCAGAACTCGGCATGGAGATTGTTAAAGCCGCCAGAACTAAGCACAGATCTTCTGTGGATATAGATTTGCCTAAATCCTTCTGTATCTTCATGTCATCCCAGACAGACTGGATAATGTTGAGATCAGGGCTCTATGAGGGCCATAGCATTACTTCCAAGATTCCTCACACCAAATATCAATGGTATTTACTTTCACTCTATCTCGTTAATTGACCAAAATAAACTTTTAACCCTTCAACTTTTTTCACATGGGCCTATAACTTTTCACAACATTGTGTATTAATACATTGCTAATGCCAGTGATATGTGTGTTTTTGTAACAAATCTTCTTGTATGGCTCATAAGGACAGTAGAGTTGTGCAGTCTGCATTGCAAAATGTATATGGAAAAATAAAGGATATAAAACTCATGATATAAAACTCATGCCATCCACACTATATATATATATATATATATATATATATATATATATATTATATATACAGTCCTATGAAAAAGTTTGGGCACCCCTATTAATCTTAATCATTTTTAGTTCTAAATATTTTGGTATTTGCAACAGCCATTTCAGTTTGATATATCTAATAACTGATGGACACAGTAATATTTCAGGATTGAAATGAGGTTTATTGTACTAACAGAAAATGCGCAATATGCATTAAACCAAAATTTGACCGGTGCAAAAGTATGGACACCTCAACAGAAAAGTGACATTAATATTTAGTAGATCCTCCTTTTGCAAAGATAACAGCCTCTAGTCGCTTCCTGTAGCTTTTAATCAGTTCCTGGATCCTGGATAAAGGTATTTTGAACAAACAATTCAAGTTCAGTTAAGTTAGATGGTGGCCGAGCATGGACAGCCCGCTTCAAATCATCCCACAGATGTTCAATGATATTCAGGTCTGGGGACTGGGATGGCCATTCCAGAACATTGTAATTGTTCCTCTGCATGAATGCCTGAGGATTTGGAGCAGTGTTTTGGATCATTGTCTTGCTGAAATATCCATCCCCGGCGTAACTTCAACTTCGTCACTGATTCTTGAACATTATTCTCAAGAATCTGCTGATACTGAGTGGAATCCATGCGACCCTCAACTTTAACAAGATTCCCGATGCCGGCATTGGCCACACAGCCCCAAAGCATGATGGAACCTCCACCAAATTTTACAGTGGGTAGCAAGTGTTTTTCTTGGAATGCTGTTTCTTTTTGGACGCCATGCATAACGGCTTTTTTTTATAACCAAACAACTCAATTTTTGTTTCCAAAATGAAGCTGCCTTGTCCAAATGTGCTTTTGCATACCTCAGGCAACTCTATTTGTGGCGTACGTGCAGAAACGGCTTCTTTCTCATCACTCTCCCATACAGCTTCTATTTGTGCAAAGTGTGCTGTATAGTTGACCGATGCACAGTGACACCATCTGCAGCAAGATGATGCTGCAGCTCTTTGGAGGTGGTCTGTGGATTGTCCTTGACTGTTCTCACCATTCTTCTTCTCTGCCTTTCTGATATTTTTCTTGGCCTGCCACTTCTGGGCTTAACAAGAACTGTCCCTGTGGTCTTCCATTTCCTTACTATGTTCCTCACAGTGGAAACTGACAGGTTAAATCTCTGAGACAACGTTTTGTATCCTTCCCCTGAACAACTATGTTGAACAATCTTTGTTTTCAGATCATTTGAGAGCAGGCTGTCCATGTTCGGCGACCATCAAACTTAACTGAACTTGAATTGTTTTGTAGAAAGAAATGGTCCAAAATACCTTCATCCAGGATCCAGGAACTGATTAAAAGCTACAGGAAGCGACTAGAGGCTGTTATCTTTGCAAAAGGAGGATGTACTAAATATTAATGTCACTTTTCTGTTGAGGTGCCCATATTTTTGCACCGGTCAAATTTTGGTTTAATGCATATTGCGCATTTTCTGTTAGTACAATAAACCTCATTTCAATCCTGAAATATTACTGTGTCCATCAGTTATTAGATATATCAAACTGAAATGGCTGTTGCAAACACCAAAATATTTAGAACTAAAAATGATTAAGATTAATAGGGGTGCCCAAACTTTTTCATAGGACTGTATATATATTCTGTGTACATTGCTCCTCAGTCCTGTATGTTACATTCTGTTTCATTCATTCACATCTATTTCTACTACTCAATAATAACAATGAGTTCCATCCAAGGGTAAAAACACACAAATATTATATTCACAAATTGTTTACACCATAAAGCAACCATTTTTCAGTTTTTCTTATTGATTTCACAACCATCACTTTAAACAATATATCTTTACTAGAGATGGGTTATTCATTTTGAGTTTGGCTCCTCGGTCCCAGATTCACTTCGGGTTGCACAAGATCAGTATGAACCACACCTTAAATTGGCTTAAAACATAGTGTAGAAGACTCAGAGTTCCTAGGTACCTATCTATAAAACATAGTGTAGGACACTTAAGACTCCTAAGACTTCTGCGCCTCAGCGCAGGTGGCATCATCACAGACGTCTCACTGCTGGGTGAAGTGAAGAGGCGGCGGCAGCAGGAGCAGCAGTGAGGTCGGTAAGTAAAGATACTTTTTTTGTTTTATAATAGGCTGCTACCTGCTAGAGTATCCCCAGAAGGTAGCGGCCTATTTACCAACCTCCTTAAGCCTGCTCATGGCCAGCTCTCTGCTTCCCTTTCTACTATAGGCCACGGTGGGTGGTTGTGAGCAGACCCGGGCCAAGGCCGCAAACCCACTACTGCTGTTATTATACTCGGGGGTCTTTTCAGACCCTCGAGTATAATAATTGGAGCCCCAGCGGAGGTGAGGGAACATAATAAACAGTGTTACTTATTTCTCTACTATCCGTTGTTAATCCTAGCGGGCTTCGGGTCTATATGGTGATGCCCGAGACATCTCGTGGTCTGGGACATTACCATACAGGCCTGAACCCTGCACTAGCAGTGCTGTACAGGCCCGAAGCCTGTGCTAGTAGTAACAGTCTGTAACTGCTAGCGCAGGCTTCGGGCCTGTATGGTAATGTCCCAGACGTGAGAAGCCCAAAGTCTGCTAGGATTAACATTGAATCCCCAGAGAGGTGAGTAAAACCGTTCATTATGTTCCCTCACCTCCCCTGTGTCTCTGATTATTATACTCGGGGATCTGAAAAGACCCCCCAAGTATAATAATAGTTCATGGATGGGCTACTGTGGGGCATAATAGTAGGGTGGGCAACTGTGGGGCATAATAAAGGTTGCAGGGTCCACTCTGGTCCCTGTAACCTCTATTATGCCCCACAGCAGTCCCCCTGCAACCTCTATTATGCCCCATAGCGGCCTCCCTGTACCCTCTATTATGTCCCACAGCGACCCCCATAACCTCTATTATGCCAGACAGTCTATTGGTCTATTGTGCCACTGTGGGTCATAATATAGGCTGTAGGGGCAGCTGTGGGATACATGTCTCCTGTAAGTATTACTGCACAAAATATTGCATTGCATTGTATTCACTATAATGTTACCGCTAGCACACCTCCCCCTCGCTGCCTGAGGCACCACTGCTTAGAGCTCCTAGGAACCTATCTATACAATTTCTAGCTTCTAAGGCAAACACAGCTGTTATGTGAATGTGACAGTATTATACTATTATATTATTATGGACAGTTTGTTTTTTGTTTTGTTTTTTGCCATTTTGCCTCCAATGAAAATTTGAATAACAAGCATCCAAAGCATAATACATCCTTCAAAATGGAATAAATAAAAAGTATTGAGCAAGCAAAAGAGGTTGCCGCCCTCTTCTTCCAGATCACCAGGATGGAAAGTCAACGTGAGAAATCAGTGGCTCAGGTGATTCTTTTGGATCTCATACTACATAGAAAGCAACTCAAGGATTACATAAATCTGAAAGTGGCCAAGGCAAATCTTTCTGTCACTCATACACACTACATGCATGATTGTAAGCCATGTACCGGGGTGGGCTCCCCAGCATACAGCGAAGTCATGAACCAAGGAAGTGAGTCCAACTCTATTTAGCAGAGACAAGATTTTACTTAGTTTAGTAACCCCCTTTACCCAAAAGAACCCTTCCAGATATTTACATTCACTCAGCCCAGAAGCTGAGACCCTGGTGTTGTACAGCGCGGTGCCCACTGATGTGGCCTTCAATATACTCCAAGCTTTTACCTATCTGCAGGCTGCAACTATACAGGAACAATTCAGTGAGTGTGACACAGGCACCGGCGGTATAACACCAAGGCTTACAATCTTATAACAATATCCCTATTCCCCCAAGCAAAGTACAACCAAGCAAATAAAATAGTTAGTTAGCTTGCAAGCCAAACAGTGTGAGGTTAAACTGGATGTTGCTCCCAGACTTCCTTACAAGTCCCTTTCTGAGAGATATAACTCTGTAGAATCCTCTGAGTCTTAGTCCTTTTACCAGACAAGTAGATATTTCACCAGTAGTGCAGCCTGTGATGCTGGTTATGCCTATCTAACTACAGGCTCTTACTCAGTCCCAAACACTTTGGCGCCAAACTTGTAGCATGGTGAGTGCACGGTTGCTTCTGTTAGGTGCCTTTTAGCCTTTATTTGGAACAGTTGGAAGAGCGGCTCCTCAGACAGCATGTGGTCTAACTGACAGTGTCACTTCTCAGCCAAGTCTCTGACAGCAATCTTCTCCTTAGGATGGTGTCTGGATAAACTCTGGAAGTCTCTACTTGAGCTCCACTTGCTGTAGCTCCGGTCCCTTAAGGATCTTCTCCACACAAGGATGCCACTGCAGCCCTTCCTTCTTCCAAGCTCAAAGCACACACTGTCCAAAATGGCTGCTGCACACACTCTCTCCTTCTTCTGAGCCCACCTCCTCTGAACAGGGTCTCCACGTCACTACTCCAGGGGCAACAAGCCTTTTCCCTTTGTCTTGTGGTCTTGCAACAGTCAGATTATGAAAAAACAAACTTATTTACAGGAACAGACACATTCAGTACACAGGGGCTGTTTCACTCTCTTACGTAATAAACGAGGCAAACTGATGGCTTATCTAGCATAAAAGAGACACACTCAGAATTTCATATCTGAAATTACATCTAAGTTGGGGACTAGACTGACAGATTTTTAACAATACTTACTAACCTCTCATTCTATCAGAGACATCAACCTGGCAGCATTGAAGTTGTAGTCCACTGAACAATCCATCTCTTGGATGGAAAAGATTCAAAATCACCCACCAACAAAAGTCTTGTACCTACTCTATGACATATGCAGAAAAATCTTAAATAGCGAATTTATAAAAACACCAGATACCAAAAAATAATGAAAAAAAAAATAGACTTGGAAGCTTCACTCATTCACTGTATATATTTTTGGGCTGTGGACTTTGCATTATATTGTATACCTACTCTATTCCCAGTAACCTACAGGAACAGGGGAAGTCATCTCCATCCTGCCTGAGAGCATGGGAGTCAGAATTGCAGATCTCCTTGCCCCTAGAAGACACTAAAATGAAATTGAGACACACTCTAGGCCTCTCCAGGTGTCAATCTACATGAATAAACTTACAAACTACCCACGAGGTGGCACAAAACGTCCATTTTTCTCATCCATTGGAAACAATCCTCGTAAACAAAAAAAATCCTGTTCTACAGTCTATCTTTGCTTGTAGATTTACATTATATTTTACTGTTGTACAAAAATTCAGTGGGTGGAAAAATGTTATACATGAAAATAAACAAATATCGTGTATCAGGTGATGGAAACCTCAAAGGCGAGGTCTTATCAGATATCTCCTAGTAGGATGAAAAGATACTGTAGGTATTTGCATGGACTGTTTAGTAGGATGAGGACATTGAGCTGTCGTCTTCTTCTCCATGAAAGTATTCAGAATTTCCTTCTTGATTGAGGACAGTCCACCAAGTGAAGGACAATGAAGTCAACAATGAAGATTGTGAGGTTTATTATTATGGTCATTACCGGAATCTGTGGGACTTTCCTTAACTCGTTCATTGTTGCGCTGAATTTCAGATTCAGGAGAGACATCACTGCCTCTGGGAGCTACAAGAAATTATTATTTATTATTGGGCTCATAAACATTATCTACCAAGGAATCTTGATCATTAAAACCATTTTTGAGACTTTTGATTTTGACATGGACATAAATGGATATTTTTTCATAATAACTTTCAAATTCACAGCGATTGGAGTGAATGTCTGGAACACGACCTGGCTCTCCATTTTCTGCTGTCTTTGTCTTCTGGATTCCTCCAACAGTTTTTTCCTTAAGATAAAATCAAAGTTCTTTTCTACAGTCTCTTATCTCTTTGTTGGCTCAGTCTTGGTCTCTATGGCCATACATTTTCCATTTTTCTGGACAACCACTCTGGATATCCCTCAAAATACAACTGAATATCCAACCATATCTGGTTATAGACTTCATATGGACTATTACTATGTTATCTTCAGCTTACTATTTGGCTTTAGTATTCCCTTCTTTATGACTTGTGTCTCTATAGCGCTCAGTGTCACTACTCTATTAAGACATGTCTGGAGAATCCGGCACAGTGACTCCCATCTAACATCGGAACAACTGCAGGGACATTACCGGGCGGTCAGGACAATAGTCATACGTGTTATCTTAGACATCTTATTCTTTCTTGTAATAGTCCTCGGAAAATATCAGACCTCACCGTGCTTAATTCATTTACATATTCAGTCTTCTGTATACTTGTCCTCGTGTATCCAACTGCTCAAGCTGGGGCTTTAATCTTTGGAAATCCCAAATTAAAGAGTGCGGTGTATGGATTTATGAAGTCATTAGTATAACTTCTTAACTATAGATCCAAGCTCAGGGAAGTGTCCTGATCCTGTCCCTGCAAGCTATTAATAAATCCCCCAGATAGCGGACCCACAGGGGTAGCGTAAAGGGGCTCATGACAGTAAAGAGGAGAAGAGCTAGACAGGTCTGAAAGAGTTTAGGAGGTCATCTATAGGGCAGGATGTATGGAATAGGTTTGTTTATATAAAGAGAGGGATGCAGAGGAGGGGGGGGGGGCATATCATAACAGGAGCTTGTAGGAAAGTTGTCCCACCCACTCTCCCTTAAATTTTATCTTTGTCATGGCGGCGTAGAAAGAAGGGGTCTGTGGAGGCTTAACTGATATTTTAATCAGCAGTTGGGGTGGAGGACCAGGGAGTCATCTCCACTCCATTGGTAGTTTGGCAAAATGGATGCTGGTTGGAGTACCAGTCTAGTTTATACGTCCTGTGGTCAGGGTACAAAGGTTGGAGATATCTTCTGATGCCAGGTGTATCACGGGTGGGGGTAAATATCGGAGGGGTGAGACGTGAGCTGGGATTGGTGCCTTTAGGGACCCCTCCTTCTAGGGCAACTGGTAGCCATTGGTGAGGACATTAGTTTTAAGGGGGTTGTTATATATTTACATGTTATTTTAATGTTATTTAAATGTTGATATTGAATAAATTATGGTAATTTGGTTGGTAATAAATGCTGCTCTGGCCTTTTCTTCCAGCCTGGTGTCTGCGTCTTATTGGGGAACTTTATGGTAAATTGGGGGTTGGGAAGGTAGTGGTCACAGCACACATAGACTATTTTACTAGTCAAGGGAACTAATGCAAAATACAGTAAATACAAAGTGACCGCACTGTATACATTATATGGTTAAAGGGATTTTTAGGATGGTGATAGTGATGTTTTATTTTTATGATAGGTCATCAATATTAGATGGGTGGGAGCCCAACACCAGGCACCTCCACCAATAAGCGTTGTGCCCTCTTCACTGAATACCGGATACATGTACCATGGCTTTGCAGCTCAATCCCAATCACTTGAATGGGACTGATCTGAAAACAGGCCATGTGACTCATGAATGTGACCTCACTGGCCTGCAAAGAAGAAGTGGTATTCACCTCAGGCGACTTCAAACAGCTGATCAATGAGGGTGCTGGGTGTTTGACCTCTTTAGATATTGGAGAAGATACTGGTAATGATGATCAGACGTTCTTGGCTCTTTTCTTTAGTTTAGTCATGGACATAACAGCAGGATTATTTGTATTTTGTCTGTTATATTCTATGACGTCTACAGACAGAAAACTATGTGCAAAAGGACTAAAGTCTTGGCACTTGGCATTTGTAGACAGGTTTTGGCAGAACTCAGCATGGAGATTGGTAAAGCCTTCAAAACTAAACACAGATCTCCTGTAGATGTAGGCTTGCTTCAATCCTTCGGTCTCTTCATGTCATCCCAGACAAACTGGACGATGTTGAGATCAGGGCTCTGGGAGGGGCATATCATCACTTCCAGGATTCCTCACACCAAGTATCATTGGTATTTACTTTCATTTTATCTTGTTAACTGACCAAAATAAACTTTTAACCCTTCTACTTTTTTCATATGTGCCTAAAAATGTTCCACAATATTGTGTATTAACACATTGATAAAACCTAGTGGTATGTGTGTTTGTATTCCAAATCCTCTTGTGTGGCAAATAATGATTAGAAGGAAACCATCACTCATCTGCATGCCATCCACAATATATATATATATATATATATATAGAGAGAGAGAGAGAGAGAGAGAGAGAGAGAGAGAGAGAGAGAGAGAGAGAGAGAGAGAGAGAGAGAGAGAGAGAGAGAGAGAGAGAGAGAGAGTCAGGGTCTGGGGTTACTAGGTGGGGTGGCATAGACACACAAGTCCAGTTTCTTTAGTCCAAGACAAAGGTAGAGTTTATTTCCACTCAAAAAGGTAGTGCAGCGAGAAAAGGAAACAATACAAAAATAAATCCCTGCCCGGCTAGGCTCTAACTAAACATAGAATAGGTTACCTCACATAGAATCACAGAAATCAAAAGCCAGTAGAATCATTCAGGACACAGCTCCAAGAATATGACCTCTTTCTTTGGCTCTCCAGTCAAACTCTGCCCAGAAGCTCCCTTGATGAGCAGACTCTCTGCAGCTGAGTCGCTGCCAGAACATCCCCAAAGTGTGGACTGGAGGGGGGTGGAATGACAGGTCCCACTACCAATCCTACCTGCCATTCCTAAAAATCCAGCCCAATATTGAGCATTTACCAAAATGCTCAGCAGATGAAAGTTGTCTGCTGAGCACAAAACATTCCTTCTGGAGTTTTCTCATCTCACTCACCTTAGCAGTCTGGGTGAGATGTATACCCATTACCCGACCAGCCATCGGCTTACAATATATATACTGTGTACATTGCTCCTCAGTCCTGTATGTCACATTCTGTCTCATTCATTCATTCATTCATTCATTCATTCATTCACCTGTACTCCTACTACGCAGTAATATTTTTCAGTTTATCTTATTGATTTCACAAACAAAATTACAATATAATTAAGTAAAACAATATATCTTTACTAGAGATGGGGTATTCAGTTTGAGTTTGGCTCCTCGGGTCCCTGATTTGTTTTGGGTCGCACAAATTCAGTATGAAACACACTATAAATTGGCTTAAAACACAGTGTAGAACACTCTTAGATCGCCTACAAACCTATCTATAAAACATAGTGTAGAACACTCTTAGGACTCCTAGGAACAGATCTATCCAATTTCTAGCTTTCTAAGGCAAACATAGCTTGAAGTTATGTCAATGTGAATGTGATATTATTTTAGTTTGGGTTACCTTCACATGAAAGCCATACTCATACTCACCTCCCGTTACCTCTTTGGGCCTGTTTATGGCTTTCAGCACTCTTCTGGTGATGTTCGGCACTCTTCTGGTGACGTCATTGGCCCAGGAGTCACGGCTAATGTCTGTGATTGGACCAAGAGTAGTCACATGGGTTTGCCAAGCATCATGTCACCAGGTCACTGTTCGGACCCAATCACAGGCCTCAGCCTTAGCCTGGACTGATGACTTCACAGAAGAGTACCTGATGTCACCAGGAGTGCACTGGTCTCTGTGAGGAGGCGCAAAAGAGGTAATGGAAGGTGATTATAAATGTTTGAGGTTTTTTAACACCTCCCCTCGGCCTCCACCTATTATATTCTGGGGTCTGAAGATATCCCAAAATATAATATGGTGATCATTTTAGTACAGTTTTGAATATTCAGGTCAAACCCAGCTCGGTATGAACGTAGTCACCCATATCTAATCTTTACATATGTTTAACCACTTTCGAATCATTGCTGATTATACACGTCCAGACGGTCCACTCGTAACATTGTGCAGCTGCCGAGGCAGAGACGCAACCAGCTGTTGCAATAGGAATTTAGCTCCATTTACTACCCCTTAAGCAAGATGTATTGTTCTCACTTCCACTACATACTACTTATCATTTTACAAGTAAATAGCTTTGCCTTAAGTTTAGGATTTCCCAGAATGAATATGATGGACTGTAAGGTAGAATACGACATAAGAAATAGCCAGCATGAAGTGTCCACCACGACCTCAAATGTCAACTCCGACGATAATAAGCCAGAAGCTACTAAACATAGGATCAAGTCTAGAATCAGGCGTGTGACCATCGTTCTCACTGCCCCAATATGGGCCTTTAGCTTAGGCCTCCTGAAGTTCATGTTATTGCTCTTGACCTTCCAGATATGGCTCAGGAGGGAACTGATGCTGAGTACAATTGATGTAAAAATTATAAGAAAGGGGACAACACAACCAAATATCATGTTACAGATTGCGTGTGGATAAAGCATATGAAAAATATATTCTGTTCCATTAGGATGAACTGTGATTCGTAGAGTCCAAAGAAACGGTACATTAATAATAAACAAGCCTATGATAGATCCTACAAGAAGCAGAGGAACATAGGAGGAGAAACGTAGCTTCATCTGAAGGAAGAACTGATATGGAAGGTTGACCAGCTTCAGGCAGTAGTAGATGGCGAGCCAGGTAGCATGCCAAAAACTCAGTTCTATCAGGAAATAAAGAATGGAAAAGTCCATTACGTAGACTTCATGTAGAAAAATCACATACCTATCACAAACATATAGGAAACCATCAACAGAGATGGAGCACTGCAGGAGGACATTGGTTACTGCTGTCGAGAAGAAGATGTAACCACCAGGTTGATGCCTCTGCTTCCAGGTTCTGCAGTACTCAGCGACTACTGATGAGCTTATTGATAGTCCAGTTATGGTTGTCACACTTAATATGATTGCCTTGACTATCCTTACTGATGGCAACATGTTAGTATGAAGGATGGATTCAGGAGGACAATGGATGAAGGACTGGCCAATAACAAGGAAAAATCAACATAGGATAGACAAGATGCAAATATGGAGGATATCATATTGCCGTTTGTAAATTTTGTTTTTTGTTTCTTCATAGCAGGGAAATTGTGTTAAAAATCAAGACATTCCAGGATATACCAAGAGAAGATCCGGTGCGTACGAGGAGAGGCAGAATACACACTAGGGTGAGTCTTGATTTATTTTGGAATGCCCCTACTTAAAAAACAAAAAATGTAGGCCTTAGAGTTGCCATGCCCATGCCAGTCACAGTGTCACTAAAATACTACCAGTCACAGTCTCCCCAACTGCACCAGGTACAGTGACCCCATAAGAGGTCCAATCACATTGTCACCATGAGAGCAGCAGTCACAGTGTCACTATAAGATTTCCAGTCACAGTGACACCATAAGACTAACAGTCACAGTCTCCACAACTGTAAAAGGTACAGTGACCCCATAAGAGTTCCAGTCGCAGTCTTCCCAACTGCAACAGCTATAGGTACTCCATAAGAGTTCCAGTCACATTTTCACTATGAGAGTACCAGTGTGAAGGTTATAATCATGTAATGTATGAAAAACATTATTATCCGTAGAAACTGAATGCTAGATATAGTTGCTTATGCTTGAAACTGGTATAATGTTATATGATAAGATGGCGCCTGCATCCAGGATGGGAGCAAGAAAAACAAATGCTTGGCTTGCTGCCAGAAGACATCTCCCCAAGGTTACCACGCAGGACCTGGAGAAGCTGGCTATATACAGTATGGAACTGCTTAAACTTTTTCTGTTTGATTGAGATGTCCCATACCAATCAGGAATGAATATGAAAACTTACATTGTTGTTATCTTTCTTCATTTCTCTCCTACTATTTAACCCCACATTGTTTTAATAAAACTGCGTCAGTATTTCCTTCTTGGTTGAGAGAGGAACTAATACTAATACTAATACACATTATGTTGTGTCTGGTGTCATTTCCTTAAGTACCAACCACAGGGGCACAATAATGGTGACAATCTCAGTGTGTCCATGACAGTTCCGTATATTCAATATTACTTTCATATTTCCATATGTCCTCTCTTATCTTGTAGATCAAGTGACCAGAATTTCTGGCATAAAAACATTGACTAGATGAACGGTAGGGTAGACTAGGAAAACTCATCACAGTCACTCTCACTGTACTCAAAATATGGTGTGAACCCGGCCTTACATGTATAGATGATGAATGCACCGGATGAGGTTTAGAATGTATTATAGCTCATTCCCTATACCCCAGTATTGTAGCAGTAATGCTATATTTTACAATATAAAAACCCTGTGAAGATGAAATGTAATAAGTAGGTGTGCACATAGCCAAATGTTCAGTGGCGTAACTAGGAATGGCGGAGCCCCGTTGCGAACTTTTGACATGGGGCCCCCTCCCCGACCGACACTGAAGACCTTCACCGCCCCCCTCCTCCGCATTCCTGCACGCTCTATTATGCCCCATAGTGGCCCCTGCACACAGTATTATGTCCCTTAGTGGCCCCTGCACACAGTATTATGTCCCTTAGTGGCCCCTACACACAGTATTATGTCCCTCAGTGGCCCCTGCACACAGTATTATGTCCCTCAGTGGCCCCTGCACACAGTATTATGTCCCTCAGTGGCCCCTACACACAGTGTTATGCCCCAGAGAGGCCCCTGCACACAGTATTATGTCCCTCAGTGGCCCCTGCACACAGTATTATGTCCCTTAGTGGCCCCTACACACAGTATTATGTCCTTCAGTGGCCACTACACACAGTATTATGCCCCACTGTGGACACCCATAATTAAAGGGATTCTACCATTAAAAAACTTTTTTTTTAGGTAACACGTCGGAATAGCCTTTAGAAAAGCTATTCGTCTCCTACCTTTGGAAGTGATCTCCGCCGCGCCGTTCGTTCAAAATACCGGTTTGTACCGGTATGCTAATTAGTTCTCTCGCAGTGATGGGGGCGTCCCCATTGCTGCTCGAAAACCGACTTCGGCACCACCTGTCTTCTTCTGCATCCTCCCCTTCCTTCTTTGGCTTGACGTCGGATGCCTGCACAGTACGCTCTGTTCGGCGAAGTTCTCTATATATAGCTATAGGGTCACTCTCCTCTTTATATAGTTATGGGGTTACTCACCTCTATATATAGTTATGGGGTCACTCACCTTTATGTATAGTTATGGGGTCACTCTTCTCTATATATAGTTATAGGGTCACTCTCCTCTATATATAGTTATGGGCGGCAGCCATGATATAGTCCATATGATATACACAGGAGATATATTCAGTAGAAAGGCTGTGACATACGAGACTGAGAGAGTCCTCCTCGATATAGCTGCACCTGCAAGCTCCAGGTTAGGATGAGCCCATCACTATGGACTATATATCCATACCTTCCAACTATCAGAAGACATGGAAAGGGTCATAGTCTGCAGCACACCTCAGTAAACCTGTGCATGAGAAGCCATACCTCGTCCATGCCCCCTATGGCCCCTTCCAATTTCACTTAATCCCTTTGTCCCCCCAAACAGTATAAATCCACATTAGTGACCCTCCCCCCCCAAAAAAAAAAAAATAAAAAAAATATATATATATATATATATATATATATATATATATATATATATATATATATATTGGTCCCCTTGTAGACCCCACACAATATGTCAGGATGCCTGAGGAGCTCATGATGTTTTAGCTTCTGCTCATTTATGATGTACAGCACATGGTGGGCTCTATGGTCTGGGACGCGTATCTAGAAGTGCAGGATTGTGCGTGCTCATGTCAGACATTTTTTTCCACAGGTCTTATGTTGACAGCCATGTGTTTTCCATATGTAAAGTACACAGGACTTAGCTCCAGTAAATCTCCTAGTCGTCGTGTTCACTGAATACTCTCCAGTCACTAGTCATGTAAATTCTCTGCTTTGCCATTAAAATTGTGGTTGGTTTTTTGTTACATGGTAAAAACAACCATCCAGTTCTGGAAATAATATACTGTCTACTGTAGACTCCTTGGACCCATATAATACTAACCACCATTACCCCCTTGTGACGTGCATCCCAGGGCTGAACCTTAATAAAGACCATGGCTCCTTCTTTGTGGTATGAGTGGGGTAGGCCACAGCTTTATTCAAACATATAACAAATTCAAATATTGTAAACAAAACAAACCGATATGTAAAAACATGTACGTCCATGCCCCTCCAACGACTACTTCTTCTTCCTCCTCCTGGACGCTCCGCTGCGACCCAGCGAGCATGTAGGTCCAATCTTTCACTTGTATTAGGGCATGGACCCCCGCCAGCTGTGACAACAAACCTGGAAAAGAAAGGAAGAACCAGTCCACGAAAACAAAACCAGAAGGGCAGGGTGGGTGGGTGCACCTCTCGCCAGCATAACGGCAGAAGGTGAGCAGCCCACCTACGTGCCCCCTTTTATATGGACTTTTAAAACAGAGCACGTCACCATGTTTAGAAAATAAACAGAACTATAGCCAATGAGTCCACAGCCCCTTCCTTAACCAGTTCGGGGCTTTCACTACTGCTACTACCACTACTAATACTACTGGTACTATCACTACTACCACTACCAGCGTCACTAGTACTACTATCACTGCTAATACTACTATTACTATTACTATTATTACTACTACCACTACCAGCGTCACTAGTACTACTATCACTGCTAATACTACTATTACTATTACTATTATTACTACTACCACTACCAGCGTCACTAGTACTACTATCACTGCTAATACTACTATTACTATTACTACTATTACTACTACCACTACCAGCGTCACTAGTACTACTATCACTGCTAATACTACTATTACTATTATTACTACTACCACTACCAGCGTCATTAGTACTACTATCACTGCTAATACTACTATTACTATTATTACTACTACCACTACCAGCGTCATTAGTACTACTATCACTGCTAATACTACTATTACTATTACTACTATTACTACTACCACTACCAGCGTCATTAGTACTACTATCACTGCTAATACTACTATTACTATTACTACTATTACTACTACCACTACCAGCGTCACTAGTACTACTATCACTGCTAATACTACTATTACTACTATTACTACTACCACTACCAGCGTCACTAGTACTACTATCACTGCTAATACTACTATTACTATTACTACTATTACTACTACCACTACCAGCGTCACTAGTACTACTATCACTGCTAATACTACTATTACTATTATTACTACTACCACTACCAGCGTCATTAGTACTACTATCACTGCTAATACTACTATTACTACTATTACTACTACCACTACCAGCGTCACTAGTACTACTATCACTGCTAATACTACTATTACTACTATTACTACTACCACTACCAGCGTCATTAGTACTACTATCACTGCTAATACTACTATTACTATTACTACTATTACTACTACCACTACCAGCGTCACTAGTACTACTATCATTGCTAATACTACTATTACTACTATTACTACTACCACTACCAGCGTCACTAGTACTACTATCACTGCTAATACTACTATTACTATTACCACTACCACTACCAGCACCACTTGTACTACTACTACCTCAAGTAATAGTATTGCTTCTATCCATATTACCTCTATTATTATTGCTATTCCTGTGGCTACTGATGTTCTTAGTACTACTGACACTGTTACTGCTGCTACTACTACTACTACTACTACTATTCAAAGCACTTTATTACTTCTACTACTCCAACTACTTTATTATTTTTACTACTACTACTGCAAGCACTATTACTACTTCTACTACTACTACTACTACTACTGCTATTCCAATTACTTTATTATCATTACTGCTACAAGCACTGTTACTACTTCTAGTCATACTACCTTGACTATTACTCTTAGGCTCCGTTCCCACGGAGTAACGTGCTGTGTATCCAGACACGTATACACATGTCAGAGTGTGAGTGCTCAAAACAGATCTCATTCACTTCAATGTGTGCCGGCTCACACACACTACACATTGAAATCAATGGGTTAAAAAGCCTCCCATTGATTTCAATGTGTAGCGTGCGTGAGCCGGCACACATTGAAGTGAATGGGATCTGTTTTGAGCGTTCAAACTCTGACAAGTGTATACGTGTCTGAATGCGCGGCGCGTTACTCACTGGGAATGGAGCGTTAACGCGCCGCAAACATGCACCGTCAAAATCGCGGCGCAAACGTCCCGCAATGCAATTTACTCCGTGTGAATGGGCCCTAACAAATATTCCAAGGACACTATTATTACTACTACTACAAGCACTATTACTACTTCTAGTCATACTACCTCGATTACTACTCTTACAAATATTCCAAGGACCCTATTATTACTACTACTACTACTACAAGCACTATTACTACTTCTATTCATATTACCTTTACTGCTACCACTACTATTACAATTACTTTATTATTACTACTAGAATCATTATTACTACTTCTAGTCATACTACTACTACTAATCCAAGTACTTTATTACTTCTACTATTCCAAGTAACTTATTATTACTACTATTATAACAAGCACTATTACTACTTCTAATGGCGCTACCTCTACCAGTACTACTACTACTATTCCAATTACTTTATTAGTACTAATTGTAGTAATACTACCTCTACTACAACTAGTACTTTATTACTTTTACTATTCCAAGGTTTTTTTTTATTATTACTACTACAAGCACTATAACTACCTCTAATTATAGTATCACTACTACTACTACTACTACTACTAATGTTCCAATTACTTTATTACTACTTCTATTCCTACTATCTCTTCTAATACTACTACTACTACTCCGATTAATTTATTACTACTTCTAATGATATTACCTCTACTACTCGTACTGTTACTATACTTTTACTACTACTGCATGCACTATTACTACTTCTACTACTAGTACTAGTAATACTTCTAGTCATACTACCTCTACTAATACTACTACTTTTACTAGTACAACCTCTATTACTTACTTCTAATCAGACTTCCTCTGCCACTGCTACTACCAAGAGTAATATTACTACTGCTATTTTTATTACTTCTACAAAATGAATGGAGCTGATCTGTAGCAGATGTGAAGTCACTTGCTGAAAAAAGGATGTGGATCTCAATATCCTAGTCCTTTATCTATAATTGTTAATGCTAGTGACAAGAAAGTAGAACATATAAAGGTATACTCTGTGTTACTCAGGACAGGAGTACTGTTCTCATTGAAGAGATACAGCTGCACAAGAAGACTTTCTGGCAATGCTCCATATAATACTCCCCAACCTGCAGACCTCATGAGTATAGATCTGAAAATCCAATAACCCTGCTCCTCATTGATAAGGAACAATAACTCCAGAACATCCATCTATTGGTAGGGGGTGTCTCTTTTTTGGTTCGTGGGATTGAATTTGCAGAAATTAGACAAGACTTTCAAGAGATTTCATTTAATCACTTTTTTTTAATTGAACACATACTATAAATGCAATAGGTCTATAGACAGGCTACCTGTGAGTATTAAGCACAGCACTAGACATATGTTCCCTGGTGGGTTGGTACAGCACTGGTTATATGCTTCCTGGTAGGCTGGTACAGCACTGGTTATATGCTTCCTGGTAGGCTGGTACAGCATGGGTTATATGCTTCTTGGTAGGCTGGTACAGCACTGGTTATATGCTTCCTGGTAGGTTGGTACAGCATGGGTTATATGCTTCCTAGTAGGCTGGTACAGCACTGGTTATATGCTTCCTGGTAGGCTGGTACAGCACTGGATATATGCTTCCTTGTAGGCTGGTACAGCATGGGTTATATGCTTCCTGGTAGGCTGGTACAGCACTGGTTATATGCTTCCTGGTAGGCTTGTACAACACTGGTTATATGCTTCCTGGTAGGCTGGTACAGCATGGGTTATATGCTTCTTGGTAGGCTGGTACAGCACTGGTTATATGCTTCCTGGTAGGTTGGTACAGCATGGGTTATATGCTTCCTAGTAGGCTGGTACAGCACTGGTTATATGCTTCCTGGTAGGCTGGTACAGCACTGGATATATGCTTCCTTGTAGGCTGGTACAGCATGGGTTATATGCTTCCCGGTAGGTTGGTACAGCACTGGTTATATGCTTCCCGGTAAGCTGGTACAGCACTGGTTATATGCTCCCTGGTGGGCTACAGTAGTATAGTAAATGCAGATGTCGCAATGAAATATTTTTAAATCAAAATGTAAAAATTAACAAATATAAAATTCTGAAAAGAATCCAAAAGCTGCAGTTCCATCTAAACACAAAAAACATTAAGCAGCAGGGCCAGTGAAGATCACTAATTAGGTTGCTGAAGCCATGGACTTAATGATTGTTTTTTTTTCCATTTACAATGTTCTTTCAAGTTTTCACATCCGTCTTATATATTATTTTCTTGTGCATTTATTTTCTGAAAAAGAAAAAAAAATCATGAAAAATACTAAGGTGAGATGTAAAATATATGTCAATCTGTCTGTACACACCAGAACATGTCAGTGAATGGAAGCTCGGTAAGAACTGACTTCTGGGCAGTAGGTTAGAAATTAAGTGGATATGAAAAAAAGGCCATCAATTCCATCGTTATTTTTACTATGCAATAAAAATGGCATTTTTTTTTCACCAGGTCATACAATTATGCTGATAACATATTGATATTGGTTTTATTATATTTTATTACTTTTCGGAAACAAAATCACAAGGGGTTATTGTATGTCAACACCCAGAAATTTTTGGAGTATAATGTGGCAATCGTTTTGCTTTTCCCTAAAATCTCTATTCGTTTGGTTTCGTAAAAAAAATGAACAATTTGGAAATTTGGTCAAACCAGGTTCAGTGCAAGTCAGTTTGACCAGTCGTAGTACTCAACATGGTTACAATTTCTACCCCGCTTTTTTGAGGCTGTGGCTAGGATCACACTTGCATCGGTCTCTCAGTCGTTCGAATCCACCGAGGGACGTGAACGATGGAAAGCCCATCTGCTAAAACAGAGGTTACCCATGGATACATAGACAGGGTATAGACTATAATGAGGTCCGCAGTGTTCATTGGGTTTTCTCTGTTTTTATACTGAAACCGGCGGATAGAAGGGTCCTCCGAGCAAAACTTTTCTCTCCATCGATTTTCGGCGATATCAGAGTCTCCGTCACAGATGTGAATCTGGTGTTATCTATTGTAAATGATCAATCACATCATATTGTATCATCATCCTACTAAAACATAACCCTCATCACTACTACCCATCTTACCTCCAGTTATCAGGGATCTCATCTCTCTCAGAGGTTTTAGAAACTTTTTCTCATCCGTGGTGAACAGGAACAAGTCTAAAGCCTTCTTCTTAATACTGGGCTGGTTCTGGAAGATCCAAGATTTCTCCTCATCATTACTATACTGTAAGTCATCGACCACCACAATCACATGTCCATCTACAGTAAAAAGAAAGGAAATAAATCCACCAAAGCTTTAAGTCCTTAAGTTATCATACTATATAGCCTATTAAATCCCCTTTGAGGCCCCATCTTGCGGAAACACAGCATTTTTTGTGGATCCACTCCAATCCAATCCACTCCTGACTTTGGCTCATAAAACTGCAGCAAAATCTGCAACAAAAATGCTGCAATTCCACAAAGTGGGGCCCTACGCTAAGGATCACATACAGTAAGAGCTGCATTAACTCAATACTTCCCTTACCTCTCCCAGGCTTCCCTTCAGAGTCTGGCCCTCCATCAGGTCCTCTTTTATCATATTCTGATCGGTCTTGGTTTCCTGGTTGACGTCATGAGCCCCAGGGGATTGTGACTGACTTCGATGCTGCAAGTGTTATGATGTTGGTACACTGCACTTGATCTATAGTTGGACTTAGCAGTGACATCACCCAAAAGGTCATAAGATGATGGAAGAGAACCACGATGGAGAGCTGGAGGCCACAATGGAGTTCAGGAGAGATGAGAAATAATAAAAAGTATCTTACTCACCTCCCCTGGTCTCTGCTTTGCATAAAAGTGATTTGTGGGTGAGGATCTACAAAAATCTGAATTCGACTCAACCTGAGATATTTGGTAAATTTGTACTCAGTCTGGATCATTGAAAACTGTTTCATTCGTTTCTATATTCAATGCCAAAAGTCCTAATAAAGACCCAAATTGAAAATGTCCTAAGTTCCTAGTCACCCAAAATATCAAACCCAAGCAGGAAACACTAAAGAAAAAGACCCCACTCGAAATGCATGTAATGAATATTGCCTCTTACTTAGCATCCTGGACATGTAGTCCAGCTCTACGTTATAGAGAGAATCGGTGACATCCGTGATATTGATCCTCCCGCGGTTTTTGGTGTGATACAGGATTCCAAAAGAACAATTGGAGACATCAGTCTTGAACTGTTCAAAACCTCTGTTGGAAATAATGCAGGACCGGACATTTTCTACAGTATCGGAGAGATATCCAGATTCCAGAAGACTCTTCAGCCACTCGAATTCACTCTCTGCAGATCTTGAATATATTCCAACCTTATGGCTTTGAGGAAAACAGGAAGTCTATAGAGGGAAGCATAGAGAGAGACATAGAAGATGAGGGTTAGGCTGAACTTCCCCTATAGTGTAACTTTCTAATAATGATCCTACTTGAGACTTGTCCTCTCCATTAGTAGTAGTATATAATACAGACAATGGGAGATATGAAGGTTTCTGAAGGGCTGAGAAGAAGGATGAGGAGATACAATAGAACATATATACATATTATGTGGACAACGTGTTGAGATTATCTCAGGTACAGACAAAAATAGGAATTACAAAAATTTATAATAATTTATCCATTCCTTACCATCCAGAGAACGGAACCTGGAAAAAAATACAAAAAATAGTCATTTAGTTTTGGCTTTGAATGACTCCCACACCCATAACCTGTAGATGTCATGTCTTGAGCCTGTAGAAGGCTGGTAGACCCTTCAGTATTAGACCTGATAAGATCACGTTACCTTTTAGACAGTTTTTCATATCCTCGATCCTGCTTTTGTAAAACTTCAGATTGTTTTTGTACCAGTCAATTTGGACATTTGAAAAGTTAAGAATTGGAAATCTGCTCTTAGCATTCATCTCTCCAAGAAGATGATTGTCTGATGTTCCTTCAGCCAGTAAGATCACTACCTTCTTCAGCGCTGGATGTCAAGGAGAACAAGATAACATTTAGAAATACTGATGAGAAAGCCTTGCCAATTTTGTTTTGTGAATATTATGTGCAGTTATTAGACTTCTCAAACCCCAGAGTGAGAAGTTCAAAGAAGGTGCGGAAAAATCCACTAATACCGTCCTTTTCTTCAAAGACTGGTAGCTGATCTTCTTGCCCAATGTCTACTGTGAAGGACCTCAGTGGTCAGGTGGGGAGCATCAATCTTGTTGTGCTTTGACCCAAGTGTCATGACGTTGATGACCCCCAAATGACCACTGTGGCTCAATCACAGTCCTCAGGGTGACCCTAAGATCTGGTACATCACAGAAGAGACTGGAACATGCCAGGAAAAAATACCAAAACGAAGCCAAGAAGAGGTGAGAAAAGGTGAGTTTCAGTATTTATTATTTGTCTGCATCTCTCCTGGGCCTTCGAATATTTTACTCTGGATTCTATAGAGACTCCGGAGTACAGTAAATGATTTGTAGCTAGTAGAGATGAGCGAACAGTAAAATGTTCGAGGTTCGATATTCGTTTCGAGTAGCCCCTCAATATTCGACTACTCGAATCGAATATCGAACCCTATTATAGTCTATGGGGGGAAAATGCTCTTTTCAGGGGTAGGCAACGTTCGATCAAATTATACTTACCAAGTCCACGAGTGAGGGTCGGGCTGGATCCTCCGAGCAGTCTTCTCTGCGCAGCGTCCCCGCGGAATCTTCCGGCTCTGAATTCACTCTACAAGGCATCGGGCCTGGGCAGAGCCGACTGCGCATGCCCACACTACAAGCAGACATGCGCAGTCGGCTCTGCCCAGGCCCGATGCCTGGCAGAGTGAATTCAGAGCCGGAAGACGCCGCGGGGAAGCTGCACAGAGAAGACTTCTAAAGGTAGGAGAAGAACCAGCGTTGATTGGCCGACTGTATAGCATTCGGCCAATCAATTCTGGTTCTGCATCAAACTTTTACATTCGAATAGCAAGTGGTACTTGATCGAGTACGAGTATTTCGAATACCATAGTATTCGATCGAATACCTACTTGATCGATACTACTCGCTCATCTCTAGTAGCTAGTGAACATTACAAATTTTGGGTTCAACCAAACCAGAAGTTTTTGGAAAATTTGCAATGAACCCAGATCTTTACAAACTGGTTTGCTCATTTATTCAACAACAGTCTCAGAAACTTTCATCTTTTCAATTTGATGTATTATAGGACAACATTTTTCTGATGTTTAGAGATAATTTCAGCAACTTCTGGATATTAAGCGACCCAATGCTGATCAGAAACTGCCATTTAAATGTGAAAATATGATTATTATGGGGACAACACTAATAATATCAGCAGTCATTCTGTCACTTACAGGTAACACAGTAACAAATGGGAATTCTAATATAATTGTAAGTTTGGCAAGAATAGTGAGCCCAAGTATGCCAAGAAACAGCAAATTTGTGGGCCAAATTATTACCAAACACCCAATGGACATTTTTATACACTCAAAAATTCAGTGTGATCAGCCAAGAAGTGAATGTCTCCTCATTTGGGTTCTCACACTTGGCAATGATCATCGGCTCATATGAAAGGGTCTATACATTGATGTGTACTCCGTATCTTGGCCATTGGTTACACTCCACATACAATATCCAGATATGACCATAGACGTCTTCACACGAACACTGATTTACCATAATAAGATGACAAAGTCTCCACTTCTTTCAGCGTCTCTGAATCCCATTTATCATTTTCTAGACAAAACAAGACACAAGAGCAAGAGGAAATCTTCTTCTTATATTCTTCATCAATAATGGGAAATTTTTTGACTTTTCCATCACTTTTATAGTCACTGAAGATGTGCAAGGTTAATACGTCTTTAATCCAATGACAAGGATACGAGGCCTTAGTCACAACCTGCAGTTCATAAGAAGATGGTAATATTATAAGAATGGAAGGAGCTCAACATGAGATGTGCCAGGAAGGAAACGGAGCCTAGTCGAAGATTACGTGTAACGGTCTAGTCCACACTGAGCAATGCTGGGACTTGTAGTGATTATGGTCAGGGTGGTCAGGTGATAGGTGATATAATTGGTGATAGTTAGGGTTGAGTGATCGGGTTCAGAAAAGATCGGATCCTGATCGGCAATTGAGCAAATTTCACGATCGGGATTGGCTGGAAAATGATCTGAAATCGGATTTTGAAATCTCAAGATTGGCTCATCCCAAAAAGTGACTTTTCCCATAGACTAGGGTTGAGCGATCAGGTTCGGAAGAGATCGGATCCCAATCGGCGATCGAGCAAATTTCACGATCGCGATCAGGATCGGCTGGAAAATTAGAAGAAATCGGATTTTGAAATCGATCCTGAAATCTCAAGATCACCTCAACCTGACCCAGTGATAGTCCATAGAGATGAGCGAACACTATTCAAAACTGCCGTTTCGAATAGCACACTCCCATAGGAATGAATGGACGCAGCCAGCACGCAGGGGGTTAAGTGGCCAGCCACCAGCAAAGTCTGCGAGCCCGCTGTTTCCATTCATTCCTATGGGAGTGTGCCATTCAAAACGGCAGTTTCGAATAGTGTTCGCTCATCTCTAATAGTCAGCAGTGATAATTCTAGAAAATTAGGTATCTCACCGACAGATTAGATGATTTTTTCTCCCATGTCACAACCCTCCAGTTATCTGTAGAATACACAAGAAAGTGCAGAACATAATAAAGTGCATATAGGGTTAATGGATCAAGAAGTATATACATCAGTCTTACAATATATACACTTACCTGACATTGTGGGGTCATCAAGTTCATAATCTGTATCCAAGCCTAGGTTATAAAAATACATTTACTGATACATTTTATTATATTACTGACTAAGATAGATAGATAGATAGATGATAGATAGATAGATAGATAGATAGATAGATAGATAGATAGATAGATAGATAGATAAATAGATAATAGATAGATTTGGCTCCCTCCACAATTGCGCTTGCACTCCCCTCGATTGCACAGGACTATATAATTGGGATACAGGATGAGAATCAGTTTCCAATCTGCCTAAGGCTCGGTTCACATTTGCGCATGGGTTTCCGTTCAGGTCTCCAAAAGAGCCGTAACGCTCTAGATTCCCATAAGAAAATCACTTACTTTGTGGTTTAGAACATTCTGAAGACAAATCTACCCAGCCATTGTCATTCACATCCTCTTCATCTAAATTCCCCTTCACATCTTCTATAGAATAAAAGAAATAAGAAAAACAGGAGTTCAGCCACCGCCGTCCAAGAGGAGTGACCATCTCTGAGTGTAGACCTGGTTATATACATATCTAAATGGAGCCCAGGGTTTGACAAATATATCTTGAGATGACATTCCAGTGAGATGCGTACCATCACACACTGTCTGTATTTGTAAAATCTTTAGGGCCCATCCACACGATGGAAAATGAAGAGGAATTTCAGGTGGACAAGAGATTCCTCTTTATTTTCTAACCACCGGCTCCCTGCAGCGAAATGCCAATGCAGAGCATTACGATTCCGTCGCAGATTTTGGCCGCAGATTAGGCCTAGATAAACGTTATCCGTGGAAGGATTTAGCAGAACGCTTTTTTCCGCGTCCTACCGCAGTCTCTGCCTCCTACCGAAAACGATGGGAGGCAGAATCAGGGTGGAATCTGTTGTGGATCTGGGGGCGGAATTTGGGAGATTTAAGAGACAGGTCTGGGTTTTGATTTAAACTTCTGCAGTTTTATGGGGCTGCACTGTGGTTTGAAATACGGTTGGGGTCTGCTTAGTTTAACAGTGTTGGGTGGGGGTCTGAATTAAAGGGGTTGTCCAGGATAACTGGAAATCTCTACACTAAACACCCTCCTACTTTCTACGTAACATAATTTTAAAAAAAAGTTTAGTTAAGCAATGATCCACCTCTACTGTGCGTGCAGAAGCTTTGCAGTAGAGGTGGAATTTTGGCAGCGGGGCGCAGAGCAGCGCTTGGAGAAGAGGGCCCAACTACATAAGAGGGAGGAGCCATCTCGCAGGAAGAGGGGTGGAGGGTAAGTATAATGGGGCAGATGAAGGGGAAGGAGAGTAGAAATGATGATCCATTTCCGAAAATGGGGAAAACAGATCTTCACCGGATAATCAGAAAATGTCCCTGGGGTGGTCATAGGAGGGGGAGGGTGTTTAGTCTAGTGTAGGGATTTCTAGTTATCCCAAACAACCCCTTTAAGTTCACCGGACCCAGCATATCCACCCAGCTCTGTATACAGATATTTTAGGCGCATCTGAATCAAACTTTCTTTTCCCGTTGTGAGTCAACATGGAAATAAGCTCTTTGGAGCAATGGGGGTTTTGTTGCTTAGTTTTTAGAGCAATGGTAACATCCTCATTGTTCCAAAGAGCTAGTTTGAATATTGACAAAACAGGCAAACCCCAGGTATCCCAAATCGATGCTTGGTGTTACCATGGGGTGACAGGAGAAGTTCTTCCCCCTTTAATCAATTGCATCACAGTGATTTCAGTGAGCAAGATTTTAAAAAATCAGGCCAACAACCCCATTAACACCAGTTCGCACTGGACCCCAGCAGGAGGGGGCCATGCAGCACTGTCACTGTCCTAGCTCATCGTCAGCAATTTTTCTCATTCCAAGCTCTGAGGGTAGTTGCCAAAATCCTCAAATATAACCCTGGTTATAATCAGTCAGTTTTCTCTCCTTGTCTTGCCCACCCCTCTCATATCTCCCTGTGGCGGACTTCCCTTGTTATTGTCATGCATCCACCAGAAGTAGGATAAGTGTATACAATGTGAACACATCACACAGCTATATACACTCACCGGCCACTTTATTAGGTACACCATGCTAGTAACGGATTGGACCCCCTTTTGCCTTCAGAACTGCCTCAATTCTTCGTGGCATAGATTCTGGCATAGGTGCTGGAAGCATTCCTCAGAGATTTTGGTCCATATTGACATGATGGCATCACACAGTTGCCGCAGATTTGTCGGCTGCACATCCATGATGCGAATCTCCCGTTCCACCACATCCCAAAGATGCTCCTCTATTGGATTGAGATCTGGTGACTGTGGAGGCCATTGGAGTACAGTGAACTCATTGTCATGTTCAAGAAACCAGTCTGAGATGATTCCAGCTTTATGACATGGCGCATTATCCTGCTGAAAGTAGCCATCAGATGTTGGGTACATTGTGGTCATAAAGGGATGGACATGGTCAGCAACAATACTCAGGTAGGCTTTGGCATTGCAACGATGCTCAATTGGTACCAAGGGGCCCAAAGAGTGCCAAGAAAATATTCCCCACACCATGACACCACCACCACCAGCCTGAACCGTTGATACAAGGCAGGATGGATCCATGCTTTCATGTTGTTGACGCCAAATTCTGACCCTACCATCCGAATGTCGCAGCAGAAATCGAGACTCATCAGACCAGGCAACGTTTTTCCAATCTTCAATTGTCCAATTTCGATGAGCTTGTGCAAATTGTAGCCTCAGTTTCCTGTTCTTAGCTGAAAGGAGTGGCACCCGGTGTGGTCTTCTGCTGCTGTAGCCCATCTGCCTCAAAGTTCGACGTACTGTGCGTTCAGAGATGCTCTTCTGGCTACCTTGGTTGTAACGGGTGGCTATTTGAGTCATTGTTGCCTTTCTATCAGCTCGAACCAGTCTGGCCATTCTCCTCTGACCGCTGGCATCAACAACCCATTTCCGCCCACAGAACTGCCGCTCACTGGATGTTTTTTCTTTTTCGGACCATTCTCTGTAAACCCTAGAGATGGTTGTGCGTGAAAATCCCAGTAGATCAGCAGTTTCTGAAATACTCAGACCAGCCCTTCTGGCACCAACAACCATGCCACGTTCAAAGGCACTCAAATCACCTTTCTTCCCCATACTGATGCTCGGTTTGAACTGCAGGAGATTGTCTTGACCATGTCTACATGCCTAATTGCACTGAGTTGCCGCCATGTGATTGGCTGATTAGAAATTAAGTGTTAACGAGCAGTTGGACAGGTGTACCTAATAAAGTGGCCGGTGAGTGTACATCTAGATAATCTGTACAATTTCCTTCTTTCCTTGGGCCCACATTGGTTCCACATGTTCTTTCCCGTTCACTTCGTTGATGTCTTACCTGAGAGTTTCGGTTGTTTCGCTGACGATTCTTCTTCAATCACGTTTTCAGACGCTTCTCCACAGACAATGACAAGAAAGAAGACATTTAATAAGCTCAGATTTTTGATCATATATTAACATGGGAAGGGAGACTTTTACCCTCTTCCAATTCTGCTGTTACAGGCCCAAAGCCTGAGGCTACACCACTGAGACATTCTAGCCCCATAACAATATAGATAGGAAAATTCCTGAGGCTGCACTACTGAGGCATTTGGATTACGTGATGTTCTTTGGTGCAATGTTGTTATGGAGAGCAGAACTAAATCCAAATCACCATCCACATCAATATCTGAATGTGAATAATGGTGTAAAGATGTGACCAAGAGAAAAAAGGAAGCTATTAATACAACAAGCAGTGGTATAGGGATCTCTCTCTCTCTCTCTCTCTCTCTCTCTCTCTCTCTCTCTCTCTCTCTCTCTCTCTATATATATATATATATATATATACATAGTTATGAGGTCACTCACCTCTATATATAGTTAGGGGGTCACTGTCCTCTATATATGATTATGGGGTCACTCTCCTCTATGTATAATTAGGGGTTCACTCTCCTCTATGTATATTTATGGGGTCACTCTCCTCTATGTATAGTTATGGGGTCACTCTCCTCTATGTATAGTTATGGGGTCACTCTCCTCTATGTATAGTTATGGGGTCACTCTCCTCTATGTATAGTCAGGGGGGTCACTCTCCTCTTTGTATAGTTATGGGGTCACTCTCCTCTATGTATAGTTAGGGGGTCACTCTCCTCTATGTATAGTTAGGGGGTCACTCTCCTCTATGTATAGTTAGGGGGTCACTCTCCTCTTTGTATAGTTATGGGGTCACTCACCTCTATGTATAGTTAGGGGGTCACTCTCCTCTATGTATAGTTATGGGGTCACTCTCCTCTATATATATTTATAGGGTCACTCTCCTCTATGTATAGTTATGGGGTCACTCTCCTCTATATATATTTATGGGGTCACTCTCCTCTGTATATAGTTATGAGGTCACTCACCTCTCTTTAGCTCCTTTTCTTCCATCTTCGTCTCTCTTATTCGTTCTTTGTTTTTGCAGCTTAAAAGTGAAATTGAAAGTAAAGAGAAGGAAAAACAAAGTCAGAGACCAAGTGCAGGAAGGAGGCGGTGGCCATGACATCATCTGTGTATACCGCATACACTGTGTGTATATAGTCATGTAGATGGAGGTGTTATATAGACATATAGATATATGTTATACTCACTATAATGTCACACTCTCCTGACCTATAAGGCCGGGTTCACACGATGTATTTTGGCACGTAATGTGGCACATAGACGCCGCGGGAGGTTTTGCGGGCCATATACGCTCCCATTGTTTTCAATGGGAGCCGGTACCGTATACGCGGCGCTATTTTGCGGCCGTGATTTTGCGGCAATCTGGCAGAGGTCGAGCTAAAGGACACTGTACACAGCGTACAGTGATAGTGACTTCCTGGGCATGGTATACAACAGGGGAGGGCTGGGTGAAAGATATAGATCCCACTCCAGATTAGGTCTGAATGCATGGGCCTGAACATATCTCGAGCTACGGACGCTGCAGCTGATTCAGTCGCGGCATCCGCTACAAGATGTCACGTCGCTTCTTTTTTCTGCTACTAGCTAGTGGGAAAAAAAAGTGAGCGGCTCCCATTGAATTGAACGGAAGCCTTTTTTTGCTGGCGGATTTTGACGCAGAATCTGTCTCAAAATTTGCCTGCAAAAAAACTCCATATTAACATACCCTGCACTGGCAGCAGTTCACACTAGAGTCTTGCCAGTCTTCACAAGCTAGGAAAGAACCCGGCACCTCCTCTCTCTCCCAGGAACTGCCCAGGACTGAGGGCTTGATAGGGTTTTATAAGGCCATGATAAGCCCCAGCTCCCACCTGTGCATGAGAGCTCCTTCCTGCTGTAGGATAACAAATGGTTAAAAAAACACAGGTGAGGTTTTTGCTACAGATATGTGAGGAATCTGGAGGAGATATAGCGTCCTTCCAGGACTTTACCTGTCACTTTCTCACAAGATGTATAGTTACATCATACTGGTGTACATGATGGGGTCATCCTATTAATATTATAAAGGTGAAAGTTTGTGTGTTTGGATGTTTGTTCTTCAATCACACAAAACCTGCTCCACCGATTTGGCTGAAATTTTCCACAAACATAGTTACTACACTGGATTGCGCAATAGGCTTCTTTTCGTCACAATAGCGCACATACGTTTTTCCCAGGACCCCCACAAAACCCAAACTCACATCACTATCTCTGCAATGTCACACACTTTGGACCATAGCAAGCCACAAAATTCATATTACCCTCTACAGCAGAGGTTGGCAACCCCTGGCACACATGCCAAGAGTGGCACTCCTGCCATATTTCACTGGCACGCCAGCAGCACAGGACCTGCAAGAGTTAAATGAAGTCGGAGCGTCCCTTCAGTGCTCTGCTAGAGCTGACGCATAAGGACACTCCCCTTCTCTCACTGCCCTCCAATGAGAGGGGTGCAGGAAACCCAGGGGGTGGAGCTTAATCGCTCAGGTCTCTGCCTGCTATAGTGATAGCTCCTGCCGTCTGCATCCTGCAAAGTTTCCCCGAGGAGGAGAGGAAGCTGCTAGCAAAGTGAAAGTAAGAAGCACACAGGTCCCTTCCTTTAGTTCCTATTCTCATTAATGTCAGGCATTTGGGGTTATTAGTTTAGTGTTAGTAACCCCATGTGGCTCACATTAATAGGAATAAACCCCATCATGTCCCTCACATTAACCCCTGTGTGCCTCATATAAAGGTTACTAATATGTGAGACATATGGAGGTACTAATAAAAGACCTCAATAATGAAGATACTTATTTATTACCTCCAAATCTCTCACATATCAGTAACTCTTACACAAGGGTTAATGTGAGGGACATGACGGGGTTAATTGCTATTAATAAGAGGCACATGGAGTTACTAAACTGTCATACACAGGGCCAGACTTTTATCTACAATTGTGGATAACACTATGCTCCTGTACATTTCAATGGGCCCATACACATAGATCCTGTTTTTGCGGCTGTGTGTCTGGGACAAATTGAGCTGTAAAATATAGAGCAGCATTCAACACAAAAGTCTCACGTATTGTCAGCAAAAACAAGATACAAAGTTACATTTCATATCCCATACCTTATACACAGTACGAAAACCTTACCCACGCCTGTATTTACCCACTTCTACAATCACCGCAGACGAAGTCGCAGGGTACCAGCTAGTACAGATATATAGTTATATTATACTGGTGTAGATGGAGCGGTCATACAGATGTATAGTTATATTATACTGGTATAGATGGTGCGGTCATACAGATGTATAGTTACAGCATAACAGTGTAGATGGAGCAGTCATATAGAATGAAAGTATATAAAGGTCTTAAAACAAACCATATAAATTTGGTATTGCCGAAATTGCGCCAAATATGTCATTTTCACCGCACAGTCAAAGCCATAAAAAACTAAACCCAAAAGGAAATGGTGCAAATACTGTAATAATTTTACCCCACTCTAAATTGCACTTCTTATAGCCAGTACATTGTATAGAATAGTAAATGGTACCATTAGAAAGTATAATTTGTCCTACAAAATATAAGCCTTCATACAGCTCTGTGGCCAGAAAAGTAAAATAGTTATGGCTTGTAGAAGGTGGGTAGGGGAAAAAAACTGACTACAGTGTGAGGGGGCAATAAAGGAAGGTAGTACCCACTAGTAGTGACCTACTGCATATATTCTGTATGTATATATAGAATATATATATATATATATATATATATATATATATATATATATATATATATATATACACACGCGCACGTGGTACATGTGCAGAGGTGCAGGACATGTCTGGCTGATGTCTTATACGGTTGATCTATATTTGTATCATAGTTGAAGGCTTTTGCTGCACACATAGTAGTGCTGACAGGGGGAGTAGTTCAGACCGGGAGAGGAAGGAGGCACCAGGCACACAATATACAGAGGCTCAGCTGTTAAAGCAGCTGCTGCCAGTCAATTATATACAGATCTGCCAGAGGTCGAGGGGTTAATACTCAGTAAAGGAAGACACAGCGTACAGTGATACTGACTTCTCCTGGGCACAGTATACAGCAGGAGAGGGCTGGGTGGGAGTACTATACACACACACACACACGTATTGACTCCTATTATTTTCTGCTTCTGCCCATTGCCCCCAGTTACGTATGACCTGTATCTCTCTCTCTCTATCTTATAAAAATGAATTTCTGTCTGTCTGTCTGTCTATCTATCTGTCTGTCTGTCTGTTCTTTATACGCGACCAAACGACTGGACCGATCTTCACCAAATTTGGCACACAGATACTTAAGGTGTCCATTAAGGTTTAAGACGAGAACCCAACTCACTCGGACGTACCGTTCCAGAGATACTGCTTTCCCAAAACCCTGACCCCCATTAGCCACAACAAACCTGCAAGTCTTTCACTCACATTCCAAGTGCCATACACACGGTCACTCCACATGTACAATCCAACACTGATATCCAAGCTGAGATATACGCATCAGAGGATTACATACACAGGTCAGCACACAGTATCACATGTCAGAGGATTAGATATGCGCGTCTGCACACAGTTCCACATGCCAAAGGATTAGATACATGCATCTGCACAAAGTACCACACGCTGGAGGGTTAGATACACAGGTCAGCGCATAGTATCACACAGCAGAGGATTAGATACACGTGTCTGCACACAGTTCTACACACCAGAGGATTAGATGCGCACATTTGCACAAAGTAACACACGCCAAAAGATTAGATACGTGCATCTGCACACAGTCCCACATGCCAGAGGATTAGATACTCGCGTCTGCACAAAGTACCACACACCGACAGATTAGATACTGTCGGTATCTGTGTGTGGTACTTTGTGCAAACGCGAGTATCTAATCCTCTGGCATGTGGGACTGTGTGCAGATGCACGTATCTAATCTTTTGGCATGTGTTACTTTGTGCAAATGTGCGCATCTAATCCTCTGGTGTGTAGAACTGTGTGCAGACATGTGTATCTAATCCTCTGCTGTGTGATACTATGCGCTGACCTGTGTATCTAACCCTCCAGCGTGTGGAACTAATTTACATACCGGTAAAAAACGGTATTACTAAGGAACGGCGTGGCGGAGATCCCATCTAAAGGTAGGAGATGAATAGCCTTTCTAAAGGCTATTCCGACATGTTATCCACAGAAAAAAGTTTTTTAATGGTAGAATTCCTTTAAATACATGACTCTGCACAGAGTACCATATATTAGAGTTTTACTCCAGGTTTCCATAGCAACCCAGCCATTTTTCTTCACTGCCTTATGTCAGCTTTAAAGGGGCTGGGCGCTGTGAATGACAGTTACACAAGGTCACATAAACACAGCTTTACTCCAGGTCTCCATAAGATAAGATAAGATAAGATAAGATATTCCTTTAATAGTCCCACAATGGGGAAATTTCAGTGATACAGTTTCATAGATGGTACAGTAGTATACAAGAGAGAAAAACACATACAAGCTCATGGCAGGGAAATCCTAGGAATCATAGCAACTAAAAAAGAAAGAAACACAGACACACTGCAGGATCATTTAGTTCTCTGTGCGGATTGATGTTAATAATAATAATAATAATAATAATAATAATACAGCCGACTTGGTTGTAGGACACAAGGAGGGGGGTCACAGCATTTAGATATAACAAGCAGAAATTTTTGCAGAGGTGGGGGACATAGTCAGCTATTATGATAACATGTGGTAGTTCTTGGTAGGTGGTGAGATCTCCTGCTCACAGCTGATAGTTCGGTATCTTGTATCAGCACTATTGTCCTTTTAACCACAAAAGAAAATGCCCCAAATGTCCTTCATCACAAGCCCCCTCCTCCCGTGTTCTACTGCCCCAAGGAAGTCTGAAGCCATCCAGGTATACATGGTGCTGCTCTCTTGCCAAGCTTCCATAACTCCTGGGGTAGGTGGGTGATGGTTCCCAGGCTGTAACAGAGTCCCACGTGTCCACAGTAATAAAAAGAAAGAAATACCAGTCAGCTGTAGCATCTTCACACATCAGCAATTGACGCCAAAAATCCTCTCCTTGAAGAAGAAGTCCACACTTCCATGTAGGTTTTCCTCCATGCCGCATGGTGAGCTATGCTGTCCTAGCTGGGGGATGGTAACAGGCACATGTGGAAACCAGCTGAACCAAGTCTTGTCATTGTCCATGCTTTACAAAGGAAACAAAAGGAAAAAAAGTACTCCACAGGGTCTTCCATTCGATTTATAGTTGCTAAATTCATAGTGCTAGATTGCTTGGTTACAGGATTCTTGAAGATATAGAGGAAAAGAGTGAGAAAGGAAAGAAAAGTTTGCTCCCAGTTTGGAGCACTGCATCAAGGCAGCCAAGCCCCTCAGGGGGGCGGCGCCAAAAAAAAACAACAAACGATCAACCGATAACAACCGATCGCAGGTTTTTCACTGATATCTGAATTGAGATGCTTATGGGAACACACAAATAATATACAAATTACACCAGTGCAGGCTGTGGACCCTCTGTGGGGCTACCAAACCTGTTTGACTTAAGGCCACCTCTAAGGCCTTGTCTAAACAGACTCCCCGGTCTTCACCGTTTAACCACAATATAGGGATCTGGACATTGTAATGGGGAGTCTGCTGAGATCTCCTGGGGTGGTCCCAGTGGTGAGTTGGTAGCAGCTGACCAGGCAGGTGATGGACTGTGGTGCAGACAGGTCTAAAACAGGGATCCAACGCAGGACATCAGGACCTATTATTAAGGGTACATATAAGTGAGCTGAGGAAGAGTGCTGGCATTATAGTCCGCCTCCGCTGGTCGGGTGCCAGCAGTAGCTGCTCCATAAAATAAAGTGATTCCTTGCTCCTCTACTCAAAGTCTGCTGATTTAGGACCCTGTCCACAGTTGTCAGCTGATTCTGCCCCATGACAGGACATTGTATGCAGAGTCCCCTTGAAGTGAAGGGGATTGGAGGAGTTTTCATTCCTCTGCACATCCAGACCAATGCCTCCAAGTACCCCATATCTGCCATATGTTAGGTGTCTACTTCTATCCATCTCTTAGTCACAGTCACCTGAATGTACAGTGTTATGCAAAAGTTTTAGGCAGGTGGAGAAAATGCAGCACAGTAAGAATGCTTTCAGAAATTAAAGACTATTTTATTTTGTTTTGTAAATGTAAATCCCATCAACATTTGGTGAGACCATTGCCGGAAGAGTCTTGGAATTATGGCCCCCAAAGATTATTAACTATGTTTACTTATATAGCGCCATCATATTCTGCAATGCTTTACAGGTATTGTCAGTTGCTGTCCCATATAGGGCTCACAATCTACATTCTCTATCAGTATGTCTCTGGAGCGTAGGAGGAAACCCAGGCAAAAATGCAAAGTCCTGCAAAATCCCTTGCAGATGCTGTCCTTGACAGGATCCAAACCCAGGACTCCAGCAGTGCTAACCACCGAGCCATCATGCTCCTGATCTCAACATCATACAGTCTGTCTGGGCTGACATGAAGGCAAGGCTGCACCACTAATGAGGTGAGGTGAGGCGGCCACCTTAGGCGGCACTTTCGGAGAGGGCGGCGATTTTACCATTTTATTTATTTATTTATTTTTTGTTAAACTATCCCGCTGAGCGGCCCTGTCTTGGTCTAGCTTAGACCTCTGCATCTCAGCACAGGCGGCGATGATAAGACGTCATCACACCTGCTGCACTGAGACACAGACGTCTGCGCAGGTGAATGAAGAGGCAACAACGCCGGTGCAGGGCTCCATCAAGGGATCGGAAATAGATACCTTTTGTTTAAGTTTAATAGGCCACTACCGGATGGAGTATCCCCAGCCAGTAGTGACCTGTTTATCTACCTCCCCGGGACTGCTCATGGCCGCCCCCTGCTTCCCCTTCTGCTATAGGACGAGGAAGGCGGCTGTGAGCAGGCCTGGACTCGTGAACCCTGACAACTGCCACTATTCTTATACTCCAGGGTCTGAAAAGACCCTGGAGTATAATAATCGGAGCCCCAGGGGAGGCGAAGAAATATAAAAAACAGTGTAACTCACTTCTCCTGGATGTAATGTTACTCCTAGCAGGCTTTGGGCCTATATGGTAATTTCCCAGACGTCACATGGGGACATCACGTCTGGGACATTACCATAAAGGCCCGAAGCCTGTGCTAGGAGTAACATCAAATCCCGTAGAGGTGAGTTACACTGTTTATTATGTTCCTTCACCTCCCCTGAGTCTCTGATTATTATACTCAGGGGTCTGAAAAGACTTCAGAATATAACAATAGTTCATGGGTAGGCTACTAGGGGGCATAAAAGGTTGGGTGGGCAACTGTGGGGCATAAGAGGTTGGGTGGGCAACTTTGGGGCATAATAGAGCTTGCAGGGGCCACTGTAGAAGGTGAAGGGCAAAGATCACCCCAAATATTAGTGAGATTTACATTTCTCTTTTCTATGTTGACTTCATGAAATAAGCCTAAAACTTTTGTACATGACTGTACGTGGTACAAATACCTGAATCTCACACAAGGTATAGAGTAACAGATGACTAGCTCACGGGTACCCCTTACAGACTAGCTGCCATTCTATCCATTACATATAGATGGGCTGACAAAGCGGTGAATGACGATAAGTATGGAAAACATGGAAGAGCGCCATCCTACACCTTGTCACTGATCCAACAGTGTGACCAGGACTGGAATATTGAGCCTCATCCTCTCTAATGGATGATGTTTAGCTTTCCTAGAAAACTTTTACTTTCTATTTCCTAGAACTTCACATTCACATTCCTGTAAATCTCAAAATGTGAAAGCGAAAGCATTTGAGGATTATAGGGCTAAAAATACTATTGGCTGAGGTGGGGGATGGGGGGTGATATTATATAGTCAAGACAGAAAAGTAGAGACAGCCAAACATAAGAGATGGACATCTTCCAGCTACGAAACAGTATTCTCAGCTTCAGCCTGGCTGGAGGCCCTCGTGGTGACCAAGGATACTCCCGAGTCCTCCTGCAGCTCTTCGGTTACACCGGTCATGGCAAATCCTCCTTAATTAATTCCTGTAAGTACGTGCTGGATGATGGAGAAAGGTTTTTGCCATATGCTGTTGCTGGAGAAAAAACAGATGGAGGAGCCATGACTATGTTAAGGAAAGCCTACAACCTAACAGAGAACATCTCCATCGTGGACAACAGAGGGTACACCACCATGAACAGTTTTCAGAGAGCGGAAGTTTACTCCCAACTGGGTGAGTGACATTACAAATCTAAACATTAGTAATGATTTACCTTGTTAACCCTTGTAAATCATATGACACAGGTGACGTGTATGGCAGGAGGTGGTGGTGGTATCTGGAGGAGCTATTGGTTATGACTAGTCGGTAACAGCCAGTCCTCGGGACTTCATGTCATCTTATAATGGAGCTTGTTCCTTTTCAGTAATAATCTAATAACAGATTTGTCATTGGAACCTAAGCGGCTCCAGTCTCAGATTGTCAGGAGAAGTCCAAATTAATTGATTACATCGAGCTCGGGAAGAAAAACCATCAGGACACCATGTGTGTTCTCCATGACTATTTGCTCAGGTTTTATTGAGGCTGCGCACAGGATTATAAAGGAGAATAGTGGCTTTATGCAAAGCATCACAAAATACATCACATAGGAATGCAAATTATAATTGGTCAAAATGACATATGACGAGCACGTAGCTAACACATGAGTATCCCATGGACTTCCGTGTCCGCCATCTTAGGTGTAGACCTTGAAATGTTTCACAATACATTTTCATAAGGCCTAACTCTTATCACTATGTTTCCCAGACGTAGGCAATATAGGAGTCTATGGGGACAGAATGTACAAAGGGACACTTATCAAAAGACTTTGATTCTAACCTATGAGAACTTTATGAACAATAAGACATTGTAATGAATCAGCTTCTCCTGAATATATTCTCTTAAAGCGATAGACGCAATTATTGTTGATTATTGATTCTCAAGCCATTTTGCTGAAATTTTTCCTCCACAGGAAAAACAGAGAAATTACAGAGGAGAAAAAATTTAATAAGAAAATATTTTAAAAAGCAGAAATTTGGAATAAAAATAATTTGTAGAAGTTTCAATGTCTGATGAGTCTGTGTAATATGGGCAGTAAATATGGTGATTATGTAGTTTCTCTACCTGACTCTGCTTTACTAGTCCTATAGTCTCTATTTGACTCTGCTATGCTGGCTCTACAGTCTCTATATGACTCTGCTATGCTGGCTCTACAGTCTCTATATGACTCTGCTATGCTGGCTCTACAGTCTCTATATGACTCTGCTATGCTGGCTCTACAGTCTCTATATGACTCTTTTATGCTGGCTCTGCAGTATCTATCTGACTCTGCTATGCTGACTCTACAGTCTCTATATGACTCTGCTATGCTGACTCTACAGTCTCTATATGACTCTGCTATGCTGACTCTACAGTCTCTATATGACTCTGCTATGCTGGCTCTACAGTCTCTATAGGACTCTGCTATGCTGGCTCTACAGTCTCTATAGGACTCTGCTATGCTGGCTCTACAGTCTCTATATGACCTTGCTATGCTGGCTCTACAGTCTATATGACCTTCTTATGCTGACTCTACAGTCTATATGACCTTGCTATGCTGGCTCTACAGTCTTTATATGACTCTGCTATGCTGGCTCTACAGTATCTATATGACCTTGATATGCTGGCTCTACAGTCTCTATATGACCTTGCTATGCTGGCTCTACAGTCTATATGACCTTGCTATGCTGGCTCTACAGTCTCTATATGACCTTGCTATGCTGACTCTACAGTCTCTATATGACCTTGCTATGCTGGCTCTACAGTCTATATGACCTTGCTATGCTGGCTCTACAGTCTCTATATGACCTTGCTATGCTGGCTCTACAGTCTCTATATGACCTTGCTATGCTGGCTCTGCAGTCTCTATAAGACCTTGATATGCTGGCTCTACAGTCTCTATATGACCTTCCTATGCTGGCTCTACAGTCTATATGACCTTGCTATGCTGGCTCTACAGTCTCTATATGACCTTGCTATGCTGGCTCTACAGTCTATATGACCTTGCTATGCTGGCTCTACAGTCTCTATATGACCTTGCTATGCTGGCTCTACAGTCTCTATATGACCTTGCTATGCTGGCTCTGCAGTCTCTATAAGACCTTGATATGCTGGCTCTACAGTCTCTATATGATCTTCCTATGCTGGATCTACAGTCTATATGACCTTCCTATGCTGGCTCTACAGTCTATATGACCTTGCTATGCTGGCTCTACAGTCTCTATATGACCTTGCTATGCTGGCTCTACAGTCTATATGACCTTCCTATGCTGGCTCTACAGTCTCTATATGACCTTGCTATGCTGGCTCTACAGTCTCTATATGACCTTGCTATGCTGGCTCTACAGTCTATATGACCTTGCTATGCTGGCTCTACAGTCTTTATATGACTCTGCTATGCTGGCTCTACAGTCTTTATATGACTCTGCTATGCTGGCTCTACAGTCTTTATATGACTCTGCTATGCTGGCTCTACAATCTCTATATGACCTTGCTATGCTGGCTCCACAGTCTATATGACCTTGCTATGCTGGCTCTACAGTCTCTATATGACCTTGCTATGCTGGCTCTACAGTCTATATGACCTTGCTATGCTGGCTCTACAGTCTATATGACCTTCCTATGCTGGCTCTACAGTCTCTATATGACCTTGCTATGCTGACTCTACAGTCTCTATATGACCTTCCTATGCTGGTTCTACAGTCTCTATATGACCTTGCTATGCTGGCTCTACAGTCTCTATATGACCTTGCTATGCTGGCTCTACAGTCTCTATATGACCTTGCTATGCTGACACGGCTGCTCGGTGCACATTAATATTATTACTTTAAAAGAGGGAAATCTATCTGGTGGCATCACTAACTGCTGTCCTCGATTGAGAGACTATACCTGGTAATAATCCCAGCATCATTGCAAAACAAAGGCCTCTTGGAAGGTCGAGCATGATGTTAAAGGGAGAAGCCTTTATTGGGCTATATCACTGAGATTCTGTCTTCCTAATTACATCAGGGAAGACAGACTTGCACATTCCAGTGAGCGCCCTCTATTGGTTTGCAACACTGAGGCACCTGACTTCCTAATTACATCATGGAAGACAGATTTGCATCTTCTTCCCATGGTAACTGCAGTATGTGAACAGTCCTCTGTGTCATCTTCATCGCTTTATATTAAATTCTGTCTACATTTGGTTTTTCATTCCACTTTCTCCTCCTGAAGCTCAGACAGAACTGAACCTTGTAATATAACCAAAAGCTTCACTGACACATCTCCCCGTGTTCTTTTTTCAGGAAACTTCATGCCCATTGGTGAGGAGGTTATGTGGTCAGATAACTACTTAGACATGATGTCCAAGCTGGAAGATGCTGAACTGAACCCGAACTACTCCGATTTCATTGTCCCCATTCTAGTATACAGGTGAGCCGGGATGTATGTAAAATAAGGCACATCAGGCCCTGGTAATCTGTCTAGGTAATCTGTCTTGATGAAAGTTCACACTGTTTTTTTGGATCGGAACCTGAGGCGGCCTCCTAAAACTGGGTAGCCGCGACTGAAAGCCGGTGCACTGCACCAGCATCCAGCCGCGCACTCTGCTCCGGATTACGCCCAATGAATGGGCCTAGTCTGGAGGAGGGAGTGTCTTCAGGCCGAATTGCAAGGCGAAACGACCTGAAGAATGAGCATCTCGCCTCTTTTTCAGGGAGCCGGCACAAGCCAGCTCCGTGAAAAAGCTCCTGAGTGGCTCCCATTGATTTCAATGGGAGCCGTCTTTTTGGTCAGGATTTTGAGGCGAATGCGGCTTCAAAATCCTGACCAAAAACTCTGTGTGAACTTACCCTAACAGGCTGAGCTTACAAAGACTGGGTCTTAACAGTTTCAGTCTTTCAGGTCCCCAAGCAGACCTGAAGGATGGAAAACCAAACGCTAGTGTGAATCTAGCATCAATCTGAAGGGTTAAACTGCTTATATCTTATCACAGAAGACAACACAGACCAATGTATTTCCAATGACTTTCTATGCATAAAATTTCATTGCAGCATTACACTACAACCGTTTATTCTTTTTCATCATTTTTTATCAGTTTTATTAATTGATTTCTTTTGATATTTATTTCTCCAGTGCCACAAATTCCCTGACAAGTGACGAAAAACTAGAAGTGAAACGATTTATGGATAACTGTGTGAAATTGACAGGTATTGTGTTACTTAATGAATGTTCTGCGTAACTACACAGCTGCCTATCGGGACTGCATCCAATGGTGGGAATGTATCAATCTGCGGCAGGGGCCCCACGTAGGGATTTGGGGGTGGTGTTTTAGGCTGTGTTCAGATGTTTTTTTTTGGTCAGGATTTTGACGCCGAATCAATGGGAGCCAGTCAGCCGACATGCTTTTTCTTCTTTCGGATTCAGCCGCGGACATCTGCCTCGTAACGCCTCCCTCCCGACTAGGCCCATTCATTTGGGCCTAATTCAGAGTGGAATGCCGCAACTGGATGTTGGTGCACTGCATCGGCATCCAGGCACGGGTAGCTGTTTTTTGGTCCGGAATCTGAGGCAGCCTCTGGACCAAAAAACCCTGTCTGAATTCAGTCTTACAGTACCTTTAAGGCTGTGTTCATGTGGAGGAATTTGCAGCAGATTTGGGGGCGGATTTAAATCCGATTGTCCCGGAATCCACCTCCCATTGAAAACAAGAGATCGCAGCAGAACGCGAAAAAAAGAAGCGGCCTGCTCGATCTTGCCACGGACACCACTGCCGCTCCAGACTCCCTGCAGATTAGGCCCATTCATCCGGGCCTAATAAGCAGCTGGATGCCACGACAAAATGCCGATGCACTGCCTCAGCATCTCATCACGGTTAGACAGTGGCAATAATGCCAGCGTCGGAAAATGAAGAGGAATTACTTTTCATTTCCCACCAAGTGAGCATACCCTAAAGTGGTTGGTATTCTGGCTAATCCCATCCACACATTGCAGAAAAACATCCGTAGCGAAAATGTTAGGATTTCAAAAAACGTTGCGTTTTTGTAACTTGTTCCGGTAGAACCAGAAGTGAAATTATTGTACTGAGGGGTCTCCTCAAACCACAGTGTATAACAGGTGGAAGCCCAGGAGAGGTGTAAAAAAAATGAAGTTATATTCACCTTCCCTCACCTCCTCTGGGCCTCCTCATTGCATCAGGTGCTCTCTCTGGATCCTTTTGTGGCCTCTCTCAGCCTCCTCGGTAACGTGACATGTCTCGGAGTCTCCAATGAGGCCCATAATTGGACATCAGCAGTCACATAGGTGATGTCTATGCCTCTAGAGAGCACCTTATGCAGTGAGGACGTCCAGAAGAGGTGAAGAAGGAGAGTGTAACCTAATTTTTCACACCTTCCTAGTCCTCCACCTATTATAGTTTGAGGAGACCCCTCAGTATAATAATTTCACTTCTGGTTCCAAACGTCCAAATCAAAACTTTAGGCTGAACCCAAAGCTAAAATCTTCTGAGGTTTGCCAATCTCTACATGTAGTCCTGTACTGTATCTCATCTACTCAATATTGGACACAGTAAACTGTATCACACATGTCACACGTCTGATGATATTTTTATCTCTTGTAGGAGTCTTCCCCATCATTGTCATCACCAAAAAAACCAGCGGAGACTTCATTTTGATTGAAAAGGCATTCCAGCTTATGGGTGCTGAGGTTATTATATCTGTAGAGAACTACACCAAGGACGATCATATCAAGACTCAGGGAAGAACCCGAGATATCCTGATGATTATTCACAAAGCCCTAACAGATGTCACATTCCGCCTGGGGCAGGAAAGAAACGCCCGGGAAGACTGGGTGCGGAGGAAGAAGTTCCTGCTGGAATATATACACAAGGCTGACCAGGAGAAGAGAGAACAAGAAATAAGAAGAGAGGAAGAAGAAAAGAGAAGATATGCAGAAAATAGAGTAAAAGAACTTCAAAAATGTTCAATATCTTAAAATCCATGATAATAGCGCCCTGTTATTTGTCTTCTACATTTTATAAATATAAACCGATCATATCTTGTGGACTGATCTGTTTATGATTTATTTGTTGCAGTCCCACTTCAAGGATTTTAATAAAATGTTGATCCTCATAGTCCGGCTTCACCTTATTGCAGTGTCCCAGTACACTCCTCCCTGCCATGATAGGAGTAATTGTCATATGGCAGAATGCTTCTCACAATGTGCCAATACTGGGTATCACTGTCTATTGTATAATCTGTATTTCCGGTGTGTACGGTGCATAGTGAATCTCTCGGCCTATGTAAGGTACAGATTCTCCTAAGACCCTTCACCAGTCCATACAAGGGGACAGTGGTGTAACTGGGAATGGCGGGGCCCTGTGGCGAACTTGGGTGCCCCCCCCCCCCCAACCGACACTGACGTTGAAGACCTCGACCGGCCCCCTCCTCCGCACTCTATTTTGTCCCTTAGTGGCCCCTGCACACAGTATTATGTCCCTTACTGGCCCCTGCACACAGTATTATGTCCCTTACTGGCCCCTGCACACAGTATTATGTCCCTTACTGGCCCCTGCACACAGTATTATGTCCCTTACTGGCCCCTGCACACAGTATTTTGTCCCTTACTGGCCCCTGCACACAGTATCATCTCCAATAGTGTCCCCTGCACACAGTATTATCCCCCATAGTGGCCCCTGCACACAGTATTATCCCCCATAGTGGCCCCTGCACACAGTATAATCCCCCATAGTGTCCCCTGCACACAGTATTATCCCCCATAGTGTCCCCTGCACACAGTATTATCCCCCATAGTGGCCCCTGCACACAGTATTATCCCCCATAGTGTCCCCTGCACACAGTATTATCCCCCATAGTGGCCCCTACACACAGTATTATACCCCATAGTGACCCCTGCACACAGTATTATCCCCCATAGTGGACACCCATAAACAATTATTATACTCTGGGGTCTTTTCAGACCCCGGAGTATAATAATCGGAGACCTGGGGGAATAAAAACATAAAAAATTACTGTTACTTACCTGTCCCCCGGCTCCTACGCTGTCTTCTCCGCTGCCGTCCTTCTGAAATGACGTCAGACGTCACATGACGCAGGCCGGGTTCATGTCATGTCAGACACGTCAGAAAGGACGTCAGGAAGGAGGCCTGGCAGGATCGTGGAGAGGTAAGTAACAGTGTTTGTTACGTTCTCTTACCTCTCCGGACCTCCGATCATTATACTCGGAGATCTGCAAAGACCCCCGAGTATAATGATAGTATTTGTGGGTCCCGTGGTGTCACTTACCGATCCCAGCCCAGCCAGGATTGGCGAGTGAATAGGGCCCGTAACGGCCTATTAATAAAAAAAACAGCGGTAGCGGCTGTCACCGGGCCCTGTAATGGCCCGGGCCCTGTGGCAGCCGCCTCCATTGCCTCTACGGTAGTTACGCCTCTGCAAGGGGATAACAGCCATACTTCTCCGGAGCCTTTCTGCATTAGAATAGGCCTCCGATGAAGTCCAGTGCTATGTGATGTCCAGGCCACGTGTTTCTTAGGTCCACGTCTGATTATCGGATACCGCGGCCCAGTAACTGAGTAAATACATATACCCCAAATTAGTCACCCGCCGGGAGCTAACTGGTGAAGATCCCTCTTCTGTAGCTATAATCTGGACTGTGTAAACTCTAGTCTACAAAATCTGAGGAAACTTGTGTCAGCCTCAGCCCTATTATTCCTTTTTCTAAAGGAACCCATTGAAGTCAATGGTAGGCTTTTTTTCTCAGCGCTGAAATTTCACACCAAAATCCTCACCATTTTCCTCCGTGTGAATGGACCCTAAGAGCAGAAAAATAAAAAAAAAGTTATGGTGTTTGGAAGGGGGGGGGGGGAGTCAAAAATAAGAATTAAAAAAAATTAAAAAATTCCATTATCAGGAAGAGGTTACAAAAAAAAGAAAACAATAAATCGTAATGGTATATTCACACAGAATTGTTTGGCACTGGATTTTGATGCAGGTTCCATTTCAAAATCCGCCTCCAAAAATGGCTCCCATTGACTTCAATGAAAGCCGCTCGCTTTTTTTCCTTGCTAGCTAGTAGTGGCCTAATGCCCTAACTTGCCGCGGATTCCGCAGCAGAACATTATTTAGTGTGGGGTCAGTGTGGAACATTATACTATGCTCTCTGGGGAGCAGTTTATACTAGGGGGCCTCTGGGTAGCAAATTATATTGTGTACTGCCGCTGTGGAGGTGTTATACTGTATGGGGCCACTATGGAGAGTTAGCCTGGAGGGGCAGTGTGGGGAACTTATTATACTGTGTAGGGCTACTATGGTGCATATTATATTGTGTGGGGCTTCTTGGGAGCATTTTATACTGTATGGGACCACTGTGGAGCATATTATACTGTGTATGGACCACTGTGGAGCATATTATAATATGTGGCACGACTGTGGACCATGTTACATTGTGTTGGGCCACTATGGGTAGCATATTATATTGTGTGGGACCACTGTGGAGCATTATACTGTGTGTGGCCAATGTGGAGCTTTATACTAGGAGTCCCTGGGGGAGCCTATTGTACTATGTGCGACCACTGTAAAGCATATTATACTGTGTGGGGGCCACTATGGAGCATTATACTGTGGTGGGAGGTGGGCTCTGGACTATGGAGCATTTCATACTATGCTAGGCCACTGTGGGGAACATATTATACTGTGTGGGGCCACTTTGGAGCATTATACTGGGGAGGTGCTATGGGGAGCCTTTTATACTGTGTGGGCTATATTAAGTTGTGTGGGATTGCTGGGGAGCATATTATGCTGTGTAGGGCCACTAAGGGGTAATATACTGTGTGGGGACTCTGGACAGCATTATACTGTGTTGGGGCTCTGGGGAACATATTATACTGTGTGGAGAATTATATACCATGTGGAGCATGGTATATAGGTTTAGGGTACAATAGTCCTTGGAGTCTCGTCGTTCTCCTAGTTTGGTGGCAGGTGGACAATGGCATCTGGTGGGCATGGGCAAGCCTAGGGTGCATGGGTGGGTGATTTGGGGTATAAGTAGTATCACCCCAACATTACTGCATTATATGCAGTGTTACAAGTCTCTGCTAAGTCACTTTAAAGGATGCAAAAAACTGATGTAAACTGGTCATACGTTCACATAGATATTAAAGCAAAAATATTTTTAAACTAGGCCAGGGAGGTGAAATAAAATAAAATTGCGGCGTTTGCGCCCAGTGGGGCCTCGGCCTAAGAGAAAGTTCACTGAGTTTTCCTCTGCTGACTTTCTCTTAACATTATATCTACGGGAAAGCCGCCGGCGTTTCCGTAGATATAATTGACATGCTGTGATTTACAAAGCCGCAAAGGCTTTGCAAATCGCAGCGTGTCCGTGCTGCGATCTTTTCCGTAAAGTGGGGATGGGATTCGCATGAATCACATCCACTTTGCCTGCACTGTACAACACTGTACAACGCCGTGATTTTTCCCACCGCGTCTCCGCTCGCGGCGTTTACGCCCAGTGGAGCCCCAGCTTCTGTTCTGAGATTTTTGGGAGGTTTTTTTTACACCAGTTTTCTATTGTGCAGGACTTGAAAAATAACCCCCCCCCCCCCCTTCCCCCACACTTTCAATTTCCTAGAACTCGTTCCTGTTCTTGTAATGTACTAGGTAGAAAGTGAAAGCAGTTGAGCAGAAATTTATCAGAGGCTTTTTTTTTTTTTTCACTGTTTATAGCCGAGACAGTCCACAGAAAGAGAAGAGACAGCCTAGAAGAGATGGACAACCATCAGCTACGAGACAGAATCCGCAACTTCAGCCTGGATGGAGGTCCTCATGGGAATCAGGGATACTCCCGGGTCGTCCTGCAGCTCTTTGGTTACAATGGTCATGGGAAATATGCCTTTATTAACTCCTGTAAGTATGCGATGGGTGAAGGAAGATTCATAGACCATGCTGATGCCGGAGTAAGAGATGGAGTCATGACCATGGTAAGGAATTCCTACGACCTCACACAGAACATCTGCATAGTGGACAACAGAGGCTGCCAAAAAATGAACAGCTTTCAGAGAGCGGAAATTTATGCACAATTGGGTAAGTAAACCATAGTCTGACCTTGACAGCAATGAGACACTGTCTGGGACCCTTCCCTTCAATGACAATGAATGTAGTAAAAACTACAGCCAATATGTTACATGAATAGACTGTTGCAGCCAACTTTCAGGGTATAGCCACATTGTATATCCTTAATGCGGCAAGTGGACACAGTTTCTACTCTCTCTAAATGCATCTTGCTGCCTGGCGATTGAAGTGAAGGTAAAACTGCACGAGCAGGACAGACAGTGCTTTGTCACGGTTGCTGATTAACCCATACTATCATGTTGGATAGAGCGTGTAGTTAACATTCAGCACCTTAAAGGGGTATTCCCTTGTCCAATGCTCACCAGTCTTCGCTGCTGTAAAGACTTCTTTCGTCCTGGTTTTCAGCATCAATTGGTGGGTTTCATATGCAAAGCCAGCAGCGAGATGACGTCGCTTTGATGCCGCTGGCCTCGCCTGTGCGCTCCCGATGCAGCTAGGCATCGGACATACAGTTCTTTAATAGAGATGAGCGAACACTAAAATGTTCGAGGTTCGAAATTCGATTCGGACAGCTGCTCACTGTTCGACTATTCAAACGGGTTTCAAACCCCATTATAGTCTATGGGGAACATATACTCGTTAAGGGGGAAACCCAAATCCATCTCAGGAGGGTCACCAAGTCCACTATGACACCACAGTAAATGATGCCAACACCTCTGGAATACAACTGGGACAGCAGGGGAAGCATGTCCGGGGGCATCTAAGGGCTAGTTCACACGTGGGCAAAGGGGAGGTTTTTGACAGCGGAATTCGCTTCAAAAACCTCTCCTTTAACATGGTGGTCTATGTAGACCACTAGCTTTTTTTTTCCTCCTAGCGTTTTCCGCCTGAAGAAGCGACATGACCTTTCTTCAGGCGGAAAACGCCTGAAGAATTGCATAGAAGTGAATGGGAGGCGAAAACCGCGCGGTAAAAAACCGCACGGTTTTTTGCACACAAAACCGCGCGGTTTTTTGCAAAAAACCGCGCGGTTTTCGCCTGCAGTTTCTATAGCACATATAGGAAAAAAAAACCCTAGCGAAAACCGCTAGCGAAAACCGCGTCAAAAACCTCGTCAAAAACCGCGTGGAATGCAAAAAACAGCGTCAAAAAAACTCCTCGAGGTTTTTTACCTCGCACAAATAAGCTAGGCGGTTTTCACGTGTGAACTGACCCTAACACACCCAAGTCCCTGTACTACCCCACTATCACAGCCTAACAACTACACCCTTTATACACTCAATACCACCTTTCAGATAGTGGAAAAACACCTTTAAACATTCTTTCTGTCTGGAAGTGAGTACAGCCTGTCACCCAGCAGTGTATTTGGCCCATGGAATGAGTACAGCCTGTCACAGCAGGGTATTTGGCCCTTGGAGTGAGGACAGCCTTGCAGCAGCATTGTATTTGGCCGTTGCAGTGAGGAGAGCCTTGCAGCAGCAGTGTACTGGGCCCTTGCACTGAATAGAACCTTGCACCAGCATTGTATTTGGCCCTTGGAGTGAGGAGAGCCTTGCACTAGCATTGTAAAAACGCACAAGTCACAGTATCACCCCACTAGTACAGCCTATCAACTACACACTTTACACACTCAACACCACCTCTATGGAAAGTGGAAAAATACCTGGAAACCTTCTTTCCTCCCCAATTGTATGGACAGAAACCCCAATTTTATGCTAAACAAAGATTAGCATGTGCTCCTCACAATTCCTGATAGGACAGAGGCATTAAGGTACAACGCAGACCAGGCCCAAGCACCAGGAACAGGTTTTACAATGGATGGTGGATAATGCTTCCACCACATTCTCCACCAGCAGGTCAGCCTCTACCTCAACTCCTCCTCCTACCCAACAGTCTGGTCCTCCTTCCTCCCAACATGCCCAATCTTCCCAGGAGAGTCATCCCACATTTCCCCCCTCCCAGGAGATGTTTTCAGGTCCTTTAACTGTCCCTCACTCTGTCCAACCACTTCACCAATCCCAGGAGCTACCAGACGACTTTGTGTGTCTTGATGGCCAAACACGGGAGCATTCGCCATTTCTGTTCAATTTTGTGGTTGTGCCCCCCCCAACCAGTGTTTCTCTGCCTCAGTGTTGAGGACGAGACACAGTTGTCATCAGGGCAGGCTGTGGTTATGTGCGGTTTGTAGTAAGAGGAGAGTGAGCAATTGGAAGAGGAGGTGGTGGCCGACGAGGCCACCGACCAGACATGGACAGGGGTGATGTCTAGCGGGGAAAACAGCGTTGATGTGGAAGCAAGCTAAGCAGGGAAAAAGGTGGCTAGAGGCAGAGGCATGTCCAGAGTCACAGGACAGCTGCTTGACAGAAGCTAGGCCTGACCCAGCAAGGCCCAATATGCTCTCTATTCTAGCCTCCTTAGAAAAATTCCCCCATCGAGGCCATGTTCCTCGATGGGGGAGATAATTTGTAAATGTATAGGTGGAGGACAAACTGAGTGTGGTTTGCACACTTTGTAATGCTAAACTGAGCAACTTTACCACCTCTGTCATGTGCCGTCATTTGTAAAGCAAGCACTGGGCTCAGTGGGTGACAGCAAGCGCAGGATAATCGTCGTCTGGCGTTGTTGCCACTGCCTTTCCCACTGTTGACAGTGCTGGCGCTGCAGTCCAGACCACCATCCAGGTCACCTCTAAATCTTCCTCTGACACTTGTGGGAGTTCACCCTCATCCTCCACTTTTAATGCCACTGCTCCTTTTGCCTGCGCCATCATGCGCCTCTTCCCAGCAACTCCCCATTTCCCAGGCCTTTCATTTCAGGCTAAAGTACAGCACAACCCACCCACATGCCAAAGGCTTCAACGGCCTCATCTTAAAACTTCTGGCCCAGGAGATGTTGGCATCCCGGCTTGTGGACACTCTGCCCTTTTTGGGCCTGCTGGCTACTGCGCCACCTCACTGTGCCCGTTCACACCTTTCACCAACACTTTTCCCCAAACATGATGTGGTCCCTAAGTTCAGCACTTTGCACAAAGTTCCACTTGACCACCTACGCATGGACAAGTGCATGCGGACAGGGACGCTACCTTTCAATCTTGGCACACTGGTTGAATGTACTTGAGGCGGGGACTTGAGTGCCAACTGTGGTGGACTGATTTGTCTCCCCGCACAACATTCCTGGGAGGAGGGCTGAAACACCACCCTCCTCCTCCGCTGTTAAGTGGACCCCAGATATGAGCTGGAAACGTTGCAATACTGGCGTGGGGAGACGTCAGCAGGCCCTGCTGAAGCTCATCAGCTTTGATGCCAGACAGCACACTGCCTAGGAGGTGAGGCATGCCATCCTCGATGACACGGCAATGTGGTTTTTGCCACTGCACCTAGGGCCCAGGCATGTTTTCGTGTGTGATAATGGCCAGAACCTGGGATCGGCTCTGTAGCTTGGCAGCCCGCAACATGTTCCATGCCTGGGCCACGTTTTTAACTCAGTGCTGCAACGGTTTTTAAAAAGTACCCCAATGTTGACGATCTAGTCGTGAAAGTGTGGAGCTTGGAGGGCCACTTTCGCAAGTCTACATTAGCCGCTGCTAGCCTCAATTCACTCCTGCAATGCCTATATCTACGTAAAGCTCAGGATGTTTTTTTGAGGTCACCACACGCTGAAACCCTATATAACATGTATTGAGCAGGGTGTGTGAGCAGCAGAGACCTTTGATGCAGTTACAACTCCAAAACCATAGGGTTCGTCAAAGTCAGTCATGAGGGCAAGCAATGGTTATGTGCAGTTTGCAGAAAGAGGAGAGTGAGCAATTGTAATTGGTGGACGACGAGGCCAATGACCCAACATGGACAGGGGTGATGTCTAGGGGGGAAAGCAGTGTAGATGTGGAGGGAAGTGCAGCACCAAAGAGGGTGGCTAGAGGCAGAGGCATGTCCAGAGTCACAGGACAGCTGCTTGACAGAAGCTAGGCCTGACCCAGCAAGGCCCAATATGCTCTCTATTCTAGCCTCCTTAGAAAAATTCCCCCATCGAGGCCATGTTCCTCGATGGGGGAGATAATTTGTAAATGTATAGGTGGAGGACAAACTGAGTGTGGTTTGCACACTTTGTAATGCTAAACTGAGCAACTTTACCACCTCTGTCATGTGCCGTCATTTGTAAAGCAAGCACTGGGCTCAGTGGGTGACAGCAAGCGCAGGATAATCGTCGTCTGGCGTTGTTGCCACTGCCTTTCCCACTGTTGACAGTGCTGGCGCTGCAGTCCAGACCACCATCCAGGTCACCTCTAAATCTTCCTCTGACACTTGTGGGAGTTCACCCTCATCCTCCACTTTTAATGCCACTGCTCCTTTTGCCTGCGCCATCATGCGCCTCTTCCCAGCAACTCCCCATTTCCCAGGCCTTTCATTTCAGGCTAAAGTACAGCACAACCCACCCACATGCCAAAGGCTTCAACGGCCTCATCTTAAAACTTCTGGCCCAGGAGATGTTGGCATCCCGGCTTGTGGACACTCTGCCCTTTTTGGGCCTGCTGGCTACTGCGCCACCTCACTGTGCCCGTTCACACCTTTCACCAACACTTTTCCCCAAACATGATGTGGTCCCTAAGTTCAGCACTTTGCACAAAGTTCCACTTGACCACCTACGCATGGACAAGTGCATGCGGACAGGGACGCTACCTTTCAATCTTGGCACACTGGTTGAATGTACTTGAGGCGGGGACTTGAGTGCCAACTGTGGTGGACTGATTTGTCTCCCCGCACAACATTCCTGGGAGGAGGGCTGAAACACCACCCTCCTCCTCCGCTGTTAAGTGGACCCCAGATATGAGCTGGAAACGTTGCAACACTGGCGTGGGGAGACGTCAGCAGGCCCTGCTGAAGCTCATCAGCTTTGATGCCAGACAGCACACTGCCTAGGAGGTGAGGCATGCCATCCTCGATGACACGGCAATGTGGTTTTTGCCACTGCACCTAGGGCCCAGGCATGTTTTCGTGTGTGATAATGGCCAGAACCTGGGATCGGCTCTGTAGCTTGGCAGCCCGCAACATGTTCCATGCCTGGGCCACGTTTTTAACTCAGTGCTGCAACGGTTTTTAAAAAGTACCCCAATGTTGACGATCTAGTCGTGAAAGTGTGGAGCTTGGAGGGCCACTTTCGCAAGTCTACATTAGCCGCTGCTAGCCTCAATTCACTCCTGCAATGCCTATATCTACGTAAAGCTCAGGATGTTTTTTCGAGGTCACCACACGATGAAACCCTATATAACATGTATTGAGCAGGGTGTGTGAGCAGCAGAGACCTTTGATGCAGTTACAACTCCAAAACCATAGGGTTCGTCAAAGTCAGTCATGAGGGCAAGCAATGGTTATGTGCAGTTTGCAGAAAGAGGAGAGTGAGCAATTGTAATTGGTGGACGACGAGGCCAATGACCCAACATGGACAGGGGTGATGTCTAGGGGGGAAAGCAGTGTAGATGTGGAGGGAAGTGCAGCACCAAAGAGGGTGGCTAGAGGCAGAGGCATGTCCATAGGCACAGGACAGGTGAATCCCAGAAGCAAGGCCAGAGGCAGCAAGGCCTTAGTTGTTCACTCTTTTAGCCACCCCAGAGAAACCACCAGCCTGGACACCTCAAAATCTGCCTATGACACTTTGGGGAGTTCCCCTCATCCTCCACTTTTCTTGCCACTACTCCTTTTGCCTGGGCCATCATGTGCCTCTTCCCAGGAACTCCCCATCTCCCAGGCCTTTTATCGCTGGCAGAAGAACAGCGCAACCCACCCACATGCCCAAGGTTTCAATCACCTCATCTTAAAAGTGCTGGCCCAGGAGATTTAGCCATCCAGGCTTGCGGAGACTCAGGCCTCCCGTGACCTGCTGGCAGGTGCGGTACCTCGCTATGATGGCCCTAGCCGACACTACCTCTGTTGGTTTGCCATCCCCGCCTTGCGCCACCACGTGTCCCCTAACATAAGTGGGGCCCTGAGTTCCGCACTTTACTGTAAGCTCAACTTGACCACAGACACATGGTCAAGCACCTGTGGTCAGGGACACTGCCTCTCAGTAATGACAGGCCGGCTGAATGGAGTTATGGATGGGCCCAGGCTGCAAACTGGGGTGGCCTATCTTCTCTACCAGCCCAAAATTCATGGCAGAGGTTGACTGAAAGCCTACTGTGCTGCAACCTCGACCACACCTGCGACCTGAACGTGCTTCAGCACTGGAGTGTGGAGACCACAACAGGTCGTGCTAAAGCAACTCAGCTTGGCCGACAGAAAACACACTTCCCATGAGGTTAGGGATGCCATCCTCGATGCAACGGCAATGTGGTTTCCGCCGCCGCTCCTGGGCCCAGACAATTTTTGTTTTGTGATAATGGCAAGAACCTGGTATCAGATATGTAGTTTTCCAGACTCAAACACGGTCCAGACATGGCCCACATTTTAAAATCATTGGTGCAATGGTTCTTTGAAACCTACACCATTGTGGCTGATATACTGGTGAAAGTGTGGCTTTTATCAAAAGTGAAAAGTAGGCTATGCTACGCTGAAAACATTCATAGCACACTAGCGTCATCTTCGCACCGTTGCCTGGTGGAGGAAGACGATGGGGATGAAGTGGCATTTGATGATGGTTTGAAGGGGAGTGGGAAGTGGAGGAAATGGAAAGTGACCCTTACAGTTGGGGGCAGAAAAGTCATGCCAAGTAACACACTGGCACACATGGCTGACTTGATGTCTGGTTGCTTTTCAAGAGACAAACGCATACTTCACATCATGGAGAGCAAATAATACTGGATTTTAGCAAGCCTCGACCCCCGGTATAGGTCAAATGTCTGTTCCTTTGTTATATTAGGGGAGAGGAAAAAAAATTGGCACAAGCAACTGGTGCAGAATATGATGGAAATGTTTCCGTAAACCCTCTTGGGCGTCAGAGAGGATATTTCCTCCATGAGGCTCACAACTTCCATCCGCTGCACAACCACCAGGGGAAAACTGTACAAGGTCTGGTACACGTTAATGTCCCCCCCCCCCCTCCCTGCCCAAACTACTGCCAGTTAGGGGCCTAGTGTCATCATGAGGGAAAAGTATAGGCGCATGTTGCGTGAGTACCTGGCCAACCACAGACCTGTCCTCTCCGATCCCTCTACGAATTACACTAATTGGGTGTATAATTTGGACCTGTATCCCTTGGGTTGAGCGTACATAGCCTAACAATTGGTGTGTATCTCACTTAGGTTTTGTGGGGACACACCGTGGAATGCTGGGTTTAGCGTACATAGTCTGACAATTAATGTGTATCCCACTTAGTGTTGGTGGGGTTACACACCGTCACAACCTGGCTAAAGCTTCTGACAATTAGAATGTATGTATGCCAAGGTTTTGGGGGGGGAAGTTACACACTGTCACAACCTTAGTGAAGCTTCATTAGCCTGAGAATTAAAATGTATGTATCCCCAAATAATTTGGGGAATGAACACTGACAATCCAGGTGAATATGCCAATATCCTGAGATATAGGGTGCATGTATCCCCAAATAATTTTGGGGAATTAACACTCAAAACCTGGTTGAATATGGCAATAGCCTGAGATTAATGGTGCATGTATCCCAAAATAATTTGGGGATTAACACTGACAACCCAGGTGTATATGCCAATAGCAAGAAATTAAGGGTGTATGTAGGACCCAATTTATTTGGGGAATTAACACTCAGAACCTGGGTGTCTATGCCAATAGCAAGAAATTAAGGTGGTATGCAGGCCCCAATTTATTTGGGGAATTAACACTCAGAACCTGGGTGAATATGAAAAGAGCCTGAGATGTAGGGTGTATTTATCCCCAAATAATTTGGGGAATTAACACTGACAACCCAGGTGAATATGCCAATACCCAGAAATTTTAAATGTATGTATCCCCAAATAATTTGGAGAATTAACACTGACAACCCACGTGAATATGGCAATAGGCTAAGATCTCAGGTGTATGCATCCCCAAATAATTTGAGGAATGAAAACAGTCACAACCTGGGTGAAGCTTCATTATCCTGGGATTTTGAATGTATGTAGAGGAAATCTGCTTTAAGGGGATTACACACGGTGACAACCGTGATGCTACATATATGCTCTGAATATTCCAGTGTATACAAGTTAGGTGGTGGTGGGGGGGGGGGGGGCACACTGTCATACCCTATATACCCTTAATCCACATTCTATGGGCTGAGCATTTCGGTGTATACCAGTTAGCTACGGGGAGTGGGGGGGCACACTGTTAGAACGTGGATTGAGGGTATATGGGCTGAGCATTTCAGTGTATACCAGTTAGTTCCGGGGGGTACACTGTTAGGACGTGGATTAAGGGTATATAGAGTATGTGGGAATACACTTTCAGTGTATCCCACTTAGTATTATCCCCACCGCGGAGAGCTGTATAGCGCTGATGCAGCCTGTGAATCCCACGTTAGCGTTAGTGGGTAGACACTGTGACAATCTTTTTCTGATTCCCCCTTCAATGTAGCTGTTAAAAGAGCTGTTGGTTTTCTTCTCCTCTCCTCTCCTATCCCTGCCTAACAGAATCTAATCCCTATCTAAATTGACGGAGACCTCCATCCCTGACGAAGTGCAAGCTCTGACTGACTCGAAGATGGCCGCCGCTGTTCTTCTGAATCAGAGGTCACATGTTTTCGGCAGCCAATGGGTTTTTACTATTTTTTTCAATGTCTCTGTTGTCATAGTTCCTGTCCTACCTCCTCTGCGCTGTTATTGGTGCAAAAAAGGCGCCAGGGAAGGTGGGAGGGGAATCGAGTTTTTAGTCAGTTTACCACGCGGTGTTCGATTCGAATCGAACATGCCGAACAGCGTGATATCCGATCGAACATGTGTTCGATAGAACGCTGTTCGCTCATCTCTATTCTTTAATAAGATGGTGAGACAAGTCTCCCAGCCTTCATATATCTCCCAAGTATACATTTCAGCTCTGCTCAATCTGAACGTAAAACTCGTCCAGAATGAGCGCATAAAAAGCAGCTCCCATTCATTTCTATGGGCACCGGCATTTGCACACTACCAATTGAAATGAATAGGTAAAAAGCCTCCCATTCATTTCAATGGGTAGCGCGCAAATGCCGGCACCCATAGAAATGAATGGGAGCTGCTTTTTATGCGCTCATTCTGAACGAGTTTTACGTTCAGATTGAGCAGAGCTGAATTCCGTGTGAAGCCTCCCTAAGACAAAGAGTTCAGAAATGCAAGCAGCTCAGAGCACTCACTTACCCCCTCCTCTATCTGAGAGCAGGAAGCTAGGTCTCATGTGTGGTTCAGACACAGGAACATCTACAGACTGTAACATCTCTGCCTGTTCGTGTCTTGCGTGCTGCGGCGCAGGGGGCGTGTGCAGTTTGGTTCATGGCTTAAAGTTTTTGGTCGCACTGTGTGAGCACGGCTCTAGTTCTGAGATTGTATTTGCACCACACCCGTCTTCTGCCCTTGTTTGTCTCTGCTCCTCTAATGGTTAATCTGGCCTTGCCCTGTGATTGACATATGTCTTCCTGTCAACTCCATGGGCGGGTTCTGCCTCCCTATTTAACCTTGGCTCTCATTCACACTAGTGCTTGCTATTGCCGTGTGCATACTTGCTCTTTACTGTCCCTGTTTTTGCTTACACTATTATCCTTGACCTTTGACTTTCCTCACTGACTATTCTTTGGACTCCGATTTGGCACTGCATCGCTCGACTGTTACTGACCCTTGGCTAGCTGACCTCTCTTTGTTGTTGTCCGTCTTGTCTCCGTTTTGTGTCTCACCTATACAGGGAGGGAACATCTTCGTGGTTGCCGCCTATTACGTAGGATAGGGCCTGGCAATAGGAAGGGTCAGTTGGGGGCTTCAGCTTAGGGCTCACTGTCTCTTGTGTCCCGTCCCAGGGTTCCCTAACACTGTATAACACAGACACAGGCTCGCTCCCGTACACTTAGCCCCCCCTTCCTCCCCCCTGAGAGCAGACAGCTATGGGAAATGGGGAAATGAGCAGATAATCCCAAGGGCCAAAGAAACGCAATGTCAACAATGAAGTGAATAAAGTAAGATAGTGGACAAACAAAGCAGTTTTGCTGAAGCAATGTATTTAGGAAAAGTCTTAAATCCACATTAAAGGGGTTGGCCACTTTCAGACCAATATTGACAAACAAATGTACAATAGGGGCCACACGGTGGCTCAGTGGTTAGCACTGCAGCCTTGCAGCGCTGGAGTCCTGGTGTTCAAATCCCGCCAAGGACAAAAAACCATCTGCAAGGAGTTTGTATGTTCTCCCCGTGTTTGCATGGATTTCCATCCCATATTCCAAAAAAGACATACTGATAGGGAAAAATGTGCATTGTGAGCTCTATGTGGGGCTCACAATCTACATTAAAAAAAACAAAAAAAACAAACAAATGTACAATAAAAAGATATACAATTTTCCAATATACTTTCTGTATCAATTCCTCTCGGTTTTCTAGATTTCGGCTTGCTGTCATTCATTCTGTTACTTCTAGAGGATAAAACTCTGACCATGGTCATGTGATTTACGGTCCATGGTCATGTGATGAGTATACAGGTGCCGCTCGTTACAGTCACAGCACAGTAATCAGACATCTGCCTGGTAATCAGCCGTGCACCTGTGTACTAATCACATGACCATGGGCCGTAAATCACATGACCATGGTCAGAGTTTTATCCTCTAGAAGTTACAGAATGAATAACAGCAAGCAGAGATCTAGAAAACCATGAGGAATTGATACAGAAAGTATATTGGAAAATTGTATATCTTTTTATTATACATTTGTTTGTGAATATTGGTCTGAAAGTGGCCAACCCCTTTAACAAGCAGTATAGATAGGATCTTTGTTATGGGACAAACCCTTTAAGGGTAAGTTCACACTGGGTTTTTTGGATTGTATTTTGACATGGAAATCCACATCAGAATCCGGGCCAAAAAAACACCTCCTGCGGCTCTGGATTAGGCCCAAATGAATTGACCTACTCGGGAGGAAGTACCGCGCCATTTTTTCAGGGAAAAAAACACTAGCGGAAAAAGGAAGTGAACGACTCCCATTGAAGTCAATTTTTTGGAGCCAGATTCTGAGGCAGATTCCGTGTCAAAATCTGCCTGCAAAAAAACTCTGTGTGAACTAGCCCTAATTCTTTCTTTCAACAATTTCTAATTTGCAGCAGATATCAAAGACTCCACCCGTAGACCGCACAGGTTCTTGCCCATTATCAGTACAGATCCTGGTTACTGGATTAAATGCCTGAGATATAGCCTGAAAAATAACAGTTTCTATGCCTTTGTCTCTTCAGTAAGAAACCATACTCTCCTGAGCTGCCTTTAGGGTATTTATGCTTGCCATTCAGTAAGACTGAGTGCACATGGGGTTTTTTGGTCCGGAAACTGAGGTGGAGGCCCGCCAAAAAACGGGTAGCCACAACTGGATGCTGGTGCAGTGCACCGGCATCCAGTTGCTCACTCCGCTCTGGATTAGGCCCAATGAATGGACCTAGTTGGGAGGAGGGAGTGTCTTCAGGTGGATTCACTAGGCGAATCGGCCTGAAAAATGAGCATGTCCATTCTTTTTTCCGGGAACAAACGGCTCCCGGAAAAAAGACCTGACCGGCTCCCATTGATTTCAATGGGAGCCATCTTTTTGGTCAGGATTTTGAGGCAAATACCCAATGTGAACTCAGCCTAACCCTATTCTGTACTGATTATTGGCAAGCACTCAGAAACAGTGCTCTGCAGATGGATAACTCAGGTTTTACTGACATAGCGTGTTTTGCATTGTCAGCCTATCCATATTGGATTCTTTCTATTAGGGAGGTAAACAAGTGGCTTAAGAGCCAACTATGGCCGACTATGCTGTGGGCTACGGGTTCTATGGTAAAGACGGCTGTGGGCGGATTAGTGGGGGTTTATACAGACAGAATGGAGCAGGAAGCTCCATGATTTGCGCAGTGGTCAGACCACGTACAGTAGATCAGTAGAAGTAGAAGCTCAATGGATCACCATTACTGCTTCAAATAACTGATTGACAGGGTTGCCGGGTTTTTAGGACTGTTTCACCCTACTCAGGAAAAAACAGCAATAACTCAGCTAGAACTGAACCAGGCAGATATCTGGAGTAATAACATAACCAGGAGCTTTACTGTAGCCACCTGACACTTTTATCTTCTGAATATTCTGTTCTTTATAGGAAACTTCATCCCTATCGGTGAGAGAGTGGAGTGGTCGGATAGCTTCTCAGGCATCATGGACAGGGTGGAAAATGCTGAACTGAATCGAAACTACTCTGACTTCATTGTCCCCATTCTAGTCTTCAGGTGAGGGTCCACAGACACACAGATTCTAGAGACTATTAGTAATTAATAGAGATGAGCGAACACTAAAATGTTCGAGGTTCGAAATTCGATTCGAACAGCCGCTCAATGTTCGTGTGTTCGAACGGGTTTCGAACCCCATTATAGTCTATGGGGAACAGATACTCGTTAAGGGGGAAACCCAAATCCGTGTCTGGAGGGTCACCAAGTCCACTATGACACCCCAGGAAATGATGCCAACACCTCTGGAATGACACTGGGACAGCAGGGGAAGCATGTCTGGGGGCATCTAACACACCAAAGACCCTCTATTACCCCAACATCACAGCCGAACAACTACACACTTTACACACTCAATACCACCTCTCTGACAGTAGGAAAACACCTTGAAACATGTGTATTTGGCACTTGCAGTGAGGAGAGCTTGTCACCAGCAGTGAATTTGGCCCTTGTAGTAAGTTGAGGTCGGCACCAACATTTGTTTTGAAAATCAGGGTGGATTGAGCCTCTAACCAGCAGAGTTTGGGCAAATTCATGGTGGAGGGAGCCTCTAAAAACCCCAGTTTGGACCAATTCATGGTGGAGGGAGCCTCTAAAAACCCTAGTTTGGACCAATTCATGGTGGAGGGAGCCTCTAAAAACCCCAGTTTGGACTAATTCATGGTGGAGGGAGCCTCTAACCAGCCCAGTTTGGACCAATTCATGGTGGAGGGAGCCTCTAACCAGCCCAGTTTGGACCAATTCATGGTGGAGGGAGCCTCTAACCAGCCCAGTTTGGACCAATTCATGGTGGAGGGAGCCTCTAAAAAACCCAGTTTGGACCAATTCATGGTGGAGGGAGCCTCTAAAAACCCCAGTTTGGACCAATTCATGGTGGAGGGAGCCTCTAAACAGCCCAGTTTGGGCAAATTCATGGTGGAGAAGGCCTCTAACCAGCCCAGTTTGGACCAATTCATGGTGGAGGGAGCCTCTAACCAGCCCAGTTTGGACCAATTCATGGTGGAGGGAGCCTCTAAAAAACCCAGTTTGGACCAATTCATGGTGGAGGGAGCCTCTAACCAGCCCAGTTTGGACCAATTCATGATGGAGGGAGCCTCTAAACAGCCCAGTTTGGGCAAATTCATGGTGGAGGGAGCCTCTAAAAACCCCAGTTTGGACCAATTCATGGTGGAGGGAGCCTCTAAACAGCCCAGTTTGGGCAAATTCATGGTGGAGGGAGCCTCTAAACAGCCCAGTTTGGGCAAATTCATGGTGGAGGGAGCCTCTAACCAGCCCAGTTTGGGCAAATTCATGGTGGAGGGAGCCTCTAACCAGCCCAGTTTGGACCAATTCATGGTGGAGGGAGCCTCTAAAAACCCCAGTTTGGACCAATTCATGGTGGAGGGAGCCTCTAAAAAACCCAGTTTGGACCAATTCATGGTGGAGGGAGCCTCTAAACAGCCCAGTTTGGACCAATTCATGGTGGAGGGAGCCTCTAAAAACCCCAGTTTGGACCAATTCATGGTGGAGGGAGCCTCTAAAAAACCCAGTTTGGACCAATTCATGGTGGAGGGAGCCTCTAACCAGCCCAGTTTGGACCAATTCATGATGGAGGGAGCCTCTAAACAGCCCATTTTGGGCAAATTCATGGTGGAGGGAGCTTCTAAAAACCCGTTTGGACCAATTCATGGTGGAGGGAGCCTCTAACCATCCCAGTTTGGACCAATTCATGATGGAGGGAGCCTCTAACCAACCCAGTTTGGGCAAATTCATGGTGGAGGGAGCCTCTAAACCCCCCAGTTTGGACCAATTCATGGTGGAGGGAGCCTTTAAACAGCCCAGTTTGGGCAAATTCATGGTGGAGGGAGCCTCTAAAAACCCCAGTTTGGACCAATTCATGGTGGAGGGAGCCTCTAAACAGCCCAGTTTGGGCAAATTCATGGTGGAGGGAGCCTCTAAACAGCCCAGTTTGGGCAAATTCATGGTGGAGGGAGCCTCTAACCAGCCCAGTTTGGGCAAATTCATGGTGGAGGGAGCCTCTAACCAGCCCAGTTTGGACCAATTCATAGTGGAGGGAGCCTCTAAAAACCCCAGTTTGGACCAATTCATGGTGGAGGGAGCCTCTAAAAAACCCAGTTTGGACCAATTCATGGTGGAGGGAGCCTCTAAACAGCCCAGTTTGGACCAATTCATGGTGGAGGGAGCCTCTAAAAACCCCAGTTTGGACCAATTCATGGTGGAGGGAGCCTCTAAAAAACCCAGTTTGGACCAATTCATGGTGGAGGGAGCCTCTAACCAGCCCAGTTTGGACCAATTCATGATGGAGGGAGCCTCTAAACAGCCCAGTTTGGGCAAATTCATGGTGGAGGGAGCCTCTAAAAACCCGTTTGGACCAATTCATGGTGGAGGGAGCCTCTAACCAGCCCAGTTTGGACCAATTCATGGTGGAGGGAGCCTCTAACCAACCCAGTTTGGGCAAATTCATGGTGGAGGGAGCCTCTAAAACCCCCAGTTTGGACCAATTCATGGTGGAGGGAGCCTCTAAACAGCCAAGCTATGGGAAGTTCATGGTGGAGGGAGCCTCTAACCAGCCCAGTTTGGACCAATTCATGGTGGCGGGAGCCTCTAACCAGCAGAGTTGGTGGAAATCAGGGTGGAGGGAGCCTCTAACCAGCAGAGTTGGTGGAAATCAGGGTGGAGGGAGCCTCTAACCAGCAGAGTTGGTGGAAATCAGGGTGGAGGGAGCCTCTAACCAGCAGAGTTGGTGGAAATCAGAGTGGAGGGAGCCTCTAACCAGCAGAGTTGTGGGAAAGCAGGGTGGAGGGAGCCTCTAACCAGCAGAGTTGTGGGAAAGCAGGGTGGAGGGAGCCTCTAACCAGCAGAGTTGGTGGAAATCAGGGTGGAGGGAGCCTCTAACCAGCAGAGTTGTGGGAAAGCAGGGTGGAGGGAGCCTCTAACCAGCAGAGTTGGTGGAAATCAGGGTGGAGGGAGCCTCTAACCAGCAGAGTTGGTGGAAATCAGAGTGGAGGGAGCCTCTAACCAGCAGAGTTGTGGGAAAGCAGGGTGGAGGGAGCCTCTAACCAGCAGAGTTGTGGGAAATCAGGGTGGAGGGAGCCTCTAACCAGCAGAGTTGGTGGAAATCAGGGTGGAGGGAGCCTCTAACCAGCAGAGTTGGGGGAAATCAGGGTGGAGGGAGCCTCTAACTAGCAGAGTTGGTGGAAATCAGAGTGGAGGGAGCCTCTAACCAGCAGAGTTGTGGGAAAGCAGGGTGGAGGGAGCCTCTAACCAGCAGAGTTGTGGGAAATCAGGGTGGAGGGAGCCTCTAACCAGCAGAGTTGGTGGAAATCAGGGTGGAGGGAGCCTCTAACCAGCAGAGTTGGTGGAAATCAGAGTGGAGGGAGCCTCTAACCAGCAGAGTTGTGGGAAAGCAGGGTGGAGGGAGCCTCTAACCAGCAGAGTGGGTGGAAATCAGGGTGGAGGGAGCCTCTAACCAGCATAGTTGGTGGAAATCAGAGTGGAGGGAGCCTCTAACCAGCAGAGTTGTGGGAAAGCAGGGTGGAGGGAGCCTCTAACCAGCAGAGTTGTGGGAAATCAGGCTGGAGGGAGCCTCTAACCAGCAGAGTTGGTGGAAATCAGGGTGGAGGGAGCCTCTAACCAGCAGAGTTGGTGGAAATCAGGGTGAAGGGAGCCTCTAACCAGCAGAGTTGGTGGAAATCAGAGTGGAGGGAGCCTCTAACCAGCAGAGTTGTGGGAAAGCAGGGTGGAGGGAGCCTCTAACCAGCAGAGTTGTGGGAAATCAGGGTGGAGGGAGCCGCTAACCAGCAGAGTTGGTGGAAATCAGGGTGGAGGGAGCCTCTAACCAGCAGAGTTGGGGGAAATCAGGGTGGAGGGAGCCTCTAACTAGCAGAGTTGGTGGAAATCAGAGTGGAGGGAGCCTCTAACCAGCAGAGTTGTGGGAAAGCAGGGTGGAGGGAGCCTCTAACCAGCAGAGTTGTGGGAAATCAGGGTGGAGGGAGCCTCTAACCAGCAGAGTTGGTGGAAATCAGGGTGGAGGGAGCCTCTAACCAGCAGAGTTGGTGGAAATCAGAGTGGAGGGAGCCTCTAACCAGCAGAGTTGTGGGAAAGCAGGGTGGAGGGAGCCTCTAACCAGCAGAGTTGGTGGAAATCAGGGTGGAGGGAGCCTCTAACCAGCAGAGTTGGTGGAAATCAGAGTGGAGGGAGCCTCTAACCAGCAGAGTTGTGGGAAAGCAGGGTGGAGGGAGCCTCTAACCAGCAGAGTTGTGGGAAATCAGGCTGGAGGGAGCCTCTAACCAGCAGAGTTGGTGGAAATCAGGGTGGAGGGAGCCTCTAACCAGCAGAGTTGTGGGAAAGCAGGGTGGAGGGAGCCTCTAACCAGCAGAGTTGGTGGAAATCAGAGTGGAGGGAGCCTCTAACCAGCAGAGTTGTGGGAAAGCAGGGTGGAGGGAGCCTCTAACCAGCAGAGTTGTGGGAAATCAGGGTGGAGGGAGCCTCTAACCAGCAGAGTTGGGGGAAATCAGGGTGGAGGGAGCCTAGTATTAGCAGAATTGTGCAACGCTTATGGTGGATGAGTATGAGGATGCGGAGGAATTGGAGAGGTTGAGTACAGACATGGAGTTTCATGTTGGGGTGCTTTACACAGGTGGGCACAAAATTGAAGGCTCTATCCAGTGGTGGTTCATTTTTATCAAAGTGAGCCGGTCGGCACTCTCAGCTGACAGACGTGTGCGCTTGTCAGTGATGATGCCACCGGCTGCACTGAACACCCTCTCAGATAGGATGCTGGCGGCAGGACAGGACAGCACCTCCAAGGCATATAGGGCAAGTTCAAGCCACAGGTCCAACTTCGACACCCAATACGTGTAGGGCGCAGAGGGGTCGGAGAGGACAGGGCTGTGGTCGGAAAGGTATTCCCGCAACATGCGCCTATACTTCTCACGCCTGGTGACACTAGGACCCTCCGTGGCGGCACTTTGGCGAGGGGGTGCCATCAAGGTGTCCCAGACCTTAGACAGTGTGCCCCTCGTTTGTGTGGACCGGTGAGAACTTGGTCGCCTACTGGAGGAACTGCCCTCCCTGCCGCCAACCTCACATGCTGGAAACATCTCCATCATATTCTGCACCAATTGCCTGTGGCAAACATTGATGCGATTGGCCCTCCCCTCTACCGGAATAAAAGACGAGATGTTGTTTTTATACCGGGGGTCAAGGATAGCAAAGATCCAGTACTGGTTGTCCTCCATGATTTTGACAATACGCTTGTCGGTTGTAAAGCACCCCAACATGAACTCAGCCATGTCTGCCACAGTGTTAGTTGGCATGACTCCTCTGGCCCCACCGGAAAGTTCAATCTCCATTTCCTCCTCATCCTCCATGTCTACCCATCCGCGCTGCAACAATGGGACGATTCGAAGTTGCCCGGAAACCTCCTGTATCACCATCACATCATCGGACAATTCTTCCTACTCCTCCCCCTCCCCCTCCTCCTCCATTAAACGCGATGAAGCGGACAGATGTGTGGACCTACTCTCCAGCTGTGACGGATCGGATGCTATCCCTGACTCCTCTGTGTGACCTGAGTTATCCCTGATGTCAATCAGGGATTCTCTCAGAACACACAAGAGCAGGATTGTAAGGCTCACCATCGCATCCTCAGAGCTCACCCTCCTTGTGGACTCCTCAAAGACCCGTAGGATGTCACAAAGGTCTCTCATCCATGGCCACTCATGGATGTGAAACTGAGGCAGCTGACTTTGTGGCACCCTAGGGTTTTGTAGCTGGTATTCCATCAAAGGTCTCTGCTGCTCAACCACTCTATTCAACATCTGAAACGTTGAGTTCCAGCGTGTGGGGACGTCGCACAAAAGCCGGTGTTGTGGCACATGCAGGCGTTGCTGGAGAGATTTTAAGCTAGCAGCGGCTACTGTCGACTTGCGAAAGTGGGCGCACATGCGCCGCACTTTCACCAGTAGCTCTGGAACATTGGGGTAGCTCTTTAGGAAACGTTGCACCACTAGGTTGAAGACGTGGGCCAGGCATGGAACATGTTGGAGTCCGGCAAGCTCCAGAGCTGCTACCAGGTTCCGGCCGTTATCACAAACGACCATGCCTGGGCCCAGGTGCAGCGGCTCAAACCATATTGCCGTCTCATCGAGGAGAGCATCCCTCACCTCGGAGGCAGTGTGCTGTCTGTCCCCCAAGCTGATCAGCTTCAGCACAGCCTGCTGACGTCTACCAACGCCAGTGCTGCAACGTTTCCAACTCGTAGCTGGGGTCAATCTAACAGCGGAGGAGGAGGCAGTGGCGGAGGAGGAGGCGGTGGCGGAGGAGGAGGCGGTGGAGGAGGAGGAGGAGGGGGGTGTTCTTCTCGTGTCCCTGCCAGGAATGTTAGGCGGGGAGACGAGGTACACCGGGCCAGTTTGGGAAGCAGTCCCAGCCTCAACTACATTCACCCAGTGTGCCGTCAGTGAAATGTAGCATCCCTGTCCGCATGCACTTGTCCACGCGTCGGTGGTCAAGTGGACCTTTGTGCAAAGCGCGGAACTAAGGGCCCGCCTGATGTTGAGTGACACGTGCTGGTGCAAGGCGGGGACGGCACACCGGGAGAAGTAGTGACGGCTAGGGACGGCATAGTGAGGTGCCGCAGTTGCCATCAGGTCCAGGAAGGCGGGAGTTTCAACAAGCCGGAACGCCAACATCTCCTGGGCCAGCAGTTTAGCGATGTTGGCGTTCAAGGCTTGCGCGTGTGGGTGGTTAGCAGTGTATTTCTGCCGCCACTTCAATGTCTGAGAGATGGTGGGTTGTTGTAAAGAAGCGCCTGATGGTGCCTTTGATGGTGCAGGAGAAGGAGATAAGACAGGAACAGGGGAGGATGAGGAAGAAGTCAACAAAGTGGCGGAGGCAGATGAAGTGGTGTCCTGGCTCATCCTCTGGAGTGCATCGCCAGCACAGTCAGCAGTGGCAGTGGCAGAGGCAGAGGCAGTGGCAGTGGCGTGAACGGCAGGCGGCCTTTGTCCTGCCGTTGCTGCCTGCCACTGATTCCAGTGCTTGGATTCCAAATGACGGCGCATTGAAGTGGTGGACAGGTTGCTCTTCTCAGAGCCCCTAATCAATTTCGAGAGGCAAATTGTGCAGACAACACTATATCTGTCCTCGGCGCATTCCTTGAAAAAACTCCACACCTTCGAGAAACATGCCCTCGAGGTGGGAGTTTTTCGGGGCTGGGTACGAACTGGAACATCTTGGGAGATTCCGGGTGTGGCCTGGCTTCGCCTAAGCTGCTGACCTCTGCCTCTGCCTCTAGCTACCCTTTTTGGTGCTGCACCTGCCTCAACATCCACACTACTTTCCCCGCTTGACATCCCCCCTGTCCAGGTCGGGTCAGTGTCCTCATCATCCACCACTTCCTCTTCCAACTCCTGTCTCATCTCCTCCTCCCGCACAATGCGCCGGTCAACTGGATGCCCTGACGGCAACTGCGTCACATCATCGTCGATGAGGGTGGGTTGCTGGTCATCCACCACCAAATCGAACGGAGATGGAGGAGACTCTAGTGTTTGAGCATCTGGACACAGATGCTCCTCTGTTAGGTTCGTGGAATCGTGACGTGGAGTGGCAGGTTGAGGGACAATGAAAGGAGCGGAGAACAGCTCTGGGGAGCAGGGACAGTTGGGGTTATTGTTCTGTGAAGCTTGGGAATTTTGGGAGGAAGGAGGACAAGACTGTTGGGTAATAGGAGGAGAGGAGGCAGAGTCTGACTGGCTGCTGGACAATGTGCTGTAAGCGTTCTCTGACAGCCATTGCAAGACCTGTTCCTGGTTCTCGGGCCTACTAAGGTTTGTACCCTGCAGTTTAGTTAATGTGGCAAGCAACCCTGGCACTGTGGAGTGGCGCAATGCTTGCTGCCCCACAGGAGTAGGCACGGGACGCCCTGTGGCTTCACTGCTACCTTGCTCCCCAGAACCATTCCCCCGACCTCGCCCACGGCCTCGTCCACGTCCCTTTCCGGGAGCCTTGCGCATTTTGAATTCCCAGTTAGAAACTGGCACTATATACCAGTAGCAAGAAATGAGGGTATTTGTAACCCCAATATATTCTTTGAATTACCAGTCAGAAACTGGCACTATATACCAGTAGCAAGAAATGAGGGTATTTGTAACCCCAATATATTCTTTGAATTCCCAGTCAGACAATGGCACTATATACCAGTAGCAAGAAATGAGGGTATTTATAACCCCAATATATTCTTTGAATTCCCAGTCAGACAATGGCACTATATACCAGTAGCAAGAAATGAGGGTATTTGTAACCCTAATATATTCTTTGAATTCCCAGTCAGACAATGGCACTATATACCAGTAGCAAGAAATGAGGGTATTTGTAACCCCAATATATTCTTTGAATTCCCAGTCAGACAATGGCACTATATACCAGTAGCAAGAAATGAGGGTATTTGTATCCCCAATATATTCTTTGAATTCCCAGTCAGACAATGGCACTATATACCAGTAGCAAGAAATGAGGGTATTTGTAACCCCAATATATTCTTTGAATTCCCAGTCAGACAATGGCACTATATACCAGTAGCAAGAAATGAGGGTATTTGTAACCCCAATATATTCTTTGAATTCCCAGTCAGACAATGGCACTATATACCAGTAGCAAGAAATGAGGGTATTTATAACCCCAATATATTCTTTGAATTACCAGTCAGAAACTGGCACTATATACCAGTAGCAAGAAATGAGGGTATTTGTAACCCCAATATATTCTTTGAATTCCCAGTCAGACAATGGCACTATATACCAGTAGCAAGAAATGAGGGTATTTGTAACCCCAATATATTCTTTGAATTCCCAGTCAGACAATGGCACTATATACCAGTAGCAAGAAATGAGGTTTTTGTAAACCCAATATATTATTGGAATTCCCAGTCAGACAATGGCACTATATACCAGTAGCAAGAAATGAGGGTATTTATAACCCCAATATATTCTTTGAATTCCCAGTCAGACAATGCCACTATATACCAGTAGCAAGAAATGAGGGTATTTGTAACCCCAATATATTCTTTGAATTCCCAGTCAGACAATGGCACTATATACCAGTAGCAAGAAATGAGGGTATTTGTAACCCCAATATATTCTTTGAATTCCCAGTCAGACAATGGCACTATATACCAGTAGCAAGAAATGAGGGTATTTATAACCCCAATATATTCTTTGAATTCCCAGTCAGACAATGGCACTATATACCAGTAGCAAGAAATGAGGGTATTTGTAACCCCAATATATTCTTTGAATTCCCAGTCAGACAATGGCACTATATACCAGTAGCAAGAAATGAGGGTATTTGTAACCCCAATATATTCTTTGAATTCCCAGTCAGACAATGGCACTATATACCAGTAGCAAGAAATGAGGGTATTTGTAACCCCAATATATTCTTTGAATTCCCAGTGAGACAATGGCACTATATGGCAGTAGCAAAAATAGTGGGTGTATATAGCCCCAATTCTATTGCTAGGGGACTTGCAGGGTATTTCTGGGGTGAAGGTGGGGGGGCACACCATTGTAACAGGGATTTGGGGTGTATATATTGGGTATATGGGAATACACTGTCAGTGTATTCCATTCAGGATCCTGGGAAAGCTGGGTTGCGGTGATTGAGCCCGTCAGTGCCACGTTACACTGACAAGCTTCTCCCTGGAATTTAGCTCTTATAAGAGCTGTTGGTTGTCTTCTCCTTCCTATCCTAGCCTGTCCCTGCCTACCCAGAATCTAACCCCTAGCTAAATGGACGGAAACCTCCGTCCTCGGTGAATTGCAAGCTCAGAATGACGCGAACCTGGGCGTCGCTGTTCTTTTAAATTAGAGGTCACATGTTTTCGGCAGCCAATGGGTTTTGCCTACTTTTTTCAACGTCACCGGTGTCGTAGTTCCTGTCCCACCTACCCTGCGCTGTTATTGGAGCAAAAAAGGCGCCAGGGAAGGTGGGAGGGGAATCGAGTAATGGCGCACTTTACCACGCGGTGTTCGATTCGATTCGAACATGCCGAACAGCCTAATATCCGATCGAACATGAGTTCGATAGAACACTGTTCGCTCATCTCTAGTAATTAACTTCCATACTATACAGTATTTCTGTGCAGTCCTCTTACAGGACCAAGTGACCATGCAATACAACACAAGTTCACCGCAAACCAGAGAGAAAGCCCCAACGGACACAAAGGGGTAGTGAAGAGGGCAAGGAGGGGTCAGATAGGGGACGAGAGGTGGGGTTATAACTTATGTTTAACAAACAGAAGATGTCAGTTAGCTACAGGAGTTTGAAGGAGTAACTTGTCCCGCCCACCCTCCCTTATGGAACGGTGGTAGTCTCATGTCACGGTGGCGTGCACAGGAGGGGTCTTTGGAGGTACTACGGTGGTGGAGGACTAAGGGGTCATCTTCACCCACTCGGTAGGATGGTTACTGGTTGGGGATCCAGTTTGGTGTCAAGTCCTGTGATAAGGGTATACAGGACGGACTTGCCCTCCAATGGCGGTGCCTTTGGGCTAGGTGGATCACGGCCGGGGGTAATAATTGGGGGTTGTGGCTGTGTCTTGGTGTTGGTGCCTTCAGAGGCCCCTCCTTTGAGGAAGAGAGGAGATTCTTGTTATGGGAATGGGTTGTTTAAGGGGTATGTAAATTATTTGCAAATGTCGTTATGTTAACATGTTGTTTCATATGTTAATTAACTGATATGGTAATTGTTGGTGAAATTTAAGGTGTGGCCTTTTCTTCCAACCCACGTCTCAGTGTCGTTAATGGGAAGGTAAAAGGGGGGTGAAAGAGGTTGGCGGGATTAGCCACAGGGCTCTTCTAGGCCACTTTTATAGTCATGCACCCCAACTGTCTTTTTCCATTCTATCTTATGATGTCTCCACTCCGGGTTCTTGGCTGCTAGACCCTGATGCAAATTACTAACCAAACACTGTGAAAAGGGCCAACTGCGCTGGTTTTAGAAATCGCAGCAAATAAACATGGCATTTTTTACTGCAAAGTGGGCATGGGATTCACTAGAATCCTATCCACTTTGTCTGTACTGTAAAACGTTGCAATTTTTCCCACGGGCAAATCACGGCATTTACGTCCTGTGATGCCCTGGCCTGAATGTAGGAGTATAAAAAGCATAAAGGTCACTGATACTACAATATTATACCACAATATTACTTTACAATCTCTCAGGTATAACTTCCTGTCGGGGTTATTCTTTTCCATCAGTTTTTTGATTTGTTTCGGATTTAACTTTTTCAGAGCCAGCCATAAACTAATAAGTGATGAAAAGGAAGAACTCAAGACATTTATGGAGAACTGCATGAAAATGACAGGTATGTATTATCGAATGAAGGCTCCATGTATAGAGGGCAAGTAGCAGAGATGTCTAATATAAATATGTATATTGCAGACAGGAATCTAGTCTTAATAAAAAGCCCATTGATTAAAAAAAAAAAAAACCTCCCATAGTGTATGACATTGTCAGGACACCTAAGACTATATCTATAAAATATAGCATATGACACTGTCAGGACTCTTATGACTCTATCTATAAAACATAGTGTAGAACAAAGTCAGGGCTCCTAGGAACCCATCTATAAAACATAGTGTAGAACACAGTCAGGGCTCCTAGGAACCTATCTATAAAACATAGTGTAGAATACTCTTAGGACTCCTCGGAACCTATCTATAAAACATAGTGTAGAACACTGTCAGGGCTCCTAAGAACCTATCTATAAAACATAGTGTAGAACACTGTCAGGGATCCTAGGAACCTATCTATAAATCATAGTGTATAACACTGTCAGGGCTCCTAGGAACCTATCTATAAAACATAGTGTATAACACTGTCAGGGCTCCTAGGAACCTATCTATAAATCATAGTGTATAACACTGTCAGGGCTCCTAGGAACCTATCTATAAAACATAGTGTATAACACTGTCAGGGCTCCTAGGAACCTATCTATAAATCATAGTGTATAACACTGTCAGGGCTCCTAGAAACTCATCTATCCAATTTCTAGCTGTATGAGGCAAACACAGCCAAAGTTATGTCAGAGGGAAAGTGACATTATCGTATTCTGGAATCTTTTCAAACCCCACAGTATATTTGGTGGAGACCCGGGGGAAGTGTGACAAATAAAAATTTATACTCACCTTTCCTTGCCTTTTTTGGGCCTCCCCTTGGTCTCTAATACTCTCTCTTGGCCTCCACATCAAGCTCCACCTCTTAGGCTAAAGTGGTGACATAAGCTCGCCGAGTGTCATTGATGTGTTTTTGCCCTAGTGGTGACCACGGGCACATGACATGACTGAAGAAACCAAGAGAGAGGCCCAAAAGAGGTGAATAAAAATGTTTGTTTTTTTATGCCTCCCCTGAACCTCCACCTATTATACTCTGGGGTCTAAAAAGATTCCTTGCCATCATTTCATTAGTTGTAATTGCTTTGGAGACAAAGCAAAGGGAGCTCACAGGGAGTAAATCACAAATTGTAAGATTAGATGGTGCAAATGCATCCTATAATTATTACTCTAGTAATGACATTTATAGAACTTGTCCGTCACCCTTACCACCCCAATATCACAGACAATATTATGCTGTTAGGGCTGTTTTCATATGGCTGACTGGCCAGCACTGTGCAAGGGCCCTGATTCCCAGGATCAGTTATCTCTGATTCTAGAAATCACTGCCTCCCCGAAGGAATACAATCCCATACTGAAAACACGATTACAGTACAGGCTAGAAGTCTGGTGAGGAGAAAAAGACACCATCTCATAGATGACTATGATGCTTGGATTCCGGGTCGCTGCACAATGTTCAGGCCATAATATGAGCAACAAACTTCAACCAAGATATTAAGATATTTACATGAACAAAGTGTTATGAAACCACAAGATTAAGAGGTCTAAATGAGGGATCCATCTGTCAGTTTTCAGGGAGTTCCTAGACTGATATTTGGTGAACTTGAAGATGTCCAGAGTCCTAACCTCTACAGCGGAGGCAGCTGCCACAGGGCCCGGGACATTAGGGGCCCGGTGACAGCCGCTACCGCTGCTATCATTATACTCAGGGATCTTTTCAGACCCCCGAGTATAATGATCGGCGGACCAGGAGAGGTAAGGGAACGTAACAAACACTGTTACTTACCTCTCCACGATCCTTCCCGACCTCCTTCCTACTTGTCTGACGTCTCTGACGTCACATGAACCCGGCCTGCATCCCGGGTCATGTGACGTCCAACGTAATAGAAGAAGGACGACAGCGGAGAAGACAGCATAGGAGCCGGGGACAGGTAAGAAACAGTAATTTTTATGTTTTTATTCCCCCGGGTCTCCGATTATTATACTCTGGGGTCTGAAAAGACCTCAGAGTATAATAATTGTATATGGGTGTCCACTATGGGCTATAATACTGTATGCAGGGGACACTATGGGGGATAATACTGTGTGCAGGGGACACTATGGGGGATAATACTGTGTGCAGGAGCCACTATGGGGGATAATACTGTGTGCAGGGGCCACTATGGGACATAATACTGTGTGCAGGGGCCACTATGGGTTATAATACTGTGTGCAGGGGCCACTATGGGTTATAATACTGTGTGCAGGGGCCACTATGGGGGATAATACTGTGTGCAGGGGCCACTATGGGAGATAATACTGTGTGCAGGGGCCACTATGGGGGATAATACTGTGTGCAGGGGCCACTATGGGGGATAATACTGTGTGCAGGGACCACTATGGGGCATAATACTGTGTGCAGGGGCCACTATGGGGGATAATACTGTGTGCAGGGGCCACTATCAGGGATAATACTGTGTGCAGGGGCCACTATGGTGTCGGTTGGGGGGGCCCCATGTCAAAAGTTCGCCTCGGGGCCCTGCCATGCCTAGTTACGCCACTGCACCAGGCTTTACCTATTCAGCAGGGAAAAAAAATAGGCTGATCAAAATCCATTTGCGATATTCCTACTCACAATGAGTTCTTTCTCAAGCCTATGGATAAATAAAGAACATATCACATGAATGCTGTAATTCATCCACTAAGCAATTTCAACGGTACATTATGAGCTTGTATCATACACATCACACATCTACTCTTATCTTTGTCTATTGCAGGAGTCTTCCCCATTGTGGTGGTAACCTTTAGAAACAGTGGTGTTGTCAATGACATAAACATAATATTCACGAATATGGGAGCCAAGGTTATTAGTTTTATAGAAAACTACACTAGAGCAGATCATGAAACAACTCAGGGTAAAACCGAAGACATCCTGATGATTATTGACAAAGTGCTGACAGATGTCACGCTCTGCCTGAACAATGAAAGAAACCCCCGGCAAGACTGGCTGAAGCACAAGAAGTTCCTGCAGAATTATGTACACCAGGCTGATCTAGAAAAGGAAAAGAAGCAATGGATAACGGAGCAAGAAAAGAAGAAAAATGAACAAAAAAACAGTTGGTGGAAGTTTTGGACATGGTTCGGCTGACCCATATTGATGCTACAAATTTAATGGTGTATTTTGCGACAATAAAATTGGAGAAAAATTATGTCAAAATTACCGAAAGATGTAAAGTTCTAGTAGATTTAGAATTGCCTGACTGCATTTCTTGCTCACCTGCTATGTTGCACCACTAATTTGCACTCATTTACTTTTTCGCACAACCGATCCTTATGGACGTCACAAAGGCCCATTATACTCAATGGAGCCATTCACATGACTGTTTTTGAAATTTTCCAATTTTCTATTCATATGTAGATGAACTGTTTGGTGCATCCGTGGTATGGCACCCATCTCCCATTGTGGTCCCTCACCATCGCTGTGTAGTGTTGCTCCAACGGTGAGAGTTATCATAAGAAGGAGTGACGAACAGGCAAAAGGCCTGTAAGAAACCTTAAGGAGGGCCAAATGGCCCCCCGGAAGAAGGGGGAAGTAGTGTGGAGATCGAGGTAGTTAGGTTGGCACAGTCTTGTATAGGGATTGTTATTAGAGTTCTGAAAGCTGTTTCATAAGGAACCATATTGGCCTGTATATTCAGAATTGTTTGGTTTTTAATGAAACCAAAAAATGACGATTCATTTCTGACAAGCAAAAATGGCCTTGCTATGAGAAAATGGCCGCCACACGGGTTTGACCAAGAAACACAGAGGAGACGTGTGTGTATGACTCAGACACTGTGAATCCCTGTGATGTTGTAGCACCACCTGACAGTTCTTCGGTAGGGTTGAGCGATCGTGTTCGGAAAAAATCGGATTCCGATCGGCGATCGAGAAAATTTCACGATTGCGATCGGAATTCTGAATACGATCTGTTTATGTGGGATCAAAAATCAGTGATCTTTTCCCACAATGCCTTCACACTGAGTATATAGTGTATACTCAGTGTGAAGGCTTCGCTGCGGTTCCATAGGAATGAATGGAAGCAGCCGGCACACAGCCTTAACCCCCTGCACGCCGGCTGCCTCCATTCATTCTAATGGGAGACTAAAGCTATTTACCTCCAGAGATGGCTGGTTCGCTGCTCCGTTGCTCTTCGCTTCGCTGCCGGTCCAGCTGCCATCTTCTTCTACTCGCTGCCCCCTCCCTGCCAGGTTAGGAGATTGTGGGCGGGTTAGGAGAGTGTGGGCGGGTACAGGGCAGGGAGACGTGACATCTCCCCTCCCAGTACCCACTCACACTCTCCTAACCCGCCCACACTCTCCTAACCTGGCAGGGAGGGGGCAGCGAGGCGGAGAAGACGGCAGCTGGACCGGCAGCAAAGCGAAGAGCAGCGGACCAGCCATCTCTGCAGGTAAGTGGACACCAGGGGGGACTAAGTAGCCAGAGGATTAAAAAAAATCCTCTGGCTACTTAGTGATTCACTACACAGCGTGGATTCTAACAATTCTTAGATTCCATGCTGTATAGTGAATAGGATTGTTTTTAAAATCCGATCTCCGATTAATAAAAAAAATCCCATTGACTTGCATGGGGATCGGAATTGGGATCAAGATCGGGTTCGAATGAAAAATGATCAGAAATCGGATTTTAAAATCGATCCTGAAAAGTCAAGATCGGCTCAACCCTATTCTTCGGCAATAGATAGTGGTAAGTGAACAATACAGCGCTGATGTCATATGGAGAATAAAAAGCTTGTACGTTCATTGTTAGTCTTTAGGTGAGGTAAATGGAGCACAGTTCAAAAAAAGCTATAGCAATTCCAGCAATAATTAGATGACTTAGGCCCCATTCGGTAGTCTGTTTGGGGAATCCGCATGGGGACCCCCGAATGGACTACCGAACACATTGATAAGCGGTGAGCAGTGAAAGCACATGGACCCTATAGACTATAATGGGGTCCGTGTGCTTTCCGTACGATGTCTCAACGAGTCTATTATGGGGGTCCATGTGCTTTCATAAGCTTACCACTTGCCAATGTGTTCGCTAGTCCGTTCGGGGGGTCCCCATGTGGACTCCCCGAATGGATTACCGAACGCAGATGTGAACCAGGCCTAAGAGAAATGAGAATCAAGCAAATACACTGACAATTTTATTATTTTTTTCTTGGATGAGTTAATAATCTGTCAGCTCCGTGTCGCTAATCTGAACAAAATATTCATTGCTTAAGCATTTAAATGTTTTGCAGCGTCTGCTAATCTAATAAACAATCTCCATTATTTCAGAATGTGTTTGGTGTGTTCATCCAATATACAGTCTAGAATAAACTAATCTTTAAAAAAAATTAAAAAATTAGAATTTCAGGTTTTTGTTTTTTTCTCCGGGCTTGTGATTGACCATACACAAGCATAAAATAATGAACATTACAAAAGGTCATAAAGAGTCACAGATGTATAACATGAGTATAACTAAGGCCAGGGGCTGGGTCCATCTCTTCTGGTCTGGATGGAGAACATTTCGGCAATATTTATTGGATTATTGGTCTTTGTGATATTGCACTTCTGGGCTAATGGCACATCATGATATTTGCTCTATGCCCTATGTACTTATGGGGTTACATGGGGAGATTGGCTTTAATTTTATTCTTATTTATCTGTGACTCTTTATGACCTTTTTGATGGACATTATTTTGTGGTTATGTCTCATCCTCATTTTTTTTCCTGATCTGTTTGTATATTTTATGTCATTAATAAAGATTAGAGATGAGCGAACACTAAAATGTTTGGGGTTCGAAATCTGATTCGAGCAGCCGCCCACTGTTCGACTGTTCGAATGGGTTTCGAACCCTATTATAGTCTATGGGGGGAAATGCTCGTTTCAGGGGTAGGCAACATTCGATCAAATTCTACTTACCAAGTCCATGAGTGAGGTTCGGGCTGGATTCTTTTCCCTGCACAGCGTCTCCACGTCCTCTTCCGGCCTTGAATTCACTCTGCTAGGCATTGGGCCTGGGCAGAGCCAACTGCGCATGCTCGCACTACAAGCAGACATGCGCAGTTGGCTCTGCCCAGGCCCGATGCCTGGCAGAGTGAATTCAGACCCAGAAGACGCCGGTGGAAGCTGCACGGAGAAGACTTCTAAAGGTAGGAGAAGAACCAGCATTGATTGGCCGACTGTATAGCATTCTGCCAATCAACTCTGGTTCTGCATCGAATCTTAACATCGAACAGCTAGTAGTGTTCGATCAAGTACGAGTATTTCGAGTACCGTAGTATTCGATTGAATACCTACTCGATCGAGTACTACTCGCTCATCTCTAATAAAGATGTATTCCTTTAAAGCAATTGCTAGAGGAGCAATTCCCTAGTAGCTGCTGGTGAACCCTGGGGGAGGGGCACAACAAGACAGTGAGTCCTAAGCTGAACCCCCTGTCGCTTTCTACTTGCCTATCCTGTCCTAAGTGACAGGCGACAACTGGACGGCAAACCCTACCTAGATATAAATGATGTCACAGAACGCAGACAAGACAAACAGCAACAAAGGGAAGTAAGATAGCCAAGGTAAAGTTTCGGTAAAGTCGAGCAATGCATTACAGGAAAATAGTCCAAGGTAAACCAGAGGTCAGAGGTCAGTAATACAATAGGAACAGAAAAAGGAGTTTATCAGCGACAAGTAAGGGCGGGTTCACACCAGCGCCTGATCTCCATTTGTTTCCGTCTTCTGCCAACAGGAAAACCGGCATTCAGTGTCCGCCCGTGAGCGTTTTGTGGTCTCTGTAGCGAAACTGTTATTGCAGTGTGGTCTACACAGACATGTGCATTTTAATGTTTTTAGTGGCAATGGCCACCATCCAGAAACACAGCGAAGACAGGGCCTAGTTCTACTCCGATTGTGCAGGACCAGTTCCAGCACTATACAGGGTCCATCCTGTAGATACTCCTTTCCCACCACAATCTTCATCAGGGCATCACAATCTTCCTTCTCCTTCATCCTTACTCTGTGGGTCCAAGTTGAAACAATACCATGTGGTTTTGCAATTGAGCAGCATTACCAACAACAATTGTAAGCCCTCGGGGGCAGGGCCCTCTACCCCACCGTGCCAGTCGGTCATTGTTAGTATTACATCTACCTGTATATTTTGTGTATTGTATGTAAACCCCCAAATGTAAAGCACCATGGAATTAATGGTGCTATATAAATAAAAAATAATCAGTGCCCCCTGATTTTTTTTTTACCCTTCATTCATATCTGCGTTAGTATTTTGTCCGGAGGAGTCCGCAGGGGGACGCCTTGAATGGAGTACCAAACGCAATTGCAAGCAGTGTGCAGTAAAAGCACACGGACCCCATAGACTATAATGGGATCCGTGTACTTGCTGCGTGCTGCCCGCATGAATCATGCGGACAGGAAAGTAGATTGTGAACTACTTTCCTGTCCACATGATCCCTGTGGAGATCTGGCGGCAAGCACACGGACCCTATTATAGTCTATGAGGTCCGTGTGCTTTCACTGGCACACCGCTTGCAGTTGCGTTCAGTATTCCATTCGAGGGGTTCCCATGCGGACTTCCCCAGATGGAATATCAACGCAGTTGTGAACGAGGCCTTAATGTGAATTACTACAAATGTATTGTACACCATCTCTGCACCAACCCTCAGAAAAGGGCAAACATATTATATCAATGGGAAGAGACACAACAGTGAGTAACAGTGAGTGCAATAGCCATCAAATATCATCTATACACAATATTTACACATACATATGTAATATTAATGAATATTATTAACAAAAAAAACAACTTTCTATGTCTGTTTTACAGTATATAGAGAGAAAAAAAGCAGCTGACATAGTGACACATCCAATACTATAATGAAGCACACTGGAAACGTTAGTTTTGGGTGGGGTGTCCTTTTAAAGACTTCATGCTTTGATGATATCCAGAAACAATACAATACAATACGTGAGCCTATGTCACCACTCATCTCAACACATGCCCATTAGAGATGAGCGAACACTAAAATGTTCGAGGTTCGAAATTCGATTCGAACAGCCGCTCACTGTTCGAGTGTTCGAATGGGTTTCGAACCCCATTATAGTCTATGGGGAACATAAACTCGTTAAGGGGGAAACCCAAATTCGTGTCTGGAGGGTCACCAAGTCCACTATGACACCCCAGGCAATGATACCAACACCCTGGAATGACACTGGGACAGCAGGGGAAGCATGTCTGGGGGCATAAAAGTCACTTTATTTCATGGAAATCCCTGTCAGTTTGCGATTTTCGCAAGCTAACTTTTCCCCATAGAAATGCATTGGCCAGTGCTGATTGGCCAGAGTACGGAACTCGACCAATCAGCGCTGGCTCTGCTGGAGGAGGCGGAGTCTAAGATCGCTCCACACCAGTCTCCATTCAGGTCCGACCTTAGACTCCGCCTCCTCCGGCAGAGCCAGCGCTGATTGGCCGAAGGCTGGCCAATGCATTCCTATGCGAATGCAGAGACTTAGCAGTGCTGAGTCAGTTTTGCTCAACTACACATCTGATGCACACTCGGCACTGCTACATCAGATGTAGCAATCTGATGTAGCAGAGCCGAGGGTGCACTAGAACCCCTGTGCAAACTCAGTTCACGCTAATAGAATGCATTGGCCAGCGCTGATTGGCCAATGCATTCTATTAGCCCGATGAAGTAGAGCTGAATGTGTGTGCTAAGCACACTCATTCAGCACTGCTTCATCACGCCAATACAATGCATTAGCCAGTGCTGATTGGCCAGAGTACGGAATTCGGCCAATCAGCGCTGGCTCTGCTGGAGGAGGCGGAGTCTAAGGTCGGACCTGAATGGAGACTGGTGTGGAGCGATCTTAGACTCCGCCTCCTCCAGCAGAGCCAGCGCTGATTGGCCGAATTCCGTACTCTGGCCAATCAGCGCTGGCCAATGCATTCTATTAGCCCGATGAAGTAGAGCTGAATGTGTGTGCTAAGCACACACATTCAGCACTGCTTCATCACGCCAATACAATGCATTAGCCAGTGCTGATTGGCCAGAGTACGGAACTCGACCAATCAGCGCTGGCTCTGCTGGAGGAGGCGGAGTCTAAGATCGCTCCACACCAGTCTCCATTCAGGTCCGACCTTAGACTCCGCCTCCTCCAGCAGAGCCAGCGCTGATTGGCCGAATTCCGTACTCTGGCCAATCAGCGCTGGCCAATGCATTCTATTAGCCCGATGAAGTAGAGCTGAATGTGTGTGCTAAGCACACACATTCAGCACTGCTTCATCACGCCAATACAATGCATTAGCCAGTGCTGATTGGCCAGAGTACGGAATTCGGCCAATCAGCGCTGGCCAATGCATTCTATTAGCCCGATGAAGTAGAGCTGAATGTGTGTGCTAAGCACACACATTCAGCACTGCTTCATCAAGCCAATACAATGCATTAGCCAGTGCTGATTGGCCAGAGTACGGAACTCGACCAATCAGCGCTGGCTCTGCTGGAGGAGGCGGAGTCTAAGATCGCTCCACACCAGTCTCCATTCAGGTCCGACCTTAAACTCCGCCTCCTCCAGCAGAGCCAGCGCTGATTGGCCGAATTCCGTACTCTGGCCAATCAGCACTGGCTAATGCATTGTATTGGCGTGATGAAGCAGTGCTGAATGTGTGTGCTTAGCACACACATTCAGCTCTACTTCATCGGGCTAATAGAATGCATTGGCCAATCAGCGCTGGCCAATGCATTCTATTAGCGTGAACTGAGTTTGCACAGGGGTTCTAGTGCACCCTCGGCTCTGCTACATCAGATTGCTACATCTGATGTAGCAGTGCCGAGTGTGCATCAGATGTGTAGTTGAGCAAAACTGACTCAGCACTGCTAAGTCTCTGCATTCGCATAGGAATGCATTGGCCAGCCTTCGGCCAATCAGCGCTGGCTCTGCCGGAGGAGGCGGAGTCTAAGGTCGGACCTGAATGGAGACTGGTGTGGAGCGATCTTAGACTCCGCCTCCTCCAGCAGAGCCAGCGCTGATTGGTCGAGTTCCGTACTCTGGCCAATCAGCGCTGGCCAATGCATTCTATTAGCCCGATGAAGTAGAGCTGAATGTGTGTGCTTAGCACACACATTCAGCTCTACTTCATCAGGCTAATAGAATACATTGGCCAATCAGCGCTGGCCAATGCATTCTATTAGCTTGATGAAGCAGAGTGAGGGTTCAAGTGCACCCTCGGCTCTCCTACATCAGAGCCGAGGGTGCGCTTGAACCCTTGTGCAGCCTCGGCTCTGCTACATCAGAGCCGAGGGTGCGCTTGAACCCTTGTGCACACTCTGCTTCATCAAGCTAATACAATGCATTGGCCAGCACTGATTGGCCAGAGTACGGAATTCGGCCAATCAGCGCTGGCCAATGCATCCCTATGGGAAAAAGTTTATCTCACAAAAATCACAATTACACACCCGATAGAGCCCCAAAAAGTTATTTTTAATAACATTCCCCCCTAAATAAAGGTTCTCCCTAGCTATCCCTGCCTGTACAGCTATCCCTGTCTCATAGTCACAAAGTTCACATTCTCATATGACCCGGATTTGAAATCCACTATTCGTCTAAAATGGAGGTCACCTGATTTCGGCAGCCAATGACTTTTTCCAATTTTTTTAAATGCCCCCGGTGTCATAGTTCCTGTCCCACCTCCCCTGCGCTGTTATTGGTGCAAAAAAGGCGCCAGGGAAGGTGGGAGGGGAATCGAATTTTGGCGCACTTTACCACGCGGTGTTCGATTCGATTCGAACATGGCGAACACCCTGATATCCGATCGAACATGTGTTCGATAGAACACTGTTCGCTCATCTCTAATGCCCATGAATAACAGGATACTCTTTAAGGCTAAGACCCCATGGAGCGAGCAGCAGCCAAAAAGTGCTGTGGAAAAAAACATGATGGAAATGCAATTTTCTGCAGACTTTCTGCCTCTATTATACCTATATGGAAAACGCCAGTGTTTCTGTAGCTATAATGGACATGGTGCGATTTACAAAAATGTGACGGATTTTGAAAGCACAGCCTTTATTTTGCTCAACATGGGCCCCAACCTAAAGAACGCCACATATGTACATGTAGTATACATCAATGAGGGCGTATATCATAACAGACATCTATGAATTCCTCATAGTGATGGAGTCTCTGTCCATCTGATCCATCTGTAATGAAAGAGAACAGGGGAAAATAAATATGTAAGTTATATAAAGTCATACATGAGAATAGGGGCACAAGCAGATGTCACCTATATCTCAGTTTATACACAAATACACCCAAAAGGCAATTAACATAATCTACTGTATGGTGCCCTCTGTAGTTAGGGAGCAAATCCTCATGTATGGTCAAGTCATTAGTGAAAGATGAAGGCCTTATGTATGGTGCCCTCTGTAGTGGGTTCAAATGAGTTTGGTACAAACAGGAGAGTAACTTGGCTTAAAATATAGTGTAGAACACTCTCGGGGCTCCTAGGAACCTATCTATAAAACATCGTGTAGAATATTCTTAGGAATCCTAGGAACTTATCTATAAAACAGTGTAGAATATTCTTAGGAATCCTAGCAACCTATCTAGAAAACATAGTGTAAATCACTCTTAAGACTCCAAGGTACCTATCTATAAAGCATAGTGTAGTACACTGTCAGGGATCCTAGGAACCTATCTATAAAACATAGTGTATGACACTGTCAGGGCTCCTAGGAACCTATCTATAAAGCATAGTGTAGTACACTGTCAGGGCTCCTAGGAACCTATCTATAATACATAGTGTAGAACACTGTCAGAGTTCCTAGGAACCTATCTATAATACATAGTGTAGAACACTGTCAGGGCTCCTAGGAACCTATCTATAAAGCATAGTGTAGAACACTGTCAGGGCTCCTAGGAACCTATCTATAATACATAGTGTAGAACACTGTCAGAGCTCCTAGGAACCTATCTATAAAACATAGTGTAGAACACTGTCAGGGCTCCTAGGAACCTATCTATAATACATAGTGTAGAACACTGTCAGGGCTCCTAGGAACCTATCTATAAAGCATAGTGTAGAACACTGTCAGGGCTCCTAGGAACCTATCTATAATACATAGTGTAGAACACTGTCAGAGCTCCTAGGAACCTATCTATAATACATAGTGTAGAACACTGTCAGGGCTCCTAGGAACCTATCTATAAAACATAGTGTAGAACACTGTCAGGACTCCTAGGAACCTATCTAGAAAACATAGTGTAAATCACTCTTAGGACTCCAAGGTACTTATCTATAAAGCATAGTGTAGTACACTGTCAGGGCTCCTAGGAACCTATCTATAAAGCATAGTGTAGTACACTGTCAGGGCTCCTAGGAACCTATCTATAAAGCATAGTGTAGTACACTGTCAGGGCTCCTAGGAACCTATCTATAATACATAGTGTAGAACACTGTCAGAGGTCCTAGGAACCTATCTATAAAACATAGTGTATAATACTGTCCGGACTCCTAGGAACCTATCTATAAAACATAGTGTATGACACTTTCAGGGCTCCTAGGAACCTATCTATAAAACAGAAAAGCAGAAAATTAAAAGTAATCTGGGGCAGATGACCGCCTCAAATTCCTCTGGTTTCAGTGTATGGAGCCACGGAGGTATAGGTAGATCACTGGTCAGCACAAGGATGTCATGCATGTGCCATTCGTACCATTCAATCACAGTGTGGGATTTGCCTAAAGACGAGGACTTTTCCTGGATAGTATTTTTTGGGTTGGTTTACAGATACCATTACTGTACATGTCATTCTCTGCAAAGCCAATAATTGTACTTTTACCTCTCGCTGCTGTCACTTTTGATGGTCTGCGGTAGTGAATAAGAACAGATCCTGGGCCTGATCCCTGATGTTTGGCTGATTCTGCAGAATTCGCTCTTTCTCATGGTCACTGTCATCATTCAGATCATCAATAATCACAATCACATTGGTTTTCCCTGCAAAAGACAAGTTAAAATTCACCTCCATATAGTGTAATATAATACAGATGGTGTCATACTGGGTGCTGCAAACCAGGGAAGCCTGAAAAGACCTGTGGATCTGGACATCCCTAAAATATGTCACCAGTATCTCCCTTTATGTTACTGGACTTTGTATATCATATTTATGTGGTGTAAAAGGAATAATAAGGCCTTATGCAAACAACCATGAAAAATTATCTTCACACGACCGTTTTTTAGAATACATTAACCCAAAATCACAGCCACAAAATAACGCGGCGTATACGATCCAGGCTCCCATTGAAATCAATGGGAGCGTATACGGCGCTCAAAGTCTCACACGCCGTATACGTGCCACATCACGCGGCACGTTACTCCGTGTGAATGGACCCTAAAGCATCCTTAATCTGAGCATCCTTAATTAGTTTGAGCTGCATGTAGCCATGTGACCAATGAACGTAAGGAGAAGTGGAGCTCGGAGTGCCGCTCCTGCTTCATACATCTGATCTGTGGGGGTCCTGGGTGTTCAACTATCAAGGATCTACAATGGACGATGGGTAGGTCTCCAGTTGAAGATTTCTTGAAAAACCCCTTTAAACCTATAATTCCCTTGAATATTATAAATGTGAAAAAAAACACATAGTAATGCAGCAATAAAACATACAGCGATCTCGGTCTATCACTTACCTAGCTTCACAAACATATACTCTAGCTCCTCATCGTACAGAGAGTCGGTGACATTAGTGATATTGACCCTTCCTCTGTTCTTTGTGTGATACAGAATCCCAAATGTGCACCGAGACACGTCCTCCATGAATTTCAAGTATCCATTGTTGGTAATATAACATGGTTGGACGCTCTCTATGACATTCCGGAAGGATCCAGATTCCAGTTTGGTTTTCAGCCATTGATAGTCAGTCTCTGATGACCTTGAAAATATCCCAACTTTGTGTTTATTCTGAACCTAGAAAACATGAATATAAATAAAATCAGTGATATTAAAAGACAGGGGATAAAGTATATCATTACAACAATAGCTTGTATTATAGCAGTTGATGACTAGCAATAAAGCTTATATTCTCATGAATAAGGCAGTATTATAGCTCAGGGGACAACCGTACAGCAGATTTGAGAAATGCTACATTAAAGAAGAGAACTAATTTCACATAGAAGCAGAAAGTTTAAACTCGTTTTATTGAAAAAGATGTAACAATGAAACAATACACTCAGGAGTACACATAATCAAAACATACAAAATAAAATACAATGAAAAGGAAAAAAGTCTAAACAAACAAAGATCCACCACACCGCCATCCCGACCCAGGCTAAACCCACCCCGCCTACAAAAGACGGAACAGAGAGTAAAGCAGTCCAGACAAGGGGGAGTACAGCATCATCCGGTGGGTAACCATCTTACTATGTGAAGGCGCCTAGTGCTGAGCGCATCGAGGAGGCAGAGTGTTGGGTATTAGGAGAATCACACCATGCTCCCCACACCTTGGTGAATTTTTGGGGGCAGCCCCTACCTTTATATATAATCTGGTTAAATGGAAGAATAGAATTGACCAGCCTCCGCCATTGAGATACTGATGGGGGGCGCGGGGCCATCCACCGCAGGGCGATGGCCTTCCTGGCATAGAACAGACATTCCCGAAGAAAAATCCGGGTGTGATGCTGCCACAACTCCTCATCCAATACACCAAATAAACAAACTTCAGGGGAAAACGGGACAGGGCGATCGAGGACGTCTATCAGGAGATCAACCACCCCTCTCCAGAAGGTCTGCACAACTGAACAGAAGCAGAAAGTTTCATGATTATTTATACTGTACATGTAATATACGTGTACAATGCCCAATACAAAGGAATTATCGGCCTACTGGAATGATATATCATGGAGTCTATTGAAACTCCAATATAACTAGATCACTAGATGATTGCTGCTGACACGGGGGGGAATTTACTAATCCCATCTACCCTAGTTTTTTGGTGTAGATGGGTGTTAATGTGGCACATCTTTGGTATACGGCCCTTTCTGGCACCAAATAAAAATGAGCAAACTGGTTTAAAGGGGTTCCATCATTAGAATCCCGTTTTAAGCTAAACCCATGACAGCATAGCCTTAAGAAAGGCTATTCTTCCCCTACCTTTAGATGTTTTCTCCACGCCGCCGTTCTTTAGATATTCTGGTTTTCATCCATAGGCTAATTAGTTTTCTTGCAGCACTGGGGGCGGTCTCCAATGCTCAAACAGCACTGGGGGCATCCACAGTGCTGCGAGAAAGCTATCCAGCATCGCTTTCTTCTTGGCCGTCGCCTCTTCCTCTTCTTTCCCATTTGGCCACAGGAAAATGACGGCGCTTTTTGAAGAAGACATGATGGGACAAGGAAGTAGAGGCGAAGGAGGCAAACAGGGAAAAGGAAGAAGAATGCGGCACTGCATTTTTTTATTTTTTGCAGCACTGAGGACCGCCCCCAGTGCTATGAGAAACTGATTAGCATATATATGAAAACCAGGATAACTAAGGAGTGCGGAGAAGACATCTAAAGGTAGGGGAAGAATAGCCTTTCTTAAGACTAATCCAATGTGAGTTTAGCTTAAAGTGGGATTCTAATGATAGAATCCCTTTACACTGAACCATATTCGACCTGCACATACCAAAAGTTTCAGGCTAGACTTAAATCGAAAACTTTTTAGGGTTTGTCATCCACAAACCTCTATTATAATCTGGAGTTTCTTGCGTTAAAGCATTATGATGCATGTGAAGTAAGCAAGGAGGTCCTTGCCGAGGGACGCCAAACACCGGGAGGCAGCCAAGAAGATGTGAAGCAAGGTGAGTATATTTATTATGTTGCTGCACTTCCCCTGGGCCACTTATTATACTGTAGGGCCTGAAGAGACCCAAGAGTATAATAGTATCACTTCCAGTTGGTTTTGAACAAGTTCCGCCCAAAATGAACCAGGTGTACAAATCCATGAAGCAAAAACACACTGGTGCTCCATTCACAAGGCCTTTGGGGTACCGTTGGTCCCCTGTCCTCCTGATCACTGGGGGACCGGCCATCGGGTCTCCATTGATGAGACAATTATCCCCTGTCCTGTGGGGATAACATGACATTGCCACAGTACAGGAGGACTCTGCTTGTGTCTTGTCAACATTAGATAGGATTTTTCCAGTCACTTGATATTCTACACATTCATCTAACAGAAGTTATATGTAAGAAAATGCAGCAAGAGAAGACACAGACAGAGGTAACATTACAAGATGTAGATCCTTACCCAAGAAAGAAGATATGTACTCCATGTAGCTTTAATGAAAAAAAAGAAAAGAAAAAAAAAGTAATTAAAATTAGAGTATGTAATGTAGACTAGTAATGGATAGAAATACAAAGACAGGTGACAGGATTTACATGTGAGTATTCTCTGGATGCTGCTCAGTTTTCCTTCATTTGAGGTTATCTCTGGTGCAGTCGCTCCAGCAGGC